>NC_050104.1:65931877-66556877 GCF_902167145.1 Zea mays | reverse complement strand
TGGACAATGGACTATGCCTTGAATTGCAAGTTTTGCGTGGATGGGTTTCACTTGAAGTCATGACCAGTACTTGGCTACCAGTAATCCCCTTCTCGGGTGGAGCATATACGTCGTACTCCAAGGTCTCTTCATAAGTTTACTAGAGATCACCCAAATCTCATAGACTGCGACGTTAGACAGTCTAACTCATATAGGTGTGTTCTTTCAAAGAATGTTCTGCAGGACAACATCTTCGCTAATACAAGCCAACAGAACACATTAAGGCACAAAGCCAACCTGCCTTACAGCATTTGAGAGTATTGCATCTTTACTTAGAGAGGGTCAAAGGTTACTCTCCTCAGTTCACCAATGGCTTGTTCTTCCCAGGACCTAATTCACGGGATCTCCGATCACATAGACTGGGTTTCCACCATGGCAACTTTATTCGGGTCTCATACCCATCTCTCTCGATGCGATTTCTATCACATTACGTGGTAGTCCCTTGGTAAAAGGATCTGCCAGATTTTTATCTGTTGAAATATAAGTCACACTTATAACTCTGGAGTTTCTCAACTTTCTGACAGACTTCAATCGTCTTTTGACATGTCTTGATGACTTTCCATTATCCTTAGAATTCGTCACTTTAGCAATCACTGTCTGATTGTCACAGTTCATAAGGATAGCTGGTATTGGTTTCTCAACCACCGGCAAGTCCATCAAGAGTTCACGCAACCATTCTGCCTCAACGGTTGCTGTGTCAAGTGCAGCTAGCTCGGCTTCCATGGTTGACCTCGTCAAAATGGTCTGCTTGCATGACCTCCATGATACCGCACCTCCACCAATAGTAAAGACATAACCACTGGTGGCATAAAGCTCGTCTGCATCAGATATCCAGTTCGAATCACTATATCCTTCAAGTACTGCATGCTGACCAGAATAGTGAATTCCATAACTCATTGTACCTTGCAGGTAGCGCATAACCCGCTCAAGTGCATGCCAATGATCAGTCCCGGAGTTTGACATGAACCTACTCAATTTGCTCACAGCAAACGAGATATCGGGCCTTGTTGCACCAGCAAGATACATGAGTGAACCGACAATCTGAGAGTATCTCAATTGGTCTAAACCAATTCTCTTGTTCTTTCGCAATGTCACACTGGGATCATAAGGTGTTGGAGAAGGTTTGCACTTAGAGAAGCCAAATCGCTTCAAAACCTTTTCAACATAGTGAGATTGCGAGAGAGTAATCCCACCATCTGCCTTAATCAGCTTGATGTTTAGAATCACATCAGCTTCTCCCAGATCTTTCATATCAAAACTCTTTGATAGAAAAGACTTGACTTCATTGATCACATCAATGTTTGTGCCAAATATCAATATATCATCAACATATAAGCACAATATAACTCCTTCGCCCCCACCACAGCGATAATATACACACCTGTCTGCCTCATTAATGGCAAAGCCTGCAGACGTTAGAGTCGTGTCAAACTTCTCATGCCACTGCTTTGGTGCTTGCTTCAGACCATACAAAGATTTCAATAACTTGCACACCTTGCTTTCTTGACCCTTTACTACAAATCCATCAGGCTGTTCCATATAGATTTCCTCGTCCAGCTCTCCATTAAGAAAAGCTGTCTTTACATCCATCTGATGAACAAGGAGACCATACGAGGCAGCCAAAGAAAGTAGTACTCGAATAGTGGTCATTCTAGCAACAGGTGAGTAAGTATCAAAGAAGTCTTCTCCTTCTTTCTGAGTATAGCCTTTAGCCACAAGCCTAGCCTTGTACTTTTCAATTGTACCATCAGGCTTGAGCTTCTTTTTAAACACCCACTTACAACCCACAGGTTTGCATCCATAGGGTCGATCATTGACTTCCCACGTACCATTTGAAAGAATGGAGTCCATCTCATTATGAACTGCTTCTTTCCAATCATCTGCATCTGGAGATGCAAATGCTTCTGCAATGGTAGTAGGAGTATCGTCCACAAGGTACACAATGAAATCATTACCACAGGATTTTTCAACCCTTTGTCTCTTGCTCCTTTTAGGAGCATCATTGTCATCCTCCTCTAGGACAATTTCATGTGGCTGTTCAAAACTCTCAATAGGTGTATTATGTTCAGGAATTATCTCAGAAGAGTATCTAGAATTGCTATGAATGTCTTTCATTGGAAATATATGCTCAAAGAAAGTAGCATCACGAGATTCCATAATAGTATCAACATACACATCAGGAACTTCAGATTTAACTACTAAAAATCTATATGCTATGCTACACGAAGCATATCCAAGAAAGACACAATCCACTGTCCTTGGACCAAGCTTGCGCTTTTTATTAATTGGTACATTGACTTTCGCCATGCACCCCCAAGTGCGCAAGTATGAAAGTGATGGTTTTCTCCCAACCCACTTCTCATAAGGGGTTTTCTCTTCTTTGCCCATAGGAATTCTATTCAGAACATGACATGAAGTCAGGACTGCCTCCCCCCACCATGCCTTAGATAAACCACAAGTGTCTAACATGGCATTCACCAGGTCAGTCAACGTACGGTTTTTTCTTTCAGCAATCCCGTTTGACTCGGGTGAATAGGGAGGAGTCCTCTCATGAATAATGCCATGTTCTGCACAGAAATCATCAAAGACTTTGGGAAAGAACTCGCCACCACGATCTGATCTAAGACGTTTGATCTTTCTCTCTAGTTGGTTTTCAACCTCAGCCTTATAGATTTTAAAGTAGTCTAAAGCCTCATCTTTAGTTTTTAGCAAGTATACATAGCAAAATCTAGACGCATCATCAATCAATGTCATGAAGTATCTCTTACCACCTTTTGTCAACACACCATTCATCTCACAAAGATCAGAATGTATGAGTTCTAGCGGTGCCAGGTGTCTCTCCTCAGCAGCCTTATGAGGCTTTCGAGGTTGCTTCGATTGCACAAAACTATGGCACTTAGAACCTTTGACTATGGTGATATTCGGAATTAAACTCATGGTTGCAAGCCGAGACATAGAGCCAAAATTAATATGACACAAACGAGAATGCCAAATACTCGCAAGATCATCAACATTAGCACAAATATGGTTCACAGACTTATTATTGAAATCTAACAAAGAAAAGCGGAACAAGCCTCCGCAATCATAGCCTTTACCAATAAATTGTCCAGACTTGGACACAACTAATTTATTGGACTCCAAAACTACCTTGAACCCATCTCTACATAGAAGGGTTCCGCTAACGAGATTCTTGTGTATAGAAGGGACATGATGCACGTTCTTCAGCTGCACGATCTTTCCCGAAGTAAACTTCAGATCCACCGTGCCAGTGCCATGAACAGAAGCATGTGACCCATTCCCCATTAGCACGGAAGAATCCCGGGCGCCCTGATAAGAAGAGAACAAGTTGATGTCAGAACACACATGAACATTAGCACCAGTATCAAGCCACCAGCTAGGTGATTGAAATACTGAGAAGATGAAAGGTAAATTATCATACCCTTTGTCTTCCTCATTGCTAGCGACCACTGTGTTGACATTGCCCTTTTTGCCACGGCGATCCGCTCGATCGGGACAATCCTTGGCAAAATGACCCGCCTCGCCACATGCGAAACATGTCAATTCAGCCTTGTTCTTCTTCTTCTTGAAGTTGGTAGTTTTGTTGGGCTTGTTAGATTTTGGCTTTCCTTTCCCCTTGTTGTGGTTCCTTTGAACCATGTTGGCGCTGGAGTTGCCCTCGCCTCCTTTAGATCCCGTGTCCTTAGCCCGAGCTTTCTCCTCAACATCTAGAGACGCTATCAGATTTTCAACTGATATCTCCTGTCTCTTATGTTTCAGAGCTGTGGCGAAGTTCCTCCATGTAGAAGGCAACTTTGCAATAATGCACCCAGCCACAAATCGGTCAGGAAGGACTATCTTAAGGTGGTCGAGTTCCTTGGCTATACACTGTATTTCATGAGCTTGCTCTACAATAGAGCGATTATCAACCATCTTATAATCATGAAAGCTCTCCATGATATACAGGTCACTGCCAGCATCTGATGCACCATACTTAGTAGTAAGTGCATCCCACAACTCTTTCCCGTCTGTGTACTGCATATTCGCATCAACCAGACGGTCAACAAGGGCGCTAAGAACGGCTCCCGTGAACATAGTATTGGCATGGTCGTACTCTTTCTCCTGTTCAGGAGTCAGTGGACCCTCAGGTCTGCCTTTACTAACATGGAAGACATTCATAGCAGTAAGCCAGAGCGTGGCCTTGACTTGCCATCTCTTAAAGTGCATACCATTAAACTTTTCTGGCTTCAGCGCGTCGGCAAAAGCAGCCATAGAAAAACTAGGAAATTGTCTACAATAAGGTTTTTGGATTGTTGAATAATTAGACAAATTCCAAATTAAATTCTGAATATAAATCATGACCAAATCAGAAGAACTGAAATAAAAGCCAAATCAGATGATGCGTACTGATTAGACTTACTGATTGTTGGCGCGCGCCAGGATCAGCTGGGTCGATGATGTCAGAAGATCACGAGCAGTCGCGTGAAGACGCTTCCCAAAAACCTTATTCGCCCTCTCCCGGTGCAGGATCTAGAAGACGAAGGGTTCCGGAGACCTGCTCTCCTGATCGCAGATGCACCTCTGCGGTCGGGACGAAGGGAACTAAAAGGCGGCTCAGCTATGAAGAGAGGCGAAAGCGAACTGGGATCTGGGGATAATATGGAGGCTGGCTGCCGGGCTCCTTTTATAGGGCCGAGTCCGCGACCCCGTGCTTATCCGCCCACGAAAATCTCGCAATCAGGTAGCCGCGCCCCCGCAAGGCGAGGGTCCGGATTTCGGCGGACCATTCACGCGCATGTCAAACGTTATTTGGATGAATACCTCACATAAATCCTAACATATTACTCATTCAAATTCAATAACTGTTATTTGGATGAATACCTCACATATATACACACGCACACGTTCAAAGCTGAAAAGGGATTGATATAGAAATATGTTGCCCTTTTGCACCACAGTTTCACAGAAAAAATAAACACATCCATGTCAAACGTTGGAACAGGAGCCCCTGAATTGTGGGCAGCAAAATCCAGGGGAGCACTAAAAATTTGGACTCGACATGCGGAGGGGGTCAGCCAAATTCTTCCTGGATCTTGTAAGAAAACCGCTTTCCCTCACGTGCTCGGTCCAGGTCTCCAGGATAAAGGATTGCGGTATGGTGTGCGTAGGAGAAGGAGCGTACGTTACTGCACTGCCGACCGACCGCTGCTGGCGGCGGCTATGGCGACGGCCGAGTCTACACGTACCGGGCGGGACCGGGACCGGGACGCCGGCGACGGTGACGTTCGTGGTCGTTTTGCTTGGTTGTTGGGCTCGCCATGGGAAGGCAACGACGCCGTGGATTAGTCAGAGGCAGAGGTTAGTGAGACTGGGGCCAGGAGAGGGAGGGAAGAAGCGTCGTTGTCGCGGTTGAAAAAGCGCAGCCAGTGAGACGAAGACGAGACCACCGTAACATCACATCCTCCCAACCGTTCCGTCCCGCTTTCCCGGACGTTAACCATGGTCTATCACCAATCCTTTTGCAGGGACACAGTAGACAGTAACCAATTACGCCTGTACTGTATGCAAAAATTTGACCTGCCTAACTATATCCTCGTCCTCGGGATACGTGTTGGTAAACTCGATGGAATTAAAAACTCAGGTAACGGAGACCGACCTATATATGCTACGAACTGCATGCAAATCTCTCGTTTCTTCCACAACCACAGCACGGGGGTCAGGTCACAGGCCAGGCGACAAAAATTTTTTGTTGGTTACTACGTCTTTGTGTGGAGCAGATAGCAGAGGGGGATAATTGCCAAGAAAATTTGCTACTACGTCACAGCAATGGCCACAACTTGATCGTCACAACAGCAGATTCGAGCACACCAAATTCATATTCATCTTCATTAGAACGTTACTCACGGTTCCAAACCGAAGTGAAAGCACTGTCCCAAGTCTTGACATCTAGCGAGCAGGGTGCTCCTCCTACTTAGGAAGAATCAATCAGATTCAGGACCTAGTCAGAGGAGATTATTACAGACACAGAGGGCTTCAGATGCCATCTCATTCGCACCGCTATTTACGAAAGATTATGATCTAAGTAACAGCGCAAAAAGGCAAAAAGTGAAAGAAGATGCTAATTGGCTGAGCTGCACTGCACAAGAGACCTAATTAACATCTCGATGATCTACAGAGTAACATAGCCCATCTGATGGATCATCGTCCCTCCCTCCAGGCTCCAGCCTAGTAGCAGAGTTGTAACAAGGCCAGTCCCTTGTTAAAAAAACACAACAAGAATTTAAGCCTCTCCCTGACTCCGATCCATCGACGGCCTCCATCTCCACCGATCCAGACCAAACATCAAGAAAGCAAGCGACAAACCTACAGGCATGGACAAGATCTGAATTCAAGGAGCCGGTCCAGCGAGGACATGCTCAGGCCGGTATCAGCTTTGGGTCTCCGAGCTCTCGAGGATGCTCTCGAGGCGCGGCCGCCAGCCGGCCTTGTTGTCGCCAGCGAAGGAGCCACCGCCGCCGCCAGCTCCCTTAGCAGCCTGCATGTGCTGGAGCACGTCCTCGAGGCGCTGCTCGCCGCTCTTGAGCTGCGCCATGAGCCACTCCAGCTCGCCGCGCGTCAGCACGATCTTCACCTTGAGGCCCTCTGCGGGCGCCGTCACCCCCGGAGCCACGGCCACCACCTCCTGCACCAGCTGCTCGGAGACGGAGTGCATACCCACCACCTCGTAGCCGTCCTCCTCCTCCTCCCGAAGCAGCTGGCTTATCCTTCTTATCTCCGAGAGGCTCTCTTCCTCCTCCGGCAAAAGCATGCCCCGGTGACTCCGCTTGGAGGCCGTGTTGAGGCAGTTGCCCATGGCTTGGCTAACGGACGGAAAGGCAAACGACGACAACCACAGAAGAGGTGCGAGGGGCCTTCCTTTGGTTGGTGTGTAGTGACTAGTGAGCAGTAGTAAGGAAGGTGAGTGAGCAGAGAGCAGGGGTGGCTGGTTTGTTTGCCTAAGAGATGGGAGGCGCGGCCGCACGGGGCGTTTTATAACGCCGAGATCTGGTGGCTGGTGGTGGCGCGCGCGCCTGTAGCCGCCGTGCGTGGTGGCATGGGGTCCGCGTCAAAAGGGCAATGCAGCGGCGAAAAGGGCCGGGGGATAGCATGCATCGACAGCGTGGTGGTGCGTGCACATGGAGGGGTCGCCTGAGGCACCGGCACGAGGCTTTTCCTAATCATACCGGCCCATCTGCTGCTGGCTGGTCCCGCTCCGGGTCCAGGCCGGTCGGTCGTTTGGCAATGCAAAGGCGAGTGGTCGAGGGAGCTTTGTTTCCTTTGGTTAGCGTCTAGGTCACTAACGCGCACATACCACAACTCCGTCGCGCCCCGGGCTCTGATTATAGGTTGGCACGCAGTGCCGGCAATTCCAGGCACAACTGCCTGCCGGACGCATGCTGCGCGCGCTGTGCGCTCAGTATGTGGTCCCCTACAATACACCGAAAAAGGAGACTATAGCAGATAACCTCGCAATTTGCCGGGCACTAGAGTAAAACGCTACAAATCCGATAGCTCCCTTATGTCCGACGGCTGCTTATAAGAACGTCGGACATAAGCTTATGTCCGACGGCCTCTGGCAGCCGTCGGACATAATTTATAATATCCAAGGGCTAGCAGGCGGACCGTCGGACATAAGCTTATAACCGACGATCTCCTAGGGGGCCGTCGGAAATAACAGATTTTAACCGACCCCCGCGCCCGCGTCGGTTCATTTCTCTCTCTCTCCCGTCGCTCGTGCGTAGCCGCCGCCGTCGCCGAGCAGCCGCCGCCGTCTCCCGGCACGCCGCCCAAGCTTCTCCCGGGGACCTCCAGCCCCGTCCCGACGCCCAGCCCGTGCCCGATCCTCTGTCCACGTCGAACGACAACTCCACCGCCGTCCAAGCAACACCGGAGCCACCCCGACGCCGCCCACGGCCGCCGGAGCCTCTGCCCCCTTCCCCGACGCCACTGGCGCTCGCCCCGACCCCGCCGGCGCTCGCTTCACCGGCTAATCATCCGGCAAAGTGAGCAATTTTATAATGTTTAGTATAATTTTGTATATGCATATATATTGTTTGGTAGTAGTAATGTTTAGTTTTGTTATGTCCGATGGCTTAATTTAATTATGCAATTAAATTAGCTTGTTTTAATTTATTTATTAGCGGTATATAATTTAAACTTTTAATTTCCGAGGGTAATTATTAAGCCCTCGGAAATAAGGTTGTTTTATTTGATTTAGGGTCCAGTGAAATGATTTTTTTGTAGTGCTATTGTATTAGTGTGGTTAATTAGTAATCATAACTAATTAAGTTAACGTCTCGTATCTAGTATGGAGGAGGATCGTCGATGGATGTATGAAGGTTGGAAGAAAAGAGGTGCTCTATCAAGTGAGTGGGTTGCCAAGACTCATGCTTTTCTCGACCGTGCTTTTGCTCGGTCAGAGACTGGAGCCGATGTTAGGTGCCCTTGTAGCAAGTGTCAGAACATTAATTTCCTTGACAGGAGGACTATGTCGATAGATATTTGCAAGAACGGTTATGTGCCAGGCTATGAGGTGTGGGTGCACCACGGTGAGGACCCACCTCGTATTGTATCGGAATTTCAGTCACATGAAGAGGGGGACTACGATAGGATGGAAGAGATGCTTGACGATGTACGCCATGAGATTCTAACCGTCGATTCGGAGAACCCCGGTCAACCCATCGATTATGAGGATCCAGCTACACCTGAGGTTCAGAAGTTCTTCAAGCTCCTTAAAGCTGCCGAAGAGCCGTTGCATGAGCACACGAAAGTGACTGTCCTTGTATTTGTGACTCGACTTATGGCTATTAAGTCTAAGTTTACATTCTCAAACAACTGCTACAAGGAGCTATCGAACTTGATCAGTGATGTACTTCCGGAGAATCATAAGATGCCAAAGGACATGTATCAGTCCAAAAAGTTGCTCTCTGGGCTCGGTATGGACTACGAAAAAATCGATGTTTGTGAAAATAATTGTATGCTTTTCTGGAAGGAGTCCGCGAGTGAGAAGAAGTGTACTGTATGTGGTGAGCGTAGATTCGTTGAGGTTGAAAATGACGATGGTTTGACCGTGACGACGAAGATTGCACGTAAGTAGCTTCGTTACATGCCTCTTATACCTCGGTTGAAACATTTGTTCATCTCCAAAAATACAGCCAGACACATGAGGTGGCACAAAGAAGGGGTACGTGAGAATCCAAATGTCATGGCACACCCAGCTGATACAGATGCATGGAAGACACTAGATGCTTTTGATTCCAGCTTTACTGATGAAGTGTGGAATGTCCGCTTTAGTTTAGCAACAGATGGTTTCTCGCCTTTCAATCTAACTGCAACGTCCTACTCATGTTGGCCCGTCTTTGTTGTTCCATACAACCTTCCACCAACTCTTTGCATGAAATATGAATTTATTTTCTTGTGTCTTGTAATACCTGGTCCGGATCATACTGGAACAAAGATCGATGTGATGATGAGACCACTCATTGAAGAATTGAAAATTTTGTGGGAAGGAGTCGAGGCGTACGATTGTTACAAGAAACAGAAGTTCAACCTGAGAGCCGCATTTTTGTGGTCTATTCACGATTTTATGGCTTATGGTATCTTTGCTGGATGGAGTTGTCATGGGATTTTGACATGTCCGATATGCGTTGAAGACACTTTATGCTTTCGACTAAAGTTTGGTGGAAAGATATGTTACTTCGATTGCCATAGATGTTTTTTGCCAGAAGATCACTCGTTCAGGTTCGATAGGAACGCTTTTAAAAAGGACACGATTGTGACGAGGGGACCACCCAAGCGTCTTAGTGGTGCAGAGATTCTCGCAAGACTTAATGATTTGAAACTAAACGAACATGGAAATCGTTTTGAAGGTTATGGAACCGAGCATAATTGGACTCATAAATGTGGTCTATGGGAACTCCCTTATATGAAAGCCTTGATTCTAATGCATAACTTTGATGTGATGCACCAGGAACGAAATATGGGTGAAAGCATTATCAGCACTTGCATGAATATCACTGACAAAACAAAAGACAACCCTAAGGCTAGAAAAGACTTGGCCTTAATCTGTAGAAGACCAACTATGGAGATAGGAGAGAACCAGAAGAAGCCACATGCTCCTTTCAGTATTAAACCTACAAGGAAGAAACAATTGATGAAATGGTTGAAAAACTTAAAGTTCCCAGATGGTTACGCCGCGAGCTTTAGAAGGTTTGTGAATTTGAAGACGGGCAAGTTTTCTGGGTTGAAGAGTCATGACTACCACATAATAATGGAAAGACTCCTTCCTGTTATGTTTCGTGGTTTTGTAAAAAATGATGTCTGGAAAGCATTAGCGGAGCTAATCTACTTTTATAGACATATTTGTGCTAAAGAAATAAAGAAAGAGATGATGGAGAAGCTTGAGCAACAAATATCGATTTTGGTATGCAAACTTGAAAAAAATATTTCCACCATGTTTCTTTAATCCGATGCAACATCTACTTGTTCACCTACCATACGAAGCTAAGGTAGGAGGCCCTGTGCAATATAGATGGATGTATCACATCAAAAGGACACTAAAGAAGCTACGTGCAATGGTTGGTAATAAGAGACGAGTTGAAGGGTGCATCGCTGAAGAATTCAAATACAAAGAGATAACATCGTTCACGGGCCAGTACTTTGCAGAGGAACACAATGTCAATGCCCCTACGTTGTGGTATCATGTCAACGAGCTCCCTATCAGTGATATTGAAATTTTTCAATAGAGGGGCAAAACTGTAGGACCCAACACAACATACTATTTCACCAATGACGAATGGAAGACTGCTTTACTCTACATGTATAACAACATGGAAGAGATGAGTCAGTTTCTCCTGTAAGTGTAAACTTAATTTTAGTCATTGCCTCTACAATATTGTTGTTAAACTAAAAGGTTTGTTTCCTTGTACTAATAGTGAATTTGATTCTCAAAATTGCATCTCTGGCTGTGAACGTGACCAGATTCGTCAAGAGGGAAAAGATGGGGGACCTAATTTCTTGTGTTGGTTTCGAGATTATGTAGATAAAAATGACAATATACACCCAGACTTTCGACAATTATCCCTAGGAGCAGTAACTGCCAGACGTTATGGTCGGTATGATGTTAATGGTTTTAGATTCCGTTCTACAAGGTTCGAAGATGATCATCCTCTAGCAGCCACGACAAATTCCGGAGTTGTAACTAGAGCTGTCGATGATGAAGGGAAGGTGACTAATTATTATGGAGTCATTAATGATACACTCGAGTACAAGTTTTTTGGAGATAAACAACTCATAGTGGTGTTCTTCGATTGTGATTGGTTTTCTCCAAATACAACGTGAGAAAACCAAATGGCATGGTGGAAGTCATTCACAACGATAGATTAAAAGGACACGACACTATAATCCTTGCCCACCAATGCGAGCAGGTGTATTATATGACATATCCATCTAAGAAAAAGGGTTTGGTTGATTGGAGGGTAGTGTACAAAGTTAATCCTCGTGAACGACTATATGCTCCTGGTGATGCTAGTTATGTTGAAAGTCAAATCGAGCAGGAAGTGGGGGCTGTTGAGATTTTCCAAGACAAAGAACTTACCAGCATGTTTAATGTACAAACTGAAATGTTGGAAGAATCTTTATTAGGCGATCAAAATGATGTAGAGGTTCCTCCAAAAAGAAAACGAGTGACGAGAAAGACGAAAGCTACTTAGCGTCCATTAAATCGACGAAAGCAACTAGATCCTGATTTTGATTACGATTATGATTGACGAGTATGAATCATGATTTTATTGAATATTTTATTATTTTATTGTCGATTTATGTACTAACTTGTTTTTGTTAAAATAGGATGTCAAAGAAAATGAGGTATTTTGCTCGTAGTTTGCTTGGGACGAGGAGTAGCTCGAGGAGCAGCTCGAGGGGTGAGGATTCAGTTTTTCAGGGCACAGGTTCTACCATGAGCAGGCGGAGAGCGTTGGCAGAAAATTTGCCTCCACACGATGTAAGGTAGTTGTTAAATTACATTATTTGAGTTACTTAATATTGTATGATGTAAGTTATTTGTTTCATAGGATGCTGAAATTGAGGAACCAGTGGTAGAGGATCATGCAAGAGATGATGCTGAAGATGATGGTGGAGATGATGTGGGAGATGATGCTGGAGACGATGCTGGTAGGTATTCTGCAGGCGGGGATTCTGGGGCTGGTGGAGATTCCGCAGCTGGGTCTGGAACTTCCCGAGTTAGGAGAATGAGGAAGCTACATTTTGTTGGACCACCTCTAGAGCTTCCACCCGAATCTCGAGTTTTGATAAAGCCTAGTGGAAAGTGAGTGACATATCTTTGCTTAAATGTTATTGAAAGTTATGTTTTAGTTTCTACATTGTTTTCTGTTTGCAGGACTTGGATCGACGACTCGTTCACAGGCACAGGACACTACAGGCAGGTGAACATGGTCCTTGGTAATCTTGTTCGTCTGCACTGGCCTGGTCTTGTGACTTTGCCTAGTGGCGAGTCTGTCCCCGCCACCACTTGGGAGCATTATCGCTATGGTGTCTGTAGAACGTTTGGCAACACACAGGCACTAGTTTGGGATGCATTTTGGGTATGAATTGTTTATACTAATTTAGTTATCCCATATATGGTTGCTTTTATGATAACACTAATTTTTTGCAAAAACAGTACAAGTTGCCGGACGATGGATCATATGATATGAACGCTTGTTACGTGTTTGAGTATAACACGAACGATGTCATTGCAGATGCAATGTACTATGCACGAATTCAGGCTATAAAGGAATGGTACAAAACAAATGTTGATGATCGACCGATGCCAAATACCAAGGCCGAGTGGTCATCAATTTACCTGATGGAGGAGCAATACCTTGAGGTTAACAGGTTGTTGCATCTCATATCGCACGAATCCATGTATTTGCTTTATTGAAAAAAATTCATGTAGGTGTCGGTGCCGTGGATGGCCACCCGATCAGACGGTTATGAGGCCTTGTGCAGATGGTGGGCTTCCCCTGAGTTTCGTGGCATTTCCGAAAGGAACAGGGGAAACTGTGGGACTGAGTCGTTCCACAACTACGGCGGCGATGGTCATATGCGCTTGGCTAAGCGAATGGTAAGTCACAGTATGTTGTAACTTTGAATTACATAGAAATGTGTCATTCTAACTTGTATGTACAGGAAGTCAAATCCGGCCGTACGCCCATGGATGTGGAGGTGTATATGCAAGGGCATAGGGGTTCTGATCCTCAAAATCCTGATGTTTTTTGCACTCAGACGGCCACCGACCGTCTAGTGAGTTTCTGGTACTCTATTATGTGTTTGATATTATTTGCAAGGGCATAGGGGTTATGCACTTATATTTGATATTGCTTGCCTCCAGGCTTCGTATGGGCAGGAGATGGTTCAACGCCATGGACAGGAGTACGATTGGAGGAGCCAGCCAATCGACCCTCAGGCAGCAAATGCTAGCGCAGGAGGACAAGCCCATGGACGGTGGGATTATTTGATTTGGATTTCAAAATTATCCTCATATGCTTGCGATACAAGTCCATGATTTACTATACTAAGTGCATAGTTCACTCTTGTAGGTTGGGTATTTTTTATTCTACAATTGATTCTAGGGAGCTGAGACGCCGTGTACGATAGTCCACATCGTCCTCTTCATAGTCGTCTCGTTCACGATCATCCGCCCAGGAGATAGAGCTTGCAGTGTTGCATCAACAGGCAGAGTATCATCAATCAGTTTTGAGGGAACAATCGGAGTACCAGAGGCAACAATCTGAGTACCAGAGACAACAAGCTGAGTATCAGAAGAAGAAGGATGAGTATTATGCAAACCTCTAGGCCCAAAATCAAGCTCTTCTCTCGATAAGTTGAAGTAACATTTTGTACCTTATTTTGCAAAACACATGATGTGTATCTTATTTGCTCAACAATGACTTGTATATAATTTTTAGCAACTAGCCCAACAAGCGGGCGTCCCGATTCCCACATATGGGATGTCGCCTCCGTACTTTGCACTACCGATGCCAATGCTGGCGCCTCCACCTCTGCCTCCGTCACAATTCCCTACGGTATGGACACATATGCGTGTGTGACATGTTCATAGATGTCTTATGTGTTTAAATGAAAAACTGAGTGGTTACTATTTCATGTGCGTGTGTTATAGGGATTTCAGACACCACCCGCTTCAGTTGCCGCACCAGGAGATGGGTCTGGTCAAGACGACGCATCGCAATCTTGGGTGAACAACCTTTTCAACACGCATAGTCCAGCCGGAGGAAGTGGCTATCACTCGAACCATCCAGGCGATGGATATGACTGATAGTTCATCAAATGTGTTTAAATTGGAACTATTACTGTTCATGTGAAAGACTATCCGTCGAACAATGCCAGATTTTATTTTGGACATATATGTTGATGTGAAACACTATTTCCGGCCCCTTGTTGATGTAAAACACTTGTTTGGAACCATTTGGAACTATATGTCGTTATGTTAAATTTGTGATTGTGAATATTTATTTGAGTATATTTGTGATTGTGAATGTGAATACTTATGTGAATGTGTATATCTGCATGAAATCTGTTTTTTTGTAAATGACAGATTTAAAAAAAAAGAATTTTGTGTAATTTCTGGAATTTGTTATGTCCGACGGCCTGACATAAGCCGTCGGACATAAGGGCTGCTTATGTCCGACGGCTGCGTCAGACTGTCGGACATAACAGCTGTGGGGCCCACCAGTCGACCGGTAAAACAGTTGACATTTCTTATGTCCGACGGGCGGGTTTGGCCGTCGGAGATTGCTTATGTTCGACGGCTGCCGTCAGACATAACACTATTTCCGACCCATTATGTCCGACGGCTAGAGACCGTCGGACATAACCTAATGCCGTCGGACATAAGTTATGTCCGACGGTTTAACGCTTATGTCCGATGGCTTTGGCCGTCGGAAGTTGATTCGTTTACTGTAGTGGGGAGGAATAGTCATTTTCGATGGCCGAAGTTATTTTGGACAACCAAGCTTCGGTCGCCCAAAATAACCCGGACTATCAAACTAAAGATGTGTGACCACAGACAAATGATACCCCTTCGGTCTATCTGCCTTGCAAAAGAGCCCTCGTATTTTATGAATATAAACCCGTCGTCCCACACAGTTGAAAGAACAATACATATAGGTCCTATTTTAGCACATGAGTCCCCAAGCTTCTACAGAATAAGACCCGTAGTCCGGAGTTCATGGAAAATATAAAATTTAAACTGAAAATTAAATCTTAGCGTAAGAATAATTTCATAAACTTAAATAAATCATAACTTATCCATTTTTACTTCGAATTGATCTGTTCCAGTTGTGTTAGCTCCGTATTAAAATTGCCTACACATTAAACAACATTATTTTGTCATGTTTTCAGAGATAATTAAATGATAAGTTTAACATGTGCTCATTAGATTTACATTTCTAATTAAAAGTAAATACAAAGCTTTTCACCCATAATTAGCCTTTGACTAAAAGATGACCTCTGACCAAGTTATAACTTAGTTTGAAGTCGATTTATCTATTTTTTAATTTTGTCTCACATAAATTATATTAAATAACATGAAATATGTATATTGTCACTATTTAATCACATAAAGCTTCAGAAAACCATATCTTTATAACAATACCTCCAATTCTAGTGGTTCTCGAATCTACGATCTCGTTGCAACACATAGAAACTCCAACAAGCGGTTGAAGAGTTCATCGCTCCCGAGCTCAAGAGGCCTATTGGTGGTAGATAATGCTTTATGCACCTTCAGAAAATCTTCATATACAGTCTCTATAGCCACTCAAATAGCTTTCCCAAATTTAGCCTCATGAAGTTGGCTCTCTGACTGTTCTCTAGTGATGGAGTCCCATTTTGAGACCCTCCTCACGGAGCAAGGCCTCTTTTTCCTTCTCAGCCTCCATGGTTAGTAGAGCTGCACATGTGGCCTTAGCCTCAGCACCCTATAGCCTCCATGACTGCATTGTTGCCTCTGCCTTCAGCCTCTCTAGTTTAAGACACCTCGAGTCCTTTTCCGCCTATAGTGGCTCCGAGGTCTCGTGGGTCTTCGTGAGCGGAGCCAAACAGTTGGCGATGACACCCAGCTGTTAAACGAACCAGTCATCACTCTAAGACAAAATATAACCAAAAACAAATCAAACATACTCACATAATGGATATGGGGTGCCACATCCTTGAGGACTTCTGTAACACCCCGGGATCCACAAATACCCCAGAATGCTACTAAACTACACATCTAACATTCATATATAAAATTTCGACAGCATCCCCTTTGAAAATTGCATAAATGAGGAAGCAACAAAGTATAAATAGATATCATGATAAGAAAACATAATAGACATTAATAATCTGCTAACAATGGAAAGACAACCATAACGACATGAACTAAATCAACCAGTGCGCACAATTAGTTAGAAACAACATCCTTTGACAAGAAGTTTCTAATTAAATCATGAATGCGCCTAAGCAGCGTTATTATGAGAGTGAATGTGGATGTGCTGCTACTTCCCACTTCCCTTGATGAGCAACAAGCACCAGCATTGAGTAATGCAAGAGTGAGATGAAACATCTCAGCAAGCGAATTGTTTTGACAAGATATTTAAACCACAAATTGAATTAATCAACATTTTGAAAGAATCACAATTAAGATCAGAAATACTTGTAGATATAGAACTCAGTAGTCTCAATATAACCAATACCATCTCATTTCCTTGAATAACCACAATAGTTTGTATAACACTTCCCTGCGTCAACAATACCTGCAAATATCACTTCAATGTATGCATAGGAACGTAAAGTGTAGGTACTCTGTCTTCATACCTCTAAAAGTATAAAACCACATCATCTGTAAATATCACTTCAATGAATGCATATGAATGCAATGCATATGTCCTCTGCCTTCATACCTCTAAAGGTATGAAGCCGCATCGTACCCCTCCTCGGGCAACGTACGATGCTAAGTTGTATCGGTACAGTCGGACCATAAGTCACGACCCAACTTCAGATGCAAGTGAATCATGCAATGTATGTGTCATGCTGCATTTATCAATATACTTAACTTCCTTCACATGCAATACAAACCTCAAATAATACTTCATTTACCTTCAGATACAATACAAACCTCAAATAATACTTCATTTACCTTCAGGGGTGTGAATTAATCTCATAAGTCGTACTCGAATCATAATCATCATCAATATATGATTGAGCATCAGGATAATGCAAGCAAGTAAAGCAACACCATGGAGTCCAATTATGAAAGAATCCAATAATTCTGAATACTAGAGTGTTGGCGATAGAAATAACAGGTTAGAACGGAAGCAACCACCCCTACACTCACTTGCCTTCATCGAAGAAGAAAAATGTACTAGGTATGACCTGGAGTGTAGCCACCTGCTAGCGGGCATAAAACTTAGTACAAATATTTCACAAACATTTGCCAACAATCAACAAATCGCTCCTACACCTGAAACCAAGACCTGGTGGAAAACCTCCCACTCTGAACCACATGCCATACAGCAGCAACGCTGTTTGTTAATTTTGTATCTTTAAAATTATAACAGTGGTGATATCAAACAAATACTCTAGGAGTATCTACACAAAATACTCTACAACTTCGGCATTCGATGGATAATTAAATTTGCCATCTATAAGTTCTAAAACATCTGACAAGATAACTGACTGAATCTGTTTTAGACAGCAGCATAGTTAACATTTAAAATTCTATATCTCACAAACTACTCAACCAAAAATCATGAAATTATGTTGGAAGTAAGAACTTTTATCCCTCTACAAAAGTCTCCGTAGCTGGGAGAGCCAATTCGGCCATTTACCTGATGAAACCTACCAGTGAACAGACCCGCTCATTTCTGTCAGGCCAACAGAAACAGCCACAGTAAAACAAACATAACTGGAGTTTCATAATTCATATGAATGCACCCTTTAACAATATGGAAATGTTATGAAATTATCTACATCTTTTCTTACAAACCCAAGGTTTAATTCTGTTGATAAATTTGCCTAAATCTTAAGAGAACAGATTCTGCACAGAATTAAGAGACTGAAAACTGCTATAATCAAACTACAATAACTCTCTGATCTGATGTCAGATTGAGATGTTTTTCGCGGCCACGGAAAGATATACAAATTATCTACGACTCATATATAGACTTTTTATTTTTTTGAGGCCACTAAGACCATGGAAAACTGGCATGAACAGAAACTATCGAATCTGCCATTCTACAGAAAACTAAATTCGAGATCAAAACCTAACCCCACATCTAATCCAACCTTTAATCTTTTAATTCCCATGATCCACAACCTCCAAAAGCACATAATTACAGGAAGGAACAAGGATCTCATCCATACCTAGTGTTTCCCCAAGAAATTATGCAAGAAAAGATGAGAAAGAACATCTTCTTGATCCTCTCTTCCCCTTCAATTCAACGTGCTCCTCCTCTTCTCGGTCCTTGCTGCGCAGGGGAGATCTAAAGGGAGGAGGAAGTCGTGGAGAGGGGCTGCCATGGGAGGAGAGGACGGCCAGCCCAAGGGGAAGGGAGGGAGGGGCGGCCAAGTGTGGGAGGGGGGGGGGGGGGGGAAGGGGGGGGGGGGGGGGGGGGCGGCCAAGTGTGGGAGGGGGGGGGGGGGGAGGGGTGGCGGCCAAGTAGGGGCAAAAGGGGGAAAATGCCATCACTAGGGTTTTCTTTACGGGAGAAAAGAAGCGACGCCACAAATGACTCCGACTTAGCATCCAACGGCCCACAACCCTTTTCCTACATCCACGCACCGAAGATCAACCTTTGGTAACATTTTTTTTGGATATTACAACTTCCTTCGTAAGATCGGAGACTGTCACCATGCCACACTGCAAAGAGGCACAGAACCTACCCTATGCCCGCCTTCGACATAGGACGACCTAGTGACGAATACCCCAGCGGCACCACCGCAGGATCATCTAGAAATGAAATAATTAAGATAATGCCTTTCAAAATAAAAACAATCCAATTATAATAACTTGGCGCCAACGCATTCATTTCCAATGTTAGCTCGATATCGGCGACCTTGAAGTCTGTCACAAACGGGTCCACGGCTAGACGAGCACCACCCACACTTGGCTCTTCTACCTTATCAATCATAGAGCTCGAAAGGGCTAATACGACTGCCTCGGTTGTCATCTTTGTGGCCGCCTCTGCAGGGCCGGTAGATGTGGTGGCCTTAGCCATGACTTTGCTAGGTCCTGCTTTCTGCTTCTTCAAATTTAATTCGTCAAACACCCCAAACACCATTGTTGCCTCCTTCCCCTTCGATGACTGCATGGCTGCTCACATAACATGGAGAAGGTTATGAGAGTAGGTGTAAACATCCAAACTTCTCAATGCTCGAGCTAGCTCCACGTCTTTGTGTCTACATGCTAGGGGTGTGTCCCTCACCACCCACCATTTCAATCAAACAGACAAAACCCACATAAGTTATAAATACTTTCAAACATACCACTCATCACATTTTCGGGAAAGACGGTTGCTATAGCGTTATCTTCGCTAAGGGAGGCCAACTGTGGAGACCCACATGTCATGGCTAGCTCACTTACGAAGCCCATGTCAATGGTCCCCACATCGTGGTCGCCCACACCACCGGACAAATTCCCCTCGAGCATCCTGTACTAAACATGTGCACTCTTGGTCTTCGTTGTTCAGGTCTCTGCCTTCCTCTTCACACATCGAGCGATTATCTTGCTGCCACCTTCACCCATGGCGGTGCCTTTTCCTTTGCCCTTACCCTTGTCATTGCCACTTGAAACAATATGAGGGTCGTAGCTCAGGCCCATCAAGCTAAACACCCTATTGACTTGGACATTGTGCTTCTAGATCTTAAGACTCCTCGCCTTTTCTTGATCTACCACTAGCCTCACAAGTTTGGAAGCCTAATCATCAACCGCTGCCATGAAGTTCCTAGCTGACCTCTCCCCGAGGTCTACACAATGAGGGGGCTTAGCACGACCCCCATAAAGTTTGAGAGATTTTGATGGCGAACTTTGCCTATCGACCACCTCCGACTCATCGGACATATGCCACACACAATATACTCTTCCATCAGATCTCAGCCTCTGCTAGCAACTGCAGCATTCCTAGAAGACTTATTGTCCAAAACAACTTCCTTCACAAGAAACCTAGGAAAGGTCGTATAATCAAACAAAGTCAACTCACTGGCCCATGGCCAGCCCTCATCATTCCCTAGCTTCCATAAAACCACTAATCCATTCAATTTCCCCATTGATTCTTAGCACATGGAACCAACTTGGTCAAGCTACCCTTAATTTTCTAGGTCTTCGGCGTGAAAGTTGTCGAACTGGCACACCAAGTTATTCATTATCTGTTTTTGCCAATGTAAACAATACTGCTTGGTGAATACCTCAATAGACGGTGTCTCTTCATATGTCGCCATCAACCAAACAAATTTGTTGAGCATGGTGATAACCTTGGGGCGTCAATTGATGCATCTAAACCCCAAACTTTTCCAACACGCTAGTAATGAAGTCATGATATGGTAGAAGGAGGCCTTCAATACAGAAATATTCGAACACAACAACCTCACCCCATGGCTGCGGTAATGTCTCAGACCCAAAGGATCTAATTGACCCTATCGGGAAATAACCCAACCTCTCCATCTCCCTAATCCGATGCTCGAAGACTTTGTACCCTCTGAGCTCAAAAGTCTCCTCGACCCTAGCTTCTTGAATTCCGGTGAAGTCACTGGCCCAAATTCTGATGAAGTCACCGGCTAACGATGGAATGGCATCACCCAAGCCTAAAGAAGGAGAAGAGCTCGCCGAAAGTGGTGGCACGACTGAGCTGCCTGAATCAGCGAATGAAGGTATGATGTCGATGACATACCAAAAGGGCAGTGGCGTTCTGTAATCATGATCCTCACTAGTCTGATCGACGAGCGACGGTTGGCACCAGCGGCAGAGCAACAGTGATAGCGATGGCGATGGAAGGTGAGAGAGCAAGAATGATTAATAGCAACATGAAACCGCGAATGAAAGCACTAATTAACACTACACCAGGGTGCACCATTCATATAGTCGCTGTAAACCCGAAAAGCGACTGTTGGGGCCTTCCTCCTCCGCAGGTCCTCAAAAATGTAACTAACCATATGCCTTCAGCATGGCATAGATTATTGCAGGAGGCTTTAGCTTCGGAATAGAGATCTTCTTCTATGACAAGAGTAAAGGTGTAACCCGAAGGTGACAAAAATGGGCGACGAAGCTATAGTCAAGGGACTTTGGCTCGGGTTGATGACGAAGACAAAATACAATAGTGACCAAAAAAGGATAAAGACTATTTAGTCCTTAATGTTTTGTATTATAATTGTAGACGGATAACAAGGACACAAATGTACTTTTACTCGGGCTGCGTCCCGTGCCTATAAATACGTGAACAGTAACACCGTACTGTTCACGCTGGATTGTAATCGCTCTCCTACATCCTCAGCTTCGATCAAGCCAAAGGTATCAATGTAATATGAGATCTGTTAAAATTCATTGTTTTATGGAATGCAAATATAAATAAATTAATGAGATGCAATTATCATCTTCACATTTTTGCATTCTTATTCATGTATTAAATAGTGAAGGTATATCTCTTTTGACCTTGGTCTAATGAGCATTATACCCTTGTGGAGATAATGCTTTGGAAGATGAAGGTCCTTAATCCTTAACAATTGTGTTGCCTTGTTCTTGATTCATAGCATTTGAGAACAAGTGACCAACATTGGCGCCCACCTCCGGTGAACTCACTTCCACAACCTTCGGCAAGCATTCACCTTCGTCATGCCACCGAAGAAGGCAACAGTGCCAGGGGCTGCCCTACAGCCACTGGACACAAATCAGGATGCACTGTCCCTGCGTGAGGCCAGGAGCTAGAAGAGAAAGGCCACAAGCCCAATGCTTCATGAGGAGCAGCTTGACCAGGAGATCAGGGATTTAGAAGCAATCCACCAGCAAGTACAGAGGAAAAAGGAAAAATGCTTCGGTTGGCCGACCTTCATAAGAAGATTGACGAAGCAGCTAAAGAGATGTGTCATCTCACTCAAGATGACCAAGACCGAAGGCCCCAACATAGGGAGCTTCGTCACGAAAGCCCAATCAACGAAGATGAATGGTACAACGACTTTCATCATAACTTTGCTTTCGATGATGCTTCTCCTCTGGCAGCAGAATTGCAGGCTACCCCGTAGCTACCATCCTACAAGCCACCTCAATTACCCATGTATGATGGGCACTCGGATCGAAAGCAGTTTCTGATGAGCTACGAGGCAACAATATCCTCGTATGGGGGCAATGCTGTTGTCATGGCGAAGTCCTTCGTCATGGCAGTCAGAAGTGTGGCTCAGACATAGTACTCCTCTCTTCGGCTAGGGACAATTACGTCGTGGCAGAAGCTGAAGGACATGCTAGTCACCAGCTTCCAGGGCTTTCAAACGAAGCCAGTCACTGCTCAAGCCCTGTTTCAATGCATGCAAGATCATGAGGAGTACCTACAGGCGTATGTCCGAAGGTTCCTGCGTCTGAGAGCTCAAGCACCCACAGTGCCCAATGAGATTGTTATTGAGGCCATGATCAAGGGGCTTCGGCCAGGATCCACAGCCCAATATTTTGCAAGGAAGCCAACACATACCCTAGAGAAAGTCCTTCAGAAGATGGATGAATACATCCGGGCTGATAATGATTTCCGCCAAATAAGGGAGGAAGCATACATGTATTCTGAAATGACTAGGGGCTTCGGAGGAAGACTTCATCCCAGGCACGTCAGGACAATCTATAATCCTAATGCCAACGACGAAAGGGCCAACAATGCTCAAAGCAGTCATCACAGCTCAAAGTCTTCAAGCATGCAGCAAACTTCTTACAGACCACCAGCTCCGAGGGACAGAGGAGGGAGAAGCTTAAGTGGAGGAAGGTATGGTAATCATCCTAGGAAATTGTTTTGCCTTTTCTGTGGCGAGGACAAGGGACACACAACGAGGACGTGCCAGGTCACGATCCAAAAGCCAAAGGAAATTGCTGAAGCCGAGGCACGGTAGAATTAGCCGAAGTAGGTCCTGCATACTGCTTCGTGCTACTCTCCATATATCCCTGAATACATAGGCAATCGATAGCCTATGGCTTCTGCTACTTTAGCAAGTCATTCTCAAGCTTCTTGGGCTCAACTACCCCCACCCCCACCACTGGCTCCTGTCCCAAGTCATGATCAGCAACCAGAAGGGCATCTTCGGCCTCAGCAACAACGTGACCTTCGGGAGCAGTCTGAAGCTCGCACCGTTAACAGTACTATGACACAATGCTTTATTTCTACTCTTTTTTGTTTCCTTCACAAAAGACAATACAAGACGGTTTAACCTTCAACTCGATGTAATAAAACTGTGGTTACACCATCGAGTGTGACAAGACTAAGTTCTGAAGCTCCAAAGTCGTTCCTAAGGGAGCGCAGAATAAGTTCCGAAGCTCCAAAGTCGTTCCTAAGGGAGCGCAGAGTAAGTTCCAAAGCTCCAAAGTCGTTCCTAAGGGAATGCAGAGCTAAGATACCACTTAAATTAAAGGTGAAAAGGTCCAAAGTCATTCCTAAGGGATGCACAGCTTAAATACCACCTAAATTAAAGGTGAAGAAGCTCCAAAGTCGTTCCTAAGGGGATGCATAGCTTAGCACCAAAGTCGTTCCTAAGAGGATGTAGAGCTGAAATACCACCTAAAAAAAGGTGAATAGACTCTAAAGTCGTTCCCAAGGGGATGCAGAGTCTGGGTCTATATCCTTGTG
Source organism: Zea mays (assembly GCF_902167145.1). Classification (NCBI taxonomy): domain Eukaryota; kingdom Viridiplantae; phylum Streptophyta; class Magnoliopsida; order Poales; family Poaceae; genus Zea; species Zea mays. Next base: position 66,532,938 of record NC_050104.1, on the reverse strand, counting down.
CTTTCTTACTTTCGGCGCAAATAACATTCCGCATCATACCATCATATCATATTGCATAGCATCACATCATGCATCATTTTGTATCATCAAAAAGGGTGTGGGCCAAAAAGGAGAGTTGCTCCATCAAAAGAATTGATCGGATCATGAATAGAAATATTACAGCACAAGTCATGCCTTCGACAGATATACACTCCTACAAAAAGTAAATCTTCATCAGTAATGGCATAATGATAATCTTTTTCTTTGCGAGACATGAAAAGAAGAGAAGGTGTTTTTTCGCCAAAGGCTCAAAAACGGTACGTACGAAGGTTTCATGCATCACAAAGAAATATATTACATTAATGTACATACAAATACTTGATGTTTGTTTCTTACACAAGATGACATCCATACACAAGCATTACACTTTTATACAAACAAAAATTTAATCTTCCTTTAGCACTTTTTCGGTAGCTTCATTTAGTAGTCTGTCGACGACTTCGTCAACAACTTCGTTAGCGATTCTTATTAATGTCTAATGCTTCCTTCATGGCCGGGTCAGCTTCGGGATTATAAGGCTCCGGTGGTGGTGAAAGTTCAGCTGCAATAAAAAACATGTTGGTTAGTTCTGAAGCTAAAAAACAAACTCCGAAGCTGAATCTCAGTAAAAGTACTTATGAGCCTTGCGTGCTCAGCAGTTTCTTCGACTCGCTTAGCTTCTTCTTGAGCGTCGTGAGATTCTTTTTCATTTTTTGTAATTGCTTCATAAGCAATCTCATGACCGCCCTTCATCCACACATCAGAGTAAAATCTACCACCCAACGTAGAGGCATCAGTCAAAGGGTCCTTAGTGTCTTCCAACGAGAAAACAAATTTCGGTTGAGCTGCAGCCTTAACCTGCTCACAACCGGCTTTTTCTAAGGTTGCCGCGACCCCTCGTGCGCCAGCGAATGCGCAGAAGTCTCCTCGATCACTTAAGATTTCGTTAAAGGCTTCGACCTCTCCGCTGATCCACTGGACGACACCATCGGTGTCACCGCGGATGAATTTTTGCTCGGAAGAATACACTCCTATCTTTGTAAAGCTGTTTTTTAGAGTTTTGGCACATTCTAAGGATATCTCGTAGCATCTTTCTTTGGAGTCGCGAAGCTCTTCGACATTCTTTTGCACCTTTAATCTTTCAATTTATCTTATCTTGTGCTTCGCATTTGCATCTTCGAATTTTTCATTCATTTCCACAAGCTTCTTTTACAGATCTTCAACTTTGGCCTTGTGAGCTTTGGCTTGTGCACTAAGTTTCGCCTCGTTGTTTTCAGCTTGTCCACTAAGGAAAACAATATCTTATCTTTCTCTGTCCGAAGTTTCCCAAGCGCTATCTGACAACTCTCGTCTTCTGCTTCCTTTTAGGCCTTTAAAGCCTTACTTAGAATTAAACCCTAATAATAAAAATATATGAGAACATAACAATAGCAAGTAAAACTGCAAATATAGTTAATTTTACAATAAAAGTATATATACCTTCAAGCTATTATAAGCAAGGCTATCTGCAAGATCATCCTTCGACATTGCAGATAGACCGAGCTCAAGCTTCGGGTACCCCATGTTCTTCATCATTTCTTGGCACACAGAGATCTCTTTATTGTCTGGTAGACAATAGAGAAAGTCATCCCCATCATTGCCATTGTACAACAAAGATCCTTGTGGATACTTTAGATCCTTGGCGTATTGTCTTGTTTCGGCAATCTGCTCCTCTGATAATCGTTTCCCCAAAGCATGTCACACAATAAACTCTAGCTCTTCAGCAGGTGCTTCGGGAGCAGGAGACTTGGACTTCTCAGGGGTACCTTCTCTTTCCAAGATTAGTGGTGCAGTCTCCGAAGGCCTTGCTTCGGCAAGAGCTGAGGGTCCAGCCTCAGAAACAACTTGCGCCGTATCAGTTTCGTCAGATTTCTTTAAAATTCCACCTTCTGTGTTAGGCGCTTCAGCAGAAGTAGGAGTTGATGCCTTTATAGATTCCATGACAGCGTCTAGTACGCTGGCCATTCTCCTCTTCCTCGGAGTTGTTGGAGGGATCCGTGATGTCTTCGACAATTCCGCCTCGCGCGGTGGACTCAGGGCCTTTAGCTGCTCTGTTGCCTTCTTCAGTTTTGGCTCTTCAGCCGGTCCTATCTTAGCTTCGACTGGCATAGAGTGATTTGGCTCAGATTGAGAAGCAGACCCTTTAATTAGCTTCGGCACTTTGGTCGTTTCAATGCACTTGGGCCGATGCGTCAAAACTTTAACCTTCTTTGATCTCAGCGCGCTAGAGGTCGCTGAAGTAGTAGTCTTTCTTTTCTTTCCTTGTTTCCGCGAAGTATAACAGTAGTCTGGATATACAACTCCAATGACATCAAACACCCTGTTCAACCGCTTGCCTCGAGCCCCAAAGGTCGTTGTCATGGCATCATCTTCAGCCTTCGAGTAGGCTCCAAGCAATTCACCACTGGTTGCTTCAATGGCATCTAGCCAGTCATCATTTGGCTCATCAAACTTGTTGGCCACTTGTTCTCAAATGCTTTAGATTAAGAACAAGGCAACACAATTGTTAATGGTTAAAGATCTTCGTCCTTCGAAGCATTATTTCCTCTCGGACATAATGCTTCTTAGACGAAGATCATGAAGGACATACCTTCATAATTTTTGTCATATAAATGTAAGTATAAATAGACAGAGGAAAGAATGCATAAGGATGCAGATGGACAAAGATAATAATTGTTACATATCAATGATTTATCATTATTATTATCTTTATCGAGCATAAATAGACATTATCAAATGTTTGTATTACAATTGCACCTTTGGCTTGCTAGAAGGTGGGAGAGCAAGGATGATGCGAGAGAGAGAGATTACAATCCAGCGTGAACAGTACGGTGCTACTGTTTATCTATTTATAGGCACGGGACACAGCACGGACAAAATTACATTCATGCCCTTGACATTTACTTGTGATTATAATACAATTAATCACGGACTAAGTGGTCTTTTCCCCCTTTGAGTCAGTGTCGTCCTTGGTCTTCATCACCATATCAAGCCGAAGCTCTCTGGCAATAGCTTCGGCACTTACTCCTATCACCTTCGGGTTGCTTCTTCACACCGCATATACTTTCGCCATTAGAGAAGGTCTTTTATCCAGGAGCCGAAACCTCCTGTAATAATCTATATTGTATTGAAAACATATGGTTAGTCACGTTTTTGAGGACCTTCGAATGAGGAAGGTCCCCAACAGTAGCGCCTCGCAGTATTAATTTGCTTGCTTGTAACAAATTTAGACTGCAACCTAGACGAAGGCCTTTAGCCGAAGGTCTGAAAAAAACACCTTCCCTTTGCTAGAATAGAGAACGACACTGACAAGCTGGACCCACCAAGCCGTGGGGCGCTATGTATACAAATATGAGCTCATATTGAAAGCGTTTCTTGTGCTATTTCAATTGCGTACACTGTGCTTGCTATTTTAAACTCTCTTGTTTTGTCGCGAATTTGAGCTTCAGCATTTCAACAAGTTTTGATTTAATGGCCGGTGAGAAGAAGACTGTGGACCCAGCGTTGTCCAAGTTTTACGAAGCTATGGAGAGGACCAATGCAGAAAAGATTGCACATGAGACATTAGCTGGAATATCTGAGGGCTCTAGTGACAGTGAAGACTTTGATGCTGAAAGTGAGACTGAGGATGCCGAAGATCGGCCCTGGAGGCCAAGCCATGTTGTTTTCGGAAAGTCGACAATCAAATAAGGACAGATTGATGCCATGAGGGGAAGGTATTTTCGTGACATTTCTATTGTGCGGGCTGGAGGAGAGAGTAATGTCCCTCTGCACGAAGCTGACGAGGTAGTTGTCTATAGAAGTTTTATGAAAGCGGAGCTTCGGTTCCCTTTGGATATTATGCTGGTCGAAGTGCTCAAAACCTTCGAAGTCTACCTTCATCAGCTTACCCCTGAAGCCATCATCAGGATAGGGGTTTATATTTGGGCCATGAGGAGTCAAGGACAAGAGCCGAATGCGAAATGTTTCTTCAACTTGCATGAATTGTCTTATGAGACGAAGGCTATTGGAAAAGAACAATACCACAACAATTTCGGTTGTTATGGCTTCGTAACCCGTTCCGAAGTAAGCAATCCAGTGTCAACGTTTCGCAAGAGATGGCCAGGAGCTTGGATGCAAGAATGGTTCTATGTAAAGAACGATCTGGTTGAGAGAGAAGACATCAAGGGAATTATCCAACGTCCCATATGATCTCACTTCGGCATTAGAAGACCATCTCTTGCCCTTGGAAACGACATTCAAGCGTGCCAAGCTGCTTATAACACAGTATGCACCTACATAGGCACCAGTGACTTAGTCTAAGAGCACATTGCCTATAAGGTGTGGCCACTCGGGAGTGGGTGGGAGATGCCGAAGGAAGCTGCTACTAGGTCTAGCCAGAGTGGCTTGATTACTTGAAGTATACATTCAAATACATGAGTCAATTTGATGAACCAAACGACGACTGGCTAGACGCCATTGACGCAACCAGCGATGAGTTGCTTGGTGTCTACTCAAAGGCCAAAGATGATGCCATGACGGCAGCCTTCAGATGGCGAGGCAAGAAAATGTTAAATAGGGTTTTTTATGTTATTGGTTTCATGTACCCAGATTATAGCTATCCTTCGAGAAAGCAAGGAAAGAAAAGAAGGGATGCCACTTCGGCGATTTCCACTACGTTGAAGCCGAAGAAGGTTAAAATTTTAACACATCGCCCTAAGCGCACGGAAACAGCAGAAGAGCCGAGGCTTGCTGAAGGGTCCTCTGCTGTTGAGTCAAGTCACCCTGCTACTGCTGAAGCCAGGGTGGAATCGGCCGAAGAGACAATCCCGAAGATAGCAGCGGAGCAGCTAAAAACCTCGAGTTCATTGCAAGAAGCAGAACTACCAAAGGTTCAAAAGATTGCTTCAATAACTCCGAAGAGAAGGAGAATAGCTAGTGTATTGGATGCTGTTATGGAATCCTCAAAGGCGCTAACTCCTGCCCCTGCAGAAGCACCTAGCGTGGAAGACAAGAATATAAAGAAATCTGCCGAAGCAGTCATGACACAGGTTGAAACTAAATCTGGGCCCTCAGTTCCCGCAGAAACAGGGCCTGCAGAGATTGTCGAAAAGGATACTGAATCAAGACCTTTGGATGCTTCAAAAGTGTCGTCATTGTTAGAAATAGAGAAGGCTACAGAAGAATCTGAATTCCCTGCTCCTAAAGCATCTACTGAGGAATTAGAATATATAGTGCGTCACGCTGCAGGGAAAAACTATCAGAGGAGCAAATTGTCGAAGCTAGGCAATATGCCAAGGATCTGAAGTATCCGTCAGGATCCTTGGTATAAGAAGCACTAATGAAGATGACTTTCTATATTGCCCACCAGACAACAAGGAGATATCTGTTTGTCGAGAAATGGCAAAGAATATGGGATTCCCGAAGCTAGAGCTTGGCTTATCTGCGATGTCGAAGGATGAACTTGCAGACAACCTTGCTTATATTAGCTTGAAGGTATATACACTTTTGCTCATAAAATCAGTTATGTTTATTGGTTTTCTTACTGTTTTTATGTTCTCACACATATATTTTTGTTATTAGGGCTTAATTCTTAGTAAAGCTTTAAGGGCTCAAAAAGAAGCTGATGACGAAAGCTGTTTAATTGCAATTAGGAACCTTCGGTCAGAGGTCATCACACTGAGGAATGAAGCCCTTCAAAAGGATAATATTCTGCTCTCCTTAGTAGATAGACTAAAAGTCAGTGAAGCTAGGTTTAATGCACAAGCCGAAACTCACAAAGACGAAGTTGATGATCTAAAGAAAAAACTTGCCGAAGTGAATGAAAATTTTGAAGTTGCAAAGGCAAAGCAAGAGATAAGTGAATGAACAAGTTCAAGGCTAGAAAAGAATGTTGAAGAGCTTCATGATTCCAGGGAAAGGTGTTATGAAAATTCCTTGGACTGCGCGAAGAAGCTAAAAGATAGCTTTGCGAAGGTGGGGGCGTATTCCTCAGAACAAAAATTTATTCGTGGCGACCCCGAAGGGGTTATCCAATGGATAGGTGAAGAAGCCGAAGGATTGGATGAGATCCTTAGCAATTGCGGAGATTTTTGTGCTTTTTCTGGTGCCCGAGGGATTGCGGCAATCTTAGAAAAGGCTGGGTGCGAACATGTCAAGGCCGCGGCCCAACCAGAATCTATTCTCTCTGCTGACAATACTAAGGACCCTTCAGTTGAGGCTTCTACCCTGGGCGGCAAATTCTACTCCGATGTGTGGATGAAGGGTGGTCGTGAGATGGCTGATGAAGCCATTGAAAAGAATGAGAAAGAATCTCACGACTCCCGTGAGGAGGCTAAGCAAGTTGAGGAAGCTGCCGAACGCGCCATGATTATAGGTACTTTTATTTGAAACTTTTTGCCTTGTTGCTCGTTTTTACCTTCGTAACTCACCATCATATATTTATTACAGCCAGCCTCTCTCCCCCACCAGAGCCATACAACCCGAAGCTCATCCGGTTATGAAAGAAGCTTTAGATGTTATGCAAATTGCTAACGAAGTTGTTGACGAAGTCGTCGACAAACGTTTACATGAAGCCGCTGAAAGAATTATGTAGGAAGACTAAACTCTTGTTTTACTAGGAAATGTAATATTTGTGTATGAGTCAAACATCAAGTATTTATATGTATATTAATGTAATATGTTTCTTTGTGATGCATGAAATTTGTGTACATACGATTTTTTAGCCTTCGGCGAAAAAACACCTTCCCTTCTTTTCATGCTTCGCAAAGAAAAAATCACCCCTTCTATGCCACAGCTGTTGTATAATATCATTATCGACGAAGATTTCCTTGGTGTGTAAAATTATATCTGCCGAAGGTATACTTTGTGCTTCAGCGCATTGTTTCATAATCCATCAAATATTTCGGGAGGAGCATCTTTCCCTCTCCATAGTTTTGTTGCTGATGCGATATGATGTATGATGTAATGCTATGCGAAATGATGTGATGGTATGATGCAATATGATGTTTATGTCGAAGGTAATCACCCGCACGAAACAGACCCAGACTCTACATTCCCTTAGGAACGACTTTGGAGTCTCTTCACCTTTTACTTAGGTGGAATTTTAGCTCTGCATCACCTTAGGAATGACTTTGGAGCCAAGCTCTGCATCCCCTTAGGAACAACTTTGGAGCTTCTTCACCTTTGATTTATGTGGTATTTAAGCTCCGCATCCCCTTAGGAACGACTTTGGAGCTTCTTCACCTTTAATTTAGGTGACATTTTGGCTCTGTATCCCCTCAGTTACGACTTTTGAGCTTCGGAACTTACACTGCGCTCCCTTAGGAACGGCTTTGTAGCTTTGGAACTTACTCAGCGCTCCCTTAGGAACAGCTTTGTAGCTTCGGAACTTAATTCTGTCACACTCGATGGTGTAACGACAATTATATTAAGTTGAAAAATTCATCCCTGCTGTATTGTTTTTCTTTCAAGAAAATATAAAAGGCAAAAAATATTAAGATACATCAGATCATCATATTCCTTGGCCATGCCACTATAGCTCTTTTAGTAAATATGTTTCAACTTAGGCACAATGTTGTTGACTGTGCGAGCTTCAGATTCCTCCCGAAGGTCGCGCTGCTGCTGAGTATGATTGCACCCTTCTGGCTGTTGGTTGTGGATCAATGGTGGTGGTGGTGGTAACTGAGGCCATGAAGCTCGAGAATGGCTTGCCAAAGCAACAGAAGCCGTGGGTTGTTGATTGGCCACGTACTCTGGGATGTATGGGGAGTAACACGAAGCAGTGTGGAGGACTTGCTTCGGCTGACTCTGTCGCACCTCAGCTTTGGCAATTTCCTTCTGCTTCTAAATTGAGACTTGGCATGTCCTTGTTGTGTGGCCCTTGTCCTCGCCACAAAAAAAGGCAGTACAACTTTCTCGATTGATTGCCAAATCACCCTCCACCGAAACTCCTTCCTCCCCTGCCCCTCGGAGCTGGTGGTCTGAAAGAAGTCTGTTGCATTGTTGAAGACTGAGAACTAGGATGGCTATGCTGAGCATTGCTGGCCCTTTCATCATTGGCATTGGAGTTATGAATTGACCGAACATGCCTAGGATTAAATCTCCCCCCGAAGCCCCTGGTCATCTCGGAGAACCTGTAGGCCTCCTCCCTTTAACAAAAATCATTGTCGGCCCGGATGTACTCATCCATCTTCTGAAGCAGCTTCTCTAGGAATTGTAGAGGCTTCCTAGCAAAATACTGAGTTGTAGGTCCTGGCCTAAGTCCCTTGATCCTAGCCTCAATGATAATTTCATTGGGCACTTTGGGTGCTTGTGCTCTTAGTCACAGGAACCTTCGGACATACGCCTGAAGGTATTCCTCCTGGTCTTGTGTGCATTGAAACAATGCCTGAGCAGTAACTGGCTTCGTCTAGAAACCTTGGAAGCTAGTGACCAGCATATCCTTAAGCTTCTGCCATGATGTAATTGTTCCTGGTTGAAGAGAGGAGTACCATGTTTGGGCCACACTTCGGACTGTCATGACAAAGGACTTTGCCATGACAGCGACATTGCCTCCATATGAGGATATTGTTGCTTCGTAGCTCATCAAGAATTGCTTTGGGTCCGAGTGCCCATCGTACATGGGCAACTGGGGTGGCTTGTAGGATTGTGGCCATGGGATAGCCTGCAGTTCTGCTACCAGGGGACAAACATCATCAAAAGTAAAGTTACCATGATGAAAGTCATCGTACCATTCATCTTCATTGAATGAGCTCTCTTGACGAAGCTCCCTATGCTGAGGCCTTCGGTCATGGTCATCTTGAGTAAGATGATGCATTTCTTCAGCAGCTTCGTCAATCTTCTTCTAAAGTTTGGCCAGTCGGGCCATCTTCTCCTTATTCCTTTGTACTTGCTGATGGATGACCTCTAAGTCCATGATTTCCTGATCGATTTGCTCCTCCTGTAGAGTTGGGCTCGTGGCCTTCGTCTTTTGGTTTCTGGCCTCTCGCAGAGAGAGGGCACCTTGATTTGTGTCTAGTGGTTGCAAAGCAGCCCCTGGCACCGTTGTCTTCTTCGGCAGCATGTCGAAGATGGATGGTCTTTCAAAGGTTGTGGAAGTGAGTTGTTAATGGTTAAAGATCTTCGTCCTTCGAAGGCAACAATGAAGGCACAATGAAGGCTGCAGCTCAAATGCTATAGATTAAGAACAAGGCAACACAATTGTTAATGGTTAAAGATCTTCGTCCTTCGAAGCATTATTTTCTCTCGGATATAATGCTTCTTAGACGAAGATCATGAAGGACACACCTTCATCATTTTCGTCATATAAACGTAAGTATAAATAGACAGAGGAAAGAATGCATAAGGATGCAGATGGACAAAGATAATAATTGCTACATATCAATGATTTATCATTATTATTATCTTTATTGAGCATAAATAAACATTATCAAATGTTTGTATTACAATTGTAGCTTCGGCTTGCCAGAAGGTGGGAGAGCAAGGATGACGCGAGAGAGAGATTACAATCCAGCATGAACAATACGGTGCTACTATTCATCTATTTATAGGCACGGGACTCAACCCGGACAAAATTACATTCATGCCCTTGACATTTACTTGTGATTGTAATACAATTTGTCACAGACTAAGTGATCTTTTACCCCTTTGAGTCGGTGTTGTCCTTGGTCTTCGTCACCATATCAAGCCGAAGCTCTCTGGCAATAGCTTCGGCGCTTACTCCTATCATCTTCGGGTTGCTTCTTCACACCGCGTATACTTTCGCTATTAGAGAAGGTCTTTTATCTGGGAGCCGAAACCTCCTGTAATAATCTATATCATACTGAAAACATATGGTTAGTCACGTTTTTGAGGACCTTCGGAAGAGGAAGGCCCCCAACAAAACTGGCTCCTGTATTTGACGGTGTACTGCACGAAGATTAAACCACCTTGGCTAGAGCCATCAATAGCCTCCTTTGGCATCTCCCACCCATTTGCATGTGGCCACACTCTATAAGCAATGTGCTCCTGGATTAAGTCCCTTGTGCCTATGTAAGTGCATATGGTATTGAAACCCGCCTGACATGCTTGTATATCATTTCGAAGGGCAGTGGATGGCCTTCTAATGCCGAATCGAGACCATATAGGACATTGAATAAATCCCTTAATATCCTCCCTTTCACTCAGGTCATTCTTCACGTAGAACCATTCCTGCATCCAGGCCCCCAGCCATCTCTTCCGAAATGTGGGAACTGGGTAGCTCGCCTCAGAGCGAGGCACGAAGCTGTAACAACCGAAGTTGTTGTGATATTTCTCCTTTCCGGTAGCCTTTGTCTCATAAGACAGCTCATGGATGTTGCAGAAGCATTTTGCATTTGGTTCCAATCCCTGGTTCCCCATGGCCCATATAAAGATCCCCACCTTAATAATAGCTTCTATAGTATGTTGATGAAGGTAAATTTCGAAGGTTTTCAGGACTTCGACCAATAATTTATCCAGAGGGAACCGAAGTCCTGCCTTCATGAAGCTTCTGTAAACTACCACTTCATCAGCTTCGGGCAGAGGGATATTATTTTCCCCTCCAGCCCTCACAATTGAGATATCACAAAAGTACTTCCCCCTCATTGCATCAATCTGCCCTTGCTAAATAGTTGATTTCCCGAAGACAACATGGCTTGGTCTCTAGGGCCGATCTTCGGCATCTTCATTCCCACTTTTTGCATCTAAACTTTCATTATCGCTGGAGTTCTCAGATATCCTAGCTAGCATCTCGTTTGCAATCTTCTCTTCATTGGTTTTTTCCATAGCTTTATAAAACCTGTGTCACGGAACCTCCCAAGGTATTAGGCCCACCTACAGATGTCCTTGTCCTAAGGACCCCGGACAACCATGTAGATGCGCATAATCACTCGACAAGTTCGATCATCTGTATCTTCATCATATCGCCCAAGAGCGCTTCACCCATCACGCAGACATTACACACATAATCAGAGTAAAGAATAAGCGGAAACAGATTACATTAACATAATTTACATTCATAAAATATAGAGAGAGTATTTATTACTACACCGGGTGTATGAGTGGATAACTTATTATTACATAAAGGGAGGTAAAACATCCTCCCGCCAACAAGTTTACTGATTTTCCTCCTGCTTTGGCACCACCTTCGAGCAGAAACATCAAAACTCGGTTGTTTCATCACCTACAACAACATGGGTTCGAAAACCCTGAGTATAGAGTGTACTTTCGCAAGTCTTACCCGACAAAAGAAAAAGACTTCTCAAGGATATGCTGGCTTGGGGGATTCAAGGTAAAGCTGATCAAGAATCAAGACTCTGTTTGCAGAAAAGCTTACTAACAGTGGATCCTTAAAAATCCAGTTTTATTGTCAGGTTAAGTCATTACCTATATCTAGAGTTCTTTCTATCCTAGTTCAGGCACTTAGCCTATGCTAGCAGTCTTTTATCAACCTTCACTTCATTGGATGGCTATGTGTAGGGCAGTGACCAAGTCTTCATGTCCGAGAAGTAATGGCGATCGGAATCGATTAATACCTAGCCGGGGATCTCCGACCACACGACATAAGTAGCACTTAACCCTTGCATATGTCAACTTGCCAACGGGTTTCTCAAGACCATAATGGGTTCACGCCAACCGAGGGCACAAATACACCACTGTCCAGCCTCTTGCCACGGAGGGTACACGTTACTCTTGCCATCTCTCCACTCCCATTGCGTGGTGGCCTTTCTGGTATTGGTTCGACCGAGGCAAAGCTTACCTATGACGAGGCATGTGGACAGTTAAAAGGTCCTCAATCATCAAGCCTACATCGATATGGTCCTTAATCAACTCAGACAAAGATACTACACCGAGACTTTCTTCTCGTGCAAGTCACCAGACTTCCTTCTTTTTAGATGTTGAACCCATCACGGCCATGATGGATTCACCATCAAGTCTTTTCTTTGAAAACTTCCCATCCCATAAGAAGCATCATCTTTTGTTTAACACAAAACATTTTGTTTTCTAAAGCAAAGCTAAGCATCGGAAAACTTTAAGTAAAACAGGTATCAAGGAATGGTAATCAGTTCTAAGGAAGGAAATGCAGCAATTTGTTTAGCACAGAACTCCTATTACCTAATGCATCATCTCAAGTGATAAAGAGTTTAAAACAACAAGAAAATGGGTAAATGCACCGGGGCTTGCCTTGTGTTGCAGGAGGCTCTGGGTCTGTCCCACAGATGTCAAAATAGAAGTTGTTCTCAACCGAGGGATTCTCAGCTTGCGGGGCAACTTCTTCTTCGACTACAACTTCTTCTTCATTTTCTATACATAACAATACATATACATGAAATGCTTATGTGATGCTATGAATGTGCAGTTATAATAGAAACACACTAAGTTGTATCTTGAATACAACTTTCATTCACGGTACACATTAGTTACTAGGGTTTCCTGAGTTAGTATTCTATTAGGGTAGTGCAATTATACCCTAGGAAGCTAGTGTATTAGGTTTGGGACCAAACAATGTCCAATTCATTTCAAACTCCACCCAAGGGCTTTAATTATCAAACTAAGCTTACCGAAATTAATTCTAGAGCTCGGTCCACGCACACCCGCGGACCTTGAGACATTCCCGATGCGTTCCTAACGGAACAGTGCAGCAACATCCGAATTGGGTGCACAGTAAGCTTTAGCAACATACCAGGACTCATCAAGAACGGCAGCTAGGAACGTGGGTGGAGGGATAGGATGGTGGGTCGACGGAAGGGGTACTCGCAGCGGTGTGGAGACCGGATTTGGGGGAAAATCCGAATTAGGGCGCTACGGTGGACGATCGGGAGTGAGGAGTGGTTCACTGGGTTCGTAACGAGTAGGCGGAACAGGGGGTGCCTCCAATTTATAGACTTCAGCCAAGTTTATCGCGAATTTTGGATCGAAATCGAGCTCACCGTGGCCGGGATATTTTACAGTGGCCTGCTCACTGTGGCGCGCAAGAGGGAAACAGATCAGGGCAAATAGTCGGTTGGTTGCCACGACCCTTACGACACGGAGGAGAGATCGTTTCTTGTCACGGCCGGAGAAACGGTGAGCTCCGGTGATGTCAACACGACTAACCGCGGTAGGACACAATGGCCGGTCTGGCCAGTGACTGGGTTCACCCCTCCCCGGATCTTTTCACCCCATCCCGGCGTTATCTATCTCTCCCGCGGCACGAATCTCCCAATTGAGCATGAATTACGGCGGAGGATCACTAGCATCAGGTTCACGACACTGGAGATCTTTCCTGGCACTGTACCATAGCGATCTTCGTCAGTCCTTCTATCTGAGCAACTTGCATGGCCTCGTTCTCCAATTTTTGTGTGGCAACTCACTCTCCTGCCTGTATCAAAGTTGTTGTCCAATGTACCAGCTACAACTTTGTTACAAAGACCTTGCTCAATCATCCATTAAATCCCCTGCAAATCGATCTCAAAGTTCATCCAATTTCACTAATGGTCAAGATTCAGTCTTAAGGTTGACTGACAGTCCAACTTCATGTATATTTTTCTCCAATTTCTGTATAGCACCTGTTGGGGGTCTTCTTCTCCACCAAAGGTCCTCAAGGCAAAAACACCTTCGACAAAATGATACAAAATCTTGCCGAAGTTACCTTCAGCCTAGGGTCAACTCTTCGAGACGAAGCTCAATGGCTTTGTCGATAGTGCAAGATGCCGAAGGTCGATAGCTTTGGCCCAGACCAAGCAAAGAAGGAAAAAGGACTAGATGGACCTTATTAGTTTTAATTACTTGTAAACAAATGTTTGGGGGCATGAATGTAATTTTACCTGGGCTGCGTCCCGTGCTTATAAATAGATGAACAGTACTCTCGTACTGTTCACGCTGGATGGTAACCACTCTCGTGTCATTCTCGCATCCTTACCTTCTGCCAAGCCGAAGGTATTAATGTAATATGAATATTATTGATATTTACTCATATTCACATAATATAAATGCGAATATATTATTGATTCATAATTATGATATTTATTTCTTTATGTTCTATTTCTTAATTATTCGTATTCCTATGCTAAAATGATGAAGGTATGTCCTTCATGAACTTCGTCTGAAGATCATTATATCCGAGAGGAAATAATGTTTCAAAGGACGAAGGTCTTTAACCATTAACAATTGTGTTGTGTAATGCCTAAAATTAGTAGAAAATAAGAATAATAATAAAATAAATAAATAAATATAATTATGATGACATTTCTAGAATTCTTGAAACATTTGGAATTAGTAGGACATTTTCTTTTCTTTTTTTCTTTCATACTCAACTAATGGCATTAATGTATGCAAATAACAAATAAATAAATAAATAAACCAAAGAGACTAAATGAAAGTGGAAAGATCTTCATATGAATTAGATCATTATTTTTTTACTAATATGGTTGAGGGACACTCTAAAGGAGGGTAGGTAAAATCACCTTTCAATGAATGTTACATATTAGGATTTATTTTCCTAAAAGTAATCTTTATGACTTGTATGTCGAGAACATATGCTAAAAAGGGATAATAAATAAATAACTAAAATTTTATTTTTGAACTCATGTTGAAGTTTTTGACTGTGCATTTATTTTGAATTTTAAAACTGAGAACTTATTTGAATTTGGAATTGAAATAGAAAAAAAAATAAAGCAAAAAAAGAAAAGAAAAGAAAAGCTTACCTCGACCTGGGCCGAATGCGGTCTGGCCCAGCGCCACTTTCACGCGCATTGCTTGCCTGCTCGCCGCCTTGTGGGCCCAGTCGCCAGGTCCATCTTCTTCCACGCCGCAAGCAAACCAGACCGCCGATGATGCCACGTCCAGGAAACGGAGCGCGTGCGCTCCCTGCACCACTCACCAGTGGACCCCCCTGTCCATCAGCCTCTGCACGCGGGCCCGGTCGTCAGCTCCATCTTCTACCGCACCTGCAAACAACCCAGGCTCTGGTGAACAGAGCGCGCGATTCGGGCGGATCCTAGACTCAAAAAAAACTCTCTGCGCAGTGTCATCTCCCATTGACTCGTGGGGCCCGCTTGTCATCTCTATCCCCACCTCCTTCAACAGATTGCATCCGGGTCCGTAGCTCGCGTGCGCATCGTTGCGATTTCCTAGATCCGCGCGCACTTGATAGGATCTGGGATCCTGGCACCCACACGGACTCCGCCCTCGGGGGTGTATAACTACCAGCTCTCGTAGCGTCCTGTACCGATCGATTGGGAGCTAGGCAAGCTCTGGCGAAGATTCCACATCACGTGTTCAATTTTTGTGCGGCTCTATCACCGAAGGCCACAGAGAGAAATCATGGGAGGAGAGAGAGAGGGCAAGAAGGGATGGCGCCGCCGAGAACTAGATCCTGGCGTGCCAGGAAGCTTCGCGCTGCAGTGAGGATGTTGGATGGGCTCTGGCGAGGGTTCCGCCCCGCGCCACCATTGCCGTGGCCGTGTGGGTCCGCCGCGGGAAAACCTCGGTATGCTTGCTCTGGCGCCTCGGCTGAGGGTTGGGGGGTTCTCCAGATCACTGGGAACCAGGGCATGGCTTCTAGGGGCATGTGGATCAACTGTGTCACCTCCAATTTCTCATCGGAGGCGAGTTGCTGCCATGAATCCGTCGCTAACTGTGGGTGGAATCCCGTGCTCCGTAATCCGAGGTGAGAAATCATCAATAATATTCACGGTGATCTCCTTCACGTAATGCACCGGTTTATTTCAAGATTCGTGCATCGGTTGCCGCTTTGCGCCGTCGCCGGTCATGGCACCACCGTGCTGGGCACCGCTCCGCCGTCGGTGTTCTGTCAGAGTGCGGGGAGGGGACGATAGCCTTGGACCCTTGGATCTCGATCCAAAGGCCAGTTGAACGTATCGGTTCGTGGAAGGCTGATCTAATCTGGGCGGTCCGATTTTGATCGAACGGGCAGGAGACATTGATATCCCCCTTCGTCCGCCATTTTGCAAAAGAAACCCCACCTTCCTTTAGATTAGAACCCGCCGTCCTGTGCGGGGAAAACTGAGTCTTAAGCAATTTTATGAGTTAGACCTCGGGTTCTCTGTTATTGTGTGTGCAGCCCAGAACTCAGGAAAATAGGAGAAAATTAATTTAGAAAATGATTTTTAATGTGAAAATAAATGCTAGAAACTTGTATAATTCATAGAAAATTTATATTAAGTCCAAATTGATCCATTCCGGTTCCTATAATTTTATAGTACTATTGTTTATCATTTTGTGTCTCTGTTTTGACATGAAAACCCTATTAAAATTAATCTCCTAACTAATCTTGTACCTGCCACCTAGAACTTTTGGAAAACCATAACTTCATAACTGTAACTCCGATTGTAGTGATTCTCGATCCCACAATCTTGTAGCAACGCGTAGATTATTATTATGCAGTTTGTTCTTATGTTTGGTGTGATATTAATTTTGCCTATACACTGTTTGTCTGTATTGCTACGACTAGCAGCGAGGTTACGTGTCACCTGAAGATAATCCTGGTACCTGGAATCTCAAGTCCCAGGCAAGTTGTGCCCTTGACCACTTTTTACCCAATAATGTTCTTTAATATCATTTATTCATGCATAGGTTAATTTTGATGGGACCCAATAGTTACCCTAGATTGTTTATCTCATTACCTTGTTTACCCCTGAATCACTTGGGTAGTTTGCTATTGCTTTACATGGATTTGGGATAATTATTTATCATATCTATGTTCCAGTTATTTTGTTATTCTATTTATGTTCATGTCAAGATCATTAATGTTAATTGGAACATAGAGCTTAACTTGAGAAACACGTGCCACCACAAGGGTTTATGGACGCCCTTGGCTGATTAATTAGGAAAGCTAGTGGAGGACTACCTTACCCGAAAGGGGCAAGGGCAGTAGGGGAGTGGTCAGTGTAGGGAGGTCCTTGGTTGATTTTGCTGCGATGGCGGTCAGACAAGAACCCTGCATTGGAGCTTCCTATAAACTGTAGCGGGTTTTCTGAAGCTAGTGGAACTTTGTAAAGGCCTCATAGTGTTACCCTGCCTCGCCTCCTCGGTAGAGGTGTATGGGAAGTCGCGATCCCTTGGCAGATGGGTAACATGACTTGTGGGTAAAGGGTACCACCTCTGCAGAGTGTAAAACTGGTATACTAGCCGAGCTCACGGTCATGAGCAGCTCAGGACTCTCTGATGATTAACTTATGGAACTAAATTCAATTTGTCATATGCATTGCATCGCAGGTGATGTTGTTATTTTTGTTCTACTACTTAATTGGGTTGGTATTTACTTATACCTAGTAACTGCTAATAAAATTTTGACCAACTTTAAAAGCAATGCTCAGCTCTAACCATCCTCTTTGGTAAGCCTTACACTTCACGTGAGCTCCCACCTTTGGCGAGTTCATGCACATTATTCCCCACAACTTGTTGAGCGATGAATGTATGTGAGCTCACTCTTGCTGTCTCACACCCCCCCACAGGTCAAGAACAGGTACCGCAGGATGAGGCGCAAGGAGGATGCTGCGATGAGTTCGTGAGAGATCTAGGCCGTCGTCTCCCAGTCAACTTTGGGTTGCTGGACCGATGTCTCCTTATATGTAATTATTTATTTTGTATAGAACTCCTATTATATAGTAAAGTTGTGACATTCGATCCTGTGCCATGATTCATCATATGTGTGAGACTTGGTCCCAGCACACCTGGTGATTATGTTCGCGCCCGGGCTTTGGACCCCTAAAACCTGGATGTGACAGAAGTGGTATCAGAGGAATGTTGACTATAGGACGAAACCTAGATAGAACTGGACAACCATTGTCTAGTTACCTCTGCTACACTGATTCTTTCTAAACTCTTCTTAATCTTTTCTCATCTATTTCCGCTTTACTCTGATTATTCTTACCTTTTCTTTTCTAAAGACAAATGTGGGTTTCATACTTTGAAATCTTGTGCCTAAAGTGACTTTTAGGAATAGGAGACCTACTCTTAGGAACAAAAACAAAACTATTTTTTTATATAGATATCTAGGAACTTGAATGTTTGTTCTAATGATACTTGTTTGATTTGGATCTTTGATTGGGTGTGATGGGTTGTGGATTAATGTCCACAATTACATCTGACTATATATATCTAGGCATAATGGAAAATGCCTATAAAAATAACTAGATTATCCTTGTTAAAATATATCTAGCCTAATAGATCCATCTTATTTAAAAAAAACTCTCTCTTACCTTAATAGATTCATCTTATCATGAAAATATTTTATCCTTATAGATCTAACTGACCTCAAAAGATTCTACCTTGTCCTTATGGATTCATCTTGCCCTAATAAGCATATTTACCCCACACTAGTATAACAACCATGATCTAATCCAAAGTAATTAGATATTATCTAGTCTAATCTAGTTATACCGATCTAATCTAGATCCCATCTAATCTAATATGGTCCAATCTAAAGTGAGTTACTTAATGGATAAGTTAATACTTGTGAAATAGATTAGACCCTATCCACATGCTTTAACTTAGTTCACTCTGCACTAAATAAAGAATGACAGACCAACCCAACCAATAGAGTCTTGATAGAATGCATAATCTGTCTATCCCCACCTATCATCAAACAAAATTTTGATCTACATCATGTAGTCTATCTCATCAATACCTATCCTAACCATATTTCCCAACCCTGAGGATATACACTGACCCCGACCCAATGAGACCAATACCAAGATCAACCTTGTCAAGAAAGGAGGGAAGTCAAACTTGATCTTTTGATGCATTACCATCCAACACGGAGTTCTTCCTCACCATAAACTTTTTTACCTCTGGATATTCTAGCCCTAACCCCCATCTTTTATCCTACATAATAAAATGACTATACATATAGATACCCATGCTCTCCTAATCACTCACTAAAAAAACTCTTGATTTTTGAAATAATTAGAAGCTAAAAGCTAAATTGTAAACCACTCTTCCTATATCCTTTTTCTTACAAATCTCGAGGACGAGATTTCTGCTAAGGGGGTAGGATTTGTAATGCCTAAAATTAGTAGAAAATAATAATAATAATAAAATAAATAAATAAATATAATTATGATGACATTTCTAGAATTTTTGAAACATTTGGAATTAGTAGGACATTTTCTTTTCTTTTTTTTCTTTCATACTCAACTAATGGCATTAATGTATGCAAATAACAAATAAATAAATAAATAAACTAAAGAGACTAAATGAAAGTGGAAAGATCTTCATATGAATTAGGCCATTATTTTTTTTACTAATATGGTTGAGGGACACTCTAAAGGAGGGTAGGTAAAATCACCTTTCAATGAATGTTACATATTAGAATTTATTTTCCTAAAAGTAATCTTTATGACTTGTATGTCGAGAACATATGCTAAAAAGGGATAATAAATAAATAACTAAAATTTTATTTTTGAACTCATGTTGAAGTTTTTGACTGTGCATTTATTTTGAATTTTAAAACTGAGAACTTATTTGAATTTGGAATTGAAATAGAAAACAAAATAAAGAAAAAAAGAAAAGAAAAAAAAAGCTTACCTCGACCTGGGCCGAATGCGGTCTGGCCCAGCGCCACTTCCACGCGCATTGCTTGCCTGCTCGCCGCTTTGTGGGCCCAGTCGCCAGGTCCATCTTCTTCCACGCCGCAAGCAAACCAGACCGCCGATGATGCCGCGTCCAGGAAACGGAGCGCGTGCGCTCCCTGCACCACTCACCAGTGGACCCCCCTATCCATCAGCCTCTGCGCGCGGGCCCGGTCGTCAGCTCCATCTTCTACTCCACCTGCAACCAACCCAGGCTCTGGTGAACAGAGCGCGCGATTCGGGCGGATCCTAGACTAAAAAAAACTCTCTGCGCAGTGTCATCTCCCATTGACTCGTGGGGCCCGCTTGTCATCTCTATCCCCACCTCCTCCAACAGATCGCATCCTGGTCCGTAGCTCGCGTGCGCATCGTTGCGATTTCCTAGATCCGTGCGCACTTGATAGGATCCGGGATCCTGGCACCCACACGGACTCCGCCCTCGGGGGTGTATAACTACCAGCTCTCGTAGCGTCCTGTACCGATCGATTGGGAGCTAGGCAAGCTCTGGCGAAGATTCCACATCACGTGTTCAATTTTTGTGCGGCTCTATCACCGAAGGCCACAGAGAGAAATCATGGGAGGAGAGAGAGAGGGCAAGAAGGGATGGCGCCGCCGAGAACTAGATCCTGGCGTGCCAGGGAGCTTCGCGCTGTAGTGAGGATGCTGGATGGGCTCTGGCGAGGGTTCCACCCCGCGCCACCATTGTCGTGGCTGTGCGGGTCCGCCGCGGGAAAACCTCGGTATGCTTGCGCTGGCGCCTCGGCTGAGGGTTGGGGGGTTCTCCAGATCGCTGGGAACCAGGGCATGGCTTCTAGGGGCGTGTGGATCGACTGTGTCACCTCCAATTTCTCATCGGAGGCGAGTTGTTGCCATGAATCCGCCGCTCACTGTGGGTGGAATCCCGTGCTCCGTAATCCGAGGTGAGAAATCATCAATAATATTCACGATGATCTCCTTCACGTAATGCACCGGTTTATTTCAAGATTCGTGCATCGGTTGCCGCTTTGTGCCGTCGCCGGTCATGGCACCACCGTGCTGGGCACCGCTCCGCCGCCGGTGTTCTGTCCGAGTGCCGGGAGGGGACGATAGCCCTGGACCCTTGGATCTCGATCCAAAGGCCAGTTGAACATACCGGTTCGTGGAAGGCTGATCTAATCTGGGCGGTCCGATTTTGATCGGACGGGCAGGAGACATTGATATCCCCCTTCGTCCGCCATTTTGCAAACGAAACCCCACCTTCCTTTAGATTAGAACCCGCCGTCCTGTGCGGGGAAAACTGAGTCTTAAGCAATTTTATGAGTTAGGCCCCGGGTTCTCTGTTATTGTGTGCGCAGCCCAGAACTCAGGAAAATAGGAGAAACTTAATTTAGAAAATGATTTTTAATGTGAAAATAAATGCTAGAAACTTGTATAATTCATAGAAAATTTATATTAAGTCCAAATTGATCCATTCCAGTTCCTATAATTTTGTAGTACTATTGTTTATCATTTTGTCTCTGTTTTGACATGAAAACCCTATTACCTGCCACCTAGAACTTTTGGAAAACCATAACTTCATAACCGTAACTTCGATTGTAGTGATTCTCGATCTCACAATCTTGTAGCGACGCGTAGATTATTATTATGCAGTTTGTTCTTATGTTTGGTGTGATGTTAATTTTGCCTATACACTGTTAGTCTGTATTGCTACGACTAGCAGCGAGGTTACGTGTCACCTGAAGATAATCCTGGTACCTGGAATCTCAAGTACCAGGCAAGTTGTGCCCTTGACCACTTTTTACCCAATAATGTTCTTTAATATCATTTATTCATGAATAGGTTAATTTTGATGGGACCCAATAGGTTACCCTAGATTGTTTATCTCATTACCTTGTTTACCCCTGAATCACTTGGGTAGTTTGCTATTGCTTTACATGGATTTGGGATAATTATTTATCATATCTATGTTCTAGTTATTTTGTTATTCTATTTATGTTCATGTCAAGATCATTAATGTTAATTGGAACATAGAGCTTAACTTGAGAAACACGTGCCACCACAAGGGTTTATGGACGCCCTTGGCTGATTAATTAGGAAAGCTAGTGGAGGACTACCTTACCCGAAAGGGGCAAGGGCAGTAGGGGAGTGGTCAGTGTAGGGAGGAACTTGGTTGATTTTGCTGCGATGGCGGTCAGGCAAGAACCCTGCATTGGAGCTTCCTATAAACTGTAGCGGGTTTTCTAAAGCTAGTGGAACTTTGTAAAGGCCTCGTAGTCTTACCCTGCCTCGCCTCCTCGGTAGAGGTGTATGGGAAGTCGCGATCCCTTGGTAGATGGGTAACATGACTTGTGGGTAAAGGGTACCACCTCTGCAGAGTGTAAAACTGGTATACTAGCCGAGCTCACGGTCATGAGCAGCTCAGGACTCTCTGATGATTAACTTATGGAACTAAATTCAATTTGTCATATGCATTGCATCGCAGGTGATGTTGTTACTTTTGTTCTACTACTTAATTGGGTTGGTATTTACTTATACTTAGTAACTGCTAATAAAATTTTGACCAAGTTTAAAAGCAATGCTCAGCTCTAACCATCCTCTTTGGTAAGCCTTACACTTCACGTGAGCTCCCACCTTTGGCGAGTTCATGCACATTATTCCCCACAACTTGTTGAGCGATGAACGTATGTGAGCTCACTCTTGCTGTCTCACACCCCCACAGGTCAAGAACAGGTACCACAGGATGAGGCGCAAGGAGGATGCTGCGATGAGTTCGTGAGAGATCTAGGCCGTCGTCTCCCAGTCAACTTTGGGTTGCTGGACCGATGTCTCCTTATATGTAATTATTTATTTTGTATAGAACTCCTATTATATAGTAAAGTTGTGACATTCGATCCTGTGCCATGATTCATCATATGTGTGAGACTTGGTCCCAGCACACCTGGTGATTATGTTCGCTCCCGGGCTTTGGACCCCTAAAACCCGGGTGTGACATGTTGCCTTGTTCTTGATCTATAGCATTTGAGAACAAGTGAATAACATTGGCGCCCACCTCCGGTGAACTCAATTCCACAACTGTGACGATGGCTTCGCAAAGCAACCAAGCTGTGGCATCTTCGGCTATGAAGCTAGTGCTCCCAATCACAGGCGGCTCAAGTTCTGAACCAACCAACAAGAAACAGAAGAAGGAAGAATAGAGAAGGGTACAACATGTTGGAGTGCAAGGACCCTTCATCAAGTCCAAGTGGTCTCATATTCCAATCACCTTTTCTCAGGAAGACCTTCAGCTTAAAGATTATGCTCACAACGATGCAATGGTCATATCTTGTGTTATCAAGGGATTTTTGGTCCACAATGTCTTAGTAGACATAGGCAGTGCAGCGGATATCATCTTTGCGAAGGCTTTCAGGCAAATGCAAGAGCCAGATGACAAGATACATGATGCAACACACCCTCTTTGTGGCTTCGGAGGAAGACAAATTGTGGCACTTGGTAAGATAACAATGCCGGTCACCTTTGGATACGTTAACAATACAAGGACAGAGCAAGTTGTCTTTGATATTGTTGATATGGAGTACCCATACAACGCAATCATTGGACGAGGGACGCTCAATGCCTTTGAAGCAATACTCCACCCAGCATACCTCTGCATGAAGATACCTTCGGAACAAGGGCCCATTGCTATATTTGGGAGTCAAGAAGCTGCCAGTAGAGCCGAAAGAAGTTGGAAGGATTCGAAGGCTATTCATAATATAGATGAAGCTGAAGCTTATCAGCAGTATAAGCACAAAAGACAAAAGGCTGCTTCGGCATATCAACCAAAGCCTATGCTCTTGTGTGAAGACATAGCGGAGCAAAAAGTATTGATGGGAACTCAACTATTTGATGAACAAGAAAAGACTTTGCTAAGATTTTTGTTTAACAACAAAGATGTTTTTGCTTGGACAGCCAATGATCTTTGTGGTGTCAATAGAGACATCATTGAACACTCACTCAATGTGGACCCATCTTTTAGACCAAGAAAGCAGAGACTTCAGAAAATGTCCGATGATTAAGCTGAAGGTGCACGAAATGAAGTAAAAAGACTTCTAAGTGCTGGCGTTATTAGACAAGTAACATACCTAGAGTGGCTGGCCAACACTGTCATGGTGAAGAAAGCTAACGGAAAATGGAGAATGTGTATTGATTTTACAGATCTCAACAAGGCATGTCCGAAGGATGAATTCCCATTGCCAAGAATAGATTCCCTAGTGGATGCAGCAGCTACTTCAGAACTCATGAGCAAATTGGATTGCTACTCAGGTTATCATCAAATCTGGATGAAAAAGGACGATGAGCCGAAGACAAGCTTCATAACTCCTAGTGGCACTTATTGTTATCTTCGGATGCCTGAGGGGCTCAAGAATGCTAGAGGAAGCTTCAGCAGAATGACTGCCAAAGTTCTTCACTCCCAAATTGGTAGAAATATGCTAACATATGTCGATGACATCATAGTAAAAAGCACAAAACAAGAGAACGATGTTGCCGATTTGCAAGAGACATTTGCCAATTTCAGACAAGCTGGTCTTAAGTTAAATCCAGAAAAATGTGTCTTCGGAGTGAAGAAGGGCAAGTTTCTCGGCTGTTAGGTATCAGCAAATTGGAAGCTATCCCAAGCAAAATCGAAGCTATCCTTCGAATGGAGCCACCAAATTCAAAAAAGGGGCTCAAAGGCTAGCAGGAAGGTTGGCATCACTGAACAGATTCATTTCAAGATCAGCAAAGAGGAACCTTCCTTTCTTTGAAATATTGAAATCAGTCGAAGTCTTCCAATGGGGTCCAGCCCAGCAGAAAGCCTTCGAGGAGCTGAAGCAGTACTTGATAGATCTAACAACTCTAACTCCACCTTCATCAGGGACCCCATTGCTTCTATATGTGGCTGCTTCCCATGCTGTGGTTAGTGCAGCACTTGTATAAGAGAAACAAGATGGCCAGATGAAAAAGCAAGCACCGGTATACTTCATCTCTGAAGTACTCTGCCCATCAAAGAAGAATTACCTAGAATTGGAGAAGGTACTATATGCTGTATTGATGGCCTCCAGAAAGCTTCGACACTACTTCCAAGCATATCACATAATAGTGTCTTCATCACAACCCCTGAAGGACATAATGAGGAACAGAGAAGCTACAGGAAGGGTCGGAAAATGGGCCGCAGAACTCAATGAATTCACCATTGATTATGTACACAGGTCTTCGATTCAATCTTAGGTGTTGGCAGACTTCATTGCTGATTGGACGCCAGGGGCTCAGGATGAAGAAAGAATAGATGATGCCGAAACATGGGCAATATTTTGTGATGGGTCTTAGGGAACCTTTGGTGCAGGGGCAGCTGCCGTCCTAGTTGCACCATCGAAAGTCAGAACCTGTTATGCAGTAGATTGGACTTCAGCTGCATAAATAATATTGCAGAGTACAAAACCCTCCTCTTGGGGCTTCGGAAACTTAAGGCAATGGGTATAAGAAGGGCGATTCTCATGACTGATTCACAAGTCATATAGGGTCTATTCGGTGACAAAATGCTTCGTTGAAAATGAAGATGCTTCGTCTCAGATCAAACTTCATGGTATATGGAGGTATTTTGTCTTTGATAAAAAATGCTTTGATGTGAACGAAAAGAAGGGAAGGTGTTTTTTGCCTTCGGCTCAAAAGATTACAAGTGTTGATTTCGTCCATATCAAAGCAATTTATACATGAGCAAAAAGGTAAAATTATATTACAAGGTATTCACAAATTAGTACAATATTTTGTTTAGCTAACAATTACAATTATTTGCCGAATAACGCAAAGAGACCCTAAGTTTTCTACAGATAGTTATAAAAGCAAGTTCTAAGAGTCTTCAGCCCTTCGGAACAAGCTTCGGCTCAACCACCTTCGGCGCCACCATCCTGCAGACAGATGAAGGTATAAGGCCATCGGAAATTTAATAAAGGAAAACCAAGGTAAAAAGACAGGTAAAAGTTTCATACTGAATTGAGCAGTTTTCTAGCTTCATCTCCAGCCAACTCACGCCCGCCCTTAGTCCAAATTTGTGTAATGAATCTGTTTCCTATGCTTCAGGCTTCGGCTGGGATATCAACTATATCTGACATCGAAAGATTAAAAGTTGGTTTGTTAACCGTCTTGGCGTGAGTGCATCCAGCCTTCATAAATGTAGCAGCTGAGCCTCGAGAAGCTACCAGGGCACAGAAATCTCCGTGCCCGCTTATAACTTCGTCGAGGGCTTCAACTTCGTTTTCGATATGATTAAAGGCCCTAGGGATGTCTTCAGCCGAAGGGGTAACCTTTTTAGAAGCAGCTCCAACTGAGTTGAATATCACCTTAAGCCAGCCTACACACCGGGTGGCAAACTCTACACATTTGTTCCGAAGATCCTTAATAGACTTGTGCAGCCTTGTATTCTTTTCAGCTTCGGCTTCGATCCTTGTTTTAAGATCTTCCGTCTCTTGGTCAAAGCGCTGTGAACTTTCATCCAAAATCGTCCGAGCTTCGCTCAGTTCTTTGCTTAACTTAGTATTTTGGGATCGTGATTCTGCAAGTGAACCTTCGACTATTTGCAGCAGGATGTCTTTTTCCTTCAGAGAGGTTTCAAGTTCTTTTATTTTATCCTCTAAGCCCTTAATTATGACTTCGTTTTTTCTGTCCTCAGTATCCTGCTGCATTTTCAATGCCTTGCTTAGCAACATGCTCTGCAAAACAAATTAAAGTTAGAGCACTCAATCTATCATGAAGGTAACAAAAATCTAGACAAAGATCTTGCCTTGAAATTGGAATAAAATAGACTACCGACAATGTGTTGCCATCGGTAACCGCTGATGTCAGCCTCCAGCTTCGGGAATCCGACACTCTTAGACAAAGTGCCGATTATCTTCACCCTGGCGCGTTCATGAATACATCCTAAAACTTCTTCATCAACCCCACCGAAGAGCAAAGATCCCGGCTGGTAACCGCAAGATATTGCATATTCTTTCAACTCCTCCTTGTCTTCCTCGGACAACTCCTGACCGCCCAGGTGCCGAAGATCAAAGCTCGTCTCGTCCGAAGGAGTATTATCAATTTCTTTTCCTTTATCTGGCACGGTGGCCATAGTTTCTTTTGCAGCTATATTTGTCTCCACGGTCACATCTGCAAATATATCTGACACAAGCCTATCAGTTTCTGACATTGTGGTTTCTTCAGCTTCACCAGCATTTTTGGCTTTGGCAGCACCTTCAACTTTAGCTTCGGCACCCGTAGGAATCACTGTTTTAACCGCCGAAGCTGAGGGTGGTGTTTGTTCAATTGCTTACATCACATTTACAATTTGCCATTTCTTTTGGTCTCTAACTTTCTCCTTTGTAGCCGAAGGTTGTTCTTTGCTCTGTAAAAATCTCGTCAGTTCTGTTCCTAGAGGACTTAGCAGCTTGAAGGGCAGGGATTCAGTCATTACCTTCAGAATTTCGGCTACTTCGGCGGCAAAAGGCGTCGAAGGAGTTTCTTTTTCTATCTCACCTATCTTCGGTTCAGTAGAGGGCACTGTGTCAAGCTTTCTCTTTTTAGAGATTGTTGCCTTCGGCTCTGGAGCAGTTTTTGTTTTCTTCAAAAAAAATTCATCTTCCTTTACTAACCGAGCAGCTTGCCTATTCAGGATGCTGACAGTCCTCTTTCTTTTCACCCCTTCGGCCCCTTGGTCAAGCTTCTCGTAATCCGGGTATTCAAAGTTTAATGCATCCATCACCCGGTTAAACTTCCGTTTTGGTCGGGTGTAGAAGGCAGCGGTCATCAATTGGTCTTCCTTCTTGGTATAGTTGCCAAGAATTTCGTTACACATGGTTTCGATCATTTCTAGCCACTCTTTGCATGGCTTCTTGAACTGTTTCTCAAATTTGAATCGATAAAGGAGCCGAACAAGTTTGTTCTTTCCCCCCTCCTTTTTCTTAGGCATTCCCTAGCCACTAGAGGTCGGGAATGTCCTATTTGCCAAGTACTCTTGTACTAGATCTCTAGTACTGATTTCGGAAGCTACCAATCTGAATTCCACTTCGGCTAGCTAGCATGGGGAGCCAAGTTGCATAAAAGTCCAGGGGGTTAATTAAAACAAACCAGGGGCCTGCACGCTAAAATAGAGGACGGCGGGTTAATTTCCTGAAACCAGGGGGCTCTTAAGCAAAACTCACACGTGAAGGGGTACGGGGTAATCTCGGCCATCGGATTAGAGATCAGCGGCCCAGATTAGATCGTGCGGGCGTGGGCGTGTGGACGTGGCTGATAAGCGGGGCCAGGGCGTCGGCGGGTCAGGGTGGACCGACTAGCTAGGCCTAGAGGCAGAGACGCGGGTGAGGGGGAAGAGAGAGGGGCAGTCAGATCTCGATCGGAGGGCTAGTATTAGATCTACTTGGGTTAAGTCTAAACCATCCGATCTCGGATGGACGACCGAGATCTAACGTCCAGGGGCTGACTTGGGCACGGTGGCGCTGCTCGGTCTCGCAGCGAGAGTTCGCCCAAGACGAGGAAGCTAGCCACGGCGGGGCACCGAAGGCTCGCGGTTTAGCCTGGGCGCGATCAGGCAGGTCTGGTGGGTTCAGCCATGGTCATTACGCCTGCGCGGAAGCACCAGAGGGCACTGCACATGGCGAGGCGGGCTAACGGCGGTGCGGGGCAACTCTGACGAACAATCACGCACTAAACAGGGCAGCAATGACCAAATTGAGGGCACGGGCAGGTTGCTCACCTCGAGCAGAAGCGCTGGCATCGCGAAGCAACAACGGAGGCACAAGGGCTCGACAGGGCGACGGTGGCGGAGCTCCGACTGCATAGGGGGAACTCCAGTGAGCGCGGACTGGACGTAGTAGGGAGAAAAAGGGCACACCGAAGGGTGTCCTGAGCAGCTGACAGTAAAGCGGAGCTCACCGTGGCGCTGGACGGGGCACGGGCGCGACGGCGGCCACAAAACAGGTAGTGGTTGTCGGCGGGCGGTGGCGGAGCTCCCTGCACGCGTGGGCAGAGCAAGAGAGAGGGCGAGAGGGTTGGGCAGAGGGCGCAAATGGGAGAGGAGAGGTGGGTGAGCAGGGCGCGGGGTTCAAAAGGGGCGTGGGGGCATGGACGTGGCCGGAGAACGTGCGGTCGTGGGCGCGTCCACGGTGGGGTGATCGTGGGCGGGAGGTTGAGGACGGCTGACAGGTGGGGACGGCAGGACAAAGAGAGGGAGAGTGGGCGCACACGAGGGAACCGGCTTCGACAGGTCTGGCCCACGGGGCAGCGAGAGAGAGGGGGAGAGAGGGCGCACTCAGGCTTGCGCCGACAGGCGGGGCCCGCCTGTCAGACACTAGGGGCGCGCAGGCATGGGCGCGCGCGGGGGCTGGGCCGACTTGGGCTAAATGGGCTGAAATGGCTTTTTCTATTTCTAGGGAATTTCTAATTGCTTTTCTATTTATTTTCTTTAGGGTTTTTAATTCAAATTCAAATCAAGTTTCAAATTCAAACCAAATCAATTATATGCAACAACTCAAAGAATATTTAGGCTCAATATGATGCAACATTCCATGACTCATAAGTTTTGGGCAGAATATAATAAATAATCCTTCACTAATATGACTAACTCTAATTAAAAGAAAAGGAGAGAGAGAAAACTAGAGAGAGAGAGAAACTAGAGTGAGATAGAGAAGAGTAACACCTGAATTTGGATGATCATAAGAAAGAAATTTTATACCCCCAAATTAAGGGTGTTACAGCGGTCAGGTGAGGGATCCCTGCATTGGAGCTTCCTATAAACTGTAGCAGGTTTTTTGAATCTAGTGGAACTTTGTAAAGGCCTCGTAGTGGTACCCTGCCTCGCTTCTTTGGTAGAGGTGTATGGGGTCCGATCAACCCCGTGGCAAATAGGTAACACGACTTGTGGGTAAAGATGCGCAACCTCTGCAGAGTGTAAAACTGGTATACTAGCCGTGCTCACGGTCATGAACGGCTCGGACACTCACATGATTAATTTATGGAATTAAATTCAATTTGTCATTTGCATCACATTGGGATTACTTTATTATTACTTTTATTTATTATTACTAAGGTTTGGTATTTATTTACACTTAGTAACTGCTAATAAAATTTGACCAACTTATAAAAGCAATGCTCAGCTTCAACCTTTATTTTATCGATCAGCCTTACACTTCACATGACCTCCCACCTTTGGTGCATTCATGCACATTATTCCCCACAACTTGTTGAGCGATGAACATATGTGAGCTCACCCTTGCTGTCTCACACCCCCACGGGAGAAGAACAGGTGGTCGGAGAGGAGCCGCCTAACACTGAACCTTACGACTTGATCTAGGTGGCGTCTCCCAGTCAGCTTTGTGGCGCCAGGGAAATAATATTTAGTTTGCTTTATTTTATCATTTATCTTGTAAGACTTCCGCTATGTAATAAGTACATTTATGATATATATGACATTTATCTCTATGCACTCTGTTATTATTTGTGTTGTTCTTCCTTGGAGCACATATGAGACGCACCTGGCTTTATCCCTTAAATCCGGGTGTGACACCCAACCTTGAAGAAGCTCTTAAAAACAATGACTTCATCCTCCCTTGGCTGCAGAACCACCTCCTCCCCAGCAAAGCGGACAAACTTGCTCTCGGCTTCCCCAAAGTAGCCCAACTTTTTCACCATAATCATATCGTCTGCCGTCACAGTTGATTTCCTAAATTCAATGTGGCTAGGTTTCATTGGGCTCAGAATAGTGTTGTCCTCCTCACTTTCATTCTCACTTCCTCCTTCAGCCACAATCTGTTCAGCTTCAACAGTAGAGGTACCTTCAGCAATAGCCTCCTCTGACACAACAAGACCCGATCGCCTCATCACTTCTGATATTGGTGCTGTTTCGGTCGCTTCAGCCTCGTCTCCCTCACGAGACACCCTAGCAGTGGATCGAACTCTGGCCATTTCAGTGTTCACGCTTTTTAAGATGAAGCTGATCTCAACTGACGAAGTGCTAGTTTGAAAACGCAATGCAGAAAGCTTCGACTATGGTTAAAATTTTTTAACAGCACAACAGTGCGATGGCAATGAATGTTGTGGTAACTCTTCACCAACCCGTCTGTTTATATAGTGCTGCAGGGGAAGAAGGCGAACCGCCAAACCACTTACACTAGCTGAGCGGTGGAGCACCCGAGGCACGGAATATTTTTAATTGTTTATCGACAACGAGCTTAGGGAAGGTGTTTTTCGAACCTTCGACATTCTAAAGCCATCGTGTTTTTCGTGGATCGAGCTTGTTACGAAAAACGATCTAGCTCCGCGAAGGGCTACTGTTGGGGGGTCTTCTTCTCCGCCGAAGGTCCTCAAGGGAAAAACACCTTCAACAAAATGATACAAAAGCTTGCTAAAGTTACCTTTAGCCTAGGCTCAACTCTTCGAGACGAAGCTCAATGGCTTTGTCGACAGTGCAAGATGCCGAAGGTCGATAGCTTTGGCCCAGACCAAGCAAAGAAGGAAAAAAGACTAGATAGACCTTATTAGTTTTAATTACTTGTAAACAAATGTTTGTGGGCATGAATGTAATTTTACCCGGGCAGCGTCCCGTGCCTATAAATAGATGAACAATACCCCCGTACTGTTCACGCTGGATGGTAATCACTCTCGCGTCATTCTCGCATCCTTACCATATGCCAAGCCGTAGGTATTAATGTAATACGAATATTATTGATATTTACTCATATTCACAGAATATAAATGCAATTATATTATTGATTCATAATTATGATCTTTATTTCTTTATGTTCAACTGCTTAATTATTCGTATTCCTATGCTAAAATGATGAAGGTATGTCCTTCATGACCTTCGTCTGAAGATCATTATATCTGAGAGGAAATAATGCTTCGAAGGACGAAGGTCTTTAACCATTAACAATTGTGTTCCCTTGTTCTTGACCTATAGCATTTAAGAACAAGTGAACAACATCACCAATGCTTAGTCACTTAATCAAACTTGTACCTGTTGGGGGCCTTCGTCTTCCGAAGGTCCTCAAAAACATGATTAACAATGTTTCCCAAGTGTAATATATGTACAGGAACCTTCGGACTTGGAATGAAGTTGTACGCAATATGAAAAGTGTGGTTGGACGAAGGTTGAACCAGCTACGAAGCTAAGCACAAGGAAGCTTCAGCTCAGTAGCAGAAAAAGGAACCGACTTATGGAGGAAAAGGCTATCTAGTCCTCGATAGATTGTCCTTAAGTCAATAGTAAACATGAAGGGCATGAATGTAATATTACATAGGTTGCGCCCTATGCCTATAAATATATGAACAGTACCCCCGTACTATTCACGCTGACTTGTATTCTCTCGTGCGTCACGCTTGGACTTTTGCCTTCTGTCAAGCCGAAGGTACAAATGTAATCCAATATTGTCCATATTCATTTATGATGATTTAATAAAGATATATTAAAGATGTATAATTATTCATGTTGTCTCTCATGTTTCATATGCTTCTTCTTTCATTAATTTATACTGCGATGAAGGTACGTCCTTCATGACCTTCGTCTGAAGATCATTATATCCTAAGGGAGATAATGCTTCGGAGGACGAAGGGCTTTAATCATTAACATTTTGTGTTGCCTTGTTCTTAACTCATATCATTTGAGAACAAGTCCCCAACATTGGTGCCCACCTCCGGTGTACTCACTTCCACAATCTTCGGCAAAGCATCAACCTTCGTCATGCCGCCGAAGAAGATAACAGTGCCAGGGGCTGCACTGCAGCCACTAGACACAAATCAGGACACTCTCTCTCCGAGAGGCCAGGAGCCAAAAGAGAAAGGCCACCAGTCCAACACTTCAGGAGGAGGAGTTGGACCAGGAGATCAGGGACCTAGAAATCATTCACCAGCAGGTGCAAAGGAAAAAGGAGAAGATGGCTCGGCTGGCCGACCTTCAGAAGAAGATTGACGAAGCTACTGAGGAAGTGCGTCATCTTACTCAAGATGACCATGACCAAAGGCCCCAACACAGGGAGTTTCGTCAATAGGGCTCATTCAACGAAGATGAATGGTACAATGATTTTAATCATGGTAGCTTTACTTTTGATGGTGCTTCTCCTCTAGCAGCAGAATTGCAGGCTATCCCATGGCCACAATCCTACAAGCCACCTCAGTTACACATGTACGATGGGCACTCGGACCCAAAACAATTCTTGATGAGCTATGAGGCAACAATATCCTCATATGGAGGCAACACAGTTGTCATGGCAAAGTCCTTCGTCATGGCAGTCCGAAATGTGGCCCAGACATGGTACTCTTCTCTCCGGCCAGGGACAATCACGTCATGGCAGAAACTCAAGGACATGCTGGTTACCAGTTTTCAAGGCTTTCAGACGAAGCCAGTCACAGCTCAGGCCTTGTTCCAGTGCACATAAGACCATGAGGAATACCTTTAGGCGTATGTCCAAAGGTTCTTGCGATTGATAGCACAAGCGCCCATAGTGCCCAAGGAAATCGTCATTGAGGCCATGATCAAGGGTCTTCGGCCAGGACCTACGGCCCAATACTTCGCCAGGAAGCCCCCCCAGACTATGGAGAAGCTGCTTCAAAAAATGGATGAGTACATATGGGCTGATAATGATTTCCGACAAAGAAGGGAGAAAGCTAATAGATTTTCTGAGATGACTAGGGGCTTTGGAGGGATAATCTATTCTAGGCATGTCAGATCAATCCACAGCTCTAGTCAAAATGATGACAGAGGAAGCCAGCTTCAGAGGCCACAACACACCTCACAATCTTCGGGACAGCAGCAAAGCTCCTTCAGGCCACCAGCTCCAAGGGGCAAAAGCCGTAGGGGCTTCAGAGGAAGATATGGGGATCAGCCCAGGAAAATCTATTGCTTATTCTATGGTGAGGACAAGGGCCACACTACAAGAACGTGCCAGATCACTATTCTGAAGCAAAAAGAGATTGTTGAAGCAGAAGCTCGGCAGAATCAGCCGAAGCAGGTTTTACACACTGCTTCGTGCCACTCTCCTTACATACCAGAATATGTGGGCAACCAACTTGCAGCTTCTGTTGCTTCGGCAAGCCATTCACAAGCTTCTTGGCCTCAGCTTCCACCGCCACCACCGCTGCAGCCTACCTATTCCCAAAGCGAGCAGCCAGAAGGGCGCCATCACTCCCAACAACAACGTGACTTCAGGGAGGAGTTCGAAGCTTGTATAGTCAATAGTACTGTACCAGAATCAAAGCACATATACTGAGCAATATCCTACTTCTCAAATACTTTTATCTTCTAGGCTATTTTGCTTTTTGAATAAGGAACAAGCAATGAAAACTTAGTTTTAATTTCTTGTAATGATTTTGCTTCTATCAGAATGAAATATATCTTCTTCACAGATTTACGAAGCTCAAAAGTCATTCCTTAGGGAATGCAGAGCCAAAATTGCTGAAGCTACAAAAAGTCGTTCCTAAGGGAGCGCAGCGTAAGTTTTGTGCTCAAAAGTCGTTCCTAAGGGAATGCAGAGCCAAAATTGCCGAAGCTACAAATAGTTTTGTGCTCAAATACTTTTATCTTCTAGGCTATTTTGCTTTTTGAATAAGGAACAAGCAATGAAAACTTAGTTTTAATTTCTTGTAATGATTTTGCTTCTATCAGAATGAAATATATCTTCTTCACAGATTTACGAAGCTCAAAAGTCGTTCCTAAGGGAATGCAGAGCTGAAATTGCCGAAGCTACAAAAAGTCGTTCCTAAGGGAGCGCAGCGTAAGTTTTGTGCTCAAAAGTCGTTCCTAAGGGAATGCAGTGCCAAAATTGTCGAAGCTACAAAAAGTCATTCCTAAGGGAGCGCAACGTAAGTTTTGTGCTCAAAAGTCGTTCCAAAGGGAATGCAGAGCCAAACACCGCCGAAATATAAGGCGAAGAAGTTCAAAAGTCGTTCCTAAGGGGATGCAGAACTTATACCGCCGAAATAGAAGACGAAGAAGTTCAAATGACGTTCCTAAGGGGATGCAGAACTTATATCACCGAAATAGAAGGTGAAGAAGCTCAAAAGTCGTTCCTAAGGGGATACAGAGCTTGTGTGTTCCAGTGTGGGCGTGTGGGTGTGTGTGTCTTCGGCATCCTCATCATTTTGCATCATATCATCACATCATTTCGCATAACTTTACATCATATTGCATCAATGACACAAGAATCGAATACGAAGCCAATCTTTGGCACATGCTTCGTCAAAATGAAAATGTGCCAAGGCACGAAGTAAACTTCGGGAAATACAGATTTATCAGCTTTGTCACAAGAAGGGATCTCTTTCTTTACGAAGCATGAAAAGAAGGGAAGGTGTTTTTTCGCCGAAGGCTCAAAAACGGTATGTGTGTAAGTTTCATACATCGCAAAGATGTAAATTACAATAGTTTACATATTCGATTCAAAGTTACATACATCAAATATTACAGTCTTGTTACAATAGAAGCTTAATGTTTATTCCATTGTCCCATGCATCGAGCATTTCAAAATATTATTACAATGAAGTCTATTCTTCTCTGAGAACTTTTTCCGCAACTTCATTTAAAAGTTTATCGACAACTTCGTCGATAATGGAGTCCGCCATATTTATAATGTCCAACGCCTCTTTCATTTCTGGATCAGCTAGGGGATCGTACGGTTCCGGTGGCGGAGATAGTTCAGCTGAAGTAGGTAAAATTGATTAGTACGAAGCCACAAAAAGAAGTACCGAAGCTCAAAACCAAAACATAATACCTATACGTCTTTCGCGTTCTGTAGCTTCTTCAGCTCGCTTTGTTTCTGCCCGGGCGTCGTGTGTGTCTTTTTCACTCTTTTTAATAATCTCATGGGCCATCTCTCGGCCACCATTCACCCAGACATCATTGTAAAATTTCCCGCCCATCAAGGTTGCTTCAGCTGAAGGATCCTTCGTATCATCCACGGAGAAGGCGGTTTTGGCCTAGGCCATGGCTTTAATGTGATCGCATTCAGCCTTCTCCAAGATGGCTGAAATTCCCCAGGCACCGGAAAACGCACAAACATCCCCCCTATCACTCAAAATTTCTTTGAAGGCTTCGGCTTCTCCATTTATCCATTCAATGACGCCTTCGGGGTTGCCTCGTATGAAGTTTTCTTCATCGGAGTAGGCACCCACTTTGGCGAAGGTAGTTTTTAATTTTTTCACGCAATCCAAGGATTTCTCGAAGCACCTTTCCTTGGATTCGTGAAGCTCTTCAACATTTTTCTCTAGATGATTCTTCCAATATTCGCTGATTTCTTGATTAGCCTGTGCGAGCATGCAGTTTTCCTTAGCTTCAGCCAGTTGTCTCTGAAGATCTTCAATTTTAGTTTTCTGGGTTTCAGCTTGAGCTTTGAAATTAACTTCGTCTTCCTTTACTTTGTTCACCAATGAAATTAAGATTTTGTCTTTTTCCAGACCTTCGTTTCTCAATTCAATCACCTCTGAACGAAGGTTATTAAGAGCCATTGTATAGCCTTCGTCTTCAATATTCTTCTGCGCCCTCAGGGCATTACTAAGAATCAAGCCCTGCAAAAAAGAAGAAAGAATTGAGTATGACAATGAAATACATTGGTTTTCAACTTAAAAGTTAACTTTTATACCTTTATACTGTTGTATTCTAGGCTGTCAGCAAGATCATCCTTCGACAAAATCGAAAGGCCATCTTCCAGCTTCGGGAATCCCATACTCTTAGCTATCTCCCGGCAAACAAATATTTCTTTATTGTCCAGGAGACAGTATAAGAAGTCATCATCGTTTGAGCCGTTAAACACTAAAGCTCCTTTCGGATATTTTAGTTTTCGCGCATAATGTCTGGCTTCCACAACTTCTTCTTCGGACCACTTTTTCCCCGAAGCATGACGATAAATATAATCAGCATCTTCGACAATGGCTTCGGGAGCAGGAGACCTTGCCCTTTCTCCTGCATCTGTTCCTTCTCCCATGCCAACATCTGAAGCCTGTGGATCTACTTTATCTTCAGGCGCGACGGCTTTTGTCTCGATAGGCGCTGAAGGCCCAGCTTCGGTCACATCTTGGACTTTGGTACCTTCGGCAATTTTCTTAGGAGCGGGGCTCAAGGCCTTCGTAGTCTCTATAACAGTGTCTAGCACGCTGGCCATCCTCCTCCTCTTGGGAGTTGCAACAGGAGCTCTATGCATCTTCGGCAAATCTGCCGCTGCCGGTGGGCTCAGGATTTCTGGCATTTCTATCACTCTTTCCACATGTGGCTCTTCGACCTTATCATCTTTAGCTTCGGCTGGCCAAACTGTAGGCACCTTCGGCACTATAGTCGGCTCTTCAGCACTCTGCACAATCGGAACAGTTTCTTTTGCTTCAGCAGCTAAAGAGGTCCCTTTGCCAAATTCAGGTATCACGGTCGGTTCAATATAATGTGGCCGGTGAGTCAGAACCTTCACCTTCTTGCCCTTCGGCTCAAGTGTAATGACCGAAGCGGCAATCTTTCTCTTTTTCCCTTGCCCACACAGCGGGTAGCTATAATCACGGTATATGAAGCCAATAACATCAAATACCCTGTTCAATCTTTTCTTGTTCCGACCCCCGAAAGCTGTGGACAAAGCATTATCCTCGGCCTTGGAGTATGCCCCAAGTAGCTAATCGCTAGTAGCTTCAATACACTTCAGCCAGTCATCGTTTGGCTCATCAAGCTTCTCCCCAAATCTGAAGGTATACTTCAATCGGACTAGACCACCCTCACTGGAGTCGGTGGTGGTTTCCTTCAGCATATCCCAGCTCTCCACAAGTGGCCATACCCTGAAGGCTATGTGCTCTTGAATTAAATCTCTCGTACCAATAAAGGAACACACAGTGCTAAAGGCCTTCTGACACTCTTGAACGCCGCTATCAATATTCACCTTCGGCCTTTGGAGGCCGAAGCGGAACCAGATGGGGCGCTAGATAACTTCCTTGATATCTTCTCTCTTCTTTAAATCATTCTTAACATAAAACCACTCCTCCATCCAGGCCCCGGGCCATCTTTTCCGGAATGTTGGCACCGGGTGGCTTGCATTGGGGCGGGCAATAAATCCATAACAACCGAAGTTGTTGTGGTACTGTTCGTTGCCAGTAGCCTTCGTCTCATATAAAAGCTCATGCATACTACAATAGCACTTCGCGCTTCTCTCTAGCCCCTGACTTCTTACAGCCCAGACAAAAATCCCCATCCTAATAATAGCTTCGGGGGTGATCTGATGAAGGAAGATCTGGTATATCTTCAGCACTTCAACCACAAACTTGCTCAGCGGGAACCGAAGACCTGCCTTTAAGAAGCTTCGGTATATAACAACTTCGTTTTCCTCCGGAGCAGGGGCAGTACTATCTCCTCCAACTCTGACAATAGACATGTCACGAAAATATCTTCCCCTCATGGCATCAATATGACTTTGCTTGATAGTTGATTTTCCGAAGATAGTATGGCTTGGGCGCCACAGCGATCCTCAGAGTCTTCATCCCCACTTTCCACGTCATAACTATCACTTTCATCAGAATCTTCGGATATACCCTCTAGGATCTCCTTAGTGATTTTCTCTGTATTTGTTTTTGCCATGGACTCAATAAATCCAGCAATGTAAGGATCCACAACCTTTTTTTCTTCAAATAGCTTCATCTCCTCAGTCAGCTTCACCTCTTTAGTCATTTTTCCCCAGACATGGTGCAAACACGTCTTTAAACCGAAGCTCAAAAGCTTGAAAATCTGGTGAGAGATAGTGAGCAAGAACTAAAAGTTTGAGAAAATAATGCAAATGGCAGAAACGACATATCAAATGCTGCCGGTGTAGGTTCATATTTATACGCCCAGTACGCTGCAACTTGAAGGGCCCCGTCTGACATTGTTTGTTGCTATTCTAGCAAAGGGAAGGTGTTTTTTCGGACCTTCGGCTTAAGGCCTTCGTTCATGTCGCAGTCTAAATTTGTTGTTATAACAAATTAATACTGCGAGGGGCTACTGTTGGGGGCCTTCGTCTTCCGAAGGTCCTCACAAACATGATTAACAATGTTTCCCAAGTGTAATATATGTACAGGAACCTTCGGACTCGGAATGAAGTTGTACGCAATATGAAAAGCGTGGTTGGATGAAGGTTGAACCAGCTACGAAGCTACGCGCAAGGAAGCTTCGGCTCAGAAGCAGAAAAAGGAACCGACTTAAGGAGGAAAGGGCTATCTAGTCCTCGATAGATTGTCCTTATGTCAATAGTAAACATGAAGGGCATGAATGTAATTTTACATAAGCTGCGCCCTGTGCTTATAAATAGATGAACAGTACCCCCGTACTGTTCATGCTAACTTGTATTCTCTCGTGCATCACGCTTGGACTTTTGCCTTCTGTCAAGCCGAAGGTACAAATGTAATCCAATATTGTCCA
This sequence comes from Zea mays, assembly GCF_902167145.1. NCBI lineage: Eukaryota > Viridiplantae > Streptophyta > Magnoliopsida > Poales > Poaceae > Zea > Zea mays. The sequence goes on along the minus strand of NC_050104.1, from coordinate 66,493,956 downwards.
TATTCATTTATGATGATTTAATAAAGATATATTAAAGATGTATAATTATTCATGTTGTCTCTCATGTTTCATATGCTTCTTCTTTCATTAATACATACTGCGATGATGAAGGTACGTCCTTCATGACCTTCGTCTGAAGATCATTATATCCTTAGGGAGATAATGCTTCAGAGGACGAAGGGCTTTAATCATTAACATTTTGTGTTGCCTTGTTCTTAACTCATAGCATTTGAGAACAAGTCCCCAACAGTACCCCTAACATAGCTCTACAAGTTTATTATAATGACTTGGGAAAAAATCTTCATGGATTAGGAAATACAAGGCCCCAAACTTGGCCTAATCACACTCAAAGTTAAGCCACATAGGTGCTCTTGAGGCTTTTTGCAATTAAGTCCAAATTGTTCCACATTACCTGAAAATCTTCCAATGTAAAAGTTGTTTAGTTTTTTATACTTTATCACTTTGATATATGCATTTTGGTCCAAAAGTGCCTAGATATCAAAATAACCATATAGGGCACAAATTAGCGTTTCTAGGGTTCCATATAGGGTTTTGAGTGCTTTAGGGTTTTTGTGCCACTCAAATTCATCAAACTTAATCTCTTGTGAACATTTCCAATAACTTTTGAGGTAATACACAATTTGGCCTCACATTCACCCATATACCCCAAAACCCTAGTTAAGTACCATATTCTAGGGTTAACAACACTTCAAGTCATCACATCACACTTGCTTTGAAGTTTTTGCCTAGTGGATGCATTCTAGGTGTAACAAACACAATGACATGTCAATGAAAATGATGTCATGCTCAAATTATAGTTTTGGTAACACCAGGGGTGTTACATCCTTCGCCCCATAAAAGAATCTCGTCCTGAGATTTAAGGTCCTAGGGTGAGTAATGGAAAAGGAAACACGTCACAACTTTATTTACTTATTTATCTTACAGAGCACAGGGTGGTATGGGGCTTGTTCCAACTTTACAATAAGGTATACAAATCTTACAGGGTACATGAAGCTAAAAACCTAGGAAATTTTTTCTCCAAGGAACCTTGAGTTTCCCAGGTAGCTTCGACTTCAGTGTGTTTGTTCCATTGTACCTTATAGGATTTGAGAGTCCTTTTTCGAGTGATTCTATCCTTTTGATCCAGAACTCGAATGGGATGTTCCGGATAAGTCAAGTCTGGTTCCAAAGTAACATCTACCACATCGATGGTTCGATCCGGAATCCGAAGGCATTTCTTCAACTGAGATACATGGAACACATAATGCACCACAGATAATGATTCAGGCAGTTGAAGTCTGTACGCCACTGGTCCGCATTGTTCAAGAATAGGAAACGAACCAATATATCGGGGTGCCAACTATCCTTTTACCCCGAACCGGCTAACACCCTTCATCGGTGATACTTTTAGGTATACATGATCCTTAACTTGAAAGACCAAAGGTCGGCGTCATTTATCCGCATAGTTTTTCTGTCGAGCTTGAGCTTCTTTCAAGTTGTGTCTTATCCATTGAACTTTTTCCTCTGTTTCTTTAACCAAGTCAGGCCTGAAAAACCACCGTTCCCCGGGTTAAGACCAATTTAAGGGTGTTCGACATCGTCGTCCGTACAGTGCTTCAAACGGTGCCATATTATTGCTTTCTTGATAACTATTATTATAGGAAAATTCTGCCAATGGCAGACAATCATCCCATTTCTATGGAAATTCCAGGACACATGCCAGTAGCATATCTTCAAGTATCTGATTTACCCTCTTAGTTTGCCCACTTGTCTAAGGATGATAAGCCGAACTGTGGAGTAATTTAGTACCCAAGGATTTGTGCAACTCCTCCCAAAACTTGGATACAAATTGCGGTCCCCGGTCCGACACTATCGTCTTTGGAACTCCATGTAAACTAAGAATACGAGCAATATAAAGTTCTGCGTGTGCAACCAATGGATATTTTACCTTGACAGGAAGAAAATGGGCAGTCTTTGTAAGCCGATCAATTATGACCCAAATAGACTCAAATCCTTTAGCTATTTTGGGTAATCCCACAATGAAATCCATACTGATATCTTCCCATTTCCAGGTCGGGATGGGCAAGGATTGTAATGGTCCAGCGGCCTTCATATGTGTCGCTTTGACCCATCTACAAGTGTCACACTCTGCCACATAGCGTGCGATTTCAATCTTCATTTTAGTCCACCAATAATGTTGCTTTAAGTCTTGATACATCTTAGTGCTTCCAGGATTAATGGAATATCGACTAAGATGAGCTTCGTTCAAGATTTGTTGGCGGACTTCAACATCTTTTGGCACTACTATGCAATCTTTAAACCATATTACCCCTTGATCATCTTTCCTAAAATAATTTGCTTTGCCGGCCTCCATTTTCTCTTGAATATACTTCATACCCTTATCTGTTCGTTGAGCATCAATAATTCTTTGTAGAAGAACTAACTCAAGCCTCAAATTCATCAAAGTTCCTTGTATTATTCCCAGATTCAACCTTTCCATTTCTTAACATAAAGTGGTGTCAGGTGCACTTACTGTAAGACAATGACAAAAAGTCTTGCGACTTAAAGCATCTGCCACCACATTAGCTTTTCCTCGGTGATAATGAATTTCCAAGTCATAATTTTGATTAGCTCAAGCCACCTTCTTTGTCTCAGGTTTAGTTCTGATTGGGTAAAGATATACTTCAAACTTTTGTGATCCGTATAAAATGGCATATATTCCCTAGAAGATAATGACGCCAAATCTTAAGGGCATGAACCACTGTAGCTAGTTCCAGATCATGAGTTGGATAATGTTCTTCATGCTGGCGCAGCTACCTTGAAGCATAGGCTATCACTCATCCTTCTTGCATCAGGACACATCCAAGTCCACTGCCTGATGCGTCCCAATACACATCAAAATGCCTTTCAATATCCGGTTGAGCCAAAACCGGTGCAGTGGTCAACAACACTTTCAGCTGCTCAAAAGCCTCATTGCACTTGGAGGACCAATCAAACTTAGTAGCATTCTTCAAAAACCCAGTAATGGGTTTAACAATTTTGGAGAAATCCGGAATAAATCTGCAGTAATAACCAGCCAATCCAAGGAAACTCTGAACTTAATGCACTGTAGTAGGTGAATTCCATTCCAGAATGTCCTTGACTTTGCTGGGATCAACCGCAATCCTTTTTTCAGACAAAATATGTCCAAGAAATTGGATTTCTTCCTACCAGAACACACATTTACTGAATTTGGCATACAACTGATGTTCCCTTAAGCGCGTTAACACAATCCACAGGTGTTTTGCGTGCTCCTCCTCAGTCTTAGAATAGATTAGAATATCGTCAATGAAGACCACCACAAACTTGTCTAACTCGGGCATGAATACCGAATTCATCAAATGTGAAGTGGGCTGGAGCATTTGTTAATCCAAAAGACATAACCAAGTATTCAAATAACCCATACTGAGTGGTGAATGCGGTCTTGGGTATATCCTTGGGTCGAATACGGATCTGATGATAGCCCGATCTGAGATCAATTTTAGAAAACACTCGGGCTCCAGTGAGTTGATCAAATAAAATATTGATCCGAGGGAGAGGATACTTGTTCTTGATAGTAACTTCATTGAGAGGTCTATAGTCCACGCACATTCGAAGAGTCTGATCCTTCTTCATGACGAAGATTGCTGGACACCCCCACGGTGATGAACCCTTTCTCCAACAAGTCTTGTAGTTGTGTCTTGAGTTCCGCCAGTTCATTAGGTGGCATACGGTACGACCTTCTGGAAATAGGAGCCATACCAGGTTTCAACTTGATCACAAATTCCACGTCCCTTTCCGGAGGTAATCCAGGCAAGTCTTCGGGAAATACATTCGGAAATTCACATACAGCTATAATATCCTAGATTTCTTGTACTATGGCCTCCAAAACTTGTCCAGATGCTTTGACTGGGATAGCTATAGGGATGGACAATTGGACTTCTTCATGACCATAACTCAATTTAATGGTCCTTTGGTCCGTATTGATGATGGCTTTATTCTGGGTTAACCAGTTCATTCCCAGAATCACATCTATATCTTGTCCCTTTATAACAATCATGTTTGTAGGGAACTCACGTCCGGCCAAGGTTACGGGTACGTTGAAGACTACTTCCTTAGTAAATATCTGACCCCCAGGTGAGTGGATAACAAATCCCTCCCTTGATTCAGTGCTATGTATGCAATGTTTATCCACAAAAGTCTTGCTCATAAATGTATGTGATGCATCAGAATAAAAAAGGATAGCTGTTGGGTGGTTGGCAACGAGAAACGTACCCATCATCACCGGTTTGCCTTCCGGTGTAGTAGCCACCTGGGTATAATACACTCATCCAGTTTTCTTCATATTTCTGCCCGCTGGAGGGTTGGCCGTGTTTCCCTTTCCTTGATTTGTGTTCCTAGAAGTCTATTGAAAGTTTGATTTGTTCTGCTTCGGGTAGGGGCAGACTTTGATGAAATGCCTAGACTTGCCACAATTGAAGCAGCCACTCGAGGAACTAGGAAGGGTAGGGAAACGAGCACCAGGGGCACTCGACTGATTGTTCTGGGCGGGGGCAGGAGTGGGACGAATGAACACGGGTTGTCTGAAGGGATATGTGGGTGGGCGAGGAGAAGAACCATTTGAATTGAAAGGTAGGATTACCAACCTTGTCCTCTTTTTAGGTCCCTGAGTTGATCTTTCACCCGCATATCCTTTTGACTTTCCTTGTCCCGCTTTTTTGGCTTCAACTGACAGTGTTGTGCTAACAGCTTTGCTATATGTAAGGTCCAGACACGTAGCCATTTTGCGCTGGAGTCTGTCATTTAATCCCCTCATGAAGCAATTCTTCTTTTTCAAGTCTGTATCCACTTGATTGATAGCGTATTGGGAGAGGTGATTAAATTTGTTGAGATAATGCATCACAGAATCTCTCCCCTGCTTCAGATGTATGAATTCTTCCAGCTTCATGTATTGCACTCCTTTCGGAACATGATGTTCCCGAAATGCCAGTTTGAACTCTTCCCACGTGACCTGATGTCCCACAAGTTGAATGGTGGAGAAGTTTGCCCACCAGGTGCTAGCAGGGCCTCTCAACTGTTGTGCGACAAATAGGGGCTTCTGTGTCTCAGTGCATCAAATTAGCGTGAACTTGTGTTCCATCACCCGCACCCATTCATCAGCTTCCAGGGGTTCCTCTGCCTTGACAAAGAACGGTGGACGGATCTGAGAGAACTCTAGATAGGTGGTGTCTCGTGGTCCCTGAGGTTGACCCCTTCCTCCGTGTTGTTGGAATTGATTTCTCGCCATTTCACGCAAGAAGCACGTGTTGTCGGCGATAGCGTTGACCAAGGCAGCGATAGCCTCAGCCAGGGTAGGAGGTACAGGTGGCGGGTTGAGAGTGTCCTCCCCGCCGCGGTAAGTTCCCGCCCCATCATGAGCACGAGTTCGCGATGACATCTGATGAAGAAAAACATCCTGAATTATTACATGCCAAACACACCATCTTTATTACATTGCAAAACTGTAATAATTATACATACTTAGTATTACAACTCGACTTTCTTATTTATGATACATAAGGACATTACTTAAACTATACTAATCTAATCCTCTTTGTCCTTAGCTGGTCCACTGCCCGCTTCAGTAGACCGTTCATCTGCAAGGTTCATGGAAGGACGGGTCCCAAAAAGGTCCAGCTCCCCATCAGATCCTCCATTTTCTGTTCCAGATGGTCCAGCTCCCATTGCCACAACTTCTGGTGGCATGTTTGGGTGGAGCCGGACATACAATACGTGCACCTCTTCATGCAGGGTGTTGCAATACGCTTGCAGGTTTTCCAGGGATGCGCTAAGTTCTGCAACTCGAGCTAGAGCTTTGGCTTCACAATCCTAGGCGAAAGAGCGCGAGTTTACGACCCAGTCGATCGCCATATCGCATTCCGTAATTTCCTGCTGCAGGCGAGTAACTTCAGCTGATAGTTCAGCAATGCGGCAGCTATCGCGCGCAAGCTCCCTACACCCGTGGCATAGTTCAGATCTAAGTCGCTCCACTCTGGCCTCTAAATCCCCTATGGGGTCGTTGCTTCCACTGCTGCTTCCTTCATGCCTAGAGGCCAGCTGATGCCGGGGTACACCATGTGGTCCGGTTGATTTGCGCTGAGTGGTCTTGGTTCGCGCATATCTCCATAAGAGGGGAAACTTTATTTAGTGTAGTTTAATCATGATGCATGCATAACTAAATAATCATGGGATCAACTTTTCATTGATCCCCTATTTCCTACATATACCTTAGCACTCTATTACCCGACTTTTAAAAGGTAAGTTACTACCAGAAAGTGGTAAGATAAGAACGAAAGAATTTTCAAGGTAAGTGTTTTAAAATTCTTTTGAAGTACTACGTAATGTCCGAAGAGACGGGCTTTGCTCCGATATCAACTGTCACGGAACCTCCTAAGGTATTAGGCCCACCTACAGATGTCCTTGTCCTAAGGACCTCGGACAACCATGTAGATGCGCATAATCACTCGACAAGTTCGGTCATTTGTATCTTCATCATATCACCCAAGAGCGCTTCACCCATCACACAGACATTACACACATAATCAGAGTAAAGAATAAACAGAAACGGATTAAAATAACATAATTTACATTCATAAAATATAGAGAGAGTATTTATTACAACACCGAGTATATGAGTGCATAACTTATTATTGCATAATTTACATCCTCCCGCCAACGAGTTTAACTCGCCACCGGGGTTCTTAAGACCAAATCAGGTTCACGCCAACCGAGAGCACAGATACACCACCGTCCAGCCTCTTGCCATGGAGGGTACACGCTACTCTCGCCATCTCTCCACTCCTATTGCGTGGTGGCCTTTCTGGTATTGGTCCGACCGAGGCAATGCTTATCCATGACGAGGCATGTGGCCAGTTAAAAGGTCCTCAATCATCAAGCCTACAGTTTGGTACCTGACAGAGGTACATCTTTTTAGACGTTGAACCCATCACGGCCATGATGGATTCACCATCAAGTCTTTTCTTTGAAAACTTCCCATCCCATAAGAAGCATCATCTTTTGTTTAAAATAAAACATTTTGTTTTCTAAAGCAAAGCTAAGCATCGGAAAACTTAAAGTAAAACAGGTATCAAGGAATGGTAATCAGTTCCAAGGAAGGAAATGCAGCAATTTGTTTAGCACACAACTCCTATCACCCAATGCATCATCTCAAGTGATAAAGAGTTTAAAACAACAAGAAAATGGGTAAATGCACCAGGGCTTGCCTTGTGTTGCAGGAGGCTCTGGGTCTGTCCCGCAGATGTCAAAATAGAAGTTGTTCTCAACCGGGGGATTCTCAGCTTGCGGGGCAACTTCTTCTTCGACTACAACTTCTTCTTCGTTTTCTATACATAACAATACATATACATGAATGCTATGAATGTGCAGTTATAATAGAAACACACTAAGTTGTATCTTGAATACAACTTTCCTTCACGGTACACACTAGTTACTAGGGTTTCCCGAGTTAGTATTCTATTAGGGCTAGGCAATTATACCCTAGGAAGCTAGTGTATTGGGTTTGGGACCAAACAATGTCCAATTCATTTCAAACTCCACCCAAGGGCTTTAATTAACAAACTAAGCTTACCCAAAAAGTTTATTATTTTTGGAGCTACCAAATTAATTCTAAAATTCTAAAAGGCTAGGTTTAGGCATCTTTAAGTGCTAAATAATTCCAAATTTGAACTAAAAATCTTGGAACTATTTTTATTAAATACTAGATGAATTTATGAGTCTAGCAAAATTGGTCCTATAATTTTATCATTTTTCTAGAATTTCCTATAATTTTCCAAGTCTGGCAGAAAAAAGGAAAAAGAAAACGATGAATAGTACTGTGCTGAAACTGGCCCGATCCGGCCCATGACCAGGCAAAACGTGCCCGCGCTGGCCATTTTGCGCAGAGATCCTCGGCGATTTGAAAACCAGTAAAGAATCCTATCCCCTATTCACCTGTGTCTCTAACATGTGCACTTAAGCCCCTCTCCATTCTCTTCTTTGCAAGACCGAGTCCCCGACCACGAGCGGCGTCGTGAGCGCTCCGGCGAACTTGTACCGACCGCAATACCCAACAATCCGTGCTCTAATTCGGTCTACGCCTAATTCTACCCTTAGCGCTCCACTGGGAATCACTAATTTGGGCTGAACGCCATTCTAGAGCTCGGTCCACGCACACCCGCGGAGCTTGAGACATTCCCGACGCGTTCCTAACGACACAGTGCAGCAACATCCGAATTGGGCGCACAGTAAGCTTTAACAACTTACTAGGACTCTAGAACGATAGCTAGGAAGGCGAGTGGAGGGACAGGACGGTGGGTCGACGGAGGGGGTGCTCGTGGCGGTGCGGAGAACGGATTTGGGGGAAATTCGAATTAGGGGCGCTACGGTGGACGATCGGGAGTGAGGAGTGGTTCACTGGGTTCGTAACGAGTAGGCGGAATAGGGGTGTCTCCAATTTATAGACTTCAGCCAAGTTCATCGCAAATTTTGGATCGAAATCGAGGTCATCGTGGCCGGGATATTTTACGGTGGCCTGCTCACCATGGCGCGCAAGAGGGAAACGGTTCAGGGCAAATAGCCGGTTGCTTGCCATGACCCTTACGACACGGAGGAGAGATCGTTGCGTGTCACGGCCGGAGAAATGTTGAGCTCCGGTGATGCCAACGTGACTAACCACAGCTGGACACGATGGCCGGTCTGACCAGTGACTGGGTTCACCCCTCCCTGGATCTTTTCACCCCGTCCCGGCGTTATCTATCTCTCGCGTGGCATGAATCTCCTAGGCGAGCACGAATTGCGGCGGAGGATCACCGGCGTCAGGTTTACGGTACTGGAGATCTTTCCGACCACTATACCTTGGTGATCTTCGTCAGTCCTTCTGTCCGAGCAACTTGCAGGGCCTCATTCTCCAAATTTTGTGTGGCTACTCACTCTCCTGCCTGTATCAAAGTTGTTGTCCAATGTACCAGCTACAACTTTGTTACAAAGACCTTGCTCAATCATCCACTAAATCCCCCACAAATCGATCTCAAAGTTCATCCAATTTCACTGATGGTTAAGATTCAGTCTTAAGGTTGACTGACAGTCCAACTTCATGTCTATTTTTCTCCAATTTCTGTACAGCACCAATGCTTAGTCACTTAATCAAACTTGTACCCCTAACATAGCTCTACAAGTTTATTGTAATGACTTGGGGCAAAATCTTCATGGATTAGGAAATACAAGGCTCTAAACTTGCCTAATCAAATGATTTTTCAAAGTTAAGCCACATAGGTGCTATTGAGCCTTTTTGCAATTAAGTCCAAATTGTTCCACATTACTTGAAAATCTTCCAATGCAAAAGTTGTTTAGTTTTTTATACTTTATCACTTTGATATATGAATTTTGGTCCAAAAGTGCCTAGAAATCAAAATCACCACATAGGGCACAAATTAGGGTTTCTAGAGTTCCATTTAGGGTTTTGAGTGCTTTAGGGTGTTACAAATTTTAGTTCTGGTAACACCAGGGGTGTTACAACCCGGACAGCGCCGGATCAACAATTTCTTCTCGTAGGCCATTAAGTCGATGGTTGTTGAAATGCCAAAGCTTGAAATCCAATTGAACTCGACAAAGCAAGAAAGTTTAAAACAACAAGCGCAATGTAAGCAATTGAAATGGCATAAGAAATGCTTATAATGCAAGCTCCTATTTATATGTCCAGAGCCCCACAGTTTGGTGGGTCCCGCATGTCAGTGTCATTCGCTATTCTAGCGAAGGGAAGGTGTTTTTTTGGACCTTCGGCTAAAGGCATCCGTTCATGTCGCAGGCTAAATTTGTTACAAAGAAACAAATCAATACTGCGAGGGGCTACTGTTGGGGACCTTCCTCCTTCGAAGGTCCTCAAAAACGTAACTAACCATATGTCTTCAGCATGACATAGATTATTGCAGGAGGTTTCAGCTTTGGAATAGAGATCTTCTTCTATGACAAGAGTAAATGTGTAACCTGAAGGTGACAAAAATGGGCGACGAAGCTATAGTCAAGGGACTTCGGCTCGGGTTGATGACGAAGACAAAATACAACAGTGACAAAAAAGGATAAAGACTATTTAGTCCTTAATCTTTCGTATTATAATTGTAGATGGAAGACAAGGACATAAATGTACTTTTACTCGGGCTGCGTCCCATGCCTATAAATACGTGAACAGTAACACCGTACTGTTCACGCTAGATTGTAATCGCTCTCCCTCATCCTCACCTTCGATCAAGCCAAAGGTATCAATGTAATATGAGACCTGTTAATATTCATTTATGTTTTATGGAATGCAAATATAAATAAATTAATGAGATGCAGTTATCATCTTCACCATTTCACATTCTTATTCATGTATTAAATAATGAAGGTATATCTCTTTTGACCTTCGTCTAATGAGCATTATACCCTTGTGGAGATAATGCTTCGGAAGATGAAGGTCCTTGATCCTTAACGATTATGTTGCCTTGTTCTTGATTCATAGCATTTGAGAACAAGTGACCAACAACGACCACACAATAAGTGTTCCTTCTTCTAGCCCCATGATGCAACTGAACTGATGATCGATGGCAGCATTCAAAACCTTCTCCAAAGACTTCATGATTAGCCCATCAGGTGGAGCCTCACTCTTGAGGGGCTACTATTGGGATGAAGGCCAAGCCAAACCTCGTTCATCGCGCTCGCACACTAACTCCATTTATGTGTGCAAGTTATTGGCTCTCGACGAGTATGAAGGACACATCCAAAAAAGCGAAATCCCCTTCGATCGATACAAGGAGTTCGAAGGCTCATCAGGACCATGGGCAACAAGGGCCAGACCCACAACTAGTGGCTCCAAGCCTAAGAGGTCGAAGACCCTAAGGGTTTTGCACCCTACGGCCCGCTCTCCCTGAAGTGCTCTGTGGAGAGAACTACGAAGGCCTAGGTGCAGCGAAGGGAGTGAAGACTGTGCCATGCACTCTTGGTCACTTGTTTTGATTCCTGAAGAGAGACCAAAACAGGGAAACATAATCAGTGATAGAGGGCTTTGGGCCCTTTAATCTGTCGAAGGGATAGATTAAAGGAAGAAGATTAAGAGAGTAAAAGACCTTTGGATATAATGGAAGTACATATAAAAACATTTACAATTGTGTTTCCTTCATAGCTCCTTTCTCACTATAAATATCTACAAATATACCTTCGTAAGTAGATGAAATAGTACAAAGATGGAGAAATCATAGCTTCAAAGGCAGAGTGATTCAAATCTTAGCCTTTAGAAGTCTGCCCGTGTGCATGGCACTGTACATCTATTTGTAGTGGCGGAGTATAACTTCGTGAAAATTACATTCATGACCTCAGTCTTTTACATATGAACTACAAAATCAACTAAGGGCACTATCGACATTTCATTCGTAGCAGTGTTAAGCAAACCTTGAAGATTTCATCTCTTACCTTTTGTTAACATGTTCATACTGCAGAGCCAAAGTTTGTTGCTTTGTCTCCGTGTGCGTGTGATTGTCGGTCGCACATCGCTCTCAAACAAAGGTATCCTTCGCCAACTACACTATTATACCTAAAACTGACTTGAAAACGATTGTCAAATTAACCTTTTGAGGACCTTCGGTTAAGGAAGCCCCCAACAGTAGCCCCTTGCGGTGTTATTTCGTCTTTATAATGACATCAGACTGCGAAATAAATTGAGGCCTCAAATCGAAGGTCCAAATAATAACTTTCATGGTACTCAGGGCTTAGGGCTATGTATGGATGATAGAGTCCAAGTGGGACCATCCCTATGTGTACCGGCAGGCCCACTAGTCAGTCTCGGTTACTGTTTCGATAAATACTGTGTATATATAACAGAAACTGGAAACTTCAATAGCTAGCTTATAAGGTCGTACAATAGTTTTATTCTATAAGAATTGCAAGATCGATCCGTTGATCGTTGATTGGGCCGCGGCTATTTAGTACTGGTGCGTGCTGGTAGGTAGGCTGTAGGCGTTGATGGATGGATGGATCCAACTGCACGTGAACACACACGACACGATCGAACACAGCGCCCAGGTGGCCAGGTCCGTGCATCCCGATCGACATGATCTGTCATGACTCGCGAGAGAGCAGGCACGGGCACAAACGATAACTAATCCCTTGGCGCTACACAGTAGATTATGCAGGTAGTAGGCCAACCAATGGACAGGAATTAACGGCGAGATATAGATTATTATTCCATGTCGGAGAATCCGACGGAGAAGATACCTAAATACGCATCATTGATTGGTCGTCAGAGATAAGGCCAGGATAGGCCAGCGCAGCGAAGCTTTAGCAGCACATGGTTGCTGGAAAAACAATCGAGGTCGACAATATTAGGGCATATTTGTTTCAGCTTATAGATTATATAATCTAGATTATAATCTAAATTATTTAATTTAAATTATAATCTAGACATATTATAATCTACATGTAGTTGTTTGTTAGTTTAGATTATACAAATGTAGATTATTCATAAAGACATCAGTACCCTTATTTGTTTATTTGAGGTGAAGAAAGAAGAATGACATATATTGTAATTTCTATTTACATAACCATGGGTAGTGGGTCTTTTGCCAACAATAATCTTAAATAAGCTACTCTTGAGAAGATTATGAGATTATCATAATCTAAGATTTAGATTATATAATCTAAACCCATAATCTAGGTGTTTGTTTACCTGCTGGATTATTTGCGCTGGATTATATAATCTAGAGAGATTATAATCCGAAACAAACATGACCTTAGTATATCCTGGTCCGTCTCTGCTGTGCTTGTGCCATGCGTGCATACTTTCCTTACAGGCTTCATCTTCGGTAGCATACGTACTGACAGGAGTTGTTAGCGTCGTGTGGCTCCGAACCTCCAATGCATCGCCACGGCACTAAACTTTATCACCAATGAGTATTAAACCCTGGTATGCCCTCTTCTCCTTAGGTTGTTGCTGTGTGTGCCGGGTGGCCGCCGATGAGAGGTGGCCATGGTTCTCACGGCTAGGGAGAAGACGGCAAGAGAGGAGAATAACTACAGCAGGGGTGGCTGATCAACAATATGTTGATCACAACCTCCTCTCATTTCATTCCAATTAAGATATAAATAACATTTTATTACAGATTAACCTAAAAGGTCCATAGCCTCTTTATTCTAATGCTAAAGGGCCCTACTAACAGCCCACTCAGCACTGCTATGCACCTAAGCCGGTTCAGCCTCCTAATTAGGACTACCAGCCTTGTTGCGGCGCCTGTACTGGATGCCCACCATAACATCTCTTGGCTCATCGAGAAACAGCTCGTCCTCGAGCTGAAAATTGGGGTAACTTTCTCTGAATCGAGCCAGTGGTTCCTAAATTGCCTCTGATGCTGAAGACCCGGACCACTGCACAAGAAGGTGCCATTCTTGGTGGCATAGTGGTCCGTGCAGCACACGCTCAGGTGTTGGCAGGAACCTCCCCTGGTGCATCTTTAGGAGGACTGGAGGAGCACTTGGTGTATCACCTTTGAAGGGTTTGAGCAGGCCAACATGGACAACATTATGGATTCGAGCGTCATCTGGAAGTTGCAACCGATAAGCCACCGTGCCCACACCCTTTCCAGCACCTGAAACAGATTTGCATATCTTGGACATAGTTTGCTCTTCTTGTTGCCAACTAGTGCTCGTGCCTGGCTATGTAGAAGTCACAGCCATACCCAGTCACCCACCTGGAATTCCAACTCACGATGGTGTTCATCATAGTGCCGTTTTGCATATGCCTATGCTTGCAGTAATCTTTCTCGAACATCCGAGAGAAAAATGTCTCTACCCTCAATAGATCATCTACTGCATCTGTGGCTGTTGTTCCTTCCATGTACGACAGTAAGGGTGGTGGTGACCTTCCATAGACCACTTGGAATGGTGTAGTGCGGAGAGCTGAGTGAAAGGCAATGTTGTAGCAATATTCCTCCCATGGCAACCAGTTGACCCATGCCCGCGGCCGATCTCCTGTTAGGCACCGCAGGTACATGGCTATAGTTCTATTGACAACCTCGGATTGTCCATCTGTTTGGGGGTGGAAAGTCATGCGCATGTGGAGTTTGACCCCAGCTACCTTGAAGAGATAAGCCAGAAGCTGCCTGTAAAGACGGGATCACGATCACTGACAAGGAAAGTGGAAATCCATGAAGATGGACTATGTTATCAAAGAAGGCTCGTGCCACTGAGGCTGCAGTATAAGGATGTCCCAGGGCAATGAAATGGGCATATTTGGAGAAACGATCCACCACATTTAGTATGACTGATTTGTCATGCACCTTTGGGATGCCTTCCACGAAGTCCATCGCTATGTCTGCCCAAACTTGTGAGGGAACTTCTAAGGGCTGCAGCACCCTTCTAGGTGTAAGGCCTTAGTTTTGTTTTTCTGGCAGACTGTACATGATTTGACAAAGTCACGGACCAGAGTTCTATCATTCAGAATGTAGAAGTCTGCACGAAGCTGTGTAATGTCTTTTGGAACCCTTCATGTCCTGCGCCATGTGCTAGCTTTAGAATGTGAACTATTGTGGTGATGTAGGTGGTACAAATACCCTAGACCCATGTAGTATTAGGCCCTCTTAGATGTGCCATGGCGTCGATTGGGTGCCATTGTGGATCTATTCATGCAGTTGTTTCCATTCTGGTCTGCTGCTGCCATCACTGCGTATTTCGTCATATAGCTGGAACGATGGTCCAGATATGGCTAGGGACTCCATTGCTTTAGCGTCCCAGCAGGAGAGAGCAGCGGGAGAGAGTATCCGCCACTGTGTTAAAACGTCTAGCTCGATATTCAATGGAAAAATCAAACCCGGATAGTTTACTAATCCAGTGGTATTGCGGAACAGTTGAGAGGCGTTTGTCCGGCATGAACTTGAGGGTGAAATGGTCTGTTCGAACCAGAAAACGGCGACCTCATAAGTGTGACCTCCAATGATGTACTGTCTGCACTAAACCGATGAGATCGCGTTCATAAGCAGCTAGCTTCAAGTACCGCCCCAAACCCTAAACCAGATGCGTCACAGTCCACGATAAATGAAACTCTGACACTCTGGAAGGTGCAAAACCAGTGTTGTAGATAGTGCCTCCTTGAGTGTTGTAAAGGTTGTGGGTGCTCCTGCTGACCATGCAAAATTGTCTTTTTTGAGGAGTTTGGTTAGGGGAGCTGCAATTGTGCCAATGTAACACTATAAAAACCATCAACTAAAATAATACAATTAAGATTATGATAATTAGGGTAATAAATTTTCTTTCTAAAAGTTTGATTTTTATTTGGCATCTAGAATATTTTTTTAGTTTTATTCATGTTTGATTTTGGATGTTAGTAGAATTTCCTTCTTAATGAAAATCCAATTAATTAATATAATAATTATTGGTCCAAAAAATAAATATTCTAGTTATAAATAAATTTGGTATAATTATTATGATTTTTGAAGTATTTATTAATATATGTATTTACATTTTTAATTACAAAAGAAAAAGGAAAAAAATCTAAAACCCTAATCGCGGCCCATTAGGGGCCCATTAAGCCACTCGCGCCCCTCTCCTTCCCTCCCTTGCTCTCCCAGCAGCCGCCGCCAGGCGGCTCTCCCCCCCCCTCTCTCCCTGCCGCGCGGGCCCACCCGCGGGCGCCATCTCCCCCGCGCAGGCGCGCGCTGGCCGCCTCGCCGCGCACCAAACCAGCCGCAGCCGCCGGCCGACGCCCTGCGCCCGACCGCCCAGCCCGGCCGACCGCGCCCGTCCGCCTCCCCGGCATCGGAAATGGCCGAAACCCTTTCCTCTCCCCCATTCCTCTCCATTGATGCCATGGAAAGAAACCGCCGCCATTAATGGCCGTAAATGGCCGCCGGCGCTCCACCCTCTCCCCTCGGCGTCTCTCCCTCTCCATCCCTTCTTCCATAAAAGCCGAGCCATGGAGCTCTCTCTCCTTGCCCGAGCTCACCCATGTCTCTCACGCTCTCTCTCCCTCGCTCCATTGCTCGTCGTCAAACCACCACCGCCGACCAACGGAGCGCCGCGTCGCTGCCATCCGTGGAAGCTCACCGGAGCCCTCCTCGACCACGTCCTCCCCGTCCCGAGCCCCTGCCTCGACGAAGCCGCGCCCTCACCACCATTCCCCGCCCAAGCCCCGTTCGCCGTTCGTCGCGAGGTTGAAGACAACCCGAAATAATTTTATGTATTTTCGAAATCACTTTTTGATTTAGTTTATGAATTTTATAATTATTGTGTTGTAATATTAGAATGTTGTGATTCGGAATTCATACGTATGTGCACCATTGATTTTTGGTAGATATATGCGATGAATTAGTGAATTATTATTATTAGACTTGATATTGGTTTGCGATTCATTTAGAATTTGGGGATTTGAAATGAAGTATGACAAAATTGGTAGACGCATGTTAGTACTACTAATTGGGGCTCTAAAACCCTAATCTAAGACCAAGCAATCTCTTTTCTAAACACCAATCAGAGTTCACAAAATGAGCAACAACACTAATATAGTCCTCTTTAGCTTTACCAGACCATATATCAGATGTCAAAGCAACAGATGAAACATGTTTAAGGACTTCAATAAGTAGTTCAACATGATCATTAAACAACCGAATCAAGTCTCTAGCAGTAGTTTGCCTAAAAGATTTAATAAACCTTAGATTATGGGCACGAGTTATATACTCCTGAAAAGCACTAGATTCACCAAAACAATGTGGCAGGTCTAGCCTAGCTATTAAGCGACAAAGCTCAGTTCTAGCAACAGAAGGGGAATACTCCCAATGATTAACAGATCCATCTGAATTATATTTAAGCAAAGACTGAGATTTCCCAGATCTATCCTTCTCGTTCTTAGCAGGGCAAAGATCCAAGTGTTTGATCAAATGGCCAGTTCCAGATGAAGATTTAGCAGACATGCTATTCTTGCAGTGAAGACAAATGGCATATACTCTTACCTCCTTACCATTTTGCATCACAGTTGCCTCCTCAAATTGCAGCCATACCTTAGAGGTCGGAGCTCTCCTCCTAGAACGTTTACCTGGCATAGGGACAGAGGTGCTCGCGTCGGCCGTTGGGCTTGTGGAGCCCGTGTATGTTCGGGTCGTTTGGGCCCCGGCGCCATCCAGATCGATGGTAGCGGGACCAAGGAGGAGGCACCGGGCATCCTCTACCTCATTATGTGCTTCAAGCCGCCTCTCCTCGACCACGGCATCGAGATTGAGCTCATCGTCAGTCGAGTCCGTGGACATGGCCACTGCCTTAGTCGGGTTCTCCGGCTCCTCATGGTGCGTGGCGCACACACACGGCGCACACCTGAACAAATCGAGCTTAGGGTTAGGGTTATGTGCTCACGGCGGCAGAGCGAGAGAACAAGAAAGAAGACGACTCACGACGGTGGAGCGAGAGAACGAGAAAGGAAGATGATACGTCGAGACCTAGAAACCGAGAAGGAAGACGACACACACAAACGACTCACGGCGACGGAGCGAGAAAGGAAGAAAGGACCGAGGGAACGAGATTTAGGGTTACCTGCAACACCGGAGCACTAGATCCACCAACCACAAGGCAGACGATAGAGCCGTAGAGGTAGAGGAGCGAGCTTGGCGCAGATCAAGGTTTAGCCATTTAGGGTTAGGGTGCACCATTACAGTGAACAAGCGGAGCGAGAAAGGAAGAGGATAGGACGGACCGGGAGAGGAAGAGGAAGATCAGCGTCGGCCATCGGCTGGAGTTCTTCTCCACCGGCGCCAGCCGCCAGCAAGCGCTAACGGCAGGCGGCGGCACAAAAATTGCCAAGCCGAGTCGCCCAAGACCGCGAGAGAGGAGAAAGGAGCAAAGCAGGGTTCTAAAATTAGGAGAAAGGAGCGACCGCGGGTTGTCGCGTGTGACGGCCTCGTTTTGGATCGGGCCGATGCCGTGACTACGCTTAACCGGGCCATGCCCGTGCCACCACCGTGTGCCAGACCGCATGCCCAAGCTTGGCACGCGCACCGGGCCGGGCCGACACGGGCACGGCGGCCTGTGTGCCGGGCTGGGCCTGGGCCGTGCTAAGGCGTGCCGGGCCATGGGCTGCACATCGGGCCGACCCGGTTTGGACATGTATAGTTAGTAGTAAGAACACTAGATAAGCAATGTCATATTTAATTTTGTTCACAATGAATTTTGGAATTTATTTGGAAGGTTATAATCATAAGTTCATTTTAATAGATAATAGAAGCTTTTCTTAACATGAAATTAGTAAATGGTATAGAATTCATGGAAATATAAATATTATAGGTTATTAGATGATTTATCTCCGATTATTTTAATGGTACTTTCTTTTATAAATAAAGGAGAAAACTAAAAGAATATCACTAGTCATATAGAAGATAGGTTTTTACTAGCCAAAATAAATGTGTCCATGAGTATATCACTTAAATCTTAAAATTAGTAAAACACATGTTTATGTCAAAATAACCATGATTATGTTATAAAAAGCCTAATTAGTAATTTATATTGATTCTTAGAATATTAATGCTAGTAGAATCATGAATGAACCATTTTTAGCTATACGCATGAGTTCTGTTTAGAAATAAAAGGAATAAAATATATTATTCTATTATTAGTAATAAATAAAATAATTAGCCTTTATTTTCATAAAGAATGTTAATACATATTAATACTATATAAAACTATTATTATAGCCACCTACTCATAATTTCACCAATAATGACTCGCAGTAATAGTCATAATGAATTAATAAGTATTTACGCTTTAATTTACGCTTTAAGACGTATTTATGAGTGTGATAAGTGTGATGTATGAATGTGAATGTAATGGTGAATGATTACCTCTGTACTGGTGTATGTTTATTTATTTGGCGTACGTATTCTTTTGTATGTGCGATACGCAAATCGATGGTAGAAGTGGACTGTGAGGTAGACGAGCCAAACACATTCGAGGACGACCCACAGGAAACGTTCGAGCAAGGCAAGTGGATTCTCCCTCTGCATATTCTATTTGTACCCAATTAATGCATATAATAATGTTTACTATTTGGATATATTGCATAATTTGATGGGATTTGCCTAATTAAGGATTTCCTAGATTTACCAACTGTGTTCCTTGATTACCCTGGGAAAATACTATGCTTTGCAAATTTGTGCTACCGCTCAACTTGATAATTTTGATGTCACTCATTATTTGATATTAATGTTCCAGAAATAAAATTGACATTATGGTGTTAACCCGATGGTTAAACAAGATTATTTCATATTAATTGGAACATGGAGTGACCACCCACGATAACAGTGCAACCACGATTGCTATAATGGCTTTGGCTTTGGTAATTAGCTTTATATGCTTAGTACCTAGCAACCTTACCTGAAATATGGGCAAGAGGGGGAGCGGTAGTGGTGGTAGCTCACGTTAACATGGGGACATATTCTTGGCTAAGGTACCTCACCCAGAGGGCATCCACACCGACATGGAAACCTTAGCGGGTTGCTTTGTATTAAGTGTATTTTGTGAAAGCCTCATAATGGATCCCTAGCCATTCACCTTGGTAGTGTTTGCGGGTCCGATCAACCCAGGCTAGATGGGATACATGGCTTGTGGGTAAAGTTGTACCACCTCTGCAGAGTATAAAACTGATATGTCAGCCGTGCTCACGGTTAAGAGCAACCTAGACCCTCACATGATAATTGAACTTAAAGATGGACAATAAATCGAGATCTGATGATCTGCCAATGGTTTGCTTAAGTGGTTTCACTTAAGTGTTTTGTTATACTCTTATACCTTTGTTTAATGGGGATACTTGGGATATACACTTATTAGTAAGATAGGTGTTGCTAATAAAATATTGACCAACTAAAATGCGTACTGCTCAACCTTAAACTTACCTTGTTAAACATGCATTATTTTTCCCCCACTTCCTGAGCCCCGACCATAAGTGAGCTCACCTTGCTAATATTTTGATCAGAGGGTGATGATGAAGACCTTGATGGAGATTTTGATGAATACTGAATCTAACGATGTGCCGGTCATCTTCCTGTGGGAGATTACCCATGTTATTTCCGCTTTACTTTGATGATACATTTTAAGATACTATTATATGGATGTTGTAATAAAGACTATTCTACACTCTTTACGCCTTTATTGCATTGTCTTTTGATATATTACACTTGTAACGTCAACATATGTGTGGAAAATGGATCTTGGCACACATATGCTATGCATTCAGTTTTGCCCCGAGAACCGGGTGTGACAGAAGTGGTATCAAAGCTATGCTGACCCTAGGTTGTTAGAATAGTTAGAAATGGAAAGCCTAGTTTGTTCAAAACTTGCTAATTTCATTCTTATAAAATTATTTTATCAGCCTTACCTTTTTAAAATTCAACTGAGTTGACATTTCTCTTGTAGATGATTCGTACCCTTCAAACCACCCGAGTTAACACCAACTACGCCCCTCCACCTCGGCAAGCTCCTGTCTACCCAGTGGTAGTGGAGGAAGTTCTAGTGGATCTCCCTCGCATTCGAGTGGAGCATGGAGTCATCCTCGAGGATAGCTTGGAGGAACTTCCGCCGACGCCCACCCCATTGGCAGAGTTACTGGCCTTCGCAGCTAGGTCATCAACCTCAGCGCCGCCTGCACCAGCAGTTCAAGCTCCTGCACCCGGAGGCGACGACCCAGATGACTCTAGGGATGATGATGAGGATGACGACGACGAGGAGGATGACGACGAAAACGTCAACGAGGAGGCCAACGATGCTCAGCAGGACTATTTCATGGGGTTTGGGCCTGTCACCGAACATTACACATCAATGTTCGAGACAGGGCACGTCCCCAACCTACTGCAAGACGTGCTGCATGCGTTGAGAACCTACGTCCGACCCTTGTATGAGACAAGGCGAGTGTGCGAGCCTCCCCGGGCTTTCTACTACATCACTCACATCCACGTCAGGGTGATGGATGCAGGGGATAGGGGGTTCAAGACTCTATCAGCTCATGAGTCCCTGACACCGCTATCCACCTACGCTCTTCGGTCAGCGATGCTGCCAAACGGACTATGTGGTCTCTCAGCCACACCTACTGGCAGCAGCTGCATGACACGAGGTTCAGGCATCTTCCTCTGCGTCCGAGTGGAGGAAGCCAGACCAACATTGTTCCAGGTAAAGCTGGTGAGGATCGCCTCAACACCCTAGGTGGTGTAGTGGTCGGTCTTAACACCGACCTGGACAGTGCCACCCTAGATCTCTCTAGGGTGCACTTGGAGCTGGAGGATGCCCACGCCAGGATTGCAGCCCTGGAAGCCCTACTTCAAGGACGGGATTCGCTTGAAGCCCAGTTCCCCGCCATGGCGTTGTCCCCTACCCGCAAGAGGATTCGCTATGGGGAGCCTGGATCCATCACCAGGCTGCTTTGAAATTTGAAGTTATAAGTTGTAATAAGATAGTTTTCGTGTCAGACGATGAATACTCTTTCATAAGTTATCTTTATAATAATAATAACCATGTGATGGTGTTGGTTGCAATGTTTGAGTTGGATTTTTGTTTGAGTGCAATGGTCTTATGGAATGATGGCCATAAGAGCATATAAAAAAATAAACTAATGCTATTCCCCTCTAGAATCTTTATTACTCCTCACTCCTCTAAAGAATTTCACTTTCTAACAAATCAGATGGTGAACGCTCGTTCAGGACCCAACAACAACAGGAACCAGCGTGGTCAAGAGATACCACCACCACCACCACCAAACCCTAACATGGAGCAGTTTATCGCATCTCAGATGCAGCTTCTGCAGGGAGTCACTACATCTGCGCAATATATTCAGCAAAACCAGCAGAATCAACATCACCAGCATCAACAGCAGAATGTACCCCCGGCTAGAGATAAGCTTCAGGATTTTATGAGCCATCACCTGCCTACTTTTTCTCATGCGGTTGATCCTTTGGATGCCGATGACTGGCTCAAGGTCATTGGGAAGAAATTGGATATCACCCAATGTAATGACCGGGAGAAAGTCCTATATACTTCTGGAAGACTCGAAGGCTCCGCGTCTGACTGGTGGGATGCCTTCACAGCGGCACACGCCTATGTGGATACCATAACCTGGCAGGAGTTCCAAGTGAACTTCCACGCTCATCATATTCCCTCGGGGATTATGAAACTAAAGAAAAAGGAGTTTCTTTCCCTCACTCAAGGGAATATGATCGTTAGTGAGTACCATGATCGCTTTACCCAGCTTTCATGCTACGCACCGGAAGAAGTGGATACTGACGAGAAGCGCCAAGAGCGTTTCTTGGAAGGATTGATTGGACCACTGAACTATCAACTGCAGAGTCATATCTTCCCCAACTTCCAGACTCTGCTGAACAAGGCAATTGGCATTGAAAGCAAAAGAAGGGAACTATCTGACCACAAAAGGAAGTTTCAAGGTCAGTCTAGCAGGAACACATGCCCGAACAACTCGCAAGGTTCTCAGTTTCGCTCCGAAAATTAGGGTGGAAACAATAATCAAGTGCAACACTCTAGACAACAAGGCCAGAGAAGCAATCAAAGTCAGAATCAGCAGAGGAACAAATCTCAGACCAACCAAAGGTCTGGTGGTAGTTCGCAGACTCGTCAAGATGGCGCCGTGAACACGCAGGCCAAAAGCAACAACGCACCAGTCCAACCCAATGGTTGTTTCAAGTGCGGTGAGCTTGGCCATTATGGTAACAACTGCCCTAGGCGCAACCAATAGACACCACAGAAGAACAGTGGACAGTGAACTGACCAGAACACCCCCGCTCGTGGATCTGCGCAGAACAAAATGCTGCAGAACTAGAATAGAGGAATGGTTAATCATGTCACAGCGAAATCAGTGCCTAAGGATGCCGATGTGGTGTATGGTATGTTTCTTATCAACTCCATACCTGCTTCAGTTTTATTTGACTCTGGAGCATCGTATTCATTTATAACTGAGTCATTCGTGGAAAAACATAACATACCAAAGTACCCTCTTAAGAAGATGTTACACATTAGTTCACCGGGAGGTGACATGAAGGCCACACTCATGCCTCCATGTTAATCTTAAGATTCAAGGAATAGATTTTCCAGTCAACCTAGTGGTCTTAGGATCCAACGGTATTGATGTGATTCTTAGATGTGACTGGTTGAAAAGTTGTGATGGAGTGATACAATGTGCCAAAGGAAGAATTATGTTGACAAGTCCCTAAGGTGAAAGAATCCAAGTTAGCACAGACAAGCCAACAAATGCAAAAGGAGGGACAATGGTAAATCACTTGGAATAAAAGCCCCTGGAAAATATCAAGGTTGTGTGTGAATACCCAGACGTATTTCCGCAGGAATTACCAGGTATGCCACTTGACTGTGATATAAAGTTTTCTATTGAATTATTACCCGAAACTGCACCTATCTCAAAAAGACCTTATAGAATGGATGTCAAAGATTTAGTTGAACTGAAGAAACAAATAGAAGAATTACTAGAAAAAGGTTTCATTCGCCCAAAATCATCCCCTTGGGGAGCCCCAGTTCTATTTGTGAGCAAGAAAGATGGTTCAAGAAGAATGTGTGTTGATTATAGAAGTTTGAATGAAGTAACAATTAAGAATAAATACCCATTACCTTAGATTGAAGATTTATTTGATCATATGAAGGGAGCTAAGATATTCTCGAAGATAGATCTAAGGTCGGGATATCATCAGTTAAAAATTCGAGCAGAAGATGTACCCAAGACAACCTTCACTACGAGATATGGATTATATGAGTTTTTGGTCATGTCGTTTGGACTGACTAATGCACCAGCATACTTTATGAACTTAATGAATAAAGTATTCATGGAATATCTGGATCAGTTTGTGGCCGTATTCATTGACGACATACTGATATACTCTCTGAATGAAGAAAAACATGAAGATCATCTAAGACTAGTCCTACAAAAGCTTCGTGACAACCAATTATATGCAAAGTTCTCGAAGTGTGATTTTTAGCTGAAGGAAGTTGCTTTCCTAGGACATATTGTTACTGATGGTGGAATTAAAGTAGATCCAGGAAAGATAAGTGAAATACTAAATTGGAAGCAACCAAAGGATGCGTCCAAGATCAGAAGTTTTCTTTGATTGGCAGGATACTACAGAAGATTTATTGAAGGTTTTTCCATGTTAGTGAAACCTCTTACCTCACTACTGGAAAAGGTAAAGAGTTTAAGTGGGACAAAGCATGCCAGAAATGTTTTGAATAACTCAAGAAAAGGCTAACCACTTCACCAATATTGGTAATGCCAGACATTCACAAGGGATTTGATGTGTATTGCGATGCATCACACCTTGGACTTGGATGTGTGCTAATGCAAGAAGGAAATAGTAATAGCTTATGCCTCAAGGCAGTTGAGGAAGCATGAGAAGAATTATCCTACGCATGATTTGTAACTAGCTGCCGTAGTGCATGCTTTGAAGATTTGGAGGCACTATATGATTGGAAGCAAGTGCAAAATCTTCACGAATCACAAAAGCTTGAAATACATATTCACTCAGAAAGAACTCAACATAAGGCAAAGAAGATGGCTTGAGTTGATCAAAGACTATGATTTGGAAATACAATATCACCCAGGAAAAGCAAATGTTGTGGCTGATGCTTTGAGCTGTAAGGGTCAAGTGAACAACATCACTACTCATTTGATGTCACAGGAATTGTGCTGGGAAATGGAGCAACTCAACCTTGGTATGCTCAATAATATGGAAGCAACGGTTATGGAAGTTGAATTTACTTTGGAACAAGAGATTCGTAAAGGACAAGAAGCTGATGAGAAAATTAAAGAAATTAAAACTTTGATTGGGTTGGGTAAAGCCCCATATTTCACGGAAGATGATCAAGGCACATTATGGTTTAAGAAGAGAATCTGTGTATTGGAAATCGAACCCATACGCCAACTTATTTTGAGAGAAGCTCATGATTCGGCTTACTCTATTCACCCTGGAAGCACAAAGATGTACTAGGATCTAAAGGAAAAGTATTGGTGGTACGGTTTGAAAAGAGATGTTGCTACTCATGTTGCATTGTGTGACGTGTGTCAGCGAGTTAAAGCCGAACACCAAAGACCAACAGGGTTACTACAACCTCTCAAGGTACCAGAATGGAAATGGGAAGAAATCGGTATGGATTTCATAGTTGGACTACCCCGTACTCGGGATGGCTATGATTCAATATGGGTCATAGTAGACAGGTTGACTAAAGTGGCACACTTTATATCTGTGAATACAACTTACTCAGGAGCCCAGTTAGCAGAGTTATACATGTCGAGGATTGTTTGTCTGCATGGAGTACCAAAGAAGATCGTAGCAGATCGAGGAATCCATTTTACCTCGTGCTTTTGGAAAAGACTACATGAGTCCATGGATACCAAGCTAAACTTTAGTTCAGCTTATCATCCGCAAACATATGAACAAACGGAAAGAACAAACCAAGTGTTGGAAGATATGCTAAGAGCTTGCATTCTAAAGCATGGTAGAAGTTGGGATAAAAGTTTGCCTTATGCAGAATTCTCGTATAACAATAGTTATCAAGCAAGTCTAAAAATGGCACCATTTGAAGCACTTTACAGATGAAAGTGTAGAACACCACTTTATTGGAATCAGACCGGAGAAAGTCTAGTATTTGGTCCAGAAATTCTCCAAGAAGTAGAAAAGCAAGTACAGATTATCAGAGAGAATTTGAAAATAGCACAGTCAAGACAGAAAAGCTATGCTGACAATAGAAGGAGAGAGTTGATATTTCAAGTAGGAGACGTCATATACCTTAAAGTTTCACCGATGAGAGGAATGAAAAGATTTAAGGTTAAGGGAAAATTATCTCCTCCCTATATTGGCCCATTCAAGATTTTGGAAGGAAAAGGTGAAGTAGTGTACCAGTTAGAGCTACCCAATAGTTTGTCGGATGTGCATGACGTATTTCACGTGTCACAACTCAAGAAGTGCTTGAGAGTACCGGAGGAACAGTTACCTATGGAAGAACTGAATGTTAATGAGGATTTGACTTATTCGGAATACCCTGTCAGAATTCGGGAAACATCTCATAGGATTACTCGGAGTAAAGTTATCAACATGTGCAAAGTTCAGTGGAGTCATCATTCCAAAGTTGAGGCCACTTGGGAAAGAGAAGATGAACTCAGAGCAAAATTTCCCCGATTATTCTCAAAAGTTCCTTAATCTCGAGGACGAGATTCTTTTAAGAGGGGTAGGTTTGTAACACTATAAAAACCATCAACTAAAATAATACATTTAAGATTATGATAATTAGGGTAATAAATTTTCTTTCTAAAAGTTTGATTTTTATTTCGCATCTAGAATAAATTTTTTAGTTTTATTCATGTTTGATTTTGGATGTTAGTAGAATTTCCTTCTTAATGAAAATCCAATTAATTAATGTAATAATTATTGGTCCAATAATAAATATTCTAGTTATAAGTTATTTTGGTATAATTATTATGATTTTTGAATTATTTATAAATATATGTATTTACATTTTTAGTTAGAAAAGAAAAAGAAAAAAATCTAAAACCCTAACGCTGCCCACTAGGGGCCCATTAAGCCACCCGTGCCCCTCTCCTTCCCTCCCCTGCTCTCCCAGCCGCCGCCGCCAGTGGGCTCTTCCCCCCCGCTCTCCCTGCCGCTCGGGCCCACCCGCGGGCGCCGTCTCCCCCACGCAGGCGCGCGCTGGCCACCTCGCCACGCGCCCAACCGGCCATAGCCACCATGCCCTAGCCGCCGGTCGACGCCCCGTGCCCGACCGCCCAGACCGGCCGACTACGCCCGTCCGCTTCCCCTGCACCGGAAACGGCCAGAACCCTCTCCTCTCCCCCCATTCCTCTCCATTGATGCCATGGGAAGAAACCGCCGCCATTAATGGTCGTAAATGGCCGCCAGCGCTCCTCCCTCTCCCCTCGTCGTCTCTCCCTCTCCTTGCCTTCTTCTATAAAAGCCGAGCCATAGAGCACTTTCTCCTTGCCCGAGCTCACCCAAGTCTCTCACGCTCTCTCTCCCTCGCTCCATTGTTCACCGTCGAACCACCGCACCGAAGCACCACAGCGCCGCCTCGCCGCCGTCCGTGGAAGCTCACCGAAGCCCTCCTCGCCCGCGTCCTCCCTGTGCTGAGCCCCTGCCTCGACGAAGCCGCGCCCTGGCAACCATTCCCCGCCCAAGCCCCATTCGCCGTTCGTCGCGAGGTTGAAGACAACCCAAAATAATTTTATGTATTTTCGAAATCACTTTTTGATTTAGTTTATGAATTTTATAATTATTGTGTTGTAATATGAGAATGTTGTGATTCGGAATTCATACATATGTGCAGCATTGATTTTTGGTAGATATATGCGACGAATTAGTGAATTATTATTATTAGACTTGATATTGGTTTGCGATTCATTTAGAATTTGTGGATTTGAAATGAAGTATGACAAAATTGGTAGACACATGTTAGTAGTAAGAACACTAGATAAGCAATGTCATAGTTAATCTTGTTCACAATGAATTTTGGAATTTATTTGGAAGGTTATAATCATAAGTTCATTTTAATAGATAATAGAATCTTTTCTTAACATGGAATTAGTAAATGGTATAGAATTCATGGCAATATAAATATTATAGGTTATTAGATGATTTATCTCCGATTATTTTAATGGTACTTTATTTTAGAAAGAAAGGAGAAAACTAAAAGAATATCACTAGTCGTAATGAAAATAGGTTTTTACTAGCCCAAATAAATGTGTCCATGAGTATAGCACTTAAATTCTTAAAATTAGTAAAACACATGTTTATGTCAAAATAACCATGATTATGTTATAAAAAGCCCAATTAGTAATTTATATTGATTCTTAGAATATTAATGTTAGTAGAATCATGAATGAACCATTTTTAGCTATACGCATAAGTTCTGTTTAGAAATAAAAGGAATAAAATATATTATTCTATTATTAGTAATAAAGAAAAATAATTAGCCATTATTTTCATAAAGAATGTTAATACATATTAATATTATATAAAACTATTATTATAGCCACCTACTCATAATTTCACCAATAATGACCCACAGTAATAGTCATAATGAATTAATAAGTATTTACACTTTAAGACGTATTTATGAGTGTAATAAGTGTGATGTATGAATGTGAATGTAATGGTGAAAGATTACCCCTGTACTGGTGTATGTTTATTTATTTGGCGTACGTATTCTTTTGTATGTGCGATACGCAAATCGATGGTAGAAGTGGACTGTGAGGTAGACGAGCCAAACACGTTCGAGGACGATCCACAGGAAACGTTCGAGCAAGGCAAGTGGATTCTCCCTCTGCATATTCTATTTGTACCCAATTAATGCATATAATAATGTTTACTATTTGGATATATTGCATAATTTGATAGGATTTGCCTAATTAAGGATTTCCTAGATTTACCAACTGTGTCCCTTGATTACCCTGGGAAAATACTATGGTTTGCAAATTTGTGCTACCGCTCAACTTGATAATTTTGATGTCACTCATTATTTGATATTAATGTTTCAGAAATGAATTCGCATTATGGTGTTAACCCGATGGTTAAACAAGATTATTTCACATTAATTGGAACATGGAGTGACCACCCAGGATAACAGTTTAACTATGAGTGCTATAATGGCTCTAGCTTTGGTAATTAGCTTTATATGCTTAGTACCTAGCAACCTTATCTGAAATATGGGCAAGAGGGGGAGCGGCAGTGGTTGTAACACCCCTGGTGTTACTGTCACTAAAACTTGAGCATAGCATCATGAACATTAGCATATCATGTGTTTGTTACACTTAGAGTGCATTCACTAGGCAAAAATTTCAAACAAGTTTTATTTATGTGACTTGTTATGTGTGAAACCCTAGGGTAGGGTACTATTGGGGACTTGTTCTCAAATGCTATGAATTAAGAACAAGGCAACATAAAATGTTAAATATTAATGCCCTTCGTCCACTGAAGCATTATCTCCCCAGGGATTTAATGAGCTTCGGACGAAGGCCATGAGCAAGATATCATGAAGGTCATACCTTCGTGATTAGAGTTACAAAACAATGTAGAATGAAATGAAGAAAATATAAAACATTAAGGAACGATATATTAAAAACACATAAGATTAATCACATATTTTATTATACAAATCTAAGTATTAAAACATAATTCCAGTGTAATGTGTCAGCGATTACAAGATTGCGTGAACAGTACAGGGGTACTATTCACATATTTATAGTCACAGGGCGCAGCCTGTGTATAATTACATTTATGCCCTTTAGAATCAACTACAATAATGACACAGAATATCATAGGTCTTTAGGTCATTTCATCTTTAAGTCGGTTCATCCCTTCGTCTTGAGACATGTCACTATGCCGAAGCTTTATAGGTGATAGCTTCGGCACTGCTTTTGAAAGGATCTGCCAAAGGTGTTTCTTTCTTTAGGATCTTCGGCTACGAAGCATGCCCCCAACAGTAGCCCCTTCGCGGTGCTAGATTGTTTTTCGTAACGAGCTTGATCCGTGAAAGATTCTTTTAGGCTTCGAGATGCCGAAGATCCGAAAAACACCTTCCCTGAGCTCGTTGGCGAGAAACAATTAAAATAATCTGTGCGCAAGGTGGCCCCAGCAGTTACGCGCGCCCTGGTAATTCACCTTCTCGGACTCTGTGGCCCACCGTTCATTGAGTGCGGGTGACTGTTTGACCGGTGCGGAAGTCCTTGACGATTCACCTTCCCACCTGCGGCACTATATAAACAGACAGGTAGGTGTGAAGTTACCACAGCATTCATTGCTATTGCACTGTTTTGCTGCCAAAATATTGAACAAAGCCGAAGCTTGTTTACTGCATCCTCATCCGAAGCTATTTGTTTTACTCAAGATTCATAACAAGAAAGAGCTTCGGCAAAGTTAAAAATTTTCAACATTCGAAAAACAAGAAATTCAATCATCAGATGGCCAGAGTACGTTCAACAGCTAGGGTTACTCGCGACGGAGAAGAAGCCGAAGGTGCCGAAACTGCTCCAATCTCTAAAGTGATGAAGCGTTCAGGGCTGGTAGTATCGGAGGATGCACCTGCCCCTGAAGCTGAGCAGGCTGATGCTGAGGAAATTGAGTCAGAAGATGATTATAGCGCAATGCCAACTAAACCCAGTCACCTGGAGTTTGGGAAATCCACCATTTCCGAAGATGACATGCCGAAGCTAATGAATTTGGGTTATTTCAGTGAAGCGAAGAAAGAGCTGGTTCATTTTGGTGGGGAAGAGATTACTCCGAAGCCAGGAAAGGATGAAGTAGTGGTTTTCAAAAGTTTCTTTAAAGCTAGTTTGAGATTTCCTTTAAACAAGATGATTGCTGATGTATTGAAGAAGTTTGGGATCTACCTTCATCAGCTAACTCCTAACGCTATCGTTAGGCTTAGCGTTTATATCTGGGCTCTCCGAAGCCAAGGGGTGGAAGCATTTGCCGAAGGCTTCTGCCGAGTGCACGAGCTTCATTATCAGACCAAGGCTAGAGGAGATGGGCTGCACGAGAACTTTGGCTGCTACAATTTTGCCTACCGCAAGAGTACAAAACTTCGAGTGATCAGTTATCATAGCAAGTGGCTAGCTGGCTGGAAGTCTAAGTGGTTTTACGTCAAAGTTGACGAAGAAAAGGAGAAGCTGGTCCAGAGTCCGCTAGAATTAATCTTCGGAGAAACCAGACCCCAATGCAACATGTCACCAGGGAGTCCAAGCCAAATTGCCCTGGCTGAATTTTGAGTTATTGCAGAGCATATCGGCACTAGGGACTTAGTGCAGGAATTATTGGCTTTCAGAGTGTTCCCAACTTTGAAAGAGTGGGACATGCCGAAGCTTGAAGGAAAAAAGAAGAAGGGGGAACTTATTCGGTTACCCTATCATTATAAATTCAAGAAATATTTCCAAGTGCCTTGCCAAGAGTGGCTAGACACGATTGAAGTAATGTGCAATGAAATTCTCGGTAATTACTCTAAAAAAGAAGATCAACTAATGACTGCAGCCTTCGGCACCCATCCGAAGCGAAGGTTGAACTGAGTAATGGATGCTCTGGACTTTGAGTATCCCGACTACGAGCGACTAGACAAGGATGCCGAAGGGCAGAAAAGAAAGAGAGGGGCTAGTGCTATGAATAAAGACGATGAAGAACAATTGAAAAAGAAAAAGCTGAAGCCTGAGCCGAAAATAGATGCTTCGAAGAAGAGAAAAGCTACAGCTCCGAAGCAGAAGGTAATTGATGAAGAAGAAGAAACTGCTGCAACACCCTCTAGCACCGACGTGGAGGAAATTTTAAAGGTAATGACTGAATCTTTGCCTGTCAAGCTGAGTCCACTGGGGCCACAAATGATGAAGCTTTTTCAGAAGGAAAAGGAGCCCACAAAAACGAAGAAGGCAGCTAAACCGAAGAAATAAAGAATCATTACAGTGACGGAAGTCATTGAAGGGACACCACCACAAGCTTCAGCTCCGAAGGCACCAGCTGTTGAGAGCACATGTGGCCTTTAAGGGGGCTCGAGCGGTTTCTCGAGTGCCTCTCCGTAAGGACTTGTTCGTTGGATGACCGCCCGGGAAAACAGTGCAACCATGAGGGTGGAATGGGGTGCCCTTAGCTGGATAA
The DNA here is from genome assembly GCF_902167145.1 of Zea mays. Lineage (NCBI taxonomy): Eukaryota > Viridiplantae > Streptophyta > Magnoliopsida > Poales > Poaceae > Zea > Zea mays. Next base: position 66,462,253 of record NC_050104.1, on the reverse strand, counting down.
TTAGAGGATCCGGGGTGAAGTTCACTTCGCCGTCGTGCCGTCAATGGGGCTCGGTGTATGCGGCTCGCTCTGCCAAGGTTGATTTGTCTCTTGGGGAGGAGTGCGGTACATTTAGGAAACCTAACGGGCGACTACAGCCCCGGGGAATCTTTGTAAAGGCTATGTAGTGAAACCCTGCTGGGTCACCTTGGTAGTGATCAATGGAGAGTCATGATCTCCGGGCAGAAAGGGAATCATGACTTGTGGGTAAAGTGCACAACCTCTGCATAGTGTTTGAAACTGATATATCAGCCGTGCTCACGGTTATGAGCGGCCAAGGGAGCTCCAGTGATTAGTGGTACTTGATCAGAGATGGTCGAATTACAGGTGGCAATGATGTTGATGGTTCTTGGTTTTGACTCTAGTAATGGTGAGTGGTACTCTTTCCGTCTGGAAAGGAGTACGTTTGGGTTAATAACGTGGGTTAACTCTAAAACTTGGCTTTCTCTACTAGTAATAATGATCTGACCAACTAAAAGCAACTGCTCGACTTACCCTCACATAAAGCTAGTCCACTACAACCAGACAGGACACTTGCTGAGTATGTTGATGTGTACTCACCCTTGCTCTACACACCAAACCCCCCATCCCCAGGTTGTCAGCATTGCAACCCCTACTCAGGAGAAGGCGAAGCCGTGGAAGGAGACTTCCAGGAGTTCCAAGACTACGACGAGTTCTAGGCGTGGGTTAGCGGCAACCCCAAGTCGGCTGCCTGTGAAGGCCGCGTTTATCTACGTTTCTTTTCCACACTTTGATGATTTGTAAAGACTATGTGGATGTCTCAGACATATGATGTAATCGACTACTATTTCCCTTTTTAATACAATTTGAGCACTGTGTAATGATGTCCATGTTATGTAACTGCTGTGTACGTGAATTGCTGATCCTGGCACGTACATGGTTCGCATTCGGTTTGCCTTCTAAAACCGGGTGTGACAGAAGGTGGTATCAAAGCCGTGCTGACTGTAGGACCGCTAACCTAGAGTAGAATGGTCGTTCTAAGGATTATAGACCTCTGTCCCTGCCTTGACTTTGGTATCCCTTCAAAAGTTGGTCATATCTGTGGCGGAATCGCCCGAATTATTCCAGCTTAAGTGCCCAAGTCGCACCCTTAAGGGCAGCAACTCACTTAAACATGAATAACCCGTCAGTCCCTCGGATCTAGTCCGATAAAGCCACTTACCAGGATCGAATACCACTAGCTCACTCGAAGGTGAGGCATAGAGAAATACAATAAAACATAATACCACAAATTTAATAAGTATCATTAGTGATTACATTATTGGAGTTTCAGAAATAATAACCATAAATTTTGATACAGCGGAAATAACTAACGGAGAAATCCGAGTAACATGGCGAAGCCTGGCCATGCTACTCCTCCTGGTCCTCTCCTGCGGAAGCAATAACCCACTCGACCATCAATCCCGGTGGCGGGGATGGAGGCCAAGTCACACCAGCAACCAATCATCCTAAGGAGTACCTGCAAAAATTGTGCCACAAGCAAGGCTGAGTATACTAATACTCAGCTAGACATACCCGGTGTGAGGAGTCTACTCCTCTACCTCTAGACATGCAGCTGTTTGGCTGAGGGGTTTGGTTTTCCAAAAGCACTAGCTGAGTCTAAAATCAAGTTTTAGCTTTTCAAGTTTTAGTATGATCCCTTTTAAACTAGATGTGTACCTAGCTAATCATACATGGTATCAAACATTTTATCAATCAACATCTTTTGCCAGTCACCTCATTTTCACTTATTACTCAATGTAGCAGCATGGATCAAGCTGTCTCATTAGCTGCGAGAAGCAGACGATTCGAATCGAGTTTTTATCGTTGCAAGGTAAACCTAAACACACGATGTGGCGAGGCACTCCGTCCCCACACACATCAACCGTCCCCATCGATTCCCCGTCAGCAGATCAGGGCTCACCGCCTTGGCGTACAATGCCTCACTGACCTCGACTGCCGTCGTGCAGTGACCGCACTTGTACCCACCATAACCGGAATGGGAGACCACGTCTCAGGTCGCGTGAGGGGTAAAGTCTACTGCTAGGTTCACTCAGGTACTAGGCTTACCGATTTACCATATTTCTCGACATATGTTTAGTACGTTCAAACGCTTGACTCACGGTACCACACCTTAATCCTTATTCCAATTTCCGTCTTGTAGACAACGCATCCCCGTGGACCGTTGTCAACAGACCATCATCATTCCGATATAAATTGGATACAAGCAATTTCCTGACCTCGCGCGAGTGCTAGAAAAATCACTCGACTTCTACCGAGATCCTTGATTAGTAAAGCAGCTACTCGACCTAGCATACTAGTATCCATCACAAAAGGATTCCTGAGATCATGCAACTAGGGTTTCAAACAACTCCTACACTTAAGTGCACATTCAATCCTACAATCATTAAGTGTAGTAAAATAGCATAATAAATAGGTTATGCATAAAACAGGGCTTGCCTTTCATTTAACACTTAGATAGTGTTTGTTGGGGTGGGTACTCGCTCGATGAGCATCCACTGGTTAAGTCTATTCTTCAGGTCGTCCACCAACTGCATCTTGTGGTTGGCACCACATCAGTTGCTCGATCATCATCTCTCGGTCCTATATGAGATGCAAGATGCATATGTATGAATATAATGAAAAGTTATCACAAGATATATAAAGACACACGGCAGCGAGCTAGACACTTGATTTTTAAGACACCGTAAACAACCACATGATAGCATTAGCTATCTACACTTCATCGAGCGCACCACATCAATACCACTGGAAGGACGACGATTACTACCTATAATTAACCAACACAAACAGGACATCACAAGTATGAGCATTTATTTAATTAGCTACGGCTTTTCATTAGTTCTTCTATTAACCACACAAAAAGCATCCCAACATAAATTTAATAGAGGACCTATGCATCAATATCAATAGACTCCTATATCACAATCAACTAGAGAAGAAACATATAAAACATGACACACATGCATTATTAAGCTTAGTCATGGCAATTCTATATTAATTAAGTGCTAACCAAGCATTTTTAGCCAAAAGGGTGAACTCAATCATCAAATGGGCACTTGCAGAATTTTGGGACAGCAACACAACAGTTAATTGTTTTAATCATAACTTTTCAAATATTAATCCAAAATTAGCAAACTAGGACTTTCTAGAAAGCTTAAAAAGTACTCTACAACTTTGGTATTGTCATCACAACATGATTCAACACTTAGCAAGGTCAAAACGTGCAATCACAGCAGCTCTGTCCAGATTTGGACAGATTCAGACTTGCAGCTTCAAAAATTAACAACTAAAGATTCAGACATCCAAACAAATTGATCCTAGACTTTCTGGAAAGATAATAAGATTGTCTACATATCATTTATAAACATCTCAAGGTGATTCAATATTTAACTAAGGGTAAACATCACTAAAAGACTTTGCTGTCCAGAACTGGACAGATTCAGTCTTCATATTTGAAACATTCATAACTTAAGCTTCAGACCACCAAAAATAGTGATCCAAGACTTTTTGGAAAGCTTGGCAAAAGCACTACATAACTTTTATAATCACCAAGAAGTGATTCAATGTTTAACTAAATCAAACAATACAGTTTTCGAAATCTATTCTGACGATGGACAGAACACAGCAACCAGTCTGTAAAATTCATAACTCCTAAACTATCAGGACTATGGTTATGAAATTTTAACACAAGCAAAATAAGAAAAGCAACTAGAACTTTCTTATAATCGACAAGGGCTGAATCTAAAATTAACTTAAGCAAACAATGCAGTTTCTGAAATCTGTACAGAATTTGGACAGATTCAGTTACTGAATTTGTAAAAAGCATAACTGCTAAACGATCAGACTTATGTCTGTCAAATTTTAACACCAGCAAGATAATAAAGTTATCTACCACTTTTCTATAGCACATATCTACAGAAAATACAATTTAGTTCATCAAACATACAGCACGACAAAAACAGCGCGTGCAGCCCAAAACAGTAATTAATAAAATTCAGCTTCTATTTACTTCAAAAATTGCCGCGTTCTAGAGACTTGAATTATTCTAACGCTTTACCTTTTGTTAGAGTTAAATTAATCAAATAAGGACTAACAAGTAGACTTACTAATTTTTATCCGTGTCATTTTGTATTACTAGCTTAATCATTTTACACATATAAGTCTATTACACCTTCCTCGCCCGAAAGATAATCCTCAAGCCCAACATTTATCACACATATATAATGTACTTAGATCGCAATACCAGCACCACTAAATCATATGATGCGTCTATTTCATTTTTCATAACATCTGTGATGGGTATCACGGTGAAGGCATAACACATCTAGACCCGACTCATAACCGAGGGGGCTACTTGGTCACGTCACCACTTCATTACCCAAGACAAAACAAATTTCCTAGCCACATTAATCAAACTTCTAATTGAGTAAAACCTACACCTCCTTGTCATGAATACAACCATACACTATGTGCGACGTGAAATTTAATGAACTCATAATGGGTATTGACTCGACTTATAAATATAGGGAAGCGGTGACTACTTTGGCATGTCACCACCTCACCTCACACGCAAAATCATTCTTAATTGGACCGACCAATTTGAACGACTGTTCTTCCAATTATTATTAATCCACACGCCTAGATAAGCATAATTTCAACTCAAATTGCCCATATTTTAAATTTCGGCATAAGCTTGGCTATTGGCTAACGTCGTGACTATTTTTTTAATTACCAACATACACCAACTTTCACCATTTTCGGATTCTCGTACGACACGCAGTTATTCAAATACATCACAAGGACATTCAACCCCATCAGTAAAGCACCAGCACATTTCCGAAAATTCCCCGAGACTACGACGACAAGGCATCGATCCGCCATACAACAAAAATCATGACGATGTCGATAGATGCTATCAACTAATCGTTTAAAAACATTAAACTTACTTCTTGCTTTGCCACTACAACACTTGTCGGCGTTTCGAGACCGGGGGGTCCCTGAGCCGACGAGTGAGTGTGCCGCGTGCCCCAGCCCAGATGGGTCGAGCGCGTGGGCGAGCGCGAAGGGGGGAGAGCGAGGTGGCCGGAGACGGGCGTGAGAGAGGTGGAAATCCCGCGGCCTTCGTGTTCGTCCCGCGCCCAGGTCGGGTGCACTTGCAGTAGGGGGGTTACAAGCGTCCACGCGGGTGAGGGAAGCGAGCGGCCCCAAGAGAGCGCCTGTCCCGTCCTCGTCCCCGCGCGGCCAACCTTCTCTAAGAAGGCCCTGGTCCTTCCTTTTATAGGCGTAAGGAGAGGATCCAGGTGTACAATGGGGATGTAGCAGAGTGCTACGTGTCTAGCGGAGGGAGAGCTAGCTCCCTGAGTACATGCCAATGTGACAGCCGGAGAGATCTTAGCACCCTGCTGGTGTGATGTCGTGGCTGTCGGAGGAGCAACGGAGCTTGGCGGAGGGACAGGTGTCGGAGCGGTCGAGTCCTTGCTGACGTCCCCCTGCTTCCATAAGGGAGCTGAGAGCCGCCGTCGTCACAGGGCACGCGGGGCGCCATCATTGCCTATCTGACGGAGCTAGCCAGATGGGACACCGGTCTTGTTCTCTGCGGCCCGAGTCGGCTCGGGGTAGGGTGATGATGGCGCTCCCTGTTGACGTGGCGGGCCCGCGCCCGAGGCCGGGCGACGTGGGGGCTCCTCCGAAGCTGGGGTCGAGTCTGTCTTCCGTTGCCGAGGCCGAGCCCGAGCCCCTGGGTCAGGCGAGGCGGAGGTCGTTCGGCAGAGGCCAGGGCGGAGTCCGAGCCCTGGGGTCGGGCGAAGCGGAGTTCGTCGTCTTCTGGGGCTGAGCCCGAGTCCGAGCCCTGGGTCGGGCGGAGCGGAGTTCGCCGTCTTCCGGGTCTTAGCCCGAGTCCGAGCCCTGGGTCGGGCGGAGCGGAGATCGCCGTCTTCCGGGGCTTAGCCCGAGTCCGAGCCCTGGGTCGGGCGGAGCGGAGTTCGCCGTCTTCCGGGGCTTAGCCCGAGTCCGAGCCCTGGGTCGGGCGGAGCAGAGTTCGCCGTCTTCCGGGGCTTAGCCCGAGTCCGAGCCCTGGGTCGGGCGGAGCGGAGTTCGCCGTCTTCCGGGGCTTAGCCTGAGTCCGAGCCCTGGGTCGGGCGGAGCAGAGTTCGCCGTCTTCCGGGGCTTAGCCCGAGTCCGAGCCCTGGGTCGGGCGGAGCGGAGTTCGCCGTCTTCCGGGGCTTAGCCCGAGTCCGAGCCCTGGGTCAGGCGGAGCGGAGTTTCCTATGGCGCCTTTGGCAAGGCCTGACTGCCTGTCAGTCTCACTCTGTCAAGTGGCACCGCAGTCGGAGTGGCGCAGGCGGCGCTGTCCTTTTGTCAGACCGGTCAGTGGAGCGGCGAAGTGACGGCGGTCACTTCGGCTCTGCCGGGGGGCGCGCGTCAGGATAAAGGTGTCAGGCCACCTTTGCGTTAAATGCTCCTGCGACTCGGTCGGTTGGTGCGGCGATTTAGTCAGGGTTGCTTCTTAGCGAAGGCAAGGCCTCGGGCGAGCCGGAGATGTGTCCGCCGTTAAAGGGGGGCCTCGGGCGAGACGGAAATCCCTCGGGGTCGGCTGCCCTTGCCCGAGGCTAGGCTCGGGCGAGGCATGATCGAGACGCTCGTATGGACTGATCCCTGACTTAATCGCACCCATCAGGCCTCTGCAGCTTTATGCTGATGGGGGTTACCAGCTGAGAATTAGGCGTCTTGAGGGTACCCCTAATTATGGTCCCCGACAGTAGCCCCCGAGCCTCGAAGGGAGTGTTAGCACTCGCTTGGAGGCTTTCGTCGCACTTTTTTGCAAGGGGACCAGCCTTTCTCGGTTGCATTTTGTTCCGGTGGGTGCGCGCGAGCGCACCCGCCGGGTGTAGCCCCCGAGGCCTCGGAGGAGTGGTTTCACTCCCCCGAGGTCTTAATGCCTTGCGTAATGCTTCGGCTGGTCTGGTTGTTCCCTCATGCGAACTGGCCGTAGCCCGGGTGCACGGTCGGGGCCCAAGTTCTCGGGCTGGTATGTTGACGCTGTCAACGGTTCGGCCGGAGCCGGGTTTGCGAGAGCAGCCCCCGAGCCTCCGCACAGGGCGAGAGGGCAATCAGGGACAGACTCGGCTTTTTTACATACGCCCCTACGTCGCCTTTCCGCAAGGAGGAGGGGGGGAGAGCGCCATGTTACCCTCGATGGGCACCGAACATGGTGTCTCCGGTGAGCTGCAAGCGGGTAATCCGAGTGGACGTCCGTGCCCCGTTCGTTGGGGGTCGGCTAGGGGCCCAGAGGCACGCCCAAAAGTACCTGCGGGTGATCTGCCGGACCCGGTCCCCTGGCGACGGGGTCCGAGGGCTCGATGCCTCCCTCCGATGGGATTCCGTTACAAGATCGCTCCCGCTGGTCTCGGAAATGTCCTAGGGTACCTCGGGAGCGCAGCCCAAGCCTCGGTTATGTATCGAACGTACCCCTGGTCATCCCTCGCTCGGCGTCTGAGGCGACTGTGAAACCTTCGGGGGCCAGCCTTCGAACCCCTGATCAGTAATGGGCGCGGAGCCCGAGTAGCCTGAGGCGGCCGTGGAGCCCTTCGGGGGGCCGGCCTTCGAACCTCTGACCAGTAGTGGGTATAGGGCCCACGCGATCTGAGGCGACTGTTGAACCCCTCGGAGGGCCAGCCTTCGAACCTCTGATCAGTAGGGGGGCTCGGAGCCCGGTTCCTTCATAGGGAAGGATCCTTTTCGGGGTATCCCCATTTCCCGGTCCCTGTTGCAAGAGATAGAGAAAGAGGAAAAAAGGAAAAGGATACGAAATCGAACGACGTGGCGTACCTTTTTTGGCGTGGTTATTACGGCGAAGGCGAAGCGTCGCCCGCTTCTCCCGCCAGAAGCGCCGCCTGTCCCGCCGCGGAGTTAATGCGACGGGGCGAGTGGTTGGCGGGGCGGCCGTTGCGCGTGCGCGAGCCGTTCGAGGAACGGTTCACGGGCGCGTCGTCTTCACGCCGTGAGAGGAGGCTCTCTTGCTGCCCCTGGATGGGACGTGAGCCTAGCTGACGACGTGACCGCTGCTCCCGCCCGCCTGCCACCGTCATTACTGCCGGCCCACTTTCGGCCGCATTGACCGTCGCGCTAGGCTGGCGCTGCTAGGTCGTGCGCTGGGCCGCCTCGAGTCACGGTATTGGTTCCGCAACCGAAGAGGCGCGATGGTGGCGCAAGTGGCGGTGCAGTTGCTTGCGTGCAGCATCTGGCGCGCCGGTTGCGTGACGCGTGAGCCTGGGCCTCCATGCTGGCGCGTTGGGAGTCGGAGAAGCGTGTCCACTTGGCGCAGTTGCATGCCGCCTGCATGGCTGCCCGCTCCTTCCGCCCGTTGGTCTGGGCAAAAGTGGGGGGTCGCTTGTAACCGCTGGGCGGTTGTGTGCACCACGCGCGGCGCTTTGGCTTCTTCTGCTCTGAGCCGGCTCGCATGACATGCGGGTCCCAGCCCCCGCGCCGCAGGGGAGGGCCTTGGAGCGTGTTGGAGAAGACTCAGCCCGTGACGTTTGGGGGTGCACGTAGGGAGAGTTGCCTTTAAAAGGAGGGTGACCCCTTTCGGAAGGCGACCATGTCTTCTTCCTCCCTTATGCATGGTGTCTTTCCATCTTCCAAGCCCCCGGATGGGGGGTACCCGCCGCCTTTCCATCTCATCGTTGGAGGAACGCAACTCCGTGGGAGTTGGTACCTTTCAGCCATCGTTCGGCTTCAAGGATTTTCATCATGCAGCCCGGCTGCACCCCTCCACCGGCGGTCACCCAAGATGGTGACCTTCGGCTTGATGGTGGGGGAAAGCGAGCCGGGCTGCGGCCTCTGCCCCTCCCTCAGCCTCAAGGATTTTCATCTCCAGGGCTGGGGAGGGGAGTGTGCTGAGTTGAGGTCGGCCCCCGCGTGGGCGGCGGCCCGCTCCTTCACTCAGTGATCGGAGGGAAGGGCGGTCGTCGTCCGTGGCGCTGGCAGCTGCACCGTGCCTGGCTCTCGGACGCGAGTGGCTTCGGAGCCGCTCGCGGCGCTGGCGTCCGCCACGGTAGCTTGAAGAGGTTCTTCTGCCGGCGGGATAGCCAAGGCCGGCCACGGACCGACCTTCAACTCTACGGCCTTCTGCCCATCCTTGCCTCACAAGTTTTGGCATGTGCGGGGGCCTCCTGGCGGCAGCATCCGCCCTGAGGTCAGTGCTACCGCTGTTCGGCCCCCCAGAGCAGAAGTCGTCGTCGTCGCCGCTGCTGGAGCAGGTGACGGCGCGCCGTTCGTCGGTCTTCTGTTGCTCCGCAGGCCCACCCCCATGGAGTGGGGTTGTTCGTACCTGCGGAGGGGGAACCGGAGTTCCGTTTGTAATGGCACTTTGAATGCCAGTGTTTTTGTTCATTGTGGCTGTCGAGGCCTGAACATGTATGTAATTTCGGCACGGAGCCGTGTTTTTCCTCATTTTCGAGCACTAAGTCTCGCCTGTTGATTATCTGAACCGCTTCACCAAGCATGAGTCGCCCCGTGTCAAGGTGACGAGTGAGGTATCCGTATCCCGGAGGCGTAGGAATCCCTCGGCTCGATCGGCCTTGTTGTCTAAGGCTCCTCTAGCTTAGTTAAAGAGACCCCTTGGCCGCTCTTCGATGAGCCGAGGCCAGGGGTAGCGATATCAGCACGAACAGAGGCAAAGTTGGCTCGAAAATGAAAACTTGGTTGGCCGGAGCCTAGCCGGGTTGTCCGTCAGCGGGACCGGCGCCGGAGTTGACCAGCCGAGGCCTCGGACCGGGCTGGCGCCCTTGGAAGATGGTTAGCCAAGGCCCCTGGGGTAACCGGCTGAGCCGCCTGCTCGGGCCGGATTCCCGGAGAAGTCCCTGGACCACGTCGCCGTCCGAGGCTGGGTCGGATCTCGCTGAAGGTGTCGTCGATGCCGAGGGTGCTAGCCCCCTTCCAGCGTGAAGACCCGAGCCTGCAGGATCAGATTGTCTTGTAGCGTGTGCCTTCTGCGGCCGCTGAGGCCAGAAAACACACCCTCGCTGCGTTGTAAAGCTGCGTCTCCTTTCCTCTTATTTCGAGCATCTGGACTTTTTGTCGGTAACATGGATGTTTGTGCGAGCGAGAGTTGCTTCTCGCGGAAGGTGATGAGTGAGGTATCCGTATCCCGGAGGCGTGGGAGTCCCTCGGCTCGGCCGGCCTTGCCGCTTACACGTACTTTCACCCGTCCATGAGGCCCTGTCACCGATTCGGTCGAGAAGGCTTGAAGGACCGCTTCGGCAGAAGAGCTTCCGAACTTAAAGACTTGTTCGGTCCGCGGAATCACTTTATCCGAACGCGAGTTACTTATCGCAGAAGGTGATGAGTGAGGTATCCGTATCCCGGAGGCGTAGGAGTCCCTCGGCTCGGTCAGCCTTGGCTGCTTACGTGTACTCCGTCGTTTTCTGGATCCGCTTTTCGAAGTAGTCAGAAAGCACGAAAGATATTCTGCTAAAAGAGATCTTTTTTCGAGGAAAATTTCGACGCAGAGGGGGTCCCCCCCTTTTAGCCCCTGAGGGAGGGTCGGGCTTTGCCGAGGCGAGGCCGACCCTTCCTTGATGACCAAACTTTGCGTGGGTGCGAGGTATATGAATAACTTGAAAACATCTTAAGGGTAGAAGCGACGTAGCTGTTTGATGTTCCAAGCGTTGCCGTAGATCTCGCCTTGATTGTTGGCCAGCTTGTATGTTCCGGGCTTCAGAACTTTGGCGATGACGAATGGCCCCTCCCAGGGGGGCGTGAGCTTGTGCCTCCCTCGGGCGTCTTGCCGCAGCCGAAGCACCAGGCCGCCCACCTGGAGGTCTCGGGGCCGGACCCCTCGGGCGTGGTAGCGTCGCAGGGACTGCTGGTACCGCGCCGAGTGTAGTAAGGCCTTGTCCCGAGCCTCTTCCAGCTGGTCCAGCGATTCTTCTCGGCTAGCTTGGTTGCTTTGATCGTTGTAGGCCCTCGTCCTCGGGGAGCCGTATTCCAGGTCAGTGGGCAAGATGGCCTCGGCCCCGTAGACCAGGAAGAACGGCGTGAAACCCGTGGCTCGGCTTGGCGTTGTCCTCAGGCTCTAGATCACCGAGGGGAGTTCCTTCATCCATCGCTTGCCGAACTTGTTGAGGTCGTTGTAAATCCGGGGCTTGAGCCCTTGTAGAATCATGCCGTTGGCACGCTCTACTTGCCCATTCGACATGGGATGAGCCACGGCGGCCCAGTCCACCCGGATGTGGTGATCCTCGCAAAAATCCAAGAATTTTTTGCCGGTGAACTGGGTACCGTTGTCGGTGATGATGGAGTTTGGGACCCTGAAGCGATGGATGATGTTGGTGAAGAACGCCACTGCCTGCTCGGACCTGATGCTGTTCAGGGGTCGGACCTCGATCCACTTGGAGAATTTGTCGATGGCGACCAGCAGGTGCGTGTAGCCCCCGGGCGCATTCTGCAAGGGACCGACGAGGTCCAGATCCCATACAGCAAAGGGCCAGGTGATGGGTATCGTCTGCAGAGCCTGAGCGGGCAGGTGGGTCTGCTTCGCTTAGAATTGGCACCCTTCGCAGGTGCGGACAATTCTAGTGGCGTCAGCCACCGCCGTTGGCCAGTAGAAGCCTTGCCGGAAAGCATTCCCGACAAGGGCTCGAGGCGCTGCATGATGGCCGCAAGCCCCCGAGTGTATTTCTTTCAGGAGTTCCTGACCTTCGGCGATGGAGATGCATCGCTGGAGGATGCCCGAGGGGCTGCGGTGGTAGAGCTCCTCCTCATCGCCCAGCAAGGCGAACGACTTGGCGCGTCGCGCTACCCGCCGAGCCTCGGCTTGGTCGAGGGGTAGCTCTCCTTGGCGGAGATATTGCAGGTACGGGGTCTGCCAATTTCAATCAGGCGTGGCCCCGCTCTGCTCCTTCTCGACGTGCAGCGCCTCGCCCTCGGGGGCCGAGGGTACCTCGGGCTGAACCGAGGACGCCTCGGGATGAGCCGAGGGTACCTCGGGCTAGACCGAGGGTGCCTCGGGCTCGGGCGTGTCGTCGATCTTGACGGAGGGTTGATGCAGATCCCGGGAGAAGACGTCCGGGGGAACCGTTGTTCGCCCCGAGGCTATTTTCGCCAGCTCGTCCGCAGTCTCGTTGTAGCGCCGAGCGATGTGGTTAAGTTCGAGCCCGAAGAACTTGTCTTCCAGGCGCCGAACCTCATCGCAGTAGGCCTCCATCTTCGGGTCGCGGCCGTGGGAGTTCTTCATGACTTGGTCGATGACGAGCTGCGAGTCACCGCGGGCGTCGAGGCGTCTGACCCCTAGCTCGATGGCGATCCGCAACCCATTGACCAGGGCCTCGTACTCAGCCACGTTGTTGGACGCCGGGAAATGGAGGCGTAGCACGTAGCGTAGGTGTTTCCCGAGGGGCGAGATGAAGAGCAGGCCCGCGCCGGCTCCCGTCATCATCAGCGACCCGTCGAAAAACATGGTCCAAAGCTCCGGTTGGATCGGAGCCGTCGGCAGCTGGGTGTCGACCCATTCGGCTACGAAGTCCGCCAACACCTGGGACTTGATGGCCTTCCGAGGGGCGAACGAGATTGTCTCGCCCATGATTTCCACCGCCCACTTTGCGATCCTGCCCGAGGCCTCTCGGCACTGGATGATCTCCCCCAGGGGGAAGGATGACACCACAGTTACCGGATGAGACTCGAAGTAATGTCGCAACTTTCTCCTCATCAGGATCACTGCATACAGCACCTTCTGAACTTGTGGGTAGCGGATCTTGGTCTCGGACAGTACCTCGCTGACGAAGTAGACTGGCCTCTGAACGGACAATGCATGCCCCTCTTCTTGCCTCTCGACTACAATCGCGGCGCTAACCACCTGAGTGGTCGCGGCGACGTAGACCAAGAGGGCTTCTCCATCAGCTGGGGGCACCAAGATAGGCGCCTTTGTAAGGAGCGCCTTCAGGTTCCCGAGAGCTTCCTCGGCCTCAGGGGTCCAAGCGAAACACTCGGTCTTCCTTAAGAGGCGGTACAGAGGCAGACCTCTTTCGCCGAGGCGTGAGATGAAGCGGCTCAGGGCTGCGAGACATCCCATGACCCTCTGTACGCCCTTTAAGTCCTTGATGGGCCCCATGCTGGTGATAGCTGCGATCTTCTCCGGGTTGGCTTCGATGCCTCGCTGGGAGACGATGAACCCCAAGAGCATGCCCCGGGGCACCCCGAAGACACACTTCTCGGGATTGAGCTTGACTCCTTTCGCCTTGAGACATCGGAATGTCACTTCAAGGTCGGAGAGGAGGTCGGAAGCCTTCCTTGTCTTGACTACGATGTCATCGACGTAGGCCTCGACTGTGCGACCGATGTGTTCGCCGAACACATGGTTCATGCACCGCTGGTACGTCGCGCCCGCATTCCTCAAACCGAACGGCATGGTGACGTAGCAGTACATGCCGAAGGGCGTGATGAAAGAAGTCGCGAGCTGGTCGGACTCTTTCATCCGGATTTGGTGATACCCTGAGTAGGCATCGAGGAAGGACAGGGTTTCGCACCCAGCAGTGGAATCCACAATTTGATCGATGCGAGGTAGAGGGTAGGGAACCTTCGGACATGCTTTGTTGAGACCAGTGTAGTCTACACACATCCGCCATCTCCCCCCTTTCTTCCTCACAAGCACAGGGTTGGCAAGCCATTCGGGATGGAATACCTCTTTGATGAACCCTGCTGCCATTAGCTTGTGGATCTCCTCGCCTATCACTCTGCGCTTCTCCTCGTCGAATCGGCGCAGAGGCTGCCTGACGGGTCGGGCTCCGGCCCGAATATCCAGCGAGTGCTCGGCGACATCCCTCGGTATGCTGGGCATGTCCGAGGGACTCCACGCAAAGACGTCGGCGTTTGCGCGGAGAAAGTCGACGAGCACTGCTTCCTATTTGGGGCCGAGCCCGGAACCGATCCGGATCTGCTTGGAGGTGTCGCCACTGGGGTCGAGAGGGACGGCCTTAACCGTCTCCGCTGGCTCGAAGTTGCCGGCATGACGCTTCACGTCTGGCACCTCTTTGGAGAGGTTCTCCAGGTCGGCGATGAGGGCCTCGGACTCGGCGAGGGCCTCGGCGTACTCCACGCACTCCACGTCGCATTCGAACGCGTGTTTGTACGTGGGGCCGACGGTGATGACCCCGTTGGGGCCCGGCATCTTGAGCTTCAGGTAGGTGTAGTTGGGGACGGCCATGAACTTCGCGTAGCATGGCCTCCCCACTACCGCGTGGTAGGTTCCTCGGAACCCGACCACCTCGAACGTCAGGGTCTCCCTTCGGAAGTTGGAGGGCGTTCCGAAGCAGACGGGAAGGTCGAGTCGTCCGAGGGGCTGGACGCGCTTCCCAGGGATGATCCCGTGGAAGGGCGCAGCGCCTGCTCGGACGGAGGACAGATCGACGCGCAGGAGCCTGAGGGTCTCGGCGTAGATGATGTTGAGGCAGCTGCCCCCGTCCATCAGGACCTTGGTGAGCCTGACGTCGCCGACGATGGGGTCGACGACGAGCGGGTATTTCCCCGGGCTCGGCACGTGGTCGGGGTGGTCAGCTTGGTCGAAGGTGATGGGCTTGTCGGACCAGTCTAGGTAGACTGGCGCCGCCACCTTCACCGAGCAGACCTCCCGGCGCTCTTGCTTGCGATGCCGAGCCGAGGCATTCGCCGCATGCCCACCGTAGATCATGAAGCAGTCGCGGACCTCAGGGTACTCTCCTGCTTGGTGATCTTCCTTCTTGTCGTCGTCGCGGGCCCTGCCACCCTCTGCGGGCGGCCCGGCCCTGTGGAAGTGGCGCCGAAGCATGACGCACTCCTCGAGGGTGTGCTTGACGGGCCCCTGATGATAGGGGCACGGCTCCTTGAGCATCTTGTCGAAAAGGTTAGCACCTCCGGGGGGCTTCCGAGGGTTCTTGTACTCGGCGGCGGCGACAAGGTCCGCGTCGGCGGCGTCGCGTTTCGATTGCGACTTCTTCTTGCCTTTCTTCTTGGCGCCGCGCGGAATAGACGCCTTGGGAGCCTCTTCCGATGGGCGGCCCTGGGGCTGCTTGTCCTTTCGGAAGATAGCCTCGACCGCCTCCTGGCCAGAGGCGAACTTGGTGGCGATGTCCATCAGCTCGCTCGTCCTGGTGGGGGTCTTGCGACCCAACTTACTCACCAGGTCGCGGCAGGTGGTGCCGGCAAGGAACGCGCCGATGACATCCGAGTCGGTGATGTTGGGCAGCTCGGTGCGTTGCTTTGAGAATCGCCGGATGTAGTCCCGGAGTGACTCTCCCGGCTGTTGCCGGCAGCTTCGGAGGTCCCAGGAATTTCCGGGGCGCACGTACGTGCCCTGGAAATTGCTGGCGAAGGCTTGGACCAAGTCATCCCAGCTGGAGATCTGCCCCGGAGGCAGGTGCTCCAACCAGGCGCGAGCGGTGTCGGAGAGGAACAGGGGGAGGTTGCGGATGATGAGGTTGTCGTCGTCCGTTCCACCCAGTTGGCAGGCCAGGCGGTAGTCCGCGAGCCACAGTTCCGGTCTCGTTTCCCCCGAGTACTTTGTGATAGTAGTCGGGGGTCGGAACCGGGTCGGGAACGGCACCCGTCGGATGGCCCGACTGAAGGCCTGCGGACCGGGTGGTTCGGGCGAGGGACTCCGATCCTCCCCGCTGTCGTAGCGCCCCCCACGCCTGGGGTGGTAGCCTCGGCGCACCCTCTCGTCGAGGTGGGCCCGACGGTCGCGACGATGGTGCTCGTTGCCGAGGAGGCCCGGGGCCGCAGGCGCGGTGTTGCGCGTGCGCCCGGTGTAGACCGAGGCTTCCCGCATGAATCGGGAAGTCGCGGCATGAGGTTCCGAGGGGTATCCCTGCCTTCGGGAGGCAGTGCTCTCGGCCCGTCGGACCGCAGCGCCTTCCAGGAGATTCTTGAGCTCTCCCTGGATTCGCCGACCCTCGGTGGTTGATGGCTCCGGCATCGCGCGGAGGAGCATCGCTGCTGCAGCCAGGTTCTGACCGACCCCACTGGATGCGGGCGGCGGTCTGACCCTGACGTCGTTGGCGACGCGGTGCTGGAAACCTTGGGGCAGGTGACGTATTTCTCCGGCCGGGGGTTGGCCCGCCCATACCTGCCCGACGTCCCGGCGGATCGGCTCAAGCGCTCCTGCTCCCTCGTCGAGCCTGGCCTGCGCCCCGCGGACTTGCTCGAGCTGTGGGTCGTGACCCCCCGCCGGAACGGGGACCACAGCTAGCTCCCGCGGGATGTCAGCGCGAGGCACCGGCCTAGGGAGATCTCCGTCCTCCGGCATGCCGAGATGGTTGCCTTCGGAGGGATCCCCTAGCTCGACGTGGAAACATTCGCGGCTCGGGCCGCAGTCCTCGTCGTCGGGGCTGCGGCTACCGTCGGAATAGTCGGAGAGGCAGTAGTCACATGCGGTCATAAAGTCCCGCACGGCACTGGGGTTGCCAAATCCGGAGAAATCCCAACAGATGCTGGGATCGTCGTCTTCCTCGGACCCAGAGGGCCCGTAGGTCGAGACGTCCGTCAGCCGGTCCCAAGGCGACCGCATACGAAACCCCAGTGGGGTTGCACTCGCCTCAACGAGAGCGCCCGCCAAAGCAAGGTCGCTAGGCGGGTTGAGGCCGAGTCGAAATGACGTAAGATGGGAATCAGTCGGTACCTTTTGGTCGACGAGGAGCGGCATAGTCACGTCGGGGACTGGTTGCACCGTCGTCTCAGGTACGAGGGCGACGTCCTGCAAGCTCTCCGCGAGCGCGCTGGCGTCGTCCACTCGCTCGGGATTGGTGTGTCGCGGAGGGACGGCGCTTGCCTTCGTCTCGAACGCGAGGTCGACGCCCGGCGTGCCTTCCGTTGGGGCGCTGGGGACGTCGATTCGCTCGACAGCCGACGAAGCGCGGCCTCCCGCTTGGCCTTAGTTGCCCCGCCTCCTCCTCCGTTGGCGGGGGAGAGGACGGGGCGAGCTCGAATGTTGTTCTTCCACCACGCGGGGAAGATGTCGTCGATTCCGCCGCCGGCGGGCGGGTTGTCGGCCGCCATTGTCGTTGTCGCGCGACAGTGGAAGGAGTGTCATGTCGTAGCTGCCGTCGAAGGACATGAACTCAAGGCTCCCGAAACGGAGCACCGTCCCGGGCCGGAGAGGTTGCTGGAGACTGCCCATCTGGAGCTTGACGGGAAGCTGTTCGTCAGCACGCAGCAGGCCCCTACCTGGCGCGCCAAATGTCGGCGTTTCGAGACCGAGGGGTCCCTGAGCCGACGAGTGAGTGTGCCGCGTGCCCCAGCCCAGATGGGTCGAGCGCGTGGGCGAGCGCGAAGGGGGGAGAGCGAGGTGGCCGGAGACGGGCGTGAGAGAGGTGGAAATCCCGCGGCCTTCGTGTTCGTCCCGCGCCCAGGTCGGGTGCGCTTGCAGTAGGGGGGTTACAAGCGTCCACGCGGGTGAGGGAAGCGAGCGGCCCCAAGAGAGCGCCTGTCCCGTCCTCGTCCCCTCGCGGCCAACCTTCTCTAAGAAGGCCCTGGTCCTTCCTTTTATAGGCGTAAGGAGAGGATCCAGGTGTACAATGGGGATGTAGCAGAGTGCTACGTGTCTAGCGGAGGGAGAGCTAGCGCCCTGAGTACATGCCAATGTGGCAGCCGGAGAGATCTTGGCACCCTGCTGGTGTGATGTCGTGGCTGTCGGAGGAGCAACGGAGCTTGGCGGAGGGACAGCTGTCGGAGCGGTCGAGTCCTTGCTGACGTCCCCCTGCTTCCGTAAGGGAGCTGAGAGCCGCCGTCGTCACAGGGCACGCGGGGCGCCATCATTGCCTATCTGGCGGAGCTAGCCAGATGGGACACCGGTCTTGTTCTCTGCGGCCCGAGTCGGCTCGGGGTAGGGTGATGATGGCGCTCCCTATTGACGTGGCGGGCCCGCGCCCGAGGCCGGGCGACGTGGGGGCTCCTCCGAAGCTGGGGTCGAGTCTGTCTTCCGTTGCCGAGGCCGAGCCCGAGCCCCTGGGTCGGGCGAGGCGGAGGTCGTTCGGCAGAGGCCAGGGCGGAGTCCGAGACCTGGGGTCGGGCGAAGCGGAGTTCGTCGTCTTCTGGGGCTGAGCCCGAGTCCGAGCCCTGGGTCGGGCGAAGTGGAGTTCGCCGTCTTCCGGGTCTTAGCCCGAGTCCGAGCCCTGGGTCGGGCGGAGCGGAGTTCGCCGTCTTCCGGGTCTTAGCCCGAGTCCGAGCCCTGGGTCGGGCGGAGCGGAGATCGCCGTCTTCCGGGGCTTAGCCCGAGTTCGAGCCCTGGGTCGGGCGGAGCGGAGTTCGCCGTCTTCCGGGGCTTAGCCCGAGTCCGAGCCCTGGGTCGGGCGGAGCGGAGTTCGCCGTCTTCCGGGGCTTAGCCCGAGTCCGAGCCCTGGGTCGGGCGGAGCGGAGTTCGCCGTCTTTCGGGGCTTAGCCCGAGTCCGAGCCCTGGGTCGGGCGGAGCGGAGTTTCCTATGGCGCCTTTGGCAAGGCCTGACTGCCTGTCAGTCTCACTCTGTCAAGTGGCACCGCAGTCGGAGTGGCGCAGGCGGCGCTGTCCTTCTGTCAGACCGGTCAGTGGAGCGGCGAAGTGACGGCGGTCACTTCGGCTCTGCCGGGGGGCGCGCGCGCGCGTCAGGATAAAGGTGTCAGGCCACCTTTGCGTTAAATGCTCCTGCGACTCGGTCGGTTGGTGCGGCGATTTAGTCAGGGTTGCTTCTTAGCGAAGGCAAGGCCTCGGGCGAGCCGGAGATGTGTCCGCCGTTAAAGGGGGCCTCGGGCGAGACGGAAATCCCTCGGGGTCGGCTGCCCTTGCCCGAGGCTTAGCTCGGGCGAGGCGTGATCGAGTCGCTCGTATGGACTGATCCCTGACTTAATCGCACCCATCAGGCCTCTGCAGCTTTATGCTGATGGGGGTTACCAGCTGAGAATTAGGCGTCCTGAGGGTACCCCTAATTATGGTCCCCGACAACACTCTTTAGTCACATGACCATCGAGCGTGTCCTTCGCACGATTATACAACAGCAACCTAAACGCCGCGTTACACAATACATACATCTTTTCTCGTCGCAAGTATAACCATATTACGACATATACCCGCACGCCTCAACAAATATCTTACGCCACCACTACCATAATACACCACGGCACACACGCACATACGTGTACTAATTCAATCCTGACATCACATGTATTTCGAAACTTACTCATCACATAAAACAAGCATGACACACATGTTTACCAAAATGTGAATGCGACCTTGCCACGGCATAAAATCAAAACATTTTATACCCACATCTAGTCAAACACCACTATACACCACATCGACCAAAACGTAATTAGACAAACTACAAATCGCACACATCAACAACCTCTTGTTCTCTAATCGCAAATGCGATCCTACCAATGTGTATAGCCAAAACATATTACACACATCCACATATATACATGCACTGCCCGACATCAACCAAAGCATATGTATTATAAACTATAAATCAATCAATCTGAATGAGTTGTGACTAGACGCATGGGCTGTCCACATGGCTCGGCATTTCGTCGAACGGGCCAGGCGTGAAGCGCGGCATCGACCACTAGCTGCGATTAGACACACGCAACAGTTCAACATTTTTTTACCGAGCACAAAAAAATATAATAGCAGCAAGGGCAGCGAGAAATCTCACCGAGGACTTACGGCGTCGCGGATGGGGCTGCGCAGCGAGCACGAGAGCGACGACACGCGACGAGGGGAGTGGAGATCGAACGGGAGGGTTGCTGCAGCGCGCGACTTGCTGCGCATTTTGTCGAACACCTAGCAAGCGCCAATGGGCACTGCGCAGCAGCACGCAAGCAGGGAGGTGAGCGTTGCACGCAGGGGGAACACAGCAGGGGCGCTCAGCTAGGGGATGCAGGGATCCGAGGGAGGGTGCTGTCCATGGTTAGGAGAGCATAGCGCGCACTGCCCTGATGCCAATTTGGAACAACGAAGGAAAAGAGGAGGGCGCCATGGGAGAAGAAACCAAGCTCCATGCTGGTTGCCGTGGAGCAGGGGACGCGCCCATGGGGTGAGCTCGTGCGGCGTCCAGTGCAGGGGGTGGAGCTCGTGCCCGTGGAGCAGTGAAGGTGCTCGGCTGCTGGGCTGCTCGCCGTGGACAGCAGAGGGAGGCGCCATGGTTGGAGCAGAGGTACCCGCGCCCATGGAGAAGCCTCTGCGCAGGGGAACAGCAGGGGAAAAAGGAAGCTCGGCCATGGATGCTGGAGGTGCTCGGCTAGGGAGGGAGCAGGGAGAGGGAGCCAGCTTCCATGGGGAAGAAGGGAGGCCGACCATGGGAGGGAGATGACGTTGGCTGTGCTCCCTGCTTGCTTCGTGGGGAAGAAGAGGGTGGTGTGGGGGAAATGGCTGATGGCGGCTAGGGGTAGGGAGTGGTAATTTTCTCCAACTTGCAAGGGGAGGCCTCATATTTATAGACAAGGAATGGCTAGGGTTTTAAATGGGCCAAACGGGCTGGACTGGATTCAGCCCAAAACACTTAATCGGGCTGCGCTAAAATATTTCTCGGAATAAAAATGCTCTCGCGGAAGTCGTTAGTGTAAAAACAGAGCGAGCTGGTGCTCGGTCGGACAGAACGACGGATTATCCGTACTAAGAATTTGATTTGTTTAGTGTCGCTCGGAAAAAAAATAATTCCTCGCACCCAATTAGGAACAAAATGAATTGAGACCGATTGGTTTCGGATTCGTAGTCGGAGAAGGCGAATCGTGATAATTTAAAATCGTTGTCGATACGAGGTTTTTTTTAATTCGGTTCAGACACAAGGTATTTGGCCGAGTCGGGTAAGAATTAATTAGAGGACGACATACTGAGTATTCCGTTTGAGAGTACGGACTCGGATTACAATAGTCGGACATCGATCGAGGTTCGAGGAATTAGACTCGGGCTCATATCAAACAACAGTTGTCGAGAGTTTGATTTAAAGAGCTTAAGATGAGATCTATAATTCGAGAATGATTTTTCGAGTTTGCATTCGTGTTGAGAATAAAAGTTTTAACAGGCTCTAAATTCGGCCTTTCTAGAGATCGAATAAAATCAGAAATCGGTGAAACCTTCACAAGTAACTTGATAAATGGAGATAAACGTGATCGAGAAATAGAAATTTCCATTGACGATTCGAGTTAGGGAGAAAACTTTCGACATAATATGAATTAAACACCTAGGGTGTCACAGCCTTCCCCCCTTAAAAGAATCTCATCCCGAGATTCGAATGAGGATCTTTAAGGGTGGAGAAGCATGTAACTCCCAGGCTGAAGATAGATGCAAATTCATGAGAGGGTATCTAACAAGATACTGAAGATAGATTTGGATAGAATATCGCGACATATCGGGACAAAATGCAGCGATCATTCTGAGAGAGTGTCCACAAAAGATAGCACATCGGTATAGCCTCGTAATGGATCACACCTATTAACCATGACACCAGCGCGTGCCGAGCAGCTCAACCATGTGTGCACCATAGTAGGCTCTCGGTTTCGTCGTGGCACCATCAGTCGTTAGTCATGACATCATTACCAAACACAACCAATAAGAAATTCACATAGCACTGATAGTTGGAGCCCATGAGAGTATGGCTCAGAAAAATAAGAATGTGACCAGAATTGAAGTAGAGATTGCTGGCAAAAAGAGCATCACATGAGAATTTTCTTCACTCTGAGAACTATTTCTTGATCATCATGGGGATTATTAGCCAAAGATTGATACGATATTTAATATGAGGAGGAACCAACCATGAGATCGAGACTAATAAGCTTTTAGAGATATGAGAGAACTACAGTCAACAACATAATCCATTGAACCAAATGGATACACTGCTTAGAGATAAAATCGATAAAACATCGTCATGATCCTTAGAGAAGGGGGTATGAGAATGACCAGAAATGAGAGATTTAGGCAAGATCAACATCTGATACTTGAGAATGGGTTATAGCAGATATCTAGATAATAGGGCAGGATCAATAGGGAATCCCGAGATTCGGATGATAGAGCCAACATGATTCACAAGAAAAAAGGATTACCAAATCTAGACAAAAGGAGAGGTAGGCAAACAGGATCACCTAGGATGATCAACAGAAATGCTATGAAGTTTTAGGGGCAAGGATTTATGGAAAGAAACATGGCCTTGATAGGGTTTGCGCAACTAGACACCAACAAATTTTTTTTTGACACAACAAGTGCACAAGGAGACTTGGGTTGGTCTAGCAGTCAAGTAATGGGGGTTTACAAGTTGTGCAGGTGCATCACCAATAGTGCAACACACAAAGGCTATAAAACACCAACACATCATGGGATTTGATTGATTTTTTTTGGTTTCACTTGCTAACTCAAGGTTGTTTGGAGAAGGGGGGGTCTTTTACGAACAAAACAAGCAAATTTTTTTTGCAAAAAGGGTTGAACATTTACAATACCACCTAGCTAGCAAGACAAGAGAAACACATAACACGACCTAACAAGACTTACCAATCTGACATGAGGTAAGGCATTTCTTATAGTTCATGAGGTGGCAATACATCACATTATTCACAATTTCTTATTATTGGAATAAGGGTGAGACAAACATGTTGGTGCACAAGAGACAATTATAATGCGACAATCATGATGCATGCTCATTCTAATCGTCTTCTCAGACCTAACTAATTTTTTTTATGCTTCTACAACATCCTTATTAATAGTAGTAGCCTTTATGGCCTAAATAACTAGCCACCTAGCTACCCATCTATATCCTAAGGCTTCACGTCCTAGGTCTAACTTATCATCCTGACGATCTATCCAACATTGGTTTCTAAGCAAGTTTTACTTTTAAAAAGTTGATATTCATGACTTATTGACTTCTCTGTAATGGTATTCGCTCCGATACCAGCTGTGGCGGAACCGCCCGAATTATTCTAGCTTAAGTGCCCAAGTCGCACCCTTAAGGGCAGCAACACACTTAAACATGAATAACCCGTCAGTCCCTCGGATCTAGTCCGATAAAGCCACTTACCAGGATCGAATACCACTAGCTCACTCGAAGGTGAGGCACAGAGAAATACAATAAAACATAATACCACAAATTTAATAAGTATCATTAGTGATTACATTATTGGAGTTTCAGAAATAATAACCATAAATTTTGATGCAGCGGAAATAACTAACGGAGAAATCCGAGTAACATGGCGAAGCCTGCCACGCTACTCCTCCTGGTCCTCTCCTGCGGAAGCAATAACCCACTCGACCATCAATCCCAGTGGCGGGGATGGAGGCCAAGTCACACCAGCAACCAATCATTCTAAGGAGTACCTGCAAAAATTGTGCCACAAGCAAGGCTGAGTATACTAATACTCAGCTAGACTTACCCGGTGTGAGGAGTCTACTCCTCTACCTCTAGACATGCAGCTGTTTGGCTGAGGGGTTTGGTTTGCCAAAAGCACTAGCTGAGTCTAAAATCAAGTTTTAGCTTTTCAAGTTTTAGTATGATCCCTTTTAAACTAGATGTGTACCTAGCTAATCATACATGGTATCAAACATTTTATCAATCAACATCTTTTGCCAGTCACCTCATTTTCACTTATTACTCAATGTAGCAGCATGGATCAAGCAGTCTCATTAGCTGCGAGAAGCAGACGATTCGAATCGAGTTTTTATCCTTGCAAGGTAAACCTAAACACACGACGTGGCGAGGCACTCCATCCCCACACACATCAACCATCCCCATCGATTCCCCGTCAGCAGATCAGGGCTCACCGCCTTGGCGTACAATGCCTCACTGACCCCGACTGCCGTCGTGCAGTGATCGCACTTGTACCCACCATAACCGAAATGGGAGACCACGTCTCAGGTCGCGTGAGGGGTAAAGTCCACTGTCAGGTTCACTCAGGTACTAGGCTTACCGATTTACCATATTTCTCGGCATATGTTTAATACGTTCAAACGCTTGACTCACGGTACCACACCTTAATCCTTATTCCAATTTCCGTCTTGTAGACAACGCATCCCCATGGACCGTTGTCAACAGACCATCATCATTCCGATATAAATTGGATACAAGCAATTTCCTGACCTCGCGAGAGTGCTAGAAAAATCACTCGACTTCTACTGAGATCCTTGATTAGTAAAGCAGCTACTCGACCTAGCATACTAGTATCCATCACAAAAGGATTCCTGAGATTATGCAACTAGGGTTTCAAACAACTCCTACACTTAAGTGCACATTCAATCCTACAATCATTAAGTGTAGTAAAATAGCATAATAAATAGGTTATGCATAAAACCGGGGCTTGCCTTTAATTTAACACTTAGATAGTGTTTGTTGGGGTGGGTACTCGCTCGATGAGCATCCACTGGTTAAGTCCATTCTTCAGGTCGTCCACCAACTGCATCTTGTGGTTGGCACCACATCAGTTGCTCGATCATCATCTGTCGGTCCTATATGAGATGCAAGATGCATATGTATGAATATAATGAAAAGTTATCACAAGATATATAAAGACACACGACAACGAGCTAGACACTTGATTTTTAAGACACCGTAAACAACCACATGCTAGCATTAGCTATCTACACTTCATCGAGCGCACCACATCAATACCACTGGAAGGACGACGATTACTACCTATAATTAACCAACACAAACATGACATCACAAGTATGAGCATTTATTTAATTAGCTATGGCTTTTTATTAGTTCTTCTATTAAGCACACAAAAAGCATCCCAACACAAGTTTAATAGAGGACCTATGCATCAATGTCGATAGACTCCTATATCACAATCAACTAGAGAAGAAACATATAAAACATGACACACATGCATTATTAAGCTTAGTCATGGCAAGTCTATATTAATTAAGTGCTAACCAAGCATTTTTAGCCAAAAGGGTGAACTCAATCATCAAATGGGCACTTGCAGAATTTTGGGACAGCAACACAGCAGTTACTTGTTTTAATCATAACTTTTCAAATATTAATCCAAAATTAGCAAACTAGGACTTTCTAGAAAGCTTAAAAAGTACTATACAACTTTGGTATTGTCATCACAACATGATTTAACACTTAGCAAGGTCAAAACGTGCAATCACAGCAGCTCTGTCCAGATTTGGACAGATTCAGACTTGCAGCTTCAAAAATTCACAACTAAAGATTCAGACATCCAAACAAATTGATCCTAGACTTTCTGGAAAGGTAATAAGATTGTCTACATATCATTTATAAACATATCAAGGTGATTCAATATTTAACTAAGGGTAAACATCACTAAAAGACTTTGCTGTCCAGAACTGGACAGATTCAGTCTTCATATTTGAAACATTCATAACTTAAGCTTCAGACCACCAAAAATAGTGATCCAAGACTTTTTGGAAAGCTTGGCAAAAGCACTACATAACTTTTATAATCACCAAGAAGTGATTCAATGTTTAACTAAATCAAACAACACAGTTTTCGAAATCTATTCTGACGATGGACAGAACACAACAACCAGTCTGTAAAATTCATAACTCCTAAACTATCAGGCCTATGGTTATGAAATTTTAACACAAGCAAGATAAGAAAAGCATCTACAACTTTCTTATAATCGACAAGGACTGAATCTAACAATAACTTAAGCAAACATTGCAGTTTCTGAAATCTGTACAGAATTTGGACAGATTCAGTTACTGAATTTGTAAAAAGCATAACTCCTAAACGATCAGACTTATGTCTGTCAAATTTTAACACCAGTAAGATAATAAAGTTATCTACCACTTTTCTATAGCACATATCTACTGAAAATACAATTTAGTTCATCAAACATACAGCACGACAAAAACAGCGCGTGCAGCCCAAAACAGCAATTAATAAAATTCAGCTTCTATTTACTTCAAAAATTGCCGCGTTCTAGAGACTTGAATTATTCTAACGCTTTACCCTTTGTTAGAGTTAAATTAATCAAATTAGGACCAACAAGTAGACTTACTAATTTTTATCCGTGTCATTTTGTATTACTAGCTTAATCATTTTACACATATAACTCTATTACACCTTCCTCGCCCAAAAGATAATCCTCAAGCCCAACATTTATCACACATATATAATGTACATAGATCACAATACCAGCACCACTAAATCATATGATGCGTCTATTTCATTTTTCATAACATCTGTGATGGGTATCACGGCGAAGGCATAACACATCTAGACCCGACTCATAACCGGGGGGCTACTTGGTCACGTCACCACTTCATTACCCAAGCCAAAACAAATTTCCTAGCCACATTAACCAAACTTCTAATTGAGTAAAACCTACACCTCCTTGTCACGAATACAACCATACACTATGTGCGACGTGAAATTTAATGAACACATAATGGGTATTGACTCGACTTATAAATATAGGGAAGCAGTGACTACTTTGGCACGTCACCACCTCACCTCACATGCAAAATCATTCTTAATTGGACTGACCAATTTGAACGACTGTTCTTCCAATTATTATTAATCCACACGCCTAGATAAGCATAATTTCAACTTAAATTGCCCATATTTTAAATTTCGGCATAAGCTTGGCTATTGGCTAACGTCGTGACTATTTTTTTAATTACCAACATACACCAACTTTCACCATTTTCGGATACTCGTACGACACGCATTTATTCAAATACATCACAAGGACATTCAACCCCATCAGTAAAGCACCAGCACATTTCCGAAAATTCCCCGAGACTACGACGACAAGGCATCGATCCGCCATACAACAAAAATCATGACGATGTTGATAGATGCTATCAACTAATCGTTTAAAAACATTAAACTTACTTCTCGCTTTGCCACTACAACACTCTTTAGTCACATGACCATCGAGCGTGTCCTTCGCACGATTATACAACAGCAACCTAAACGCCGCGTTACACAATACATACATCTTTTCTCGTCGCAAGTATAACCATATTACGGCATATACCCGCACGCCTCAACAAATATCTTACGCCACCACTACCATAATACACCACGGCACACACGCACATACGTACTAATTCAATCCTGACATCACATGTATTTCCAAACTTACTCATCACATAAAACAAGCATGACACACGTGTTTACCAAAACGTGAATGCGACCTTGCCACGGCATAAAATCAAAACATTTTATACCCACATCTAGTCAAACACCACTATACACCACATCGACCAAAACGTAATTAGACAAACTACAAATCGCACACATCAACAACCTCTTGTTCTCTAATCGCAAATGCGATCCTACCAACGTGTATAGCCAAAACATATTACACACATCCACATATATACATGCACTGCCCGATATCAACCAAAGCATATGTATTATAAACTATAAATCAATCAACCTGAATGAGTCGTGACTAAACGCATGGGCTGTCCACATGGCTCGGCATTTCGTCGAACGGGCAAGGCGTGAAGCGCGGCGTCTACCACTAGCTGCGATTAGACACACACAACAGTTCAACATTTTTTTTACCGAGCACAAAAAAATATAATAGCAGCAAGGGCAGCGAGGAATCTCACCGAGGACTTACAGCGTCGCGGATGGGGCTGCGCAGCGAGCACGAGAGCGACGACACGCGACGAGGGGAGTGGAGATCGAACGGGAGGGCTGCTGCATCGCGCAACTTGCTGCGCATTTTGTCGAACACCTAGCAAGCGCCAATGGGCACTGCGCAGCAGCACGCAAGCAGGGAGGTGAGCGTTGCACGCAGGGGGGACACAGCAGGGGCGCTCAGCTAGGGGATGCAGGGATCTGAGGGAGGGTGCTGTCCATGGTTGGGAGAGCTTAGCGCGCACTGCCCTGATGCCAATCTGGAACAGCGAAGGAAAAGAGGAGGGCGCCATGGGAGAAGAAACCAAGCTCCATGCTGGTTGCCGTGGAGCAGGGGACGCGCCCATGGGGTGAGCTCGCGCGGCGTCAATTGCAGGGGGTGGAGCTCGCGCCCGTGGAGCAGGGAAGGCGCTCGGCTGCTGGGCTGCTCGCCGTGGACAGCAGAGGGAGGCGCCATGGTTGGAGCAGAGGTACCCGCGCCCATGGAGAAGCCTCTGCGCGCAAGGGAACAGCAGTGGAAAAGGGAAGCTCGGCCATGGATGCTGGAGGTGCTCGGCTAGGGAGGGAGCAGGGAGAGGGAGCCGGCTTCCATGGGGAAGAAGGGAGGCCGACCATGGGAGGGAGATGACGTTGGCTGTGCTCCCTGCTTGCTTCGTGGGGAAGAAGAGGGTGGCGTGGGGGAGATGGCCGATGGCGGCTAGGGGTAGGGAGTGGTAATTTTCTCCAACTTGCAAGGGGAGGCCTCATATTTATAGACAAGGAATGGCTAGGGTTTTAAATGGGCCAAACGGGCTGGACTGGATTCAACCCAAAACACTTAATCGGGCTGCGCTAAAATATTTCTCGGAATAAAAATGCTCTCGCGGAAGTCGTCTGTTTAAAAACAGAGCGAGCTGGTGCTCGGTCGGACAGAACGACGGATTATCCGTACTAAGAATTTGATTTGTTTAGCGTCGCTCGGAAAAAAAATAATTCCTCGCACCCAATTAGGAACAAAATGAATTGAGACCGATTGGTTTCGGATTCGTAGTCGGAGAAGGCGAATCGTGATAATTTAAAATCGTTGTCGATACGAGGTTTTTTTTAATTCGGTTCAGACACAAGGTATTTGGCCGAGTCGGGTAAGAATTAATTAGAGGACGACATACTGAGTATTCCGTTTTAGAGTACGGACTCGGATTACAATAGTCGGACATCGATCGAGGTTCGAGGAATTAGAATCGGGCTCATATCAAATAACAGTTGTCGAGAGTTTGATTTAAAGAGCTTAAGATGAGATTTATAATTCGAGAATGATTTTTCGAGTTTGCATTCGTGTTGAGAATAAAAGTTTTAACAGACTCTAAATTTGGCCTTTCTAGAGATCGAATAAAATCAGAAATCGGTGAAACCTTCACAAGTAACTTGATAAATGGAGATAAACGTGATCAAGAAATAGAAATTTCCACTGACGATTCGAGTTAGGGAGAAAACTTTCGTCATAATATGAATTAAACACCTGGGGTGTCACAATATCGACCACATCTATGTTCTACTATATATTATACCTTGCTGAAAATTGTGTTTTATTCTAATCCTTCATTTATTTATGGTTCATTACTTGCTGGTCATACTAGTTCTGTTCTCACTCTTTTGCTTGCGGTGTCTTTTGTAGATGGCTCATCTTAGACACACCGCACGGAAGTCTGCCATCCCCTTCTTACCCTCTCGTCTCACGGAGCGTCCGCTTCGCCATCCCGTGGCCGGTCAGTCCAGTCACTTGGAGAGGCTGCACCACCGCCTGCATGAGGAGCAAGAGCGTCGACGACAGGAGCAGGGGCAGCAGGGCTCTTCTTTCTCGCTCCAGCAGGAGATAGAGTCTGTGAGGAGTTGCTCCCCCGTGCTTCCTCTGGAGGCGCCCCAAACTCTGGAGTAGCTGCTAAAGGAGGCCCAGACGACGGAGGTGGCGACGACAGCTCGAGCCACGACACCGACTTTTCTGCTAACCAGGAGCCGGAAGGATGGGTTGCTCGACCCATCACTTGCGACGCTGCTCGCGGGTGTCACTTCCACGATGCGCTCGACACCCTGCTACGTCGGGCACTTGACCGACGTACTTGGTCTATCGAGTATCGCTGTGTGGTCTACCAGCATAGTCGCGGGGTCTACCCGGACCGCTGGGAGGCGACCTGCTTGGTGCGCCGTCCGGAGAACAGTCTCCAGGGTGCGGAGGCCTGCTCAGAGCATTATTCTATCTCTGAGCGGGACTCAGCTGAGGCGGCCATGCAAGATGCCGCACGGCGTGCGCTTTCGCACTATTGTTCAGTGCTTGGTGGGGTAGCTGATGGTCTCAACCTGAAGTATTACCCCCGTCGTCCATCTGGCAGCACAGGAGGCGTGATTGTCTCACCTGTTGGTGACGACAATCCTAGGTTGAGCAGCACAGTCAACCTAGCCGCCGTGCTAAACACTGAGCTGGACCATGCGCTAGACGAGCTGAGTAGGGCTCGTGCTGAGATCGCCCTGCTGCGGGGTGAGCGCGCGGAGCGTCGTCACCTGGATGATGGTTCCCCCGCTCCCGTCGGGACTCAGCGCCCGTACCGCTCACCTCGGCATGGACACCAGCCTTATGGCAATCCCGACTGCAAGACCAAGATAGACTTGGAACCATAGATCGTCAGTGTGGAGTCTTGTAATAAATGCTTAATATAGAAGTTTTAGTCTTAGTCTTAGTCTCAGCCTTAGCGTTAGTCTCGCTCTTAGTTAGTCTTAGTTAGACAGGGTAGTTTGCTATATCCTGTGCATTTATGGTTGTCATGATGAAATATTTTTGGTTTGGATCTTTGTAATGACTGTCACCAGAGTGTGGGTATCCCCTGCATTTTGGTTTACCTGTTATGTTAATGGAGTTAGTCATCTAGTTGGGAAGCCTTTTACTCCACTTTCCTCTTTATCTGAGAAGCTGTGTTGGTCTGTGTTGGAGATCAGTGAAGACGCTCATCTGTTCAGTGTTATGGAGAATTCTATACTCTTTTCTTATGATGCAAGATTTGCAAGATCAGTTCTGATGTGTGATTGCATTCTGCAGATGTCAGAGAACAGGCGCCGAGGAGGAAGGCGTGCTCAGCAGGATGAGGTGCCTCAGCAACAACAACTGCCGCCCCCACCCCCGATGTCCATCGAGCAGATGTTCTTGATGCCGACTGAGGCAGTTCAAGCCATCGGTCAGACTCTGGCCGCCATTCAGCAGTAGCAACAGCAGCAGGCCCCACCTCAGCCTCAGATGCCCAGGGACAAGCGTGCTGAATTCATGAGAGGTCATCCACCAACGTTTGCTCATTCTTCTGACCCCATGGATGCTGAAGACTGGCTGTGCACTGTGGAGCAGGAGTTGCATACCGCTTAGTGTGACGACAGGGAGAAAGTCTTGTATGGTCCCCGTCTGTTGAGAGGAGCAGCTCAGTCATGGTGGGAGTCTTATCTCGCCACCCACGCCAACCCCGACACCATCACCTGGGAAGAGTTCAGAGGTAGCTTTCGTCAGTACCATGTTCCTGCAGGTCTGATGACGGTAAAGAAGGAGGAGTTCCTGGCCCTCAAGCAAGGGTCATCGTCTGTCAGTGAGTACCGGGACAGGTTTCTGCAGTTGTCTCGCTATGCTCCTGAAGATGTCAACACCGACGCCAAGAGACAATATCGTTTCTTGAGAGGCTTGGTTGACCCTCTTCAGTACCAACTGATGAATCACACCTTCCCGACATTCCAGCACTTGATTGACAGAGCAATCATGATAGAGAGGAAGCGTAAGGAGATGGAGGATCGTAAGCGCAAGATCAGTGGCCCCAGCCTGGAAGCAGCAATCGTCCTCGTTTCTCAGGCAATCAACCTCAGCAGTTCAGGTAGAACCAGCGTCCACCTCAGCATCAGCAGTTCCAAAGGCAGTATCCTCAGCATCAGTATCAGAATTGTCAGAGCAATCAGTCAGGAGGAGGTCAGTTCTAGAGGCAGAATCACTAGGCACCTCGTCTTCCTGCCCCAGCAACCCAGCAGAACAGTCAGGCAGCACCAGCTCAGGTTGGAAACAGAGCATGTTTCCACTGTGGAGAGCAAGGCCACTTGGTGATGCAATGTCCGAAGAAGGCAGTCCAGCAGCAGTCAGGTCCCAATGCCCCAGCAAAGCAGAATGTGTCTCAGCCTAGAGCAGGCAACCGCTCTCAGCCGCGCTATAATCTTGGGAGACTGAATCACTTGGAGGCTGAAGCAGTTCAGGAGACCCCCGGCATGATAGTAGGTATGTTCCCAGTCGACTCCCATATTGCAGAAGTGTTATTTGATACTGGAGCAATGCATTCCTTCATTACTGCATCATGGGTAGAAGCACATAATCTTCCAATAACTACCATGTCAACCCCCATTCAAATTGACTCAGCCGGTGGTAGAATTCGAGCCGATAGCATTTGTTTAAATGTATGTGTGGAAATAAAAGGGATATCGTTTCCCGCTAACCTCATAGTAATGGGTACCCAGGGAATAGATGTCATCCTAGGGATGAATTGGCTAGATAAGTATCAGGCAGTTATCAGTTGTGATAAGAGGACAATCAAGTTGGTGTCCCCACTAGGAGAGGAAGTGGTGACCGAGTTAGTTCCGCCTGAGCCGAAGAAAGGAAGTTGTTATCAGATGGCTGTCGTTAGCAGTGAAGCAGACCCAATTGAGAGTATCAAGGTTGTGTCCGAGTTCCCGGATGTGTTTCCAAAGGACTTACCGGGTATGCCACCAGAGCGGAAAGTTGAGTTTGCCATAGAGCTTCTTCCTGGAACCGCCCCCATCTTTAAGAGAGCTTACAGAATATCTGGACCAGAGTTGGTTGAACTTAAGAAGAAGATTGATGAGATGTCAGAGAAAGGTTACATTTGGCCAAGCACCTCGCCTTGGGCCGCCCCTGTCCTATTTGTGGAGAAGAAAGATGGCACCAAAAGGATGTGTATCGATTATTGAGCTCTGAATGAGGTCACCATCAAGAACATGTACCCTTTGCCCAGAATAGAAGATCTGTTCGACCAGTTGAGAGGAGCCAGTGTGTTCTCCAATATAGATCTGAGGTCAGGTTATCATCAGCTCAGGATCCGACCTTCAGACATTCCGAAGACGACATTCATTACCGAGTATGGGTTGTATGAGTTCACAGTGATGTCTTTCGGTCTAACTAATGCACCGGCCTTCTTCATGAACCTGATGAACAGTGTATTCATGGACTATCTCGATAAGTTTGTGGTGGTATTCATCGATGACATTCTGATTTATTCTCAAAGCGAAGAAGAGCATGCAGATCATTTGAGGATGGTATTGCAGAGATTGCGAGAGCACCAGCTGTATGCAAAGTTGAGCAAGTGCGAGTTCTGGATCAGTGAAGTCCTATTCTTGGGTCACATAATCAACAAAGAAGGATTGGCCGTGGATCCGAAGAAAGTGGAAGACATTCTGAACTAGAAAGCGCCAACAGATGCTCGAGGAATCAAGAGCTTTATTGGAATGGTCGGATTCTATCGGCGATTTATCGAAAGATTTTCGAAGATTGCGAAACCAATGACAGCGTTGCTAGGAAACAAGGTCGAGTTCAAGTGGACCCAAAAATGCCAAGAGGCCTTCGAAGCGCTGAAAGAGAAGTTAACTACAGCGCCTGTCTTAGTCTTGCCTGACGTGCACAAGCCCTTCTCGGTGTATTTTGATGCTTGTTACACAGGTTTGGGATGTGTGTTGATGCAAGAGGGAAGAGTTGTGGCTTACTCGTCCCGACAGCTGAAAGTTCATGAGAAGAATTAGCCAATCCATGACCTAGGGTTGGCAGCAGTGGTTCACGCATTGAAGACATGGAGGCACTACCTGTATGGACAGAAATGAGATGTTTACACAGACCACAAGAGTCTGAAGTACATATTCACTCAGTCAGAGCTGAATATGAGGCAACGAAGATGGTTAGAGCTGATCAAAGACTACGAATTGGAGATTCACTACCATCCAGGCAAAGCGAACGTAGTGGCGGATGCTTTGAGCAGAAAGAGTCAAGTCAATCTTATGGTCGCTCGTCCGATGCCTTATGAGTTGGCCAAAGAGTTTGACAGGTTGAGTCTTGGATTTTTGAATAATTCGCGATGAGTCACAATTGAGTTGGAACCTACCCTGGAGCGGGAAATCAAAGAAGCGCAGAAGAATGATGAGAAGATCAGTGAAATCCGACGACTGATTCTAGATGGCAGAGGCAAAGATTTTCGGGAAGACGCATGAGGTGTGATATGGTTCAAAGACCGCCTGTGTGTTCCCAATGTCCAGTCTATTCGGGAATTGATCCTCAAGGAAGCTCATGAGACAGCCTATTCGATTCACCCTGGCAGTGAGAAGATGTATCAGGATCTGAAGAAGAAATTCTGGTGGTACGAAATGAAGAGGGAAATCACAGAGCATGTGGCTATGTGTGATAGTTGTCGGCGGATCAAGGCGGAGCACCAGAGACCAGCTGGATTGTTGCAACCGTTGCAAATTCCCCAGTGGAAATGGGATGAAATCGGCATGGATTTCATAGTCGGATTGCCTCGTACTTGAGCCGGCTACGATTCCATTTGGGTAGTGGTGGATCGCTTAACCATGTCAGCCCACTTCATACCTGTCAAGACCAACTACAACAGTGCAGTATTGGCAGAGTTGTACATGTCTCGGATCGTCTGTCTTCATGGTGTGCCAAAGAAGATAGTGTCAGACCGAGGAAAGCAGTTCACCTCTCATTTCTGGCAGCAGTTGCATGAAGCCTTGGGCACACATCTGAATTTCAGTTCAGCTTATCATCCGCAGACAGATGGTCATACCGAAAGGACCAATCAAATTCTTGAAGACATGTTGAGAGCTTGTGCGTTGCAAGATCAGTTCGGATGGGACAAGCGATTGCCTTATGCAGAGTTCTCCTATAACAACAGTTACCAGGCCAGTTTGAAGATGTCACCTTTTCAGGCGCTTTATGGAAGGAGTTGTAGAACTCCGTTGCAATGGAATCAGCCTGGGGAAAAGCAAGTGTTCGGGCCAGACATTCTGCTTGAAGCCGAAGAGAACATCAAGATGGTCCGAGAGAATCTGAAGATAGCGCAATCAAGGCAGCGAAGCTATGTAGATACAAGAAGAAGAGAGCTGAGTTTCGAAGTCAGAGATTTTGTCTATCTGAAAGTGTCACCGATCAGAGGAGTCAGAAGGTTCGGAGTTAAGGGCAAGCTAGCACCCCGATACATCGGTCCGTACCAGATTCTCGCAAGGCGTGGAGAAGTGGCCTATCAGCTCAATTTGCCAGAAAATTTGTCTGTGGTGCATAATGTCTTTCATGTGTCTCAGTTGAAGAAGTGTCTGCGTGTGCCAGAAGAGTAGTTGCCAGTTGAAGGTCTTGAGGTCTAGGAGGACTTGACCTACGTTGAGAAGCCAACACAAATCCTTGAGACCGCAGACAGAGTCACCCGAAGGAAGACCATCAGAATGTGCAAAGTCAGATGGAATCATCATTCAGAGGAAGAGGCAACCTGGGAGCGTGAAGAAGATCTGATGGCCAAATACCCTGAGCTCTTTGCTAGCCAACCCTGAATCTCGAGGGCGAGATTCTTTTAAGGGGGATAGGTTTGCAACGCCCCGAATTTCGAGTTGAATTTTTTTTCTTTTCTCTATCGCTCGCTAAATTCGGGCATTACCCCTCTTTCCCATTTCTTTTCGCTAAAACCTTACCCATCTTCAAAACTTTAAGTCATGTGATAATGGTAAACCCTAGAGTTAATTTCTTTGATTTGTTGCACCATGCCGAACCATGCACTTTTGATTGTTGAAAATGTGAAAGCATTCATATAGAAAATAGATATCAAAAAAAGGGAAAATCTTTTCTTTTCTCTCCCCTCCCTCTCCTCCCCTTTTTGGCCCAGCCGCCCCCCTAGGCGCGCGGCCCAGCTGGCCGGCCGGCCCAATCGGCCACGCCCCCTCTCCCTTTCCCCCCCCCCTTCGCGCCGTCGGCCGGCGGTGTGGCGGCCCAACCGGCCTCGCCCCCCCCCGCTTCCCCCCGCTTTGGGCCCAAGAGCGGACCAGCCGCGCCCCCCTCCCCCCCCCAAATCTCTCTCCCCTCCCGTGCCTAGCCGCCCCGATCCCCTGCTCGCCCGAAACCGCCGCCGCCGCCGATCCCCACCCTCGGTGAGCCCCTCCCTCCCCCTCTCCTCTTCCCTCTCCCCTCCCTCCTCCTTCCCCACGCCCGCCGGCGCTCTCCCCGCGGCGTGGCCGCACCCGCCCTTGGCTCGCCCCGCCCCGGCCGCGTCCGCCCCGGCTGCGCCCCGTCCCGAGCTCGCCTGCCCTCGGCTCGCTGTCCCCGACCGCGCCCCGCATCGGCTCGCTGTCCTCGGCCGCGCCCCGCCTCGGCTCGCCGCCCCCGGCCGCGCCCGGCCCCGTCCGCCCCGAGCTCGCCGGCCATGGCGGCCCGGCGTCCCGCCCCGGCACGAGCATCCCCGTCCCTCCCCTCGGCGTGGTCGGCCGCAGCGCCGCCCGTCCCGCCCCCCCTCGGCGCCCCTCGGCGCGTGCGCCCGCCCGGCGTTCCGTCCCGCCACGGCGTGCCCCGCCCCGCCCGCGGCGTGCCCCGTCCCGCCCCGGCGTGCTCGCCCGCCCGCCCCGGCGTGTCCTGCTCGCGTCGTGATGGCCCCGGCGCGGCCTCGAGCTCGGCCCAGCGTGCCTTTGGCGCGCGGCCTTGAGCTCGGCCAGTGCGCGGCCCCGACGTGTGCACGGCTAGTTCGCGGCGCGTGTGTGCGGCCTTGCGCGCGCGCTGCTCGCGTGGTGCCTTGGCACGGCTCGTCGTGCCCTCGTCTACCCCTAGACGTTCCCGTCTACCCCCCCCCCCCCCCCCCGTATATTTTATGCGCGCTAATCACGTTGTTCATGTTAATGAAATAGGAAACTCAATTTGGAAATTGGTTACGTCTAGCTCATTTAATGTTGATCAACTGAAAGTGGTCATGTTTCTATTAGTGCATGTAGCTAACCCTTATTATTGGAGCTAAGTACAACTAGAGCACGTAACGTCTAGTTATTCGTCTACCCGTAATGCGCCTCGAGCATAAGCTTTAACCCCTGCGAGACCTTCCCCCGTTTCTTTCTAACCATGGTAAATGTAATATCGTATGTCATATTCTATGCATGTTTAATCTACTTGTTCTCTTGTATGGTGTACTGTTTGTTTCCTAATTTGAATGGATGGATGTATGTATGTCTGCACTCGCATAGAGAACGATCCGGTTGAAAAGCCCGAAGAACTCGCAGGAGAAGCCCCTGAGCAGCAGTCGGTTGGTGGAGGCAAGTGTCCCTTGACCTATCTCTGTCCTATTCATTCTTTAATTCACCTCCCGCATTACACATTTATGCCTAAGGATTGACTAGCTTTGTTATCCATATCCTTGTTTACCTATTTGGGTGGGATTATTATTGCTTAGTCTTATGCTATTGCTCCACTCTAATCAATGAACATGATGAGAATGATCAATGATACGCTGTTTTCCCCCTTCTTATTATGATGTTATACTTGTGGCCTTTAAGGGGGCTCGAGCGGTTTCTCGAGTGCCTCTCCGTAAGGACTTGTTCGTTGGATGACCGTCCCGAGCTCGCCCCGCCCCGGCCGTGCCCGGTGCCGCCCGTCCCGAGCTCGCCCGCCCTTGGCTCGCCCCGCCCCGGCCGCGTCCGCCCCAGCCGCGTCCGCCCCGGCTGCGCCCCGTCCCGAGCTCGCCCGCCCTCGGCTCGCCGTCCCCGGCCACGCCCCGCCTCGGCTCGCCGCCCCCGGCCGCGCCCGGCCCCGCCCGCCCCGACCTCGCCGGCCCTGGCGGCCCGGCGTCCCACCCCTCCCCTCGGCGTGGTCGGCCGCGGCGCCGCCCGTCCCCCCCCCCCCCCCCGGCGCCCCTCGGCTCGTGCGCCCGCCCGGCGTTCCGTCCCGCCACGGCGTGCCACGTCCCACCCCGGTGTGCTCGCCCGCCCGCCCTGGCGTGTCCTGCTCGCGTCGTGATGGCCTCGGCGCGGCCTCGAGCTCGGCCCAGCGTGCCTTTGGCGCGCGGCCTTGAGCTCGGCCAGCGCGCGACCCCGACGTGTGCACGGCTAGTTCGCGGCGCGTGTGTGCGGCCTTGCGCGCGCGCTGCTCGCGTGGTGCACGCGGTGCCTTGGCACGGCTCGCCGTGCCCTCGTCTACCCCCCCCCCCCCCCCCCCCCCCCCGTATATTTTATGCGCGCTAATCACGTTGTTCATGTTAATGAAATAGGAAACTCAATTTGGAAATTGGTTACGTTAGTTAATTCATATAGTTAATCGTCTAGCTCATTTAATGTTGATCAACTGAAAGTGGTCATGTTTCTATTAGTGCATGTAGCTAATCCTTATTATTGGAGCTAAGTAGAACTAGAGCACGTAACGTCTAGTTATTCGTCTACCCATAATGCGCCTCGAGCATAAGCTTTAACCCCTGCGAGACCTTCCCCCATCTCTTTCTAGCAATGGTAAATGTAATATCGTATGTCATATTCTATGCATGTTTAATCTACTTGTTCTCTTGTATGGTGTACTGTTTGTTTCCTAATTTGAATGGATGGATGTATGTATGTCTGCACTCGCATAGAGAACGATCCGGTTGAAGAGCCCGAAGAACTCGTAGGAGAAGCCCCTGAGCAGCAGTCGGTTGGTGGAGGCAAGTGTCCCTTGACCTATCTCTGTCCTATTCATTCTTTAATTCACCTCCCGCATTACACATTTATGCCTAAGGATTGACTAGCTTTGTTATCCATGTCCTTGTTTACCGATTTGGGTTGGATTATTATTGCTTAGTCTTATGCTATTGCTCCACTCTAATCAATGAACATGATGAGAATGATCAATGATACGCTGTTTTCCCCCTTCTTATTATGATGTTATACTTGTGGCCTTTAAGGGGGCTCGAGCGGTTTCTCGACTTGTTCGTTGGGTGACCGCCCGGGAAAACAGTACAACCATGAGGGTGGAATGGGGTGCCCTTAGCTGGATAATTAGAGGATCCGGGGTGTAGTTCGCTTCGCCGTCGTGCCGTCAATGGGGCTCGGTGTATGCGGCTCACTTTGCCAAGGTTGATTTGTCCCTTGGGGAGGAGTGCGGTACATTTAGGAAACCTAACTGGCGACTACAGCCCCGGGGAATCTTTGTAAAGGCTACGTAGTGAAACCCTGTTGGGTCACCTTGGTAGTGATCAATGGAGAGTCATGATCTCCGGGCAGAAAGGGAATCACGGCTTGTGGGTAAAGTGCACAACCTCTGCAGAGTGTTTGAAACTGATATATCAGCCGTGCTCGCGGTTATGAGCGGCCAAGGGAGCTCCAGTGATTAGTGGTACTTGATCAGAGATGGTCGGATTACAGGTGGCAACGAGGTTGATGGTTCTTGATTTTGACCCTGGTAATGGTAAGTGGTACTCTTTCCGTTTGGAAAGGATTACGTTTGGGTTAATAACGTGGGTTAACTCTAAAACTTGGCTTTCTCTACTAGTAATAATAATCTGACCAACTAAAAGCAACTGCTCGACTTACCCCCACATAAAGCTAGTCCACTACAACCAGACAGGACACTTGCTGAGTATGTTGATGTGTACTCACCCTTGCTCTACACACCAAACCCCCCATCCCCAGGTTGTCAGCATTGCAACCCCTGCTCAGGAGAAGGCGAAGCCGTGGAAGGAGACTTCCAGGAGTTCCAAGACTACGACGAATTCTAGTCGTGGGTTAGCGGCAACCCCCAG
Organism: Zea mays; assembly: GCF_902167145.1. NCBI lineage: Eukaryota > Viridiplantae > Streptophyta > Magnoliopsida > Poales > Poaceae > Zea > Zea mays. Next base: position 66,422,859 of record NC_050104.1, on the reverse strand, counting down.
TCGGCTGCCTGTGAAGGCCGCGTTTATCTACGTTTCTTTTCCGCACTTTGATGATTTGTAAAGACTATGTGGATGTCTTAGACATATGATGTAATCAACTACTATTTCCCTTTTTAATACTATTTGAGCACTGTGTGATGATGTCCATGTTATGTAACTGCTGTGTACGTGAATTGCTGATCCTGGCACGTACATGGTTCGCATTCGGTTTGCCTTCTAAAACTGGGTGTGACAGCACAACAGCTACTGAAGTTGCACCTTTGGAAGCTACATCTGCCGAAGCTGCCACAGCCGAAGATATTCACTTAGAAAGCACAATTGCAAATATTGATAAGATACTGGTAGACATGGCCGCAGAAGAAGCTGCTGCAGCCACTGAAGAAACTACGGCCCAGAGCCTGAGAAGAAGAAAGAAATAGCCGAAGACACTTTGGAAGATGAAATTTTTAATTTTCAAAACTTAGTTGGACAAGAGCTGACAAAGGCTGAAAAAGAAGAGCTAAAAGAGTATGCCATATCTTGCGAATATCGGCTGGGGGCACTTCTCTTTGGTGGTGTTGATGACGAAAAGTTGGGCTGTGTCCGGGATCACACTGGAGCGAAGGTTATTGGTACTCTATGAAAGAGTATTGGTTTCCCGAAGCTCGAGACAGATATTAGCCGTTACCGACGATAGCACATCGTCGGTAGTTTATTCTATTCCAATTTCAAGGTAAACAACTTTTCTTTAACTTTTATTGTTTCAATAACGAAGATGTTTTCTAACGAAGGTTGTTTATGTGCAGAGTATGCTACTGAGTAAAGCTTTGAAAATGCAGCAAGATTTGGAAGATAAAAACACGAAGTTATAATTGAGAATTTAGAAAGCAAGATAAAAGACCAATCAGCTGCTCTTGAAAAGAAAGACTTCGAGCTTCAGACAACCGAAGGCTTATTGGCAGAAGCTGAAGCTAAAATAGCAGAATTAAATACGAAGCTTCTCTCCCAGTCAGAAAGCTTCGAACAAGAAAAGCAGAAGCTCAATGCAAAATTTGAGGCCGAAATCCAGAAAAGTTAAGATTTGAAAAAATCATTGACTGGCCTTCGAAACAAATGTCTGGAATTCAGCAATCGATATATACAACGACTGAAATAGGTCTTCTACTCGGTTGGAGCCAGCAGCGAGAAATTTATTCCTTCGACTGAAGACCTGCCAGGGGCCTTCGAACATATCGAAGGTGAAATTGATGACCTTGATGAAGTTATAACTGGACATGGTGACTTTTGTGCCCTGGTAGCTTCTCGGGGCACAGCTGTCGCCTTCCTGAAATCTGGCTGCGAACATGGAAAGGTTATCAATAGACCCAATTTCAGTTTATCACCAGCAGATTTGGATAACATTCCCAACCTTGCCCGAAGCATAGCCAATAGATTTATAAAACTGGTATGGACAAAGGGTGGATGAAGCATAGCTGGTGATGAAGCTCGGAGTCATCTTAAGCCGGTAACAAAATCATACCTTGTGCTTACCTCTTCCTTCAAACTTGAATCTTCCTTACAATACTTTAATATATATAGGATGACGAAGCCGACGAAGCTGAAGAATGAGAAGACGAAGCCGAAGCTTAATGGATGACGGAGCCGAAGCCGAAGCTCAATGGATACTAATGAAGCTTGAATAGATAACTGTAGAAAAAATTCTAAAAACTCTTGTGATAACCTTTGTAAAGAATAATGTAACTAAATTTTACTCTGTGAACTTTGTCCATACCTTGTAATATATTCTTACCCTTCCATCAATTTATAAAGTGCTTCGGTGTGAACGAAATTAGCATTTTTGAGCCGAAGGCAAAAAACACCTTCCCTTTTTTTCGTACACAATGAAGCATAGAAACTGCTTCTTTTTCTTTTTGGCGAAGCCTTGTCTTTAGAGCCGAAGCAACTGCCTGTGTTGTGATGATGATGATCCTATGTACGTTTAAATGAATGTTTATGAATGCAAATGCATGATGTAATGTGTCGTGCAAATGAATGTCCGAACACACGCATACGAAGCCACAACCATAGCCTTCATCCCTTTAGGAATAATCAAAGTCTCTTTGCCATTTATTTTTCGGCTTCACCGCTTATTTTTCGGTGTATCAGTGCTGACTTTTCGCTGTAAGTTCTGCATCCCCTTAGGAACGTCTTTTGAACTTCTTCGCCTTCTATTTCGGCGGTATCGTGTTGACTTTTCGCGCTTCGCCTTATATTTCGGCGGAATCAGCGTTGACTTTTCGCTGTAAGCTCTGCATTCCTTTGGAACGACTTTTGAGCAGAAAACTTACGCTGTGCTCCCTTAGGAACGACTTTTTGTAGCTTCATCATGCTCTACATCCCCTTAGGGACGACTTTCGAGCTTCGTCGCTATTTTTTCCTTTATGCCTGCACTCGATGGTGCGTGTTGAGTTTTTACATTTACATTTTTTGGGGGATTTTGCTCTCGTAGAGCTGAATAAAGAAAAGGGAAATTACATGTTATGGCCCCATTAAAAACCTTTCTCCCCCTTTGGAAAGGAAAAGGGTGCCATAGGAAAAAATAAAAAGATTACATCAAGTTATACATAATATCGTCGAAGCTCATCCGCATTCCAAGATCTAGGAATGTTGTTGCCGTCCATATCCTTCAATCTATAAGAACCAGGTCTTGACGAAGATACTACAAGAAAAGGTCCTTCCCACTTCAACTATAGATTGCCTACTGTATCTAGGTTGGCAACTCTCCGAAGCACCAAGTGCCCTGGCTTGATGTTTTTTAACCAAACTTTTCTGTCACGCCATTTTATTGTTTCAGCTTGATATTTATTGATGTTCTCCACAGTCTGAAGCCTGATCTCTTCTATAGCATCTTTTGCCACAGAATAATCAGCTTCGTCCTCTGCCGAAGCTACTGTTCTTATTGATCCTGCTTTAGCTTCTTCTGGGGTTATTGCCTCGTCACCAAATAATAATTTGAATGGTGTAAAGCCTGTTGACCTTGATATTGTTGTGTTGTGGCTCCACACCACTTTGATCAATTCATCTGGTCACTTTCCTCTGGGCTGATTGAAGATTAACTTCATTATTCCCATCATTATAATGCCATTAGCTCTTTCGACAAGCCCATTTGACTCCGGATGTCTAACCGATGCAAAATGGATCTTCGTGCCAATTTGTTCACAGAACTCTTTAAAAGCTTTGGCATCGAACTGTGTTCCGTTGTCCACAGTAATAGCCTTTGGCACTCCGAAGCGACAAACAATATTTTGTCAGAAAAATTTCTGGACAATGACCGAAGTTATTGTGGCTAAGGGTTTCACCTCAATCCACTTGGAAAAATATTCTACCGCCACCACAACATGTTTTAGATTTCCTTGTGCTGGTGGGAGTGGGCCTAGCAAATCAAGGCCCCACCTTTGCAACAGCCAAGTGGGCTGTATTAACTGAGTCAGAGATGAAGGTTGTTTCTGATCTCTTGCACATTTTTGACAGCCTTCACATTTTTGGACTAATTCTGCTGCATCCGAAGCTGCCTTCGGCCAATAAAATCCTTGACGAAATTTTTTTCCCAGCAAGGGCCTAGATCCGATGTGAGATCCACACAGACCTACGTATATCTCCTTCATCAATTCGATACCTTCGGTTCTTGATAAACATTTGAGGAGTGGTGAACAAACTCCATGTTTATACAATTCTCCTTCTATCATGACATATGGTCTTGTTCTTGCCTCCATTCTTTTGTTATAAGCTTCATCACTTGAAAGACAATTTCCTTGAAGGAAAGATATTATTTCAGTTCTCCAATCTTCACTGTGCACTGGAGAAATAGTGAGCACTGCTCTTTCCATAAGCTCAACCGAAGGTGCTTTTATTGTTTCAAAGAATACTTCGGAGGGTAAAGGGAGCCCCTGAGCCGCTGATTTGGCTAGCAAATCCGCATGTTCATTTTCACCTCTTGGAATATTTTTTACGGAAAACCCTTCGAAGGAAGCTTCCAACCTTCGAACTGCATCCAGGTATTTTTCTAGCTTCAGGTCTCATGCCCTGCTGCTCTTATCCACATGGCCAGCAATAACTTGAGAATCAGTCTTTAGGATGGCCCTTCTTATTCCCATTGCCCTTAGTTTTCGAAGCCCCAAAAGAAGTGCTTCGTACTCAGCAATATTATTTGTGCAACTGAAGTCCAGTTTGACTGCAAAACATGTTTTGACTTTTGAAGGTGCTACTAGGACCGCAGCTGCTCCTTCACCGAAGGTTCCTCAAGAACCATCGCAGAACACCGTGCAAGCTTCGGTATCCTTGTTTAGCCCTTCTTCGTGAGCCCCTGGCCTCCAGTCAGCAATGAAGACTGCTAGCGCCTGAGATTGAATTGAAGATCTATGCACGTAATCAATGGTGAATTCATTGAGTTCCGCGGCCCACTTTCCAACCCTTCCAGTAGCTTCTCTATTCCTCATAATATCCTTTAGAGGCTGTGACGAAGGAACAATTATATGATAAGCCTGGAAATAATGCCGAAGCTTTCTGGAAGCCATTAACACAGCATACAACACTTTCTCCAATTCTGTGTAATTTTTCTTTGACAATCTCAACACTTCGGAGACTAAATATACTGGGACATGCTTTTTATTTTGTCCTTCAAGCTTCTCCTGTACAAGTGCCGCACTCACTGCAGAGTGCGAAGCTGTCACATACAACAGCAGAGGAGCCCCTGGCGCGGGTGGAGTTAACGTTGTTAGATCTATCAGGTATTGCTTCAGCTCTTCGAAGGCTTTCTGCTGAGCTGATCCCCATTGAAAGACTTCGGCGGACTTCAACACTTCAAAGAATAGTAAATTTCTCTCTGCTGATCTAGATATAAATCGATTCAAAGATGCCAGTCTTCCTGTTAGCCGTTAAGCCCCCTTCTTTGTGCTTGGCGGCTCCATCCGAGGGATAGCTTCGATTTTATTTGGATTAGCTTCGATCCCTTTTGTTGAAACTAGACAACCAAGGAATTTTCCCTTTTTTACTCCGAAGACACATTTTTCTGGATTCAACTTCAGGCCAGCTTGCCTAAAATTAGCAAATGTTTCCTGCAGATCAGCAATGTGATTTTCCTGCTTCGTGCTTTTTACTATGATATCATCAACATATGTTAGCACATTTCTGCCTATCTGAGAATGAAGGACTTTCGTTGTCATTCTACTGAAGCTTCCTCCAGCATTCTTGAGCCCCTCAGGCATCCGAAGATAACAATATGTACCACTAGGGGTTATGAAGCTAGTTTTTTGCTCATCTTCCTTCTTCATCCAGATTTGATGGTAGCCTGAATAACAATCTAGTAGACTCATGAGCTCTGACGAAGCTGCTGCATCTACTAGAGAGTCTATTCTTGGTAATGGGAACTCATCCTTTGGACGAGCGTTGTTGAGATCAGTAAAATCAATGCACATTCTCCATTTACCATTGGCCTTCTTTACCATAACAGTATTAGCTAACCATTCTGAGTATTTCACTTCTCTGATGACTCCAGCACTAAGAAGTCTTTTCACTTCATTCCGAGCACCTTCGGCTTTGTCATCAGACATCTTCCGAAGCCTTTGCTTTCTGGGTCTGAAGATTGGATCGACATTGAGCGAATGTTCAATGACATCCCTGTTGACACCACAGAGATCGTTGGCTGACCATGCGAAGACATCTTTGTTGTTGAACAAAAACCTTGTTAGAGTTTTCTCCTGTTCCTCAGACAATTGAGATCCCAGCAATACCTTCTGCTCTGCTATATCTTCACAGAAGAGCATGGGCTTCGGCTGATCTGCCGAAGCAGCCTTCTCCCTTCTGTACTTGTACTGCTCACAAGCTTTGGCTCCATCTATATTATGAATTGCTTTTTAATCTGTCCAGTTTCCTTGGGCCTTTCTGGCAGCTTCCTGACTTCCATGAATAGCAATAGGCCCTTGATCCGAAGGTATCTTCATGCATAGATATGCTGGATGAAGAATTGCTTCAAAAGCATTGAGTGTCCCACGACCAATGATTGCATTGTAGGGGTACTCCATGTCGACAATATCAAACACAACTTGTTCAGTCCTTGTATTGTTGACAAATCCGAAGGTTACTCGCATCGTGATCTTGCCGAGCGCTACAATCTGCCTTCCTCCGAAGCCACAAAGAGGGTGTGTAGCATCATGAATCTTATCCTTTGGCTCTTGCATCTTTCTGAAGGCCTTAGCAAATATAATATCCGCTGCACTGTCTGTATCAACCAGAACATTGTGGACCAGAAATCCTTTGATAACGCAAGAAATAACCATAACATCATTGTGAGGGTAATCTTTGAGCTGAAGGTCCTCTTGGGAGAAGGTAACTGGGATGTGGGACCATCTCGACTTGATGAAGGGTCCCTGCACCCCAACATGTTGTACCCTTCTCTGTGCCTCCTTCTTCTACTTCTTGTTGGCCAGCTCTGAACATGAACCGCCTGTTATTGGGAGTACCAGCTTCGTAGCCGAAGCAGCTCCAGCTTGGTTGTTGAACGAAACCATCAGCTCAAAAAGTGGAAGTGAGTTCACCGGAGGTGGGCGCCCGTGTTGGGGACTTGTTCTCAAATGCTATGAATTAAGAACAAGGCAACATAAAATGTTAAATATTAATGCCCTTCGTCCACTGAAGCATTATCTCCCCAGGGATTTAATGAGCTTCGGACGAAGGCCATGAGCAAGATATCACGAAGGTCATACCTTCATGATTAGAGTTACAAAACAATGTAGAATGAAATGAAGAAAATATAAAACATTAAGGAACGATATATTAAAAACACATAAGATTAATCACATATTTTATTATACAAATCTAAATATTAAAACATAATATTTAGGTACATTTATACCTTCGCCTTGGCAGAAAGCAATAATTCTAGTGTAATGTGTCAGCGATTACAAGATTGCGTGAACAGTACAGGGGTACTGTTCACATATTTATAGGCACAGGGCGTAGCCTGTGTATAATTACATTTATGCCCTTTACAATCAACTACAATAATGACACAGAATATCATAGGTCTTTGGGTCATTTCATCTTTAAGTCGGTTCATCCCTTCGTCTTGAGACATGTCACTGTGATGAAGCTTCATAGGTGATAGCTTCGGCACTGCTTTTGAAAGGATCTGCCGAAGGTGTTTCTTTCTTTAGGATCTTCAGCTACGAAGCATGCCCCCAACAGGTACTTAACCCTAAACTAGGCTTAGGAGTGACAATGAAGCCTAAATAAGTTAAAATTTCAAAACTCATTAGAAATGATCATAAGATATCACATTTATTGGACTTGAATTGTATCAAAACCCTAAATTGTTAAAAACTCTGAAAAGACCCCTGGAAAACCCTAGATTGGAACCCTAAGGGGTAAGTGTAAATTTGGTGCACTTTTGGACCAAAGTGCAAATTACCAAAGTAATACAACACCACAAACTATGTATTTCTCACATTAAAGGATTTGCAAGTCAAAAAGTGGGGATTTGGACTTAAGTGCAAAAAGGCCCTCATGCACATCCCTATGCCTAAGTCTGAAAACTAGTGCCTAGGACCAACTTTGGAGCCCTGTATTTTTCAATTTATGTGGAATTTGCCTAGGGTCAACACATCAAACTTATAGAGCTATTGTAGGAGTACAATTTTGCTTAAGTAGTTAAGCCTTGGTGTCATGTAAAATTTAGAGTAAAATGGACTTTAAGTCGGGCTGGCAGTCCACTCTGGAACTAAAATTTTACTAACAGTGGCTTGGGATGAACTTTGAATTCGATTCTTGCTCGAGGGAGTAAATAGATGGGCAAGGTTTCTGTAGTCGAATTGTAGTTGATTTATACGACAACAACTTTATTACAGAGGGCTTATCAAGTTGTCACACAAAAATTGGAGAACCAAGGTCTTTAATCTGCTCTGTCAGGCGCTCTGATGAACGGTTCCAATGGTACAGTGAATGGATAGGATCAGATTCAGTGAACTTTGCCGCCGGCGACCCCCGCACAAGGATTCGCGCTAATCACAGTGATTCATGTAGAACTCAGTCAGGATAGCACTGGGAGGGTGAAAATATCATCATGGGAGTGGATTTGATCGCTGGTTGAAGCTTATCAACCGCGCCTATAGCCGGGCAATGTGGCAGGATCACCGGTGTCGCCGTGGTACGCCGACGACCCCAAATGTGCCACATCGTAGTCCTTTACCATGCTATAGTAATTGTGGCGCATCTGGATTTACCGCCTCAAGAGCTATTGCCCCGGCAATCGCCACGACTGAGAAACTAGAACTCTTCCCCCTCTCCGGCCGCCGTGCGTCTTTCCCCAAATTAGCCGCCACCGCTCATGGATCCTATAAATTGAGTGTGCCCTCAGCTCCGCTAGGTATTCAAGCAACCAGCGCACCCACTCGTGTCTCAAATCGTTCACCAGAGAACCCCAATTTGGGATTTCCCCCAAATCAATCAAAAACACCGTGCGGTGTGAGCTCACCGTGGCTACCTCGTTTTTGGTCTGTTCTTGGCTTCCTTACTCTCATTTTATTATGTCTGTGTGCTGTGAATGCTTAGCTACTCGGCCAATTAAGCTTGATTTGGCTTGATCACCGGGAACACCACGGATTGTCCTCGGTTTGCGCCGTCACCGTGGACAGAGCAATTTAGAGTTAGAACCGTGCAATTGATCGAGGGGAAACGTTTGCTAGATGTTGAATTAGGTGTCAGCAAAGTTAGAGCCCCGGCCATTGCGTGTCTTGGACGATACAGGTTCGCCGGAGCTCGGTCTGCCGCCGTGCTGCGTCGTGGACCTGATGTTGTGAAGAAATAGAAATCCAGGGGGGTTTTGTAGCTGTCAGTGAAATGCAGCCAAGTTATTCAAATCACCAAGGTCTTTTGCGCAAATTGACAGCCGGGCGCAGGCGCGCGCGTGTTCTCCCATCTGCAGGCCGACTTGGGCTGAAATGAGCCCAATACTATTCATGCCTTTCTCTTTTTCTTTTTTTGCCAGGATTAGAGAATTTCTAGAAAATTGTAAAAAATGCTAAAAATGTAAGACCAATTTTGTTAGACTCCTAAATTTCTATAGTATTTAATAAAAAATAGTTTTAAGATTTTTTGGTCCAAACAAGGAAATATCTAGTATTTAAAAGGCTTAAACCTATACCTCTGGAATTTTAGAAATTTATTAGTAACTCCAAAAATCACTAAACTTTTTGGACAAGCCTTAAATGGTATTTAGAACCCATGTGTAACGTTTGACTTGATTTGGACAATGTTTGATACCTAAACCCCAAAACCCTAAACTTCTAAATGGTGCCTGCCCTATGAAATAGAATACTGACTCCAAAAATCCTAGTTTCCTAGAATACCGTGAAGGAAAATTGTATTCAAGATACAAGTTGATAAACCTTTTTGTATTACTGCATTTTCATAAGCATTACATGAGCATTCATGGTTATATATGATTAATAAAAAACGAAGAAGAAGTAGAGGTTGAAGAAGGAAGAGCTACACCACCACCACCTGGAGACCCAGCTGCCGGGAACTGCTTTTATTTTGATATTTTTGGAGCAGAGCCCGACTCCCGTATAACACAAGGCAAGCCTCGGTGCATTTGCCACCTCCTTGCTATTTTAAATCTTTCTCACTTGCTTGATGCATTAGGTGATAGGAGTTGTGTGCTAAACAATTGATGCATTTCCTTCCTTGGAAGATTGATTACCTTTCCTTGATCACCTATTTTATAAAAATGTTTTTCTTATGCTTAGTCTTGCTCTAGAAAAACAAAATGTTTTGTTTTGACAATGGATGATGCTTCAAGTGGGATGGGATGTTTTCGAAAATAAAACTGGATGGTGGATCCATCATGGACGTGATGGGTTCAACATCGGAAAAGATGTACCTCTGTCAGGTACCAAACTTTGGGTTGAAATGATAAAGTTGAGACCGGGCGGGTGACTTGCACGAGAAGAGAGTCTCGGTGTAGTGTCTCCGTCTGTGTCGATTAAGGACCTTGTCGGTGTAGGCTTGCTGATCGAGGACCTTTTAACTGGTCACATGCCTCATCATGGGTAAGCTTTGCCTTGGGCAGACTAATACCAGAATAAGACAACACGCAATGGGAGTGGAGAGATGGCGAGAGTAGTGTGTACCCTCCATGGCAAGAGGCTGGACGGTGGTGTATCTGTGCTCTCGGTTGGCGTGAACCTGATCTGGTCTTAAGAACCCCGGTGGCGAGTTGACATATGCAAGGGTTAAGTGCTACATATGTCGTGTGATTGGAGATCCCCAGCTGGGTATTAATCGATTCGGATAACCGTTACTTCTCGGACATGAAGACTTGGTCACTGCCCTACACGTAGCATTCCAGTGAACAAGAAGGGTTGATAAAAGGATGGCTAGTATAGGCCAAGTGCTTGAACTAGGGTAGAAAGAACTCTAGAATCAGGTAATGACTTAACTTGCTAGTAAAACTAGATTTTTAAGGATCCACTATTAGTAAGCATTTCTGCAAACAGAGTTTTGATTCTTGTTCAAAGCCTTACCTTGACTCCCTCAAGCCAACATATCCTTGAGAGTCTTTTATTTTGACGGGTAAGACTTGCGAAAGTACACTTCGTACTCAGGGTTTTCGAACCCATGTTGTTGTATGTGAGGAAGTAGCAAACTTTTGTTGCTTTTGTTCTAAGGTGGTGCCAAAGGAAGAAACTCAAGACTAAAGCCTCGGGAGGAAGCTGTCCTCCTTTTAAAAAACACATTACTATTATGCGGGAGGGGTTTTTGCCTCCCGGGTTTGTAATAATATTACTTCTGCACTCCTATATGACTGGTATGTAATAATAAAACTCTCTCTATATTTTAATGTAAAATAAGTTACTGTAATTGCTTCCGCTTATTCGTTCCTTCGATGTGTTGTAATATCTGTGTGACGGGTGAAACGCTCTCGGGAAAGGTAAAGAATGCAGATACCGAACTTGTCAAGTGATCAGGTGCATCTACAGGGTTGTCCGAGGTCCGATGGACAAGGACAACTGTAGGTGGGCCTAATGACTTGGGAGGTTCAGTCACAGTGGTGGCAGCTCACGTTAACATGGGGAGATATTCTTGGCTAGGGTACCTCGCCTAGATGGCCTCCACACCAACTTGGAAACCCTAGCGGGTTGCTTTGTATTAAGTGTATTTTGTGAAAGCCTCATAATGGATCCCTAGCCGTTCACCTTGGTAGTGTTTATGGGTCCGATCAACCCAGGCTAGATGGGAGACATGGCTTGTGGGTAAAGTTGTACCACCTCTGCAAAGTGTAAAATTGATATGTCAGTCGTGCTCACGGTTAAGAGCAACCTAGACCCTCACATGATAATTGAACTTAAAGATGGACAATAAATCGAGATCTGAGGATCTGCCAATGGTTTGCTTAAGTGGTTTCACTTAAGTGTTTTGTTATACTCTTATACCTTTGTTTAATGGGGATACTAGGGATATACACTTATTAATAAGACATGTGTTGCTAATAAAATATTGACCAACTAAAATGCTTACTGCTCAACGTTAGCCTTACCTTATTAAACTTGCATTAAATTTTCCCCCACTTGTTGAGCCCCGACCGTAAGTGAGCTCACCCTTGATAATATTTTGATCAGAGGTGATGAAGAAGACCTTGATGGAGATTTCGATGAATACTGAGTCTAACGATGCGCCGGTCATCTTCCTGTGGGAGATTACACATGTTATTTCCGCTTTACTTTGATGATACATTTTAAGATACTATTATCTAGATGTTGTAATAAAGACTATTCTACTCTCTTTACGCCTTTGTTGCAGTGTCTTTTGATATATTACACTTGTGACGTCAACATATGTGTGGAAAATGGATCTTGGCACACATATGCTATGCATTCGGTTTTGCCCCCAGAACCGGGTGTGACATCCAAAGTCCTTAATAAATTTGCATTAGTAGTCCGCAATTCCTAGAAATCCTCGTAGCCCACGAGCTGATTTAGGTGTTGGCCAGGCGGTGATTACTTCGACTTTTTCACTGTCCATAGACCCCTGATTCTGAGATGACATGTCCCAGGTATACAATAGAAGTGGCTCCAAAGCTTCATTTAGATTTCTTGACAAATAAATTGTTGGTGCGAAGTAAAGTCATCACTGCTCTGACACGTCGAAGGTGGGTTGACCAGGACGGACTGTATATCAAGATGTCATCGAAGAAAACCAACACGCAGCGTCGCAACAAGGGCTGCAATACGGAATTCATCAAGCTCTGAAACGTCGCTGGTGCATAGGTAAGACCAAATGGCATCACCAAAAAATCATATTGTCCATGGTGTGTATGAAAGGTTGTCTTCTCAATGTCATCCTTGTGCATACGGATCTGATGGTACCCTGAACAGAGGTCCAACTTAGTGTAGAATCGAGACCCATGGAGTTCATCTAGCAACTCATCAACCACTGGTATAGGATATTTATCCTTGATATTATGTTCATTGAGGGCTCTGTAATCAATGCAAAAATGCCATGTATTGTCTGGCTTCTTCACTAGGAGGACTGGGGCTGAGAATGTGGATGTATTGTGTCAGATTATACCACGGCAAAGCATATCCGCACATTGAGCTTCTAATTCATCCTTTTGCAATTCGGGGTAACAATATGGACAAACAACTACTAGTGCAGTGCCTAGTTTTAGGTGGATCCTATGGTCACATTGTCTGGCTGGTGGTACTGACTATGGTTCCTCAAAGACATCATCAAAGGACTGCAACAAGTGATCCATCATGTGCTTGGGTTCAGTGCTGATGCTACATGTGGTTGGTGCAGTGGTGTCTATGCGAACGGACCCCAAACCCTTTCAAAGTATGCGCCACCCTTCATGCCAAAAGGCCATGCAAAGGTCCTGGAGATCCCATAATACTGGCCCCATTGTTCTCAGGAATGTTGTCCCTAGAATGATCTCCATTGTATCCAAGAGAATTGCATCGGCCTCAATGGAGAACTTCTCCCTGTTGATGTCAATGGCTACACGATGAGTTACTCCGTGGCAGAAAACTGGGTCTCCATTTGCCACCTTGACATGGCGCCCTGGTGTGGGTTCCATAGTAACCACACACTGTTGTGTCACGTTGCAGTTGATGAAGTTATGTGTTGAACCCGTGTCAAGTAGGGCCAGCAGCTCCTGACCGTTGAGGTCTACCCGCAGCTGCATGGTGTCCTGCTCTTCCTGGTCATCATCTCTGTCACCCTTGATCTCATCGTCATCAAAGTCTATGACCTCCAGATAGAATAGCCTGGGACAGCGGTGGCCACGTACATAGGGCTCATGTCACACCCGGATTCTAGGGGTCCTGTAACACCCCAGGTGTTTATCGTCTGCTCGCCCACGAGTGCGGACTTTAACACATAATAGCGGTGAAATTCGTTTTGGTTCAACTAAATCGAATGTCTATTAAAATATAAAATCCGATATCGTTTGGATTGATCCATCGACATCTGGCTAAAACTCAGCCTTGTAAATTTTTCCTCAAACAAATTCATTTAGAATTCAACAAATAAAGTTTTCAGTTCAAAATAATATAGACCCCGTGTGTTATCTAAGAAATCGTGTTCGAAGATAATGACATGTTCTGGTCCATTATTTCTTGCTCTACTCTGAGCATTCGGCTAGCAGCTGGGTTTATCGGGTCTCAGTTATATCAAAAGAAATCTCCTATGTAGTTGGCAATGTCATTTTGATTTGGCCAAGTTAAACCTCATTTATATCGGGTCTCAGTTATATCAAAAGAAATATCCCGTCGTTCTCTCTCCTTTGATTTTTACACCCAGACGTCCTCATCCGCTCGGGCTGCAGGGATGAAAAATCTGGTCGCTGTCTTCGTTTTCCCCAACGCTCCCAGCTGAGTAGCTCCCTCACGCGCGCTTCTCTCTCCCTCATCTCCCTCCTGTGTCGGCGCTCCCTCCTACCCTCTTCCATGTCCGGCTGCTGCTCCCTGGCGCGCTCGCCCATGGCCGCCGCGCCCTCCCTACCGGTGCTCACCCAGCTGCTCCTTCTCTCTTCCCCAGCCGCGCGCGCCCTCTCCAGCCGCTGAGCTCGGCCTTGCCCATTTCCATGGCACACAACTCACTCTCCCCCACGGCCGCCTCCTTGTTGCTCTACTGGTCGGCGCCCCATCTCCCATGGCGTCCGGTTCCTGCTCGGAGCTCGCCCAGCTTTTTCTCGAATCAGACGTCGACAACGTTTCTTTTCTGTGAGTCGTGCCTAGGTCCGACCGTTCATCTCTAGCTCGCCATGGCTGGCTCCATATCCTGCTCACGAGTTTCCCCAGCGCCATCAGCTTGCTGGTCTCCAACTCCTTTCCCACGCACTCGGCCTCTGGTCTTCCTGCTCCCTCTGGTCGAGCGCTCCCTAAAGCATGCCGTGGAACCTAGTCGCGCGGTCGGGCGCCAACCACAGTCCCTCGTCTCTCTGCTCTGCCCAGCTCGTCGAGTCCCAGGAATCTGCGCGCACGTCATAGTCGACGCCAAACATCTTTGTGCCGCCCTTTGTGTGTTGTGGCACCTCCTTGCTCTTATCGTCGTATTGTTTGGACAACCACGTCGTGCGTAGCCTTATTGCTGCCACTCGGAGTCTGCTCGATGAAATGTCTAGCAAAGAGTTGAAGCATCGTTCGACCCCATCATCTTCGTCGTTGTAGCACCACCTCAACAGCAATATATCGATTGTCAAACTTCACCTTGCCGATCTTCCAGCCTCACGCCTATGGTCAAACACCTTGAGCCTCGTGTTCGATCTGCTCGACATGGGCATGCCTTCGATGACATCTACTCTATTGTGTTTGTCGTCTGTGTGCTACTCGGCTCATGGGAGCGGGTCTGCTCTCTTTTGGCTTTTGGTTATGTTTATGGACAAGGTGGTGAAGAAGCGAGATCTGTGCCCATCACTTGCCAGATGCTCAAGAAAAGGCTCGAACCGGAGATCATCGTCATCTCACATCTACCAAGTTGATTCGGTTATGGTGAGCCGATTTGTTTTTACTATTAGTTGGATTGGTTAGTTATATTGTGGTGATGCTCTGGGAAAAATATCTTTCTCATTTCCTTTGTGTGTTATATGTTGCCATAATGTGTTTGCGGAAATGTTTCCTATGCAGTAGTCGTGTCATGTGTTGTTAGACTTGCATGCAAGGCGCGATTAAATTAATAATGCAAGAAGTGGGAATAGCATTTTTAAATTGTCTAGCCGGTAGTGCTTTTAGTGTTGCTTGTGAGAATCCTTACTACATGATGATGCTGATCCCTTGCTTTAGTAGCTATTACGTTCTATGTGGTTCGCTTAGGTTATTAGTTTTGGGTGAATGTTTATCGATGCTTGAATAGTTTGGAAGCTAGTAGCATCGATAAGTCGTTTTTATTTCATAATAGCAAGTGCACATAAATGCTTTAGGTATTTGAGTTGTTGCGAAGCAGTTTCATAGAACTATATATGGTATGATAATGTTCTACTTGTTCAATTATAGATAAATGAGATATTTTGTTTAGTTGGTGTGTTATGCATAATAGTCTAGAATAATAATTGTAAGAGCTAATTGAGTGGCTTATATTCTTATTCTAAGTCGCGGGTGTCCTATAATGGTGAGACAAAGTTTTATTATATTATCAATGTTATGCTTTAGCTAAGGATGATATAGCACATGTTTATAGTTTATTGTTTCGTGATGTTTGAGCTAGCACCGGATAAGCATAAGAAGCATAATTATTATAGTTGGTCTTATGATGATAGTTAGCGTTTACTTGTGATTGGTTCTAATGTCTTGCTAGTCAATGTTTAATCCTCTACCGTGTAACATTATTTAGTAATGTACAAGTTGTTTTTATGTTCATACATGGGCATTATGCATTTCATTTAGGTACGATAATTAATCACGAGATGTGGAAGACGACCCAAGTCGACCCCAAGATGGTGTAACGGGCATGTTACTCCATGAGGTGATGCTGGTGGATCCACCTGAAGATGGATATGCTGAACAAGTGCTAACACAAAAGGCTGGTGTGGGGGACAGATATCCCCCGGGTCCACTGGAAGGCTAGAAGGCCTCGCAAAAGGCCTTGGGCCTATTGTTTCGCAAGATCGTCCTTCCGTGGGCCAAGGGTGAACTGCTGGCAGAATGGGCCGACACAGGGAATGAGCAAACGCGGGCCAAGGCGGCTCGTGGGGTTTGAGCGGTATCCATAGCTCTGATCTGACTCTCCCGCGCGACCACCTTGAACATTGGAACCAAATGAGAATAAGTCGGCAAGATCGTAGGAAGATAAGTTAAGTCGGTTCACTATTACTTAGGAATATATCATTATCATACATGCATGCAGTGCCCCACGGTCGGATATATAAGGCCCAGGGGGCACCCCATCGAAAGGCAGGTCATTCATCAGCCATCTATTCCATTCTCTATCGTCCTTCATACTAGAGAATTCCCCTATAACCTGCCACATAAAGATCCACACCAGGAAGTAGGGTATTACGTCTCTCCAAGCGGCCCGAACCTGTAGAAAATTGTCTATCGTCTCTCGTGCGCCTAGCACGAACCATCGAGCTACAATCAGCAACACCGTCGTACCCAAAAGCACCTCGAGGGGTAACCCCGGGTGCACGGTCGGGTCCCAAACACCGACAGCTGGCGCGCCAGGTAGGGGGTGTGTCGCTGATCCAAGCTAGCTCAATGGCCATCATTTTCCAGCACAAGATTGCTCTTCGCCCTGTATCCGTGTTCTGCTTCGGGACCATCTCATCTGTGGCAGACGAAGAAGGAATTCTGCATCGCATAGCGGATCCACCGGAGAAGAAGCCTTCCCCAAAAATCTCCGAGAAAGCCGGAACGAGGCAGCAAATAGCGCAACCTCCAGCGTCCCAAGCGAAGACTACCTCCTACAAGTCAGGAGCCGAGAATTCATTTACCAAAAGAACCCCATTGTCCACCTCGTCCATGGAAGAGGGGACACAGATTACGGGGAAAAAAGAAGCAAGCGGGATAGAGGCCCATCAAGCTGCTCTTTTGGCACCTTCGCCCTCAAAGAAGGACAGAAAGAAGTTTGTCACCACAGCAACTCCTTTCTACCCCGACGTCCTCTTCATCGGGGGAAGAGTGGAATCATCTCCCATCTCTGACGATGAGCCAACTGTGCCTGGGAAAGAACCTCCTCAACGAGAAGCTCGCCGACGGAGGAACCGACGCCGAAATATTCGGTGACATCACGAAGCGAGGGAACGGAACCCGGCGCAGCCGGTATCCCGAGATGAAATCTCGGAGGTGGGAGATACTCCTGACGAATGAGTCTTCAAAGAAAGGAGGAACTCTCGCCGACGTGATCGCCGGCAGGCTCAAGAGCAAGCTGAATAGGATGCGAGGCTACGCCGAGAGAACCCTCTCTTCGCGCGAAAACCTGAACTCTGACTTCGCCCGTGCCATAAACACACCGAGTGAGGTTGGTGGAGTATGGGCTCGGATAGCCGATGGCCTCCATCGGACTCCAGACGCTGAAGGCTATCGGCGGCTGCTCACTCGGGCGGCTAATCATCTTCTACCCACTACTAGAAATATGCTTATTTAAGATATACATCTTAAGACAAATATCAGTTGATTTTATAGAAGCGTCTTTTATCATATGGTGTTGAGTAAGGTAAGACGGTTTGTTGGTGATCCGTCTTAACTGAAGAAGGTTTTTGAGACAGATATATGGTAGGAAATGTCTTATATTGATTTAATACAGTTTGATTTTGAAAACCGTCTCAAATAAATATAGCTTTTGAGGCATTAAATATACAAGAATTATCTTATATTTTGGTTAGTATATTAGACACTTCTATGTATGAAACCATCTCAAATAAAGATATTATTAGAGTCATATAGTCTATACAAACTGCCTTAGATGTTAGTGAGTATACTAGAAACTTATAAACATAATACAGGCTTCGTATGATATTTCTGATAAGACATATTGTGAAAAAACGTAGTAAATAGTAAATTTTGCTTAGACTGAACTAAGTATGTTCCATAGTGTTTATAAAGCGCAAAACATGTTTGAATCATGTTAACAAATATCGTAGAATTCCCCGTAATTATTCGTTTTTTTATTTTTTTTATTTTCGAAAAGCAAAATCTAACTATTTGAGGCAATGAAATATCTTTTTAAAAAGATATATTTTTAAAATGAGTTCATTGGATGTAAAAACATTCCTAAACTTTTTTGTAGAATTTTTGAAGTCATTTGAACAATTTTTGGCATTTAAAATGAAATAGTTAGCTAACTGTATGTTAGTACGATTTCTATATAGCATATAGGTAAAAAAATCTTGCTTAAATAAGAAACTTTTCTCCAAATAAAATTGTATGTTTGAAATACGGTTATTTTTTCTTTTCTCGTTAACAATATATTCATATTTATAATATCGTCTATTTGTACGGTATAAGCAACCTAATAAGAAGTGGTTAATGTCATGGATATTTCTCTTTCTATGCGTTTTACAAATATATACAATATTTCTTATTAATATATCACAACCAGCCTTGTATCGTAGTGGTTAAAGACTGAGATTCTTGTTGGAAAGATTCTGAGTTCGATTCCTGGATCGTTTCAATTTACTAAAAATTGGACATAAAAATATTAACCTAACTTGTAAACCTATTTGAATAGAATAATACCATACAATTCATTTGGAAGTACTGACTGTTTACTTTTTTATATAGAAATGCATGTTTCCTCAGTCATGCCTGGACGATCACCTTTCATCATATCCCAGTATTCCTGGTGTTGGGGGCCTTCGGCTTCCGAAGGTCCTCAAAAACGTGGTTTGACAATATTTTCTAAGTATGCAAGCAGGTATCTTCGGAATCAAGTTGCGGGTATACAGAAGCATGGTCAAGACGAAGCTTGACTGAAATGGAAGACGATCATGACGAAGGATGAAACAATCACGAAGTTATGTGCAGAGGAGCTTCAGCATGACAGCAGAAAGGGGAAACCGACTTAAAGATGAAAAGCCAAATCAGCCCTCGAAGAATTACTATAGAGTTATTGATAAAAGTGAAGGGCATTAATGTAATTTTATACGGGCTGCGTCCCGTGCCTATAAATAGATGAACAGTATTCCTGTACTGTTCACGCTGACTTGGCATTGGCATCACGCTTGTACCCTTACTTTCCTTCAAGCCGAAGGTACATTTGTAATATTGTCATCATTTATATAAGAAAAACGAATAGAAATAAATCAATAAGTAATGTTTAAAGTAGTTATGTTATTTTCCATATTATGTACATAAATCTTTTCTTAATCTTTTATTGTGATTATGAAGGTATGACCTTCATAACCTTCGTCCGAAATTCATTATACCCAAGGGGAAATAATGTTTCGAAGGACGAAGGACTTTAATATTTAACATTGTGTGTTGCCTTGTTCTTGATTCATAGCATTTGAGAACAAGTCCCCAACATTGGCGCCCACCTCCGGTGAACTCACTTCCATTTCTTGAGCTCTGAACACCTTCGGCAAGCATCACCTTCGTCATGCCGCCGAAAAAAGCTTCAGCGACATGGGCTGCTACTCTGCAGCCATTGGACCCCAATCGGGACGTCCTTTCTCTTAGGGAGGCATGAAGCCAGAAGAGGAAGGCTGCTAGTCCAACGCCTCCGGAAGATGACCTGGACCAGGAGATCCAAAACCTGGAGATCCTTCAGCAACAGGTGCAACGAAAGAAAGAGAAGATGGCTCGTTTAGCTGACCTCCAGAGACAGATAGATGAAGCTTCCGAAGAGGTTCGTAATCTTGTTCAAGATGACCAGAACCAAAGGCCTCCGCGCAGAGAGCTTCATCAGGAAGGTTTCTACAATGAGGACGACTGGTATGAAGATTTCCATCATGGAAATTTTGCTTTCGATGATGCTTCTCCTCTATCAACAGAATTGCAGGCTACACCATGGCCCCAGTATTACAAGCCACCCCAGCTCCCCATGTATGACGGTCATACAGACTCGAAGCAATTCTTGATGAGCTATGAACCAACCATATCTTCGTATGGTGGCAACACTGCAGTCATGGCAAAGTCTTTTGTCATGGCCATCAAGAGTGTCGCTCAGACCTGGTACTCCTCTCTCCGGCCAGGGACAATCACCTCTTGGCAGAAGCTGAAGGATATGTTGATAACCAGCTTCCAAGGGTTTCAGACGAAGCCAGTTACTGCTCAAGCTTTATTCCAGTGTACCCAGGACCACGAAGAATACCTCCAGGCGTATGTCTGAAGGTTTCTGCGTCTGAGGGCACAAGCGCCAACAGTGCCCAATGAAATTGTCATTGAGGCCATGATTAAGGGGCTTCGGCCGGGACCTTCAGTGCAATACTTTGCCAGGAAGCCACCACAAACTTTGGAGAAGCTGCTCCAGAAGATGGACGAGTACGTCTGGGCCGACAATGACTTCCGCCAAAGAAGGGAGGAGGCATTTAGGTTCTCTGAAATGACTAGGGGCTTCGGAGGAAGATTTCATACGAGGCATGTCAGGTCAATTCATAACTCCACTCAAAGTGATGATAGAGGGAGCCAACAGCAAAGGCCACAATACTCTTCGCAAGCTTCGGGACAACAGCAAAGCTCTGTTCGGCCGCGAGCGCCAAGGGGCAGAGGCGCCAGGGGCTTCGGGGGAAGATTTGGGGATCAGCCAAGAAGAATTTATTGTCTATTCTGTGGTGAAGACAAGGGCCATACCACCAGGATGTGCCACGTCACCATCCAGAAGCAAAAGGAGATAGCAGAAGCTGCAGCAGAACAGAGTCAGCCGAAGCAGGTCATGCACACTGCTTCGTACCATTCGCCTTACATCCCAGAATATGTAGGCAACCACTCTGCAGCTTCTGTTACTTCGGCAAGTCAACCCCAAGCATCTTGGCAACAGCCTCCACCGCCACCACCAACGCAGCGAGGACAACAGCCAGAAGGGAGTCAGCACACTCACCTTCAGAGGGACTTCAAAGAGGAGTCCGAAGCTCGCACAGTCAATAGCACTGTGCCAGAGTCGAAGCACATTAGTGACAAATATCCTACCTCGACAACAGTTTTTTTCGCATTTTTACATTCAGTATTACTTTTTTGTTAATAAGGAACAATTATGGGAAGTCTGAGTGTCTTTTATCGTTTTTCAATTTCTTGTAGCAGTTTTGTCTTTTACCATAATAAAAATATGTCTTTTCCATAGGCTTGAGTTGCCGAAGCATACAAATTTATGGTGGCATGAAGGACCTTTGTATTATCAAAAATTTGTTCTAAGGGACACAGTGCAATTTATTCGAAGCAGCAAAAAGTCGTTCCTAAGGGAACGCAGTGTAAGTTTTCTGAGCCTACAGCGAAAAGTCAGCGCTGATTCCGCCGAAAGTAAAAGGCGAAGAAGCTCCTAAGGGAGGCTTACAGCGAAAAGTCAGCGCTGATTCCGCCGAAAGTAAAAGGCGAAGAAGCTCCTAAGGGAGGCTTACAGCGAAAAATAAACGCTGATTCCGCTAAAAGTAAAAGGCGAAGAAGCTCCTAAGGGAGGCTTACAGCGAAAAGTCAGCGCTGATAAAAAACATTGTGTGCTTTATCGCAGGGATGTGTGTATTTTCGGCATAAAAATCATTTTGCATAACATAACATCATCACATCATTTTGCATAACATAAGCATCATACAGCATATTGCTTGTGGAACAAGAAGGGGATACAGTATTGATCTTCGGAGAATGTTTTGAAAAAGAGAAAATCGTGCTAAGGCACAAGATAAATTGAGAAGAAGTGTAGCTTCATTAGAGAGGCAACATAAAACTTTTTTATAGCTTCGGAGAATATTTCACGAAGCTTGGATATTCTTCATCAGAGAAGTATGGAAATTCTTCTAATATATAAAAGATTTTCTTCACGAAGCATGAAAAGAAGGGAAGGTGTTTTTTCGCCGAAGGCTCAAAAAATGGTATGTATGCAAAGTTTCATGCATCGTAAAGAATTGAACTATAAATAGATTATATATTACATTCAAAGTTACAATGTACTACACATGTTACATTCCAAATATTTTTACAATAGCATCTAATCCTCCTTAAGAACTATTTCTGCAGCTTCGTTCAGTAGCTGATCGACAACCTTGTCCATGATGGCTTCGGCCATTTTTCTAATTTCATCGTCCCCCTTCGGGTGGGGGCCCGGAGATGCCTCAGCAGGTTCTGAGGGAGGAGAAGATACGGCTATATTACTATTACAAACCGCGAACAAAGTCTAGAATCAAAAATTACAATAGAATAAAAACCACTAGTTAATACCTATTTGCCCTTCGGGCTCTGTGCCTTTCTCAGCAGCCTCTGCTATCTTCCTAGCATCATGGATGCCTTTTTCGCTTCTTTGAATGATCTCTTGAGCCATTTCTCGACCGCCATTGTCCCAAATGTCGGTGAAAATTTTTCCACCAACCAGGCTTGATTCGGCCGAGGGGTCCTTTATGTCTTCGGAGGACAAGGCGGTTTCGGTTTGTGTTAAAGATTTCACATGATTACAGCCTTTTCTTTCCAGCACAGTAGCAATCCCCCTAGCGCCTGAAAAAGCACATATATCTCCACGGCTATTCAAGATTTCTTCGAAGGCCTCAGCTTCGTGACTGATCCATTCAATCGGGCCTTCTGGATTCCCCCTTGTGAAATTCTCTTCGCTAGAGAATGCGCCAACGCTGGCGAAGCTAGATTTTATCTTCTTAATGCACTCTATGGATTTATCATAGTATCTTTTCTTGGAAGCACGAAGCTCTTCAACATTTATTTCCAAATGATTTGCCCATTGATCACTAAGTTCTCGTTTTGTTTCTTCTAGTATGCGTTCTTCTTTAGCCCTGGCCAGTTGTTTCTGAAGATCCTGAATTTCGCGTTTTTGGGCTTCAGCTTGAGCCTTAGAGGTAGCTTCGTCTTCCTTTATTTTATCCACTAGTGTAAGCAGAATTTTATCTTTTTCCAAAGCTTCGTTCCTCAGCTTGATAACCTCTGCTCGTAAGTTGTTGAAAGCAATATTATAACTTTCGTCTTTAGCATTCTTTTGCGCTCTCAAATCGTTGCTTAGTATTAAACCCTATATGAAAAAAGAATTACTATAAGAATAAAAGAATGATTCAAAAATTGTAAATTTCTAAATATACAATTCTCGCACCTTCAGACTATTATATGCAAGGCTATCCGCAAGATCCTCCTTCGTCATAGCGCATAATCCAGCTTCAAGCTTCGGAAACCCCATACTCCTAGCCATCTCCCGGCAGACAGATAATTCTTTGTTGTCAGGGAGGCAGTATAGGAAGTCATCTTCGTCTGTCCCATTGAACACTAGTGCCCCCTTCGGATATTTTAATTCTCTGGCATAGTGATTAGCTTCGTAAATCTCTTCTTCAGATAATTTCTTCCCCGAAGCATGTCGCACAATGTAATCGCGTATGTTGGAAGGTGCTTCGGGGGCAGCAGTGTCAATTTCTTCAACCAAAATTAGCTCTGACATTTTTATTTTTTCGGCTTGCAAAGCTGCCTTTGTAACTTTTGTTTCTTCGGTTTCCAAAGGTTGTTCCTTAGTGGGCTCTGAAGGCCCAGCTTCAGCTTCAAGTTGTTGCTTCGAAGCTTCAGCAACAAAGGCTTCAGTAGACACTTCAGAAAGTTCAACAGTTTTCTTTGGAGTTATGCTTGAAGATTTAATTGTCTCCAAAACATCTAACACATTAACCATCCTTTTTCTTTTCGGGGTCACTGTTGGACCCTTCTGGCTTTTTCCTGTCTCAATCTTTGCTGAGGGACTTAAAACTTCTGATGTTTTTGCTTCTTGAGTCCTTGGTTCTTCCATCTTTTCTGTTGTTGGCACTTCGGCCAATTCTTTGATTTCTGGCAGCAGGGTTGATTCTTTAGCTTCGGTGGCCGAAGAGGTCTCACCGGCGAACTCAGGCACTGTGGCCAGTTCAATATAACGTGGCCGGTGTGTGAGAACCTTTACCCTTTTCCTCTTCGGCGCCGGCTCATTAGGAGCGGCTGAAGTAGTCTCCTTCGCAGAGCAAGTATTCTTTCTTTTTTGACCCCGCACTGGATAATGGTAGTCGGGGTAGACGAACCCAATTGCGTCAAATACTCGGTTCAGCCTCTTCTTCTTTCGGCCTCCGAAGGCTGCTGACAATGCAGTATCTTCGGCCTTTGAATATACCCCAAGCAGTTCATCACATACAGTCTCAATGCTTTTTAGCCAGTCGTCATCTGGCTCAATGAATTTATCTCCGAACTTAAATGTGTATTTCAGCCTGACTAGACCACCTTCGTCAGTCTCTTTAATGGTCTCCTGTGGCATTTCCCATTTTTCCACAAGTGGCCATACTCTGAAGGCAATGTGTTCTTGCACCAAATCCCTCGTCCCAATAAAAGAGCAAACAACACCGAAGGCTCTCTGGCATTCTTCGGCTGCTTCATTCATTTCCACCTTCGGCCTCCGCAGGCCGAAGCATTGCCAGATGGGGCGCATAATGATTTTCTTTATATCTTCTCGTGATTTCAAGTCATTCTTCACGTAAAACCATTCTGTCATCCAGTCGCCAGGCCACCTCTTTCGAAAGGTCGGCACGGGGCAGCTTGACCTAGACCGGGAGCCGAAGCTGTAGCAGCCAAAATTGTTGTGATACTGTTCCTTACCCCAGGGTTTTGTTTCGTACAACAATTCATGTATGTTGCAGAAGCTTTTTGCATCAGGTTCCAAGCCTTGGCTTCTCATGGCCCACACGAAGATATTCATCCTTATGATTGCTTCGGGGGTAAGTTGGTGAAGATAGATTTCAAAAATCTTCAGCACCTCTACAACAAAGCTGCTTAAGGGAAATCGTAGTCCAGCTTTCATAAAGCTTCGGAATACCACGACTTCATTTTCCTCAGGAGTTGGACAAGTCTTCTCTCCTTCATCAGCCCTCACAACGGACAAGTCCTGGAAATATCTGCCCCTCATGTTGACAAGATGATTTTCTTTAATACTAGATTTGCCAAAAACCGCATGGCTTGGTCGCCAAGGTCGATCTTCGGAGTCTTCACCACCACTATCCACATCATAGCTGTCACTGTCACCAGTATCTTCAGATAAACCCTCCAAAATTTCTTTAGTAATCTTCTCTGTATTAGTCTTCGACATCGATTGAAGAAAACCCAGATGCATCTCCTCTGAAAGACTTAGCTTCGAATCACCAACAGCTTTTTTATCTTCAGACATCCTTGCAAACGTTGAGAAAGTGCTCTCTAAACCGAAGCTTTAAAATATAAAAGGCCAAGCAAGTGTTGTTGCGCGCAGGCTAAAAGTTGGGTGAGTAAAAGCAGTTGGCAAGAGAGCGTACCAAATAAACTCGGGATGAGCTCTTATTTATACGCCCAGAGCGTTGAAACTGGAGGGTCCCGCTTGTCAAAGACTGTTGCTATTCTAGCAAAGAGAAGGTGTTTTTTCGGACCTTCGGCTTAAGGCCTTCGTCCATATCGCAATATGAATTTATCATTATAACAAATTAATATTGCGAGGGACTACTGTTGGGGGCCTTCGGCTTCCGAAGGTCCTCAAAAACGTGATTTGACAATATTTTCTAAGTATGCAAGCAGGTATCTTCGGAATCAAGTTGCGGGTATACAGAAGCATGGTCAAGACGAAGCTTGACTGAAATGGAAGACGATCATGACGAAGGATGAAACAATCACGAAGTTATGTGCAGAGGAGCTTCGGCATGACAGCAGAAAGGGGAAACCGACTTAAAGATGAAAAGCCAAATCAGCCCTCGAAGAATTACTATAGAGTTATTGATAAAAGTGAAGGGCATTAATGTAATTTTATACGGGCTGCGTCCCGTGCCTATAAATAGATGAACAGTATTCATGTACTGTTCACGCTGACTTGGCATTGGCATCACACTTGTACCCTTACTTTCCTTCAAGCCGAAGGTACATTTGTAATATTGTCATCATTTATATAAGAAAAACGAATAGAAATAAATCAATAAGTAATGTTTAAAGTAGTTATGTTATTTTCCATATTATGTACATAAATCTTTTCTTAATCTTTTATTGTGATTATGAAGGTATGACCTTCATAACCTTCGTCCGAAATTCATTATACCCAAGGGGAAATAATGTTTCGAAGGACGAAGGACTTTAATATTTAACATTGTGTGTTGCCTTGTTCTTGATTCATAGCATTTGAGAACAAGTCCCCAACAGCTGGTGTATCGGATTCCTTGAGGAAATCCCAACCACACTATTTAATATATCTGCCATGTAGGTTGTTGAACAGGGTTTCGCAGCCCTCGTAGCAATGGTGCAAGCTTGGGAGAGCTCTGCACCAGATGAAAACAAGACACCTGAGAAGAGGTTCTGGCAGTCAGGCCAGTCTGCTATTGCCCAAACAATTTCATTACTGTTACAAAAAGCTTGGTTGTTTCAAGCTGACAATATGGTATGTTAGTTTGCCGTTGACCTGTTGTCTTGAGGTATTCAAGTGGTGAAACTTGCTTGACTGTTTTCAACATTCATTTCAGGAGGGCTCTGCATTACCACCTCTGTCATGCGTAAACGATGCTTCTGTGTTACTTGAGTTTGTCATGAGTTCTGTCACTTGCATGGAAGAAACTGAAAGTCTGAAGGTCTTTGAGCTGGTAGCTACATGGGCTGACGCTATTGCCAACTGGGACTCTTGGGAGGAGATGGAGGATCAGGGTGTTTTCAACACAATTAAAGAAGCTGTCAATTTTCACCAGAGATTTGACCTCGACGGTCTCTTCCTGAAAACGCACTTTGTGAGATGTCATTCCACTAGGTATTCATTCTGTCATGGTTCTGTTTTAATACACGCAGGTCACTCAAGCAGATCTAAAGTTATTCTTTGAGTCCATATGTGGTGAGGTTGGTCGTTCTTTACTCCAAACACAATCTCCCTTCTGTATAGCTAAAAGTTTGCAAAAATGGCACCATCAAGATCGGTCTGGAGACCAACAAGATCATGGACTTCATCAAGTTTGACGTCGGCAACGTGGTCATGATGACCGGCGGGAGGAACACCTGGCTTGTAGGAGTGATCAAGAACAGGGAGAAGCACAAGGGTAGCTTCGAGACCATCCACGTGCTGCTTAGAGCTTTTTGCTATGTCTAGTTTTCTCCTATTTGTTGTACAGGAAAACATAGAATGGAATTCAAATTTGGTGGCCGCAAAATGTGGAGACTTGAATTCATATAAAGTTAGGCTTAACATTAGTGCAAACAATTGTATTTTAGTTTAGATTTAGAGTACACTTATGTATGTGTTGTTTGACAATGCTTATTTATGATATATTGAATGGTACTTATTTATATTATATTAATTATAATGTTGTTCAATATATGTGTATGTATATTTCTCTTTCAAATTATTATAACATGACATCTGAAAAAATGATTATAAATTGAAGAATGTACTGCCGTGTAAGTCATTTCATTTAACTTAATAAGACGGTCACCAAAATGTCTAATATCAGTCTCCTAAATAAGACGGTTTCTAAAACGTCCATTATTAGTCACCTAAATAAGATGGTTTTCCTATTGTAATCATCTATTATTGTAGGATATTCGAGACGGTTTGATAAATACTTTATGACTTATAATGTTTGTATGCTCTACGGTTCTTTAGAAGCAGTGTCTTAAACAAAAACCTAATTCAAGACGGTCTATCGGACAAAATGACTTAAACAAATACCTTTTTCATACGGTTATAAATTAAAAATTATCTTATATAATATCTTTTTAAGACGGTTTATAACCATCTTAAATGTGGGACATCTTTTACGACTCCATCAAATTTGGACACTTCATAAGCGTCTTAAGAACTGTAAATTAACCGTCTCATATAACATGTTTTGTAGTAGTACCCCTCGCTCATCCCCCGAGCAATCTATGGCACGCCATCAACAGACGGCGGGACACGCGGAGCTCCATCAACGCTTCACGTGAACGGCGACATGAGAATGATATACGACGCCGAGAGGAGTACGATCGGGATCATGGCGTTCCGACACGAAGTCAGGCCACTAGAGTTGAGTTGGCAACGGCTTCAACTGGTGGCACTACCCGGGGACGGTCAAGACAGCACATCGGCAACTCCCCTCCTCGGGACCGGCACCACAGTAGTCAATAGGAAGACACGTGTGGAGTATCTGCGCTTACTCCGCGTCTCAGGGCCATTCAATGGCCCCCAAACTTCAAGGTCTCCAACGTCGACAAATACGAGCCTAAGCAGGACCCAGGAGGCTGGTTGGTCGTCTATACAACCGCTGCCCGGGCCACTGGGGCAACTAAAGATGTGATGATTGCATACTTGCCCATTGTCCTTGGGCAAGATGCATTGCAATGGCTACGACACCTATCGCGACACTGCATCGACGATTGGAGCGACTTTAGTCGGTGTTTTATCGCCAACTTCCAATCCCTCTCCGACAAGCCGGTGCAGCCGTGGGACCTCAAATCCATCAGGCGTCGAGGGGATGAAACGCTTCGGTCGTACCTCAAGAGGTTTTAGACCATGAGAAATTGCATCCCCGAGGTCGCTGAGGCAGCAGTGATTGAGGACTTCTACCGGGGATCCAATGACTCGGCCTTCGTCCGAGCCATACTGCAAAAGGCGCCGACCACCTCCGAGCAGCTGTTCAGGGAAGCAGATGTCTACGTCACCGCCGACGAACGGGCTTAGGACCTCATCGGGGGAGCGAAGCCTGCTCCGTCTGCACCGCGGCATGACGCGAACCAGCAAACTGACAAGCGTTGGGAGAAGAGGCCTCTTGAAGAGGTCCACGCCGCTGGACCACCCGTCTCTCATGCCCGAGGTGCACCCCATGGAGGTGAGCGGACACTGAACGACATCCTCGATGCCCAGTGCCCGTATCACAAGGATATGCGCCACACCTTGCGGAACTGCAGAGATTTCAAGCATTCCGTCGGGAATGGCCGACCCTTCCAACCTCTACCACCTCCCCCACCACGAGGAGGGCCCGGGAAACCTTGATGACCTCAGCAGAAGGAAGGGGAGGAGGTGGAGCATTCCTGTGCGTCGACAGAGAGGTCAATGTCATCTTCGGAGGACACGAGTTGCAAGAGAACAAAAGGCAACAGAAGCTCAACGACCGACAGATACTGGTGGCAACCACCAGTGCCCCCACCCCCTATCGGTGGTCAGAACACTCGATCACCATTACCCGGGCGGATCAATGGCTCAACTTCGATCATCCGGGCAAGTACTCGCTCCTCGTCGATCCGGTGATCCGAGAAAGCAGGGTAAAGAAAGTATTAGTGGACGGGGGAAGCAGCATCAACGTCACCTTCCCCCGGACACTCTTGGGCTTGGGAGTTGCACTCAAAGAGCTCCATGAGTCGGACACTCCTTTATTCGGCATTGTGCCGACCGAAGGACAATACCCGTTTGGACACATCTACATGCCTGTTACCTTTGGAACTCCGGAAAACTACAGAACCAAGTTCCTGAGGTTCGAGGTGGCAAGCTTCGACTACGGATACAATGCCATCATCGGCAAGCCAGGATTGGCGAAATTCATGGCCATTCCGCACTATTCGTACATGATATTGAAGATGTCAGGGCCACAAGGGATCATCACCGTGCGCGCTGACTTCCAAGGCACTGCGGAATGTTTCCGAGTAGCCATTCAGGTGGCCTTACTACCAAACCACCAACGACTTCCTCCACGCACGCAAACGCAAAGCCTAAGGGAGACCTCGCAATACCTGCGAACGAAGCTCAAGCCATGACCTCTATGTGGCCGACTGAGGAGATGAAGAGGATCAACCTTGGATTCGCTGATGAACACAAGACTGCCATCATCAGCTCCAGCCTGGACGACAAATAGGAAAGCGCGCTCGTTCAGTTCCTGCAAGATAACCGAGACGTATTCGCATGGCAGCCTGCGGATATGCCGGGAGTCCCAATAGAACTGGCCGAGCACAAACTGAAGGCCTATCCCCAAGCAATGCCGATCCGACAAAAACTACGTCATTTCACGTCTGACAAGAGAGAGGCTATTCGCGCCGAGCTAGCTCGCTTAGTCGCAGCAGGGTTCATTAGAGAAGTACTGCATCCTGAGTGGCTAGCAAATCCTGTTCTTGTACTCAAAAAGAATAAAGTGGATTGGCGCATGTGCGTCGACTATACGGATCTCAACAAACACTATCCGAAGGATCCCTTTGGACTCCCTAGAATAGATCAAGTGGTTGATTCGACTGCCGGATGTTCTATGTTGTCCTTCCTGGACTGCTATTCTAGATACCATCAGATCAGCTTAGCAAAAGAAGATGAGGAAAAAATGCATTCATCACCCCGTTTGGAGCTTTCTGCTATACCTCCATGCCGTTCGGCCTCAAAAACGCAGGAGCGACTTATCAGAGAGCTATTCAAACATGTTTAGCCGATCACTGGGGCAAGCGGGTAGAATCTTACGTTGATGATGTGGTGATCAAAACAGAAAACTTAGAAAACTTCATCGAAGATTTGTAGCTGGTCTTCAACAGCCTGAGACGATACCGGTGGAAGCTCAACCCAGAGAAATGCGTCTTTGGAGTACCAGTAGGGAAGTTACTCGGATTCATTGTCAGCCATCGAGGAATCAAAGCTAACCCAGAAAAAATTGAAGCCATCATGAGAATGGAAGCGCCACGGTCATAGAAGAAAGTGCAGAGGCTTACTGGCTGCATGGCAGCCTTAAGCAGGTTCATATCATGGTTAGGCAAAAAGGGCCTACCGTTCTACAAATTGCTCAAGAAGGTGGACAAGTTTCAGTGGACCACAGAAGCACAGGAAGCTCTAGAAGCATTGAAAAAGTTCCTGACCACGCCACCAGTACTCAAGCCGCCACGCCGAGCCACGCCAAATCATCCGGCGGAAGATCTATTGTTATACATCTCCTGCACGACTCACGTGGTGAGCTCCGCATTGGTAGTTGAGCGGGCAGAGGAAGGACACACATATCTAGTACAGCATCTGGTCTACTTCAGCAGTGAAGTTCTGGGACCCTCTAAAAAGAAGTATCCCCAAGTTCAAAAACTACTGTACGCAGTACTTCTAACCGCTCACAAACTTCGTCACTACTTTGATGACCACAAAGTCATAGTAGTCAGCGGGTTTCCAATAGGGGACATCCTTCACAACAAAGAAGCCATTGGAAGAATAGCCAAGTGGGCCAGCGAGCTGGGAGCTCATGACATAGAGTTTTGGCCTTGCACAGCAGTAAAGACCCAAGCACTAGTTGACTTCGTATCCGAGTGGACTGAACAACAAGTCCCTAACAACCCGGAGGCTACTGAAGTATGGCGAATGTATTTCGATGGCTCGCTAAAGCTATAGGGAGCAGGCGCATGGATCCTCTTCATTGCCCCTAGAGGTGAACAACTCAAGTACGCTCTTCAGCTATTATTCCCAGCATCAAATAATGCAGCAGAATATGAGGCACTTATCCATGGGTTGAACATCGCCATATCACTGGGCACTAAGAGGTTAATGGTATTCGGAGATTCACTAGTGGTCATAAGCCAGATAAATAAAGATTGGGATTGCTCGACTGATTCTATGGGCAAGTACTGTACAGCCGTCCGAAAATTAGACGACAAGTTTGAAGGGTTGGAATTCCATCACGTGGAAAGAGACCGCAACGCAGCAGCAGACGCGTTGTCGAAGCTAGGATCCAGTTGGGCCTAGGTCCCACCCGGAGTATTTGTCTAGGAAGTATCACGCCCAAGTATTTTCCTCATATCAGGCGGAAGAGTGCAACACCTTGAGCCAACTAGAATTGGACTCTAATGACTGGAGAGAACCTATCATCAGGTACATAAAGAATGAAGAAGAACCAGATGATCCATGTTGCAGTAGAACGCATCGCAAGACAGTCGGCCCACTACTCCCTCATAGGGGGCGCACTATATAGAAGGGGCGCGATAGGAGTCATCATGAAGTGCATTTCCTCGGTTACTGTGAAGTAGCTATTAGATGAGATCCATGCCGGATAGTGTGGAATACACGCATCATCCAGAACTCTGGTTGGGAAAGTTTTCAGGTCTGGTTTCTATTGGCCAATAACAAAGAGTGATGCAACCTAGTTAGTCCAGAGATGTGAAGCTTGCCAATTCTTGTCAAAACAACAACACTTACCGGCACAACAGCTGCAAACCATACCTGTAACATGGCCATTTGCATGCTGGGGACTGGACATGATTCGACCTTCAAGAAAGCTCAGGGAGGCTATACTCACGTGCTGGTCGCCATTGACAAATTCACCAAATGGATAGAGTACAAGCCTATTGCTTCTTCAACCTCAGCCAAGGCAGTGGAGTTCATACAAGACATAATATTCAGGTTTGGGATACCAAATAGCATCATAACCGACCTGGGATCCAACTTCACTAGCTCTGAATTCTTTGATTTCTGCGAACAACGGAGTATCCAGATCAAGTACGCATCAGTTGCACACCCAAGATCCAATGGTCAGGTGGAAAAGGGCTAATGGAATGATATTGGAAGCACTCAGGAAGAAAGTGTTCGACAAAAAAGAAAAGTTCACAGGAAAGTGGATTAGAGAGTTGCCCTATGTGGTTTGGAGCTTGAGAACTCAACCTAGTCGAGCTCTGCATGGAAATACCCCCTTCTTCATGGTCTATGGTTCGGAGGCAGTGCTACCTGCCGACCTTAGGTTTGGGGCACCAAGGCTGGTATTCGAAAGCATAACTGAAGCCGAAGCTACCAGGCTAGAGGATATTGATGTGCTAGAGGAAGAGCAATTGAACACAGTAATTTAGTCGGCCAGATACCAGCAGACCTTGAGGCGCAATCACGATAAAGCCATACGACACTGATCCTTTGTAGTGGGAGACCTGGTCCTTCGCCAAATTCAAACGGGGGAAGGACGACACAAGTTGTCACCACTATTGGAAGAGCCATTCATTGTGTCAGAAGTCACTCGTCCGGGATCATACCGGCTTACTCAAATGGATGGAACGGAAGTGGGGAATTCATGGAAAATAGAGCATATTAGAAAGTTTTACCCTTAGCAAGGCCTCAAAAGCTATCAGAGCAACATTGTATTCTAAAATTGGAGAATACGTCATCAATAAAGATTTCATTTTCAAGGGCACTCAAACTGTTGACTATCAATTGACTTCGATTTGATTGGACTTGGAATCAACACCCTTACTCGACTTAGGGTGACCACTATACCCTATTAATGGAGCAATCGACTTAAGTCGGTGACAACTTAAGACGGTGCAACACGGTCGCGCTTACTCGACTTAGGGTGACCACTATACCCTACTAACGGAGCAATCGGCTTAAGTCGGCGATGACTTAAGACGGTGCAACATGCTCGCGCTTACTCGACTTAGGGTGACCACTATACCCTACTAACGGAGCAATCGGCCTAAGTCGGCGAAGACTTAAGACGGTGCAAAATGCTCGCGCTTACTCGACTTAGGGTGACCACTATACCCTACTAACGGAGCAATCGGCTTAAGTCGGCGAAGACTTAAGACGGTGCAACATGCTCGTGCTCACTTGACTTAAGGGTGACCACTATACACTACTAACGGAGTAATCGGCTTAAGTCAACGACGACTTAAGATGGTGCAACATGCTCGCGCTTACTCGACTTAGGGTGACCACTATACCCTGCTAACGGAGCTATCGGCTTAGGTCGGCGACGACCTAAGACGATGCTACATGCTCACGCTGACTCGGCTTAGGGGAATCACTACCCTACTAGCGGGGCAATCGACTCAAGTCAGCAATGATTTAAGTCAGCATGATACGATGACATCTACTCATCTTAAGGCGACCACTATGCCTTACCAGCCAAGCGATTGGCATAAGTCAGGAAAAGTTTCAAAACCAGCACGCCACATTTACTTTCACAATTGTTTAGGATGACTGTCATACCCTGATTACCAGCCAAGCGATTGGCATAAGTCAGGAAAAGTTTCAAAACCAGCATGCCACATTTACTTTCACAATTGTTCAGGATGACTGTCATACCCTGACAACAAAAACAATCAGTACTTCAGGAAAACAAAATGTTATAATTGCCAGTGCCAAGGACACATCCTAGTGCTCCACCCACAAAAAATTCGAACACAACCATCACACGCACATAGAATTCATAAGTACATTCAGTGCTTTGCAGGATGTCACTGCATCGAAACATCTCTATTGGCAATGTTTTTCGCAGGAGCAATCGAGGAAGAAGGCCGACTCGAGGCATCAGGCGCAGCCTTGACGTCGGCGATAATGTCATCAGGAACCACTACACCAGGCCTCCTTATCAAGATACGCCCCTTGTGAATGGCTTTGTCCATAGCCTTGTCGCGCTGAGCCCTCAGAACGGCGCAGCTGTCCTCTGAAGCTTTGGCAGCTAGTCG
The DNA here is from genome assembly GCF_902167145.1 of Zea mays. Lineage (NCBI taxonomy): Eukaryota > Viridiplantae > Streptophyta > Magnoliopsida > Poales > Poaceae > Zea > Zea mays. Next base: position 66,388,405 of record NC_050104.1, on the reverse strand, counting down.
AGCAGTTTCCAGCTCCTGTGCAGCGAGTTTCTTCGAAGCACGAAAATCTTTAATGGTCAAATCCTTGGCCGATAACTGTTGTCCTAGCCGCTGAACTTCATCCTGAGATACTTGCAGCTCGTGACGATGATGGTCCAGATCTGACATAGTGAAGCGGTGGCTCCTTTCAAAAATAGTTAAGGAATTGCTAGCGTCACGATATAATTTGTCCAAGTTATCACGAGAGGCCACAAGAGCTTGTCTTTTCTCCTGCGAACAAGAATCAACATTCAGCACCCAGCCAACAATAAGCATGGCAGAGTCAACTAAGGGAGTTTACCTCATATGCCATCCTTTCTGAGTTAAGCTGAGCATTGAGAGAAGAATTCAAAGAATGTGCATCATCCAGAGAAGCAGAAACCCGAACCAGGTCGGTTTGACCTTGAGAATACTTCTCCTCAAGATCAGAGTACCGTTGGGTTAAGTCGGCTTGACTTTGAAGATATTTTTCCTCAAGCTCAGAGCACCGCTGTCACAACCGGTTTTGGAAGGCAAACCGAATGTGAACCATGTACGTGCGAGGATCAGAAACTCACGTACACAGCGATTACATAATTGGACATCATCACACAATGCTCGAAATAAATAGCGGAAAGGTACTTTATTACATCAAGATGTCCAAGACATCCACAGAGTCTATTACATAACCATCGTCTTTAACATAATTATCAAAGTGCGGAAATACGGAACGTAGATGCTAAGCCTACACAGGCAGCTGACTGGGGGTTTGCCAGTAAGAAAGAACTAGAACTCATCATATTCCTGGAACTCCTCAAAGTCATCCATGTTGCCAGCATCACCTCCTGAGCACTCAGTACAATGGGGACAACTTAGGGTGGGGTTGGTGTGTAAAGCAAGGGTGAGTACACATCAACGTACTCAGCAAATGTCCTGTTTGGCTAAGGTGGACTAGCTATATATGGAGTTGAGGTCAAGTAGTTGCTTTTAGTTGGTCAAATATTTATTATCATTAGTAGATCCAAGTTTTAGTAATAAACCCAGTTATTATTGTCGGTGTTTTGGGTCCGACCGCACACCCGGGGTTGCCCCTCAAGGTGTTTTTAGGAGTAGGACGGTGTCGCCGACTGTAGCAAAATGGTTCGTGCCAGGCGCACGAGGGACAGTGGACAATGTTTACAGGTTCGGGCCGCTTAGAGATGCGTAACACCCTACGTCCTGGTGAGTATGCTTGGTGAATGGGGTTACAAGGTAACTCTCTGAATTGAGAATGCAGAGAGTTGAGGTGGGTGGCTGAGTAATAAGGTCGATCGTTCTGAAGGGGTGCCTCCTAGGCCTTATATACTCGACCGTGGGGCAATACACGTGGATATGATAACAATGTGCACCTAAAAGATAGTAAACTGTTTGAGTCTATCTTCCTATGGTTCTGCCGACCTATCCTCGCCTGGTTCCGTTGCATGGGACTCCAGCGCGGGAGAGTCGGATCTTTGTTGTGGTCGCTTGCTCAACGTTGTGGGCCGTCCGGGCTTACACCAATCCGGCCTTACGTCAACCTGCTTTACTGATTGTCCCTCCTCAGGCCCACGAAGGATGGCCTTACGATTTATTGGGCCCTTGGGCCTCTCCTGAGGTCTTTTACCCTTCCGGTGGACCCGGGGGATATCTATCCCCCACAAGCCCCCGATCTTTGGGTTGATTTTGAGGTAATCAGCTCAAAGATCCCAGGTCCAGCTTGCAGTCTTCATTTATGATAAGGGATGCTTTCCAAGCAGTCCAGTAAAAATGATTTTTTACTATCTCCTTCTGCTTAGATCATTCGTAGACTGGAGCCTTGCTTCATGTTTGTGCCTTAGAGGTCGGCATTTCTTTTTGTGGGACCCTGAACTTCATTGGGTGCACCGGAGGTGCACCCAATGGGTGTAGCCCCCGAGCTTCGAGTAGATTTTGGAAAACAATCTGCTCGAAGGTCTTCATCAGAAATTATTTTTATTTTACTCTTGTATTTTGGTTGAGGGCCAGCCTTGTCTTTAATCTTGTTCTATGCCTTAGAAGTCGACACTATCTTGGCTTTGAAATGGTATTTCATGGGGTGCACCGAAGGTGCACCCAATGGGTGTAGCCCCCGAGCTTCAAGTGGATTTTTGAGGATAATCCACTTGAAGGTCTTCCTTTCGTGACTTTTTGTTGAAGGTTATCTTTTTCTGCCTTAGAAGTCGGCATTATGTCATCCACATTATGCTTTAGAGGTCAACATTATGTCATCAATATTATGCTTCAGAGGTCAGCATGTATTTTGTCTTTTGCAGCCGAGTTCGTGATCCGCCCATATCTTGCTAGGTGGTGCAATTTATTTGCTCTGCAACTGGTTGGACATTTGATGGTCGTTCCCTGTCTAGTCTTCACGTCGCTTCTGTCGGTCAGATTCTGTACTTCCCCGGCTATATTTGGCTTTCCTCTGATTCTTACTGATATCTCATTTTTGTCTTGAGGTATTCATTGCATGCCCTGCACAGATGTGACAGTTTTGAAAAATATACTGATAATTCCTGGGCGTCCCCCCCCCAATGGGTGTGGACAAGGGACGACTTGATACGCTGAGTGTTTTAACCGGCTGCTTCTGAGTAGTAATGTGATGCGACGGCGGGTGTAATCATATCGTCCATGTTGTTAACTAGAGTCCCAATGGGTGTTGCGTTGCGTGAAACGGCGTCAGCCGCCTGACGTGTCTTCAGACGAGTTGAAGTGTGTATTGAATGCCTCACGACTGTTCAGTGACCGTGGTTGGAGGTGAGCGGTTGCCTTCTTCTTCTATAATTAGTGCCTTTGCCTCTCTGGTTTTTTCATATCTCTTGCTGTTCTCCACTGCTTGCTTTCTTCTCCTTCTCGCGCTTCCACCATGGGCAAGAACAACAAGCGCAAGCGTGAGCCGACTCCTCCATCCGAGGACTTCGGTGATTCGGAATACTCAGAGGAGGAGTTCTCCTCTGAGTCCGAGGGGTCCCCGGCTCCCATTCCTCTGCGTGAGTCGTCTGATGATTCAGACGACTCCCAGGGGCTTGCGGCGGAGGTCTGGACTTACATCCGGGCTGTCGAGCGCTCTGGGCTCGAGGGCTCAGATGAGTCGGAGTACTCCTCGGACGAGGAGGACTCGTCCGAGGAGGACGGCGGCGGCGATGGCGACGACGACGACGAAGGCGGTGGAGGCGGTGACGGTGACGTCGGCGGCAGGGGCGGCAGCAAGGATGGCGACGGCGGCAGCAGCAGGAGCGGCGGTGGCAGCAGCAGGGGCAGCAACAGGGACGGCAGCGGCAGAGGCAGCAACAGGGCCAGTGGCTAGATGCCACTGGTCCTTAGATGTTAGTATAGTATAGTTAGAATAATATAGTAGTATTTAGTAGTGTAGAGTAGTATAGTGTATTGTAGTAGTAGTAGTAGTAGTATAATGTAATGTAGTAGTAGTAGTAGTAGTAGTAGGGAAGTATCAACTCATAATGAGTTGATTTGTAAGTATGATATCTTCCCTTTAATGAAGAAATTATGTTGCCTTCTCTGTGCCAATTATCCTGCTTATTTGTGAAGTTGATTTCCTTGGAGTTTGTAAGTAAATAACTCTAGCATCATTTCGACGTTTTTAGAGGTAGCTGTCGAGTAACTTGTAGACGACGTCGGAGTTTTAGAGGTAACTGCCGAGCGACTGAAGACAACGTCAGCGTTTCAGAGGTAACGCCGAATGACTTTGTCACACCCGGTTTTAGAAGGCAAACCGAATGCGAACCATGTACGTGCCAGGATCAGTTATTCACGTACACAGCAGTTACATAATATGGACATCATCACACAGTGCTCAAAATAGTATTAATAAGGGAAATAGTCGATTACATCATACGTCTGAGACGTCCATATAGTTCTTACAATAAATCAAAGTGCGGAAAAGAAACGTAGATAACGCGGCCTTCACAGGCAGCCGACTGGGGGTTGCCGCTAACCCACACCTAGAACTCGTCGTAATCTTGGAACTCCTGGAAGTCTCCTTCCACAGCTTCATCTTCGCCTGAGCAGTGGTTGCAATGCTGACAACCTGGGGGGGGTGGGGGGCGGCTGGGCCTATTGGGCCCAAGGGGGGGGCGCCAGGGGGCGGCTGGGCCGGCCGGGGTCGGCCCACGGCGCGGGAAAGAGAGAAAAAGAGGAGAGAAAAAGAGAGGGAGAAAAAAGAAAGAAAAGATCTTCTCCACATTTTCGAAATCCGATCTTTCTACATGAATGCAATTGCGCTTTCAAAGCAATCAAAAGAGATGCAAGGTTCGGCATGGTGCATCAAGCAACATAAAGCATTTAGGGTTTTTATACGTACGGGAATTCCAAACCGAATCCCGCTAGAACTTTGGAAAAGGTCAAGGTTTAGCGAAGGGAAAAAGAAAAGGAAAAGGTAACGCCCGAATTTTGGCGAGTAAAGAAAAGAAAAAATTCAACTGCAAAAATTCGGGGCGTTACAAACCTATCCCCCTTAAAAGAATCTCGCCCTCGAGATTCAGGGCTGGCTAGCAAAGAGCTCCGGGTACTTGGCCATCAGATCATCTTCACGCTCCCAGGTTGCTTCTTCCTCAGAGTGGTGATTCCATCTGACTTTGCACATTCTGACGGTCTTCCTTCGGGTGACTCTATCTGCAACCTCAAGGATCTGAGCTGGCTTCTCAACATAGGTCAAGTCCTCCTGGACTTCCAGACCTTCCACTGGCAACTGCTCTTCCGGCACACGCAAGCACTTCTTCAACTGAGACACATGAAAGACATTATGCACAGCAGACAAATTCTCTGGCAAACTGAGCTGATAAGCCACTTCTCCACGTCTTGCAAGAATCTGATACGGACCAATGTAGCGGGGTGCCAGCTTGCCTTTGACTCCGAATCTTCTGACTCCTCTGATCGGTGACACTTTCAGATAGACGAAGTCTCCGACTTCGAAACTCAGCTCTCTTCTTCTTGTGTCCGCATAGCTTCGCTGCCTCGATTGCGCTATCTTCAGATTCTCTCGGACCATCTTGATGTTCTCTTCGGCTTCAAGCAAAATATCTGGCCCAAACACTTGCTTCTCTCCAGGCTGATCCCATTGCAACGGAGTTCTGCAACTCCTTCCATACAGCGCTTGAAACGGTGACATCTTCAAACTGGCCTGGTAACTGTTGTTATAGGAAAACTCCGCATAAGGCAATCGCTTGTCCCATCCGGACTGATCTTGCAACGCACAGGCTCTCAACATATCTTCAAGGATTTGATTGGTTCTTTCAGTCTGACCATCTGTCTGCGGGTGATAAGCTGAACTGAAATTCAGATGCGTGCCCAAGGCTTCATGCAACTGCTGCCAGAAATGAGAGGTGAACTGCGTTCCTCTGTCTGACACTATCTTCTTTGGCACACCATGAAGACAAACGATCCGAGACATATACAATTCTGCCAATACTGCACTGTTGTAGTTGGTCTTGACAGGTATGAAGTGGGCTGACTTGGTCAAACGGTCCACTACTACCCAAATGGAATCGTAGCCGGCTCGAGTGCGAGGCAATCCGACTATGAAATCCATACCAATTTCATCCCATTTCCACTGAGGGATCTGCAACGGTTGCAACAATCCAGCTGGTCTCTGGTGTTCTGCCTTAATTCTTCGACAACTATCGCACATAGCCACATGCTCTGCGATTTCTCTTTTCATTCCGTACCACCAGAATTTCTTCTTCAGATCCTGATACATCTTCTCACTACCAGGGTGAATCGAATAGGCTGTCTCATGAGCTTCCTTAAGAATCAACTCCCGAATAGACTGGACATTGGGAACACACAAGCGGTCTTTGAACCATATCACGCCTTCTGCATCTTCTCGAAAATCTTTGCCTTTGCCTCCTAGAATCAGTCGCCGAATCTCACTGATCTTCTCATCATTTTTCTGCGCTTCTTTGATTTCGCGCTCCAAGGTAGGTTCCAATTCAACTGTGACTCCTCGCGAATTGTTCAGAAATCCGAGACTCAACCTGTCAAACTCTTTGGCCAACTCATAAGGCATCGGACGAGCGACCATCAGATTGACTTGACTCTTTCTGCTCAAAGCATCTGCCACTACGTTCGCTTTGCCTGGATGGTAATGAATCTCCAACTCATAGTCTTTGATCAATTCTAACCATCTTCGCTGCCTCATGTTCAATTCTGACTGAGTGAATATGTACTTCAGACTCTTATGGTCTGTGTAAACATCGCATTTCTGTCCATACAGATAGTGCCTCCATGACTTCAGTGCGTGAACCACTGCTGCCAACTCTAGATCATGGATTGGGTAATTCTTCTCATGAACCTTCAGCTGTCGGGACGAGTAAGCCACAACTCTTCCCTCTTGCATCAACACACATCCCAAACCTGTGTAACAAGCATCGCAATATACCGAGAAGGGCTTGTGCACATCAGGCAAGACTAGGACGGGCGCTGTTGTCAACTTCTCTTTCAGCGCTTCAAAGGCCTCTTGGCATTTCTGGGTCCACTTGAACTCAACCTTGTTGCCTAGCAACGCTGTCATTGGCTTCGCAATCTTCGAAAACCCTTCAATGAATCGCCGATAATATCCGGCCATTCCAATAAAACTCTTGATTCCTCGAGCATCCGTTGGCGCTTTCCAGTTCAGAATGTCTGCCACTTTCTTCGGATCCACAGCCAATCCTTCCTTGTTGATTATGTGACCCAAGAACAGGACTTCACTGATCCAGAACTCACACTTGCTCAACTTTGCATACAACTGGTGCTCTCGCAATCTCTGCAATACCATCCTCAAATGATCTGCATGCTCTTCTTCACTTTGAGAATAAACCAGAATGTCATCAATGAATACCACCACGAACTTATCAAGATAATCCATGAATACACTGTTCATCAAGTTCATAAAGAATGCTGGCGCATTGGTCAAACCAAAAGACATCACTGTGAACTCATATAAACCATACTTGGTAATGAATGCCGTCTTCGGAATGTCCGAAGGTCGGATCCTGAGCTGATGATCACCTGATCTCAGATCAATCTTGGAGAACACACTGGCTCCTCTCAACTGGTCGAACAGATCTTCTATTCTGGGCAAAGGATACTTGTTCTTGATCGTGACCTCATTCAAAGCTCGGTAATCGATACACATCCTCTTAGTGCCATCTTTCTTCTCCACAAACAAGACAGGGGCGGCCCAAGGCGAGGTGCTTGGCCGGATGTAACCTTTCTCTGACAGCTCATCAATCTGCTTCTTAAGCTCAACCAACTCTGGTCCAGATATTCTGTAAGCTCTCTTGAAGATAGGGGCGGTTCCAGGAAGAAGCTCTATAGCAAACTCAACTTTCCGCTCTGGTGGCATACCCGGTAAATCCTTTGGAAACACATCTGGGAATTCAGACACAACCTTAATACTCTCAATTGGGTCTGCTTCACTGCTATCGACAGCCATCTGATAACAACTTCCTTTCTTTGGCTCAGGCGGGACTAACTCGGTCACCACTTCCTCTCCTAGTGGGGACACCAACTTGATTGTCCTTTTATCACAACTGATAACTGCCTGATACTTATCTAGCCAATTCATCCCTAGGATGACATCTATTCCCTGAGTACCCATTACTATAAGGTTGGCGGGAAATGCTATCCCCCTTATTTTCACACTTATATTCAAACAAATGCTATCAGCTCGAACTCTACCACCGGCTGAGTCAATTTGAATGGGGGTTAACATGGTAGTAGTTGGAAGATTATGTGCTTCTACCCATGATGCAGTAATGAAAGAATGCGTTGCTCCAGTATCAAATAACACCTCTGCAATATGGGAGTCGACTGGGAACATACCTACTATCATGTCGGGGGTCTCCTGAACTGCTTCAGCTTCCAAGTGGTTCAATCTTCCATGATTATAGCGCGGCTGAGAGCGATTGCCTGCTCCAGGCTGAGACACATTCTGCTTTGCTGGGGCATTGGGGCCTGACTGCTGCTGGGCTGCCTTCTTCGGACATTGCATCACCCAATGGCCTTGCTCTCCACAGTGGAAACATGCCCTGTTTCCAACCTGAGCTGGTGCTGCCTGACTGTTCTGCTGATTTGCTGGGGCAGGAAGACGAGGTGCTTGCTGATTCTGCTTCTGAAACTGACCTCCTGACTGATTGCTCTGACGGTTCTGGTACTGATTCTGAGGGTACTGCCTTTGGAACTGCTGATACTGCTGACGCTGCTGATGCTGCTGAGGTGGACGCTGGTTCTGCCTGAACTGCTGAGGTTGATTGCCTGAGAAACGGGGACGGCTGCTGCTTCCAGGCTGGGGTCCACTGATCTTGCGCTTACGATCTTCCATCTCCTTGCGCTTCCTTTCTGTCATGATTGCTCTGTCAATCAGGTGCTGGAATGTCGGGAAGGTGTGATTCATCAGCTGATACTGCAGAGGGTCAACCAAGCCTCTCAGGAAACGGTACTGTCGCTTGGCGTCGGTGTTGACATCTTCAGGAGCATAGCGAGACAATTGCAGAAACCTGTCTCGATACTCACTGACAGACGATGACCCTTGCTTAAGGGCCAGGAACTCCTCCTTCTTCACTGTCATCAGACCTGCAGGCACATGGTACTGACGAAAGCTACCTCGGAATTCTTCCCAGGTAATGGTGTCGGGGTTGGCATGGGTGGCGAGGTAAGACTCCCACCATGACTGGGCTGCTCCTCTCAACAGACGGGGACCATACAAGACTTTCTCCCGGTCATCGCACTGAGCGGTATGCAACTCCCGCTCCACAGTGCGCAGCCAATCTTCAGCATCCATGGGGTCAGAAGAGTGAGCGAACGTTGGTGGATGACCTCTCATGAATTCAGCACGCTTGTCTCTAGGCATCTGAGGCATCTGAGGCTGGGGTGGTGCTTGCTGCTGTTGCTGCTGCTGCTGCTGCTGAATGGCGGCCAGAGTCTGACCGATGGCTTGAACTGCCTGAGTCTGCATCAGAAACATCTGCTCGATCGACATCGGGGGCGGGGGCGGCAGGTGCTGCTGCTGGGGCACCTCATCCTGCGGAGCGGCTCGCTCCTGCTGAGCACGCCTTCCTCCTCTACGCCTGTTCTCTGACATCTGCAGAACGCAACCACACATCAGAACTGATCTGGCAAAGCTTGCAGCATAAGAAAAGAGTATAGAATTCTCCAACAGCACTGAACAGATGAGCATCTTCACTGATCTCCAACACAGACCACACAGCTTCTCAGATAAAGAGGAAAGGAGAATAATGGGTTTCCCAACTATATAACTAACTTTATTGACATAGTATGTAAACCAAAATGCAGGGGATACCCACACTCTGGTGACAATCATTACAAAGATCCAAATCAAACATAGTTCATCATGACAAACATAAATGCACAGGATATAGCAAACTACCCTGTCTAACTAAAACTAACTAAGACCGAGACTAACGCTAAGACTGAAGCTTCCATGTATATATTTATTTCGTATTAATTACAAGATCCAACTCTAACGATCTATGGTTCTAGGTTTATCTTGGTCTTGCAGGCGGGATTGCCATAAGACTGGTGTCCACGCTGAGGTGAGCGGTACGGGTGCTGAGTCCCAACGGGAGCGGGGGAACCACCGTCCAGAAAACGACGTTCCGCACGCTCAGCCCGCAGCAGGGCGATCTCAGCACGAGCCCTACTCAGCTCGTCTAGTGCATGGTCCAGCTCCGTGTTTAGCACGGCGGCTAGGTTGACTGTGCTGCTCAACCTAGGATTGCCCTCACCGACAGGTGAGACAATCACGCCTCCTGTGCTGCCAGATGAACGGCGGGGGTAATACTTCAGGTCAAGACCGTCAGCTGCCCCACCGAAAACCGAGCAGTAGTGCGAAAGCGCACGCCGTGCAGCATCTTGCATGGCTGCCTCAGCTGAGTCCCGTTCAGAGATAGAATAGTGCTCTGAGCAGACCTCAGCACCCTGGAGACTGTCCTCCGGGCAGCGCACCAAGCAAGTTGCCTCCCAGCGGTCCGGGTAGACCCCGCGACTATGCTGGTAGACCACACAGCGATACTCGACGGACCAAGTATGCCGGTCAAATGCCCGACGTAGCAGGGTGTCGAGCGCATCGTGGAAGTGACACCCGCGAGCAGCGTCGCGAGTGATGGGTCGAGCAACCCATCCTTCCGGCTCAGGGTTAGCAGAGAAGTCGGTGTCGTGGCTCGAGCTGTCGTCGCCATCTCCGTCGTCTGGGTCTCCTCCAGCAGCTACTCCAGAGGCGGGGGCGCCCAGTGGTGGTGCAGGGGGCGGCTCCAGAGGAAGCACAGGGGAGCAGCTCCTCACAGACTCTATCTCCTGGTGGAGCGAGAGGGAAGAGCTCTGCTGCTCCTGTCGTCGACGCTCCTGCTCCTCACGCAGGCGGTGGTGTAGTCTCTCCAAGTGGCTGGACTGTCCGGCCACAGGACGGCGAAGCGGACGCTCAGCAAGGCGGGAGGGTAAGAAGGGGATGACTGACTTTCGTGCAGTGTGTCTAAGTCGAGCCATCTACAAAAGACATCGCAAGCAAAAGGGTGAGAACAGAATTAATATGACCAGCAAGTAATGAATCATAAGTGAATGAAGGATTAGAATAAAACATGATTTTCAGCAAGGTATAATATATAGTAGAACATAGGTTTGATCGGTATGACCAACTTTTGAAGGGATATCAAAGTCAAGGAAGGGACAGAGGTCTATAGTCCTTAGAACGACCATTCTACTCTAGGTTAGCGGTCCTACAGTCAGCACGGCTCTGATACCACTTATGTCACACCCGGTTTTAGAAGGCAAACCGAATGCGAACCATGTACGTGCCAGGATCAGTTATTCACGTACACAGCAGTTACATAATATGGACATCATCACACAGTGCTCAAAATAGTATTAATAAGGGAAATAGTCGATTACATCATACGTCTGAGACGTCCATATAGTTCTTACAATAAATCAAAGTGCGGAAAAGAAACGTAGATAACGCGGCCTTCACAGGCAGCCGACTGGGGGTTGCCGCTAACCCACACCTAGAACTCGTCGTAATCTTGGAACTCCTGGAAGTCTCCTTCCACAGCTTCATCTTCGCCTGAGCAGTGGTTGCAATGCTGACAACCTGGGGGGGGTGGGGGGCGGCTGGGCCTATTGGGCCCAAGGGGGGGGCGCCAGGGGGCGGCTGGGCCGGCCGGGGTCGGCCCACGGCGCGGGAAAGAGAGAAAAAGAGGAGAGAAAAAGAGAGGGAGAAAAAAGAAAGAAAAGATCTTCTCCACATTTTCGAAATCCGATCTTTCTACATGAATGCAATTGCGCTTTCAAAGCAATCAAAAGAGATGCAAGGTTCGGCATGGTGCATCAAGCAACATAAAGCATTTAGGGTTTTTATACGTACGGGAATTCCAAACCGAATCCCGCTAGAACTTTGGAAAAGGTCAAGGTTTAGCGAAGGGAAAAAGAAAAGGAAAAGGTAACGCCCGAATTTTGGCGAGTAAAGAAAAGAAAAAATTCAACTGCAAAAATTCGGGGCGTTACAGACTTGAAGACAACGTCAGCGTTTTAGAGGTAACGCCGAGTGACTGAAGACGATGTCGGAGTTTTAGAGTCAACTGCCGAGCGACTTGAGGGCGACGTCATCATTTTAGAGGTAACACCGAGCGACTTAACACTATGTCGGAGTTTTAGAGTCAACTGCCGAGCGACTTGAGGGCGACGTCAGCGTTTTAGAGGTAACGCCGAGCGACTTGAAGACGACGTCAGTGTTTTAGAGGTGACGCCGAGTGACTGAATACGATGTTGGAGTTTTAGAGTCAACTGCCGAGCGACTTGAGGGCGATGTCAGCGTTTTAGAGGTAACGCCGAGCGATAGCGGGCTGCGTGGGCCACTTTGAGGATAATATCCGAGTGATTATGTGGCACACCGGTGTTTTGGAAATAACTGCCGGGTGATGACGTGGCACGCCGGTGTTTTGGAAATAACTGTCGGGTGCTGACTGGGCGCTTTTTGAAACGGTATCTGGCTCGAGAATATCCCATAAGTGCTGCGCTTTTAGCCGCCTCTGCTTTCCGTGCCCTAGTTCTTGCTTTCTTGCTTCCGAATCCTCTCTACAATTCGCCTCCCACTCTGCTCGCCGGTAGAATCGAGATGGCGCCCAAGAGGAAAGCCTCGAGTTCGTATGCCGCGGTGATTCCTCCAATCGACCCCAACAGCCAGTTGCCTTTCGCAGGTAACCACATGTCTGTCATCTCCGAGCCCGAACTTCTCCACCTCGTGTCCATCGGGGTCCTTCCCCCGAGGGAGCTCTGTTCTTGGTGGATTTGCCATGGGGTCACTGTCCCGACAGAGGATACCCATGAGTCCGTGATTTACGCTCCTTTCCTTCTCTGCGGCCTCGGTCTTCCCATTTCTCCCTTTTTCCGCGGCCTCCTTGATTTCTACCATCTTAAGTTGGCCCATCTGAATCCCAATTCTATCCTGCAAATTTCCATTTTCGTTCATTTATGCGAAGCTTTTCTTGGCGTGCTGCCACATTTTGGGTTGTGGAAGTACTTGTATCACTGTCGCCCTGGGATGGCCGGAGGACAACATCAGTTGGTTGGGGGTGCTAGCTTGGATTTGCGCCACGGGAGGAAGACTGAGTATCTTGAAATCCCTCTCAAAGACAGCATCAAGGGATGGAGCTTGGAGTGGTTCATTGTTGAGAATTATGGAAACTCTCTCCCCCCTCGGTCAGGAAGACAGCCGGACGTTCGCACCCCGAGTTGGACTGAGTCCCCCACGGATCAGGAGGTAGCTGAGGCAGGTGCTTTGCTAGCTGAAGTTGGATTGCTGAAGAAGAGGGGTCTGACTGCTGAAGCTGTGGTTGCTGATTTTGTCTTCAAGAATATTCAGCCGTTGAAAGACAGGGCATACCCGGCTTATCTGTATCGAGGCCTAGCCGACTCAACTCGGGTTACCAACAGAAGGATTCCTTCTGTAGACTTGGTGAACCGACTTGAGATGATCCTTAGAGGCAAGGTGTCAAATGTTGGTGCCCCAGTGGCATACTCAGCCTGGAACTTGCCTCCTCCCAAAGCCTTCACTCTTTTTGTGTCGAATCCACCTGTCACTGATGGCAGTTTGGGCCTTAGAGTGCGACCCTCTGCTGAAGAAGTTAGCGCCTTGGTTGCCTCGCTCGGGGAGATTCCTGATGATGAACGGCAGGTCCATTTTGAGGTGCCTCTGAATCCTAGCGATGCAGAGATAAGTGCTATGCTTGATTTGCTGGCTGAGGACTCTTCTGATGCTGCTCCTGCTGGGACATTGGTGGTGGCGCCTCTCCCAGAGGCTGGTACGACCTTGGATATTCAGAAGCCTGCCAGTACTCGCCTGAGGCACCCTTGCTGAGCCAATCAACCTGATCCTTCTGCTGATGAGCAGAAAAAGAAAAAGAGACGCCTCCGGCGAGTATCCAGCTTGGATCGGGACGTTGGTACTTCGGTTCCTGCTGCTAAAGAAGTGCCTGTGACTGAATTTATTGACGCTGACCCCAATGGGTGTGCCCAATCTGCTGCTGATCCCAATGGGGGTGCTGCCTGTGTTGCTAATGAAGACGACGAGGAGGAAGAGGATGAAGTTCCTTTGACTCCGAAAAACAGTCGACAATTCATCGCTAGTGGTGAAAGTAGTGGAGTTCCTTCTCCTGCTTTGTCTGCTCTCATTGGTCTGCAAGAATTGTCCCTGGCGAATTTTGATCAGACTCTTGAGGATATGGTTCCAGAGGATTTGTTATCAGAGCCAGCAGATGATGGTGTGATGGAGGTTTGTGCTGATGTGCTTGATGCTGGGTTGAGGTCATCTCGTGCCTCGTCGACCTTAGAGCGCGATCTCGAGGGTCAGGAGACTGACTTGGATCGACCTGGTCCCATGGAAGTAACTGAGGGCCCATCAGCCTTAGAGGTGGCTACCGCAGAGAACTTGGATCCCAAGGATGGTGTTGACACTTACCCAGCCCCCGAGGATGTTGCCGGGGATGACTTGGTTCGGGTGGGAAGTGCAAGCCACTGCCCAGCCCCCGAGGGTGCTGCCGGGGATGATCCGGCTCAAGTGGGCAGTGCAAACTATGACCCAGCCCCCGAGGGTGTCCGAGCGGGGTCTCCCTCTTGTACTTCCATGGATGTTCATGCGGGATCGCCTCCGCACTCCGGCTGCATGGTGGTAGCCCAAGCTTTGGACCAGGGAGTCGCTTTAGAGGGCAGCGTCCCCGCTGACCAAATTTTGGGCTCTGTTGATGGTACTGAGTTGGCTCCTGCTGGTTCGTTGCATGCTGCTTCGGGTGGCGGCCTTACGCCCGGTCATCAATTGATCTCTCATGATTTGGGGGTCCCTTCGTTCTTTTCCAACCTCCAGGTACTGCGATATACTTTAGCTTGATTTTTACACCGCATGAACTGTTGTCATTACACTCATCTGTTCTCCTTATCAGGCTTTGGTGGACGGGATGGCTAGCCAGCTGAGGTTACAGGGTGCTTCTGTTCCAGAAGTAGCTTCGTCTCTTGCACGTTGGAATCCAGTGTTACTTCAACATCGTGTCTCTGACTTGGAGGCGACCAATGCTAGTTAGTGCTTTTTTGCTTCTCTTTGTCTTCACTATTAAACTGCTTTACATTCTGACCCCTTTTCTTTGATTGTCTCCTGCTAGGTATGACTCAGCAGATTTCCACTCTTGAAGAAAAGCATTCTCGAGATCAGGCTGAATTGGTCCAGCGGTGCTCTGACTTTGAAGAAAAGTATTCTCAAAGTCAGAATGAACTAGCTCAGGTCTCTGCTGCCTTAGATGACGCCAATGCACTGAGCTCTTCCCTTCACGCTCAGCTTAATTCTGAAAAGGTGACTTATGAAACTGTGCCTTGCCTTGTTGTGCTCCTATTGCTTGCTTGATGTTTGAGGGAGTTGACTTTTGTTTGCAGGAAGAAAAACGTATCCTTGTTGCTTCTCGCGACAGTCTTGACAGATTGTATCGCGATTCTAGCAACTCGCTGACCATCCTGGAGAGGAGTCATCGCTTCACCATGGAAGAGTTAGACAACCAACGCTGTAAGCTGCAGGAATCCATGGATGAGGTGACCCAGCTCAAGCAATTGATATCAGCGAAGGATGCTGCTATCAAAGAACTCTGTGCTTCCAAGAAATCCATCGCCCAGGAGTTAGAAGCTGCTCGGTTGGCTGTCAAGGTTGCTGAAGAAACTTCCGTTACTCTCAGAGCCCAGTGTGACAGAGCCATGGATAAGGCCATTCGGGCGGGGCGAATCTTGATGAGGAGACCCGGTGTGGTTGTTCCCGAAGATATAAGGGCTGACATGAATGCTGCTCCTGATTCCTCAAGTCGCCCTTCCTCGTCGATTGCTCCTGAGAAAGATATTACAAAATAGAGAAACATTTTGCTTGCTTTGAGCGCGCGGTTAGCATGGTCAGACATTTGTTAGAGGACGTCATTTCAGTACTTAAGTGACATTGTTATTCTCCTATTGTTTCAGAATTCATCAGTTCGTAATTTTGCAGTAGTAAAATGATGTGCGATGGTTTTGAAACTTGTTTGCGGGATATAGAAGTCATCCCTATATGAGTAATCGTAAGCGCGTTAGATCGCCTTGAGTTGCTACTGACTTAAGTCGGTTGCTTTTGTTCATAGGGCTTAGTGGTCACCCTAAGTTTTATAAGTGCGAGCATGTTGCACCGGCTTGAGTCGTTGCCGACTTAAGCCGATTGCTCCGTTAGCAGGGCATAGTGGTCACCCCGAGTTAAGTAAGCGCGAGCATGTTGCACCGGTTTAAGTCGTTGCCGACTTAAGCCGATTGCTCCGTTCATCAAGGCATAGTGGTCACCCCAAGTTAAGTAAGCGCGAGCATGTTGTACCGGTTTAAGTCGTTGTCGACTTAAGCCGATTGCTCCGTTTAGCAGGGCATAGTGGTCATCCCGAGTTAAGTAAGAATGCAAGTTAATCATGAACAAACTGAGTATCTTTGAAGCCTTTCTTTTATTGATGACATACTTCCATTTTACAGAGTACATCATCGTCCCGATAGCTTTTGAAATACAGCTAGGGATAAAACTTCCTGAGGTGTTCTATATTCCAGGAGTTCCCGACTTCTGTGCCGTCCATCTGAGTGAGACGATATGATCCTAGCCGAGTGACTTCTGCTACTATGAAGGGTCCTTCCCATAAGGGTGATAACTTGTGTCGTCCCTCCCCCGTTAGAATTCGGCGGAGGACGAGATCTCCCACTGAGAAGGATCGCTGCCGCACGGCCTTGTTGTGATAGCGCCTTAGAGTCTGCTGGTATCGTGCTGATTGGATTAATGCATTCAGCCGTTCTTCCTCGAGTACATCAATGTCCTCTAGCCTGGTGGCTTCGACTTCTGCTATGCTTTCGAAGATCAACCTTAGCGCTCCGAACTTGAGGTCGGCTGGTAATACTGCCTCTGACCCATAGACCATGAAGAAAGGAGTGTTTCCATGCAGAGCTCGGCTAGGCTGGGTTCTTAGGCTCCAGACGACATAGGGCAATTCCCTTATCCATTTTCCTGCGAACTTTTCATTCTTATCAAAGACCTTTTTCTTGAGTGCCTCCAGTATCATCCCGTTGGCTCGCTCAACCTGCCCGTTGGCTCTTGGATGTGCTACAGAAGCATACTTGATCTGAATGCTTTTTTGCTCGCAGAAGTCGAAGAACTCTGAACTTGTGAAGTTGGATCCTAAGTCAGTTATGATGCTGTTTGGTATCCCGAATCTGAATATTATGTCTTGTATGAATTCCACGGCCTTAGCTGAGGTCAAAGAGGCAATGGGTTTGAATTCTATCCATTTAGTGAATTTGTCGATTGCTACCAGTACATGAGTGTATCCTCCTTGAGCCTTCTTGAAAGGTCCAATCATATCCAGTCCCCAGCACGTGAAGGGCCAAGTCACTGGTATGGTCTGCAGTTGCTGTGCTGGTAAATGTTGTTGTTTTGACAAGTACTAGCAAGCTTCGCACCTCTGAACTAATTCGGCTGCATCACTCTTCACTGTTGGCCAATAGAATCCTGACCTGAAGACCTTCCCGACTAGTGTCTTAGATGCCGCGTGTACTCCACACTGCCCAGAATGGACCTCATCCAGAAGTTGCTTCCCAGTAGATGAGAGAACGCACTTCATAAGGACGCCTGATGCACCCCTTCTATATAATGTTTCCCCAATGAGTGTGTAGTGAGCTGACTGTCTGGCAATACGTTCGGCCGCATTTTTGTCATCCGGTTCCTCTTCATTCTTTATATACCTGATGATTGGCCTTCTCCAGTCATCAGAGTCTGACTCTAGTTTATTCACAATATTACAGTCTTCTGCTTGATCCATTGAGATGCTCGGCTGTAGTATTTCTTGTACAAAGACTCCAGGTGGGACCTGAGTTCGACTGGATCCTAGCTTGGACAATACATCGGCTGCCGTGTTCCCATCTCTTTCTACATGATGAAATTCCAGACCCTCAAATTTATCTTCCAGCTTTCGGACGGCAGTGCAGTACTTTCCCATTGAATCGCTTGAACAATCCCACTCTTTGTTTATCTGGCTAATGACTACCAGAGAGTCTCCGTACACCATCAGTCTCTTGATGCCCAATGATATGGCGATGTTCAATCCATGGATCAGAGCTTCATACTCGGCTGCATTGTTGGAGGCCGGAAATAGCAACTGGAGGGCATATTTGAGGTGCTCGCCTCCAGGCGCGGTGAAGAGAATTCCTGCTCCGGCTCCCTGCAGCTTCAGCGAGCCATCAAAATACATTCTCCATACTTCTGCAGTCTCTGGGTTATCTGGTACTTGATGTTCAGTCCACTCTGATACGAAGTCAACCAATGCTTGAGTTTTAATGGCAGTGCGAGGTCGAAATTCGATGTCATGAGATCCCAGTTCGCAGGCCCACTTGGCTATTCGGCCAATGGCTTCCTTGTTGTGAAGAATATCCCCTATTGGAAAACCAGTAACCACTATGACTTTGTGGTCATCAAAGTAGCGACGTAGCTTGCGGGCAGTTAGAAGTACTGCATACAATAGCTTCTGAACTTGAGGATACTTTTTCTTCGAGGGACCCAAAACTTCACTGATGAAGTAAACAGGATGTTGCACCGGGTAGGCATGTCCTTCTTCTGCTCGCTCGACTACCAACACGGTGCTTACCACGTGAGTCGTGCAAGAGATATACAGTAGCAGATCTTCAGCTGGTTGAATTGACGTGGCTCGTCGTGGCGGCTTCAGCACTGGTGGTGTCGTCAAGAATTTCTTCAGTGCATCTAGAGCTTCCTGTGCTTCTGAAGTCCACTGAAACTTATCCACTTTCTTGAGTAGCTTGTAAAACGGTAAACCTTTTTCTCCCAGCCTGGATATAAATCTGCTCAGAGCTTCCATACATCCAGTAAGTCGCTGAACCTTCTTTTGTGATCAAGGTGCTTCCATCTTCATGATAGCTTCAATCTTATCTGGATTAGCCTCAATTCCCCGGTGGCTGACAATAAACCCGAGTAACTTTCTTGCTGGTACCCCAAAAACACATTTTTCGGGATTAAGCTTCCATCGATACCGCCTCAGACTGTTGAAAACCAACTGTAAGTCTTCGATGAAGTTTTCTGAGTTCTCCGTTTTGATTACCACATCATCTACGTAGGCCTCCACACGCTTGCCCCAGTGATCGGCTAAGCATGTTTGAATAGCTCTCTGATAAGTTGCTCCAGCGTTTTTGAGACCGAACGGCATGGAGGTATAACAGAAAGCACCAAACGGAGTGATGAACGCTGTTTTTTCCTTGTCTTCCTTTGCCAAACTAATCTGGTGGTATCTGGAATAGCAATCCAGGAAAGACAGCACAGAACATCCAGCGGTGGAGTCCACCACCTGGTCTATCCTCGGGAGCCCGAAGGGATCCTTTGGACAATGTTTGTTGAGATCAGTATAGTCGACGCACATGCGCCAATCCACTTTATTCTTTTTGAGTACAAGAACAGGGTTGGCTAACCACTCAGGGTGTAACACCTCTCTAACGAACCCAGCCGCGACCAAGCAAGCTAGCTCGGCGCGAATGGCCTCTCTCTTGTCGGGCGTGAAACGTCGTAGTTTTTGCCGGATCGGCCTTGCCTGGGGATAGACCTTCAGTTTGTGCTCGGCCAGTTCTCTTGGGACTCCCAGCATATCCGCAGGTTGCCACGCGAATACGTCTCGGTTATCTTGCAGAAACTAGACGAGCGCGCTTTCCTATTTGTCGTCTAGGCTGGAGCTGATGATGGCAGTCTTGCGTTCATCAGCGAACCCCAGGTTGATCCTTTTAGTTTCTTCAGTCGGCCGCATAGAGGTCGCGGCCTGAGCTTCGTTTGCCGGTACTGCAATGTCCTCATCAGGCTTAGAGTTCGCATGTGTTGAAGAAATCATCGACGGCTTGGTGGTGAGGGCCGCTTGGATGGCCACTCGGAAACACTCTGCGGCGCCTTGGAAGTCGGCGCGCACAGTTATGATTCCTTGTGGTCCTGGCATCTTCAGTATCATGTACGTGTAATGAGGAATGGCCATGAACTTGGCCAATCCCGGCCTCCTGATGATGGCGTTGTACCCGCAGTCGAAGTTCGCCACTTCGAACCTCAGGAACTCGGTCCTGTAGTTCTCCGGAGTTCCGAAGGTGACAGGCATGTAGATGTCGCCCAGCGGGTATTCCCCTTCAGTCGGCACGATGCCGAAGAAGGGAGTGTCCGACTCGTGGAGCTCTTTGAGGTGAACTCCCAAGCCTTGGAGTGTCCGGAGGAAGGTGACGTTGATGCTGCTCCCCCCGTCCACTAGCACCTTCTTCACCCTGCTCTCTTGGATCACCGGATCGACGAGGAGCGGGTATTTGCCAGGGTGGTCGAAGTTGAGCCATTGATCCGCCCGAGTGAAAGTGATCGGGTGCTCCGACCACCGGTATGGGGCGGGAGGACCGGCGGTCGCCACCAGTATCTGGCGATCGTTGAGCTTTTGTTGTCTTTTGTTCTCCTGCGACCCGTGTCCGCCGAAGATGACGTTGACCTCCCTGTCAACGCGCGGGAAAGCTCCTCTTCCTACCTCCTCCTGCTGATGGGGTTGTCGTGGTTCTTCTGGTCCTCCCCTCGGCGGAGGAGGAGGTAGAGGTTGGAAGGGTCGGCCGTGCCCGACGGAGTGCTTGAAGTCCCGGCAGTTCCGAAGAGTGTGGCGCATGTCCTTGTGGTACGGGCACGGGGCGTCGAGGATGTCGTCCAGCGTGCGCTCGCCTCCACGAGGTCTTCCTCGGGCGCGAGAGGCTGGTGGCCCAGCGGCGTGTACTTCTTCGCGGGGCCTCTTCTCCCAGCATTTGTCGGGTTGCTGGTTCGCGTCGCGTCGTGGTGCCGCCGGTGCGGGCTTCGCTCCTCCGATGAGGTCCTGGGCCCGCTCGTCGGCGGTGATGTAGAGGTCGGCTTCCCGGAACAGCTCCTCGGAGGTAGTCGGCGCCTTTTGCAATATGGCTCGGACGAAGGCCGAGTCATTGGATCCTCTGTAGAAGTCCTCGATCACGGCCGCCTCCGTGACCTCAGGGATACGATTTCTCATGGTCTGGAATCTTTTGAGGTATGACCGGAGAGTTTCGTCTCCCCGGCGCTTGATGGATTTGAGGTCCCACGGTTGCGCCGGTTTGTCGGAGAGGGACTGGAAATTGGCGGTGAAGCGTCGACTGAAGTCGCCCCAGTCGTCGATGCAGTGTCGGGGTAGATGTCGCAGCCATTGCAGTGCGTCTTGCCCGAGAACAATGGGTAAGTACGCGGTCATCACGTCTTCGGACGCCCCGGCAGCTCGAGCAGCGGTGGTGTAGACGGCTTGCCAGCCCCCTGGATCCTGCTTAGGTTCATATTTATCGACATTGGATACCTTGAAGTTAGGAGGCCATTGGATGGCCCTAAGGCGTGGAGTAAGAGCAGACACTCCACATGTGTCCTCCTGTCGTCGGGGATGATGTCTGTCCCGGGGAGGGGAGTAATTGTTGTGGTTCCTCGATCGTCCCCGGGTAGTACCGCCAGTTGAGGCCGTTGCCGACTCAGTTCTGGTGGCCTGGCTCCGAGCTGGGATGCCATGATCCATGTCGTACTCCTCCCGGCGGCGAATCTCGTTCTCGTGCCGTCGTTCACGCGAAGAGCTTCGCACGTCCTGACGGCTGTTGATAGCGTGTCGTAGATCGTTCGGCGGGTGAGCGAGCGGTAGAAGATGGTTGGCTGCCTAAGTGAACAGTCGTCGATAGCCCTCGGCGTCGGGAGTCCGAGGGAGTCCATCAGCTATCCGAGCTAGTACTCCACCAACTTCGCTCGGCGTGTTCACGGCTCGAGCGAAGTCGGGATTCAGGTTGCGCCCGAAGAGTGGATTCTCCCAGCGTTGCCTTGCGTCTTGCTCAGCTTGTTCTTGAGCTCGGCGGCGATCTCGTCGTTGGGAGTTCCTTCGTTCCCTGAAGACGCGTTCCTTCGGGGTTTCTCCTATCTCCGAGACCTCGTCCCGCGAGACAGGTTGCTCCGGGTCCCATTCTCCGGCCTCGTGATGTCGCCGAACGTTCCGGCGCCGGTTTCTCCGTCGGCGGGATTCTCGTTGAGGTGGTTCTTCTCCGGGTGCGGTCGGCTCGTCGTCGGAGATGGGAGGCGACTCCGCTCTCCCGATGAAGAGGACGTCGGGATAGAATGGTGCTGCTGTCGTGGCGACCTTCTTTCCGTTCTCCTTTGAGGGTGGAGGAACGGAAAGAACAACTTGCTTCCCCTTGGTCTCCTTCTTCCTCGCGATCTGTGTCCATTCTTTTGTCGGGGAAGTAGACAGTGGAGTTCTCCGGGTCAGCGGGCTCTCGGCCCCTGACTTTCTGAAGGCGATCTTTTTCCGGAGAGCTGGAGGTTGCGCTTCTCCGACATTTTTGGAGTTTGTTGGAGGAGAGTTCTTTTTCGGCGGATCTGCAATGCGGTGTAAAGTTCCCTCTTCATCTGCTACGGATGAGATTGTTCCGAAGCAGAATACGGATCCGGGACGAAGGGTGATCTTGCTGTGGAAGGTGACGGCCATTGAGCTAGCTTGGATCGTCGACACACCCCCTACCTGGCGCGCCACCTGTCGGTGTTTTGGGTCCGACCGCACACCCGGGGTTGCCCCTCAAGGTGTTTTTAGGAGTAGGACGGTGTCGCCGACTGTAGCAAAATGGTTCGTGCCAGGCGCACGAGGGACAGTGGACAATGTTTACAGGTTCGGGCCGCTTAGAGATGCGTAACACCCTACGTCCTGGTGAGTATGCTTGGTGAATGGGGTTACAAGGTAACTCTCTGAATTGAGAATGCAGAGAGTTGAGGTGGGTGGCTGAGTAATAAGGTCGATCGTTCTGAAGGGGTGCCCCCTAGGCCTTATATACTCGACCGTGGGGCAATACACGTGGATATGATAACAATCTGCACCTAAAAGATAGTAAACTGCTTGAGTCTATCTTCCTATGGTTCTGCCGACCTATCCTCGCCTGGTTCCGTTGCATGGGACCCCAGCGCGGGAGAGTCGGATCTTTGTTGTGGTCGCTTGCTCAACGTTGTGGGCCGTCTGGGCTTACACCAATCCGGCCTTACGTCAACCTGCTTTACTGATTGTCCCTCCTCAGGCCCACGAAGGAATGGCCTTACGATTTATTGGGCCCTTGGGCCTCTCGTGAGGTCTTTTACCCTTCCGGTGGACCCGGGGGATATCTATCCCCCACAATTACCTAGAAGTACCTCCTCAAAAGAGGAAATACCAGAGGTCAGATTTTATCACATCATTATTAACCATCATCATAAAAGTATCCAAAGTTCTTCTAATCAAAGTGGATCCCAAAGCTGCTCTTAACCGTGAGCTCGGCTGATATACTAGTTTTTAACACTCTGCAGAGGTTGTACACTTTACCCACAAGTCGTGATCCCTTCCCAGCCTGGGTTGTACAGACCCGATCTTCACTACCAAGGTGAATGGCCAGGGATACACTACGTAGCCTTTACAAAGACTCCCCTGGTGCATAGCTGCTCGTTAGGTTTCGCCATTCGTACAAACGCAGTACACCTCCCCAAGGTGCGTGACTAACAAAACCAAATCGAAAAGAACCTCTGCACCCCAACCTTGGCAGAGCGAGCACTATGCCCCAACCCCCATTGATGACCCTCCGGCAAAGCCAACTACACCCCCAGGCAAAGCCCTCATGGTTGTACTGTTATCCCGGGTGGTCACTCCATGAATAGGTCCTTACGGAGAGGTACTCAGGAAAAAGGCATGAGCCCCCTAAGGTATCACAAGATCATCCACATAATCAGGATAATAGTATCGTATCATAAACGTTCACATCATGTTCATTGATTAAGTTAAGGCAGTAGCAATATGCTAACCATGATAACCCAAAAGGTAAACAAGGATAAGTGAATACATACTAGTCAATCCTTAGGTTTCATAAAGTAATGTGGGACAGTGAATCATAAAGTATGTAGGACATAATGGGTCAGAGGACACTTGCCTTCACCAAGTTGCTGCTCAGGGAGGTCTCCAACAACACAATCAGGAACCTCGGACTGCTCGTTGTCTAAATAAAGCGAGCATGCATTCAATACATTTGGAAAGTACAAATGAACATCACACCACAAATGTACAAGCATTGGAACACATCTTAAAAAGACACAATACTACATAAGGGATAATGAATTCAAAGTATAACATAAACTATAACATACATTAACTTTATTTGAAAATAGATTACTATTTTCCCTAAGTGTTAATTACATGTACATAAACATAGTTCAACTTATTTTATTATGACCTAAAATTGAGAACAGAGGTAAACTCATGTAATACACATTATTAATCTCACAAGCTTACACATGTTTAACTCTCTAAGGTTCTCCTTTTATTTATTTTATTAAATAAATAAAATATATCTACATTAGTTCATATTAAATCCTAAAATTTAAAGTATGCAGGTAATAAGTGAAACCATTTTATTTAAACAGAGAATAATTCTATGAACATTTTGCAATTTGAATCACTAAATTTGGAGTTCATATGCAAAAGTTATGAAATAAACAAGTTTGGGAATTCAAAATATGAAACTAGGGCTAATTCTGTGAATATTTAAAAGTCCAGGGCTAAATCTGCAAGATTACAGGGGCCTGCGCGCGAAACCAGGGACGGCGGGTTGATTTTCAATAAACCGAGGGTCTCTTTAAGAAAACTATTGCGCGAAGGGGTATCGGGTGAATCTAACCGTCAGATCTAAAACCAACGGCTGAGATTAGATCTACGACCGAGGGCGCGCGTGCGCGAGCGGGCGAGCGCTGACAGGCGGGCCAGGACGTCAGGGCACGCGTGCGCGAAGCGTTACCCATGATCTGAGTCGTTCGATCTGAATCGGACGGAGGGGATCAGACCAGGGGGAAACAGACGGCTGCGGGCGGCGCTGCTCCTCTCCGCGGTGGTGAGGTCGCCGGAGTTGAGGCTAGCGCGAGCTAGGGTTGCTCCGGGGTCGCCGGATTTGGGCAGAGAGGGAGAGGGCGCCACAGCGAACTCAATGGCGGGGAAAAGGCCATGAATCCACAGGCAGAGAGGGTAGAACGGCGGTGAGAAGGCCTCGGGCGGGCCGGAGTAACTCTGGTGAGCCATTCCGGCCACGGGGAGGGGACTTAAGGCGCGCTAAGGCCTGGGCTAGCTTCACCAGAGGCAGGGGTGACACAGGAACCTACTCCGGGGAACTAAACTGGGCTAAATCGGCCGGCCCCGCGCGAGCACGGCGGACCGCCTCGGCCGAGCACCGGCGAAGGTGAAATTGGCCAAACACAGGGCGCAATAGGAGAAATTGGGCACGGGGACGGGTGTCTCACCTCGGGGCGGAGCTCGGGGAGGCTTCGAGCGGTCTCCAGCGAGCTGGATGGCCGAGAACGAGGGTGTGGGTCTCCGGCGGCGGCTGGCAACGTGGGCAGAGCACGAGAGAGGGTGAAGCTATGCGAAATGAGGCAAGGGATGTGCGCGGGGCACTGGCGGGGCTCTAAGAAGGGAGCTGGGCATGTGGGCGAGCGTCGTGGCCGAGAAATCCGGCGACGTGCGCGAATGCGCATGCGCCGGTCCACGGTGAGCGTGGAGGGGGCGGAACCGACAGGGCAGGCCCACGGCGTAGAGAGAGAAGAAAGGGGTGTGCGGGGCAACGGCTCGGCGACTGGCGATCCAGGCCCACGAGACAGAGAGAGAGGGAGCGAGCGGGCGAAGTAACTGGCGCCGACAGGTCAGCCCCAGCGGGCACAGAGCGAGAGAGAGAGAGAGAGAGAGAGAGCAGGAGAGGGGATCTGCCGCTGACAGGCGGGGTCCGCCTGTTAGGCGGCGCGCGGCCTGGCTGGGTCGACTTGGGCCGGCTGGGCTGCTTTATCCTTTTCTTTTTCTCTGGATTTTCTAATTCCTTTTCCATTTCTTTTTCTATAGGGTTTTCAAATCCAAATTCGGTTTCAAATTCAAATTAATTCAAACATGTGCAACACTTCAAAGAATATTTTAAGCTCAGCATGATGCAACATGTCATGACCCATAAGGTTTTGGTAAAAATAAATAATTAACCTCCACTAGTTTAAGCTATTTCTAATCAAACGGAAAAAGGGAGAAAGAGTCTAGAGAGAGAGAAAGTCTAGAGTGAGAAAAAGAAGAGTAACACATAATTTTGGGTGATAATTATAAAGAAATTTTACACCCACAAAATCAGGGTGTTACAGACCTATCCCCCTTAAAAGAATCTCGCCCTCGAGATTCAGGGCTGGCTAGAAAAGAGCTCAGGGTACTTGGCTTTCAAATCATCTTCTCTTTCCCAGGTTGCTTCTTCTTCTGAGTGGTGACCCCATTTGACTTTGCACATCCTGATGGTACTTCTCCGAGTGACCCGAACTGTTGTCTCCAAAATTTGAATTGGCTTCTCAATATAAGTCAGATGTTCTTGAACTTCAAGATCCTCTGCTGGCAACTGCTCTTCTAGCACTCTCAAGCATTTCTTTAACTGAGACACATGGAACACATCGTGCACAGCGGACAGGTTCTCCGGTAAGCTGAGTTGATAAGACACTTCTCCACGTCTTGCTTGGATCTAATACGGCCCAATATATCGAGGTGCTAGCTTGCCTTTGACTCCAAACCTTTTGGTTCCTCTGATGGGTGACACTTTCAAGTAGATGTAACACCCCAGGTGTTACTCAGGGTGTCCACCCCCAGGGTTACCCCTTTTATCCATTATCACATGAAGATTGAATTGGGCAAAGGATACCACACTTGGAATTCTAGGTCCTAAGCAAGTGTAATCCACTTTGGATGTCATGCCCTAGCTTATCATGCACATCTAAGTGGGGATCTCCCAAAACCCTAGAACAAAACCCCCATATGCAATAATAACCCTAATAGAAGCCATGATCAAAAGATCATGTAAACACCAGGATCATGGTTTAGGCCAAATACAAAGGTTGTAATATACTCAATAACCTACCATTAATAGTAAGGAAGTACCCCCAAAAAGTTTTCAGAAAGGTCCTAAAAAGATCACCAAAGGTTGAACACAAGGGAGAAATTCAGATTTTGCCTAAGTCAAAAATCAACCCTTGAGCAAAGGTCCCACCTGTTCACCTTGATCCCCTCTTCAAAACCTGTCGACCTAATGGACAAAGTGGCGCCAAATGAACCCTAGAATGCCCTGGAAAAGTTTGAACCCAAGCCAAAACCATTTGACACGAGTTGGCACTGGTTTTGTCTCGGTTTGCACAGGGCAGACAGACAAGACTTGGCGCTACCATATCTCCTCAACCAGACCACATCTACTCTTGGAACTCACATGAACTAGGTAGCTCTAGGTGCAGGGAAGAGATCTCCCATAGGCGGTAGGGCAAGATTCGTACGCCTGGCCGCTCAGCAGAGCGAAGAACACGGGCAGAAGCAACGCGCCACGTGTTCGACGCGCTCTGAGCTCGCCAGGGCACGCCCGCGCGCGCCCCGCGTGCCCGCGCCGCGCCAAACGGTCGAACCGACGCCCCGGCCGCGTCCGCGCTGATAGTCGCCTAGAGGAGGGGTGAATAGGGCGAAACTGAAATTTACAAATATAAACACAACTACAAGCCGGGTTAGCGTTAGAAATATAACCGAGTCCGCGAGAGAGGGCGCAAAACAAATCGCAAGCAAATGAAGAGAGTGACGCGCGGATTTGTTTTACCGAGGTTCGGTTCTCGCAAACCTACTCCCCGTTGAGGAGGCCACAAAGGCCAGGTCTCTTTCAACCCTTCCCTCTCTCAAACGGTCCCTCGGACCGAGTGAGCTTTCTTTTCTCAATCACTTGGAACACAAAGTTCCTACAAGGATCACCACAAGATTGGTGTCTCTTGCCTCAATTACAAGTGAGTTTGATCGCAATGAAAGAATCAAGAAAGCACGATTGAAAAAGCCAAGCGACAAGAGCGACAAATAACACACGGATCACTTTCTCTCTCAAGTCACTAATCACTAATGATCTCTTTTCTCAAATGTGAAACTTGGAGAGATTGAGGCTTTGAATGTGTCTTGGAATGGATTGCTAGCTCTTGTATTGAATGTTGAAGGTTGGAATGCTTGGATATGTTGAATGGAGGTGGTTGGGGTTGTATTTATAGCCACCAACCACTTCCTAGCCGTTGGACCATTCTGCTGAGCGCGGACGGTCCGCGAGCCGGGTCCGGACGGTCCGCCCTTGTAGATCAACGGCTGAAAATGCAACGGTCAGCAGTAACGGCTATATCAACGGCTATATTGCATTTAATGCGTCGTCAGATGTCAGACAGAGCCAGGCGCGGACGGTCCGGTCGTGCACCCCGGACGGTCCGCGAGGCCCCCTATAATTCATTTCTCCGAACCCGTCACCTTCGGGTTTTTCGGTTTCTTACCGACCGGACGGTCCGCGCCTGAGGCCGGACGGTCCGCGCGAGGGCTCGGACGGTCTTTGCTTTTCCTCCGGACAGTCTGTAGTGGAAACTTGTGTTTTTGCATTGGTTCTGTCCGAAGGGTATCCCGGTGTCGCGGACGGTCCGCCGCAGGGGCCCGGACGGTCCGCGCTTGGCCTGTTTTTCCAAAAAGCTTCTCCTGTCCGGAATAATCTACGGTATTCCGGACAGTCGAATTAGTATAGTTGTAGATGAACCTTTGGCACCTGTAGAACATACAATCTAGAGCAAACTAGTTAGTCCAATTATTTGTGTTGGGCAATTCAACCACCAAAATAATTTAGGAACTAGGTGTAAGCCTAATTCCCTTTCAATCTCCCCCTTTTTGGTGATTGATGCCAACACAAACCAAAGCAAATATAAAAGTGCATAATTGAACTAGTTTGCATAATGTGAGTGCAAAGGTTGCTTGGAATTGAGCCAGTCTAAATACTTACAAGATATGCATGGATTGTTTCTTTCTAATTTAACATTTTGGACCACGCTTGCACCACATGTTTTGTTTTTGCAAACTCTTTTGTAAATCCTTTTCAAAGTTCTTTTGCAAAGCATTTTCAAGATTTGAAATTTTCTCCCCCTGTTTCAAATGCTTCTCTTTGACTAAACAAAACTCCCCCAAAGAGAGATCCTCCTCTTAGTGTTCAAGAGGGTTTTGATATATCATTTTGAAATACTACTTTCTCCCCCTTTTGAACACAATAGGATACCAATTGAAAATTCAACACTTAAGTTTTTGAAATTGGTGGTGGTGCGGTCCTTTTGCTTTGGGCTCTTACTTTCTCCCCCTTTGGCATGAATCGGCAAAAACGGAATCATTAGAGCCCTCGAAGAGCTATCTTCCTCTTTGGTCATAAATAAATGAGTTAAGATTATACCAAAGACGAAGTCCGGTCCTTTTCTTTGATGCTCATGCTTTTCTCCCCCTAGAACGGAGAGTTGCTTGGAGCGATGGCGAAGGATGAGTTACGTAGTGGAAGCCTTTGTCTTCGCCGAAGACTCCAATTCCCTTTCAATACACCTGTGACTTGGTTTGAAATAGACTTGAAAACACATTGGTCATAGCATATGAAAGAGATATGATCAAAGGTATACAGATGAGCTATGAGTGCAAGTTAACAAAAGAAATTCCTAGAATCAAGAATATTTAGCTCATGCCTAAGTTTGTTAAAAGATTGTTCATCAAGAGGCTTGGTAAAGATATCGGCTAATTGATCTTTAGTATTAATGTAAGAAATCTCGATATCTCCCTTTTGTTGGTGATCCCTCAAAAAGTGATACCGAATGGCTATGTGTTTAGTGCGGCTATGCTCGACGGGATTGTCGGCCATTTTGATTGCACTCTCATTATCACATAGCAAAGGGACTTTGGTTAATTTGTAACCGTAGTCCCGCAGGGTTTGCCTCATCCAAAGTAATTGCGCGCAACAGTGTCCTGCGGCAATGTACTCGGCTTCGGCGGTGGAGAGAGCGACCGAATTTTGCTTCTTAGAAGCCCAAGACACCAAGGATCTTCCCAAGAACTGGCAGGTCCCCGATGTGCTCTTCCTATTGATTTTACACCCCGCCCAATCGGCATCCGAATATCCAATCAAATCAAATATGGATCCCCTAGGATACCAAAGCCCAAACTTAGGAGTATAAGCCAAATATCTCAAGATTCGTTTTACGGCCGTAAGGTGGGATTCCTTAGGGTCGGATTGGAATCTTGCACACATGCAAACGGAGAGCATAATGTCCGGTCGAGATGCACATAAATAGAGTAATGAACCTATCATCGACTGGTATACCTTTTGATCCACGGACTTACCTCCCGTGTCGAGGTCGAGATGCCCATTAGTTCCCATGGGTGTCTTGATGGGTTTGGCATCCTTCATTCCAAACTTGCTTAGAATATCTTGAGTGTACTTTGTTTGGCTTAGGAAGGTGCCTTCTTGGAGTTGCTTGACTTGGAATCCTAGAAAATACTTCAACTCCCCCATCATAGACATCTCGAATTTCTGTGTCATGATCCTACTAAACTCTTCACATGTAGATTCGTTAGTAGACCCAAATATAATATCATCGACATAGATTTGGCATACAAACAAATCATTCTCAAGTGTTTTGGTAAAGAGCGTAGGATCGGCTTTTCCGACTTTGAATCCATTTGTAATAAGAAAATCTCTAAGGCATTCGTATCATGCTCTTGGGGCTTGCTTGAGCCCATAAAGCGCCTTAGAGAGCTTATAGACATGGTTAGGATACTCACTGTCTTCAAAGCCGGGAGGTTGCTCAACATAGACCTCTTCCTTGATTGGTCCATTGAGGAAGGCACTTTTCACGTCCATTTGAAAAAGCTTAAAGCCATGGTAAGTAGCATAGGCCAATAATATACGAATTGACTCAAGCCTAGCTACGGGTGCATAGGTTTCACCGAAATCCAAACCTTCGACTTGAGAGTACCCCTTGGCCACAAGTCGAGCTTTGTTCCTTGTCACCACACCATGCTCATCTTGCTTGTTGCGGAAGACCCATTTGGTTCCTACAACATTTTGGTTAGGACGTGGAACTAAATGCCATACCTCATTCCTAGTGAAGTTGTTGAGCTCCTCTTGCATTGCCACCACCCAATCCGAATCTTGGAGTGCTTCCTCTACCCTGTGTGGCTCAATAGAGGAAACAAACGAGTAATTTTCACAAAAATGTGCAACACGAGATCGAGTAGTTACCCCCTTATGAATATCGCCGAGAATGGTGTCGACGGGGTGATCTCGTTGGATTGCTTGGTGGACTCTTGGGTGTGGCGGTCTTTGTTCTTCATCCTCCTTGTCTTGATCATTTGCATCTCCCCCTTGATCTATGCTGTCATCTTGAGGTGGCTCATTTGATTGATCTTCTTCTTCATCAACCTGAGTTTCATCCTCATTTTGAGTTGGTGGAGATGCTTGCGTGGAGGAGGACGGTTGATCTTGTGCATTTGGAGGTTCTTCGGATTCCTTAGGACACACATCCCCAATGGACATGTTCCTTAGCGCGATGCACGGAGCCTCTTCAATACCTGTCTCATCAAGATCAACTTGCTCTACTTGAGAGCCGTTAGTTTCATCAAACACAACGTCACATGAGACTTCAACTAGTCCAGTGGACTTGTTAAAGACCCTATATGCCCTTGTGTTTGAGTCATAACCAAGTAAAAAGCCTTCTACAGTCTTAGGAGCAAATTTAGATTTTCTACCTCTTTTAACAAGAATAAAACATTTGCTACCAAAGACTCTAAAGTATGAAATGTTGGGCTTTTTACCGGTTAGGAGTTCATATGATGTCTTCTTGAGGATTCGGTGTAGATATAACCGGTTGATGGCGTAGCAGGCGGTGTTGACCGCCTCGGCCCAAAACCGATCCGAAGTCTTGTACTCATCAAGCATGGTTCTTGCCATGTCTAGTAGAGTTCGATTCTTCCTCTCCACTACACCATTTTGTTGTGGAGTGTAGGGAGAAGAGAACTCATGCTTGATGCCCTCTTCCTCAAGAAAGCCTTCGATTTGAGAGTTCTTGAACTCCGTCCCGTTGTCGCTTCTAATTTTCTTGATCCTTAAGCCGAACTCATTTTGAGCCCGTCTCAAGAATCCCTTTAAGGTCTCTTGGGTTTGAGATTTTTCCTGTAGAAAGAATACCCAAGTGAAGCGAGAATAATCATCCACAATAACTAGACAGTACTTACTCCCGCCGATGCTGATGTAAGCGATTGGGCCGAATAGATCCATATGCAGGAGCTCCAGTGGCCTGTCGGTCGTCATTATGTTCTTATGCGGATGATGAGTGCCAACTTGCTTTCCTGATTGGCATGCGCTACAAATTCTGTCTTTCTCAAAATGAACATTTGTTAGTCCTAAAATGTGTTCTCCTTTTAGAAGCTTATGAAGATTCTTCATCCCAACATGGGCTAGTCGGCGGTGCTAGAGCCAACCCATGTTAGTCTTAGCAATTAAGCATGTGTCGAGTTCAGCTCTATCAAAATCTACTAAGTATAGCTGACCCTCTAACACTCTCTTAAATGCTATTGAATCATCACTTCTTCTAAAGACAGTGACACCTATATCAGTGAATAGACAGTTGTAGCCCATTTGACATAATTGGGAAACAGAAAGCAAATTGTAATCTAGAGAATCTACAAGAAAAACATTGGAAATAGAATGGTCAGGAGATATAGCAATTTTACCCAATCCTTTGACCAAACCTTGATTTCCATCCCCGAATGTGATCGCTCTTTGGGGATCTTGGTTTTTCTCATATGAGGAGAACATCTTTTTCTCCCCAGTCATGTGGTTCGTGCACCCGCTGTCGAGTATCCAACTTGAGCCCCCGGATGCATAAACCTACAAAACAAGTTTAGTTCTTGATTTTAGGTACCCAAATGGTTTTGGGTCCTTTGGCATTAGACACAAGAACTTTGGGTACCCAAACACAAGTCTTTGACCCCTTGTGTTTGCCCCCAACATATTTGGCAACTACCTTGCCGGATTTGTTAGTCAAAACATAAGATGCATCAAAAGTTTTAAATGAAATATTATGATCATTTGATGCACTAGGAGTTTTCTTTCTAGGCAACTTAGCATGGGTTGGTTGCCTTGAGCTAGATGTCTCACCCTTATACATGAAAGCATGATTAGGGCCAGAGTGAGACTTCCTAGAATGAATTCCTAATCTTGCTCTCGGGATAACCGGCAGGGTGTAAAATGTAACCCTCGTTATCCTGAGGCATGGGAGCCTTGCCCTTAACAAAATTAGACAATCTTTTAGGAGGGGCATTAAGTTTGACATTGTTTCCCCTTTGGAATCCAATGCCATCCTTGATGCCCGGGCGTCTCCCATTATAAAGCATGCTACGAGCAAATTTAAATTTCTTATTTTCTAAGTTGTGCTCGGCAATTTTAGCATCTAGTTTTGCTATGTGATCATTTTGTTGTTTAATTAAAGCCATATGATCATGAATAGCATCAATATCAACATCTCTACATCTAGTACAAATAGATACATGCTCAACAATAGATGTAGAGGGTTTGCAAGAATTAAGTTCAACAATCTTAGCATGAAGAATATCATTTTTATCTCTAAGATTGGAAATGGTAGCATTGCAAACATCTAGTTCTTTAGCCTTAGCAATTAAATTTTCATTTTCTACTCTAAGGCTAGCAAGAGAAATGTTTAATTCTTCAATCCTAGCAAGCAAATCATCATTATTATCTCTACGATTAGGAATTGAAACATTACAAACATGTGAATCAACCTTAGCATTTAAACTAGCATTTTCATTCCTAAGGTTGTCAATCATCTCACGGCAAGTGCTTAGCTCACTAGATAATTTTTCACATTTCTCAATTTCTAGAGCATAAGCATTTTTAACCTTAACATGTTTCTTGTTTTCTTTAATTAGACAATCCTCTTGGGAATCCAAAAGGTCATCCTTTTCATGAATAGCACTAATTAATTCATTTAATTTTTCTTTTTGTTCCATGTTAAGATTGGCAAAGAGAGTACGCAAATTATCTTCCTCATCACTAGCATTATCATCACTAGAGGTTTCATATTTAGTGGAGGATCTTGATTTTACCTTCTTTTTGCCGTCCTTTGCCATGAGGCACTTGTGGCCGACGTTGGGGAAGAGGAGTCCCTTGGTGACGGCGATGTTCGCGGCGTCCTCGTCGTCGGAGGAGTCGCTTGAGCTTTCGTCGGAATCCCATTCCCGACAAACATGGGCATCGCCGCCCTTCTTTTTGTAGTACCTCTTCTTTTCTCTCCTCTTGCCCTTCTTGTCGTTATCCCTGTCACTGTCACTTGATAATGGACATTTTGCAATAAAGTGACCGGGCTTACCACACTTGTAGCAAACTTTCTTGGAGCGGGACTTGTAGTCTTTCCCTCTCCTTTGCTTGAGGATTTGGCGGAAGCTCTTGATGACGAGCGCCATTTCCTCATTGTCAAGTTTGGAGGCGTCTATTGGTTGTCGACTTGGGGTAGACTCCTCCTTCTTTTCTTCCGTCGCCTTGAATGCGACGGGTTGAGCCTCGGATGTGGATGGATCATCAAGCTCGTTGATCTTTCTTGAGCCTTCGATCATGCACTCAAAACTTACAAAATGCCCGATAACTTCCTCAGGGGTCATTTTAGTATATCTTGGATTACCACGAATTAATTGAACTTGAGTAGGGTTAAGAAAAATAAGAGATCTTAGAATAACCTTAACCACTTCGTGGTCATCCCATTTTATCCTCCCGAGGTTGCGCACTTGATTCACCAAGGTCTTGAGCCGGTTGTACATGTGTTGTGGCTCCTCCCCTTTGCGAAGCCGGAACCGACCGAGCTCCCCCTCGATCGTTTCCCGCTTGGTGATCTTTGTAAGCTCATCTCCCTCGTGTGCGGTTTTGAGCACATCCCAAACCTCCTTGGCGCTCTTCAACCCTTGAACTTTGTTATACTCCTCTCTACTTAAAGAGGCGAGGAGTATCGTTGTTGCTTGTGAGTTGAAGTGCTCGATTTGGGCCACCTCATCCTCATCATAATCCTTATCCCCTACGGATGGTACCTGTGCACCAAACTCAACAACATCCCATATACTTTTGTGGAGTGAGGTTAGATGAAATCGCATTAAGTCACTCCACCTAGCATAATCTTCACCATCAAAAGTTGGTGGTTTGCCTAACGGGACGGAAAGTAGAGGTGCATGTTTAGAAATGCGAGAATAGTGTAGGGGGATCTTACTAAACTTCTTACGCTCTTGGCGTTTAGAAGTTACGGAGGGCGCATCGGAGCCGGAGGTTGATGTTGATGAAGTGTCGGTCTCGTAGTAGACCACTTTCCTCATCCTCTTTTGCTTGTCCCCACTCCGATGCGGCTTGTGGGAAGAAGATTTTTCCTTCTTCTCTTTGTGGTGAGAAGAAGATTTCTTCTCCTTCCCTTTGTTGGAGGAGCTCTTCTTCTTCTCCCTCCTCTTGGTGCGGGACTCTTCCGATGAAGTGCTCCCGTTGCTTGTAGTGGGCTTTTCGCCGGTCTCCATCTCCTTCTTGGCGTGATCTCCCGACATCACTTCGAGCGGTTAGGCTCTAATGAAGCACCGGGCTCTGATACCAATTGATAGTCGCCTAGAGGGGGGGTGAATAGGGCGAAACTGAAATTTACAAATATAAACACAACTACAAGCCGGGTTAGCGTTAGAAATATAACCGAGTCCGCGAGAGAGGGCGCAAAACAAATCGCAAGCAAATGAAGAGAGTGACGCGCGGATTTGTTTTACCGAGGTTCGGTTCTCGCAAACCTACTCCCCGTTGAGGAGGCCACAAAGGCCGGGTCTCTTTCAACCCTTCCCTCTCTCAAACGGTCCCTCGGACCGAGTGAGCTTTCTTTTCTCAATCACTTGGAACACAAAGTTCCTACAAGGATCACCACAAGATTGGTGTCTCTTGCCTCAATTACAAGTGAGTTTGATCGCAATGAAAGAATCAAGAAAGCACGATTGAAAAAGCCAAGCGACAAGAGCGACAAATAACACACGGATCACTTTCTCTCTCAAGTCACTAATCACTAATGATCTCTTTTCTCAAATGTGAAACTTGGAGAGATTGAGGCTTTGAATGTGTCTTGGAATGGATTGCTAGCTCTTGTATTGAATGTTGAAGGTTGGAATGCTTGGATATGTTGAATGGAGGTGGTTGGGGTTGTATTTATAGCCACCAACCACTTCCTAGCTGTTGGACCATTCTGCTGAGCGCGGACGGTCCGCGAGCCGGGTCCGGACGGTCCGCCCTTGTAGATCAACGGCTGAAAATGCAACGGTCAGCAGTAACGGCTATATCAACGGCTATATTGCATTTAATGCGTCGTCAGATGTCAGACAGAGCCAGGCGCGGACGGTCCGGTCGTGCACCCCGGACGGTCCGCGAGGCCCCCTATAATTCATTTCTCCGAACCCATCACCTTCGGGTTTTTCGGTTTCTTACCGACCGGACGGTCCGCGCCTGAGGCCGGACGGTCCGCGCGAGGGCTCGGACGGTCTTTGCTTTTCCTCCGGACAGTCTGTAGTGGAAACTTGTGTTTTTGCATTGGTTCTATCCGAAGGGTATCCCGGTGTCGCGGACGGTCCGCCGCAGGGGCCCGGATGGTCCGCGCTTGGCCTGTTTTTCCAAAAAGCTTCTCCTGTCCGGAATAATCTACGGTATTCCGGACAGTCGAATTAGTATAGTTGTAGATGAACCTTTGGCACCTGTAGAACATACAATCTAGAGCAAACTAGTTAGTCCAATTATTTGTGTTGGGCAATTCAACCACCAAAATAATTTAGGAACTAGGTGTAAGCCTAATTCCCTTTCAAATGCACATTCTCTTTGTGCCATCCTTCTTCTCCACAAACAATATTGGGGCTGCCCAAGGCGACGTACTCGGTCTGATGTAGCCTTTCTCTAACAACTCATCAATCTGCTTCTTGAGTTCCACCAACTCTAGGCCGGACACTCGCTAGGCTCTCTTGGAAATATGGGCGGTGCCTGGAATGAGCTCTATGGCAAATTCAACCTTCCTTTTAGGTGGCATACCCAGTAACTCCTCGGGAAACACATCTGGGAATTCTAATACTACATTAATAGCCTCTGATGGTTTAATCTCCTCAATACAGGCGGTGACTTGATGACAACTCCCTTTCCTCGGTCCTGACAAGACCAACTCTACTAACACTTCTCCTGATAAGGACACTAGCTTCACTGTTCTCTTGTCACAATTAAGACTGGTTTGGTACTTGGTTAACCAATTCATCCCTAGGATGACATCTATAGTTGTATCCTGGTTACCCATAACTATTAAATCAGTGGGGAACTCTATCCCCCTTATTTGAACCTTTGCACTAGGGCAAAATCTATCCGTTTGGGTCCTTCCACCAACTGAACTAACCCTCATAGGTGGATACATGGATGCTACTGGTATATTATGTGATTCTACCCATGATGCAGTCACAAAAGAATGTGTTGCTCCAGTATCAAATAAGACATTTGCAAAATGGAACTCGACTGAAAACGTACCTAGTGCGACTCCTGGAGTCTCCTGGACTGTGTCGGCCTCCAGGTGGTTCACCTTTCCATACTCGGCATGAGGTTGCCCATGTTTGTTGCCTCCTTGCTACATTGCATTCTGCCTGACTGGGGCATTGGGAGCTGGCTGCTGCTGAGCTGCTTTCTTTGGGCAATGATTCGCCCAATGGCCTTGTTCCCCACAGTGGAAACATGCACGACTTCCTCCTTGAGCTGGCGCTACTTGATTGTTCTAGTTGGTTGCTAGGGCAGGAAGACGGGCTGCCTAGTTGCTCTGATGCTGGTATTGATTTCCTCCTTGCTGGTTGTTCTAACGGTACTGCTGCTGCTGAGGAAACTGCCTTTGGTACTGCTGCTCCTAGTTCTGATGCTGATGCTGGTGCTGGTGACCTTGCTTGAAGGGCTGAGGTGGGTTGCCTAAGTAGCAAGGACGGCTGCTACTCCCAACCTGAGGTCCACCAATCTTCCGTTTACTGTCCTCCATCTCCCGACGCTTCCTTTCTGTCATGATTGCTCTGTCTATCAGATGCTAAGGGAAGGTGTGGTTCATCAGCTGATAGTGGAGGGGATCAACCAATCCTCTCAAGAAGCGGTACTGCCTCTTGACATCCGTGTTGACATCCTCTGGGGCATAACGTGACAGCTACAAAAACTTATCCCTGTACTCACTGAAATACAGGGGACCTTGCTTCAAGGCGAGAAACTCCTCCTTCCTCACTATTATCAGTCCCTCGGGCACATGGTAGCGATGAAAGTTATCCCTGAACTCCTCCCAAGTGATAGCTTTAGGGTTGGCATGGGTGGCGAGGTAAGACTCCCACCAAGACTGTGCTGCTCCCCTCAGCTGTCGGGGACCATACAACACCTTCTCACGATCGTTGCACTGGGCAATGTTCAACTCACGCTCCATGGTACGCAGCCAATCTTCAGGGTCCATGGGATCAGCAGAGTGGGCAAAGACTGGGGGATGTCCCCTCATGAACTCTGCCCGCTTGTCTCTGGGCACTTGTGACATCTAGACTTGCACTGGAGGCTGAGGCGGTGGTGGCTGCTGCTGCACCTGCTGCATGGCTGCTAAGGTCTGACCAATTGCCTGGACTGCTTGGGTCTGCATCAAGAACATTTGCTCAATAGTCATCGGTGGTGACGGTGGCAAATGCTGCTGTGGGGCTGCCTCCTCTTGAGGTGCCTGCTGTTCTGGCTGAGCATGCTCGCACCTCTGCGCCTGTTCTCAGACATCTGTAGAAATCACACACATATATCAAATCTGACTCTGCAGTCTTTCAACATAACAAAAGATGTATAGAACTCTTCATAGCACTGAACAATTTACCATCTTCACTAACAGCTTCTCATATAAAGAGGGAAGTGGAAATAAATGGATTACCCAACTAAATAACTGACTTTATTAATAACTACACCAAGTTGCAGGGGATACCCACAACTTGGTGACAATCATTACAAAGATCCAACTTCAGTACATGTCCATCATAACAAGCACCCAACATACGATAAGCAAACTAACTCAAACTAAGACTAACTAGACTGAGACACTAAACTAAGAATTATTACAGACTCCGACTCTGTTGATCTAGGGATCCAAATCTATCCGGGTCTTGTAGTCTGAGGTACCATAGTCGAAGCGACCACGGGGCGGTGAACGGTAAGGGTGCTGAATCCTGACAAGGGCGGGACAACCACCATCCAAATAGTGGCGTGCTACGCACTCAGCACGCAATTCCGCAACCTCCGCCCAAACCTTGCACGCAATGGTGAGGGTAGTACTTCAGGTCGAGGCCATCAGCTACCCCGCTGAACAACGAGCAATACTGAGAAAGTGCTCGTTGTGCTGCATCTTGCATGGCTGCCTCGACAGTATCCCTCTCAGTAATAGAATAATGCTCTGAGAAGGCTTCTGCACCCCGGAGATCATCGTCCGAACGGCGCACTAAGCAAGTAGCCTCCCACTGGTCCGAGTATAGCCCGCGACGATGCTGGTAGACTACACAACGGTACTCGATAGACCATGTGTGTCGGTCGAAGGCCCGACGCAACAGGGTATCGAGGGCGTCGTGGAAGTGACACCCGCGAGCGGCGTCACGAGTGATGGGTCTAGCGATCCATCTCTCTAGCTCCGGCTCCTCCGAGAGCTCCGTGCCATGGCTCGAACTGCCACCGGCGTCGTCATCATCCCCGTTTCCGTCAGGGTCTCCTCTAGTAGCCGGGATGCCCTGTGGTGGTGCAGGGGGCATCTCTGGCTGAGGTGCAGGGGAAGGCGGCCTCTCAGACTCCACCTCCCGCTGAGGCGAGGGGGAAGAGTCCTGCTGCTCCTGGTCCTGCTCCTAGCGTCGGCGCTCCTGCTCCTCGTGTAGGCGACGATGCAGTCTCTCCAGGTGACTGGACTGACCTAAAACTTTTTGAGATAAGTAGATAACATAGAGTTGGTCAAGATGACCAACTTTTGAAAAGACTCTAAGGTCAAGGTAAGAGTAGGGGTCTATAGTCCTTAGGGCGACCATTCTAGTCTAGGTTAGCAGTCCTACAGTCAGCAAGGCTTTGATACCACTTATGTCACACCCGGTTTTGGAAGTTAAACCGAATGCGAACCATGTACGTGTCAGGATCAGAAACTCACGTACACAGCGATTACATAATTGGACATCATCACACAATGCTCGAAATAAATAGCGGAAAGGTACTTTATTACATCAAGATGTCCAAGGCATCCACAGAGTCTATTACATAACCATCGTCTTTAATATAATTATCAAAGTGTGGAAATACGAAACGTAGATGCTAAGCCTACACAGGCAGCTGACTAGGGGTTTGCCACTAAGAAAGAACTAGAACTCGTCATATTCCTGGAACTCCTCGAAGTCATCCATGTTGCCAGCATCACCTCTTGAGCACTGAGTACAATAGGGACAACCTGGGGTGGGGTGGTGTGAAAAGCAAGGCTGAGTACACATCAACATACTCAACAAATGTCCCGTTTGGCTAAGGTGGACTAGTTGTATATGGAGTTGAGGTCAAGCAGTTGCTTTTAGTTGGTCAAATATTTATTATCATTAGTAGAGCCTAGTTTTAGTAATAAACCCAGTTATTACCCAGAAGTACCTCCTCAAAAGAGGAAATACCAGAGGTCAGATTTTATCACATCATTATTAACCATCATCATAAAAGTATCCAAAGTTCTTCTAATCAAAGAGGATCCCATGGCTGCTCTTAACCATGAGCTTGGCTGATATACCAGTTTTTAACACTCTGCATAGGTTGTACACTTTACCCACAAGTCGTGATCCCTTCCCAGCCTGGGTTGTATAGACCCGATCTTCACTACCAAGGTGAATGGCCAGGGATACACTACGTAGCCTTTACAAAGACTCCCCTGTTGCATAGCTGCTCGTTAGGTTTTGTCAGTCATACAAATGCAGTACACCTCCCCAAGGTGGGTGACTAACAAAACCAAATCGAAAGAACCTCTGCACCCCAACCTTGGCAGAGCGAGCACTACGCCCCGGCCCCCATTGACGGCCCTCCGGCAAACCAACTACACCCCAGGTTCATCTAATTAATCAGCTAAGGGCGTCCCATTCCACCCTCATGGTTGTACTGTTATCCCGGGTGATCACTCCACGAACAGGTCCTTACGGAGAGGTACTCAGAAAAAAGGCATGAGCCCCCTAAGGTATCACAAGATCATCCACATAATCAGGATAACAGTATCGTATCATAAATGTTCACATCATGTTCATTGATTAAGTTAAGGCAGTAGCAATATGCTAACCATGATAACCCAAAAGGTAAACAAGGATAAGTGAATACAGACTAGTCAATCCTTAGGTTTCATAAAGTAATGCAGGACAGCGAATCATAAAGTATGTAGGACATAATGGGTCAGAGGACACTTGCCTTCACCAGGTTGTTGCTCAGGGAGGTCTCCAACAACACAATCAGGAACCGCGCGAAGGGGTATCGGCTGAATCTAACCGTCAGATCTAAAACCAACGACTGAGATTAGATCTACTGCCAAGGGCGCGCCCGCGCGAGCGGGCGAGCGCTGACAGGCGGGCCAGTGCGTCAGGGCGCGCTTGCGCGAAGCGTTACCCGTGATCTAAGCCGTTCAATCTGAATCGGACGGAGGGGATCAGACCAGGGGGAAACAGACGGCTGCGGGCGGTGCTGCTCCTCTCCGCGGCGGTGAGGTCACCGGTGTTGAGGCTGGCATGAGCTAGGGTGGCTCTAGGGTCGCAGGAGTTGGGCAGAGAGGGAGAGGGCGCCACGGCGAACTCAATGGAGAGGAAAAGGCCATGAATCCACGGGCAGAGAGGATAGAACGGCGGTGAGAAGGCCTCGGGCGAGCCGGAGTAACTCCGGTGAGCCATTCCTGCCACGAGGAGGGGACTTAAGGCGCGCTAAGGCCTGGGCTAGCTTCAGCAGAGGCAGGGTTGACACAGGAACCTACTTCGGGGAACTAAACCGGGCTAAATCGGCCGGCCACCGCGTGAGCACGGCGGACCACCACGGCTGAGCACCGGAGAAGGTAAAATTGGCCGAACACAGGGCGCAATAGGGGAAATTGGGCACGGGGACGGGTGTCTCACCTCGGGGC
The DNA here is from genome assembly GCF_902167145.1 of Zea mays. Lineage (NCBI taxonomy): Eukaryota > Viridiplantae > Streptophyta > Magnoliopsida > Poales > Poaceae > Zea > Zea mays. Next base: position 66,346,722 of record NC_050104.1, on the reverse strand, counting down.
GGAGCTCGGGGAGGCTTGGAGCGGTCTCCGGCAAGCTGGATGGCCGGGAACGCGGGTGCGGGTCTCTGGCGGTGGCGGCTGGCGGCATGGGCAGAGCGCGAGAGAGGGTGAAGCTGTGCGAAATGAGGCGAGGGATGTGCGCGGGGAACTGGCGAGGCTCTAAAAAGGGAGCTGGGCGCGTGGGCGGGAGTCGTGGCCGGGAAATTCGGCGACGTGCGCGAATGCGCACACGCCGGTCCACGGCGAGCACGGAGGGGGCGGAACTGACAGGGCAGGCCCACGGCGCAGAGAGAGAAGAAAGGGGCACGCGGGGCAATGGTTAAGCGACTGGCGATCCGGGCCCGCGAGACAGAGGGAGAAAGGGGGCGAGTGAGCGAAGTATCTGGCACCGACAGGTCGACCCCAGCGGGCAGAGAGCGAGAGAGAGCGCGCGGGGGAGAGAGGGTCTGCCGCTGACAGGCGGCGCGGGCGCGTGGGCGCGTGGCCTGGCTGGGTCGACTTGGGCCGGCTGGGCTGCTTTATCCTTTTCTTTTTCTCTGGATTTTCTAATTCCTTTTCCATTTCTTTTTCTATAGGGTTTTCAAATCCAAATTCAAACTAGGTTTCAAAGTCAAATTAATTCAAACATGTGCAACACTTCAAAGAATATTTTAAGCTCAGCATGATGCAACATGTCATGACCCATAAGGTTTTGGCAAAAATAAATAATTAACCTCCACTAGTTTAAGCTATTTCTAATCAAAAGGAAAAGGGAGAAAGAGTCTAGAGAGAGAAAGCCTAGAGTGAGAAAAAGAAGAGTAACACATGATTTTGGGTGATAATTAGAAAGAAATTTTATACCCCCAAAATCAGGGTGTTACAACCGCCGAGCCATATTTGACAAGGCAACTGAAAAGGGATACATGGTTAAAAAAAGTTGATCAATAAAAACAACTAAGGAAGAAACGAGGTCACTAACCAGCGTTCGACGCTTTCAAGTCAGCAATCTGTTTCTGAAGCAGCAATGGGTTCCACTGCATCAGAGACAGAGCTCCTTCTAGGATAGTAGCACCATACGACCTCAGCTGGGCAGACATTCCATCAACCAAAGCCTGTGATTGAAGACAAATAAGTATAAGAAAGATAATCTACCAAGAAGAACAATAAAAAGCAAATAGTTGACTCACCTGAAGATTGGAGAAGAACAATGGTAAACCCAAGTCAGGGGGAGCGATGTCATGGCTTGACGGAGGAATATCAGCAGGAACAATTTGAAGAACGTTGCCCGGGGTGAGCTCAGCCCCACCAGCGGATACTATACTTCTCGCATCTAGCTCGCCGACCTTCAAGGCGACTTGTTTGTTCGAAGTCGTAGAAGCATGCATCGCCGTTGCCCCATCGAATCGTGGTGGAGACGACCCAACATGGACGTCCATGGAGGTGTGGGAAGGAGAGCTCACCTGAACACCCTCGAGGGCTGGGTTGCAGCTCGCGCCACCCACTAGAGCTGGATCACTACCGGCAACACCCTCGAGGGCTGGGTTGCAGCTTGCGCTACCCACCAGAGCTGGATCACTACCGACGACACCCTCGGAGGCTGGGTAACTGCTAGCACCATCCTCGGGGGCTGGGTTTTCTACAGCAGCCACCTCTAAGGCTAAAGGATCCTCTATCACCTCCATGTGAGTCGGGCAATTCGGACCAACGTCTTGGCATTGAAGACTGCCTTCCAAAGTCGACGATGCACGAGACACTGCTCAGGATACCTCCAATTCCACGTCTGGAATTTCCAAACAAACAGCCATCATGTCATCAGCAGTCGGCTCCGATAGCATATCCTCAGGGACGACCTCCTCAAGGGCTTGATCAAAATCTGATATTGACAGTTCCTGAAGGCTGATAAGAGCTAACAGAGCTGGAGAAGGAATATCACTATCCCCCTTACTACCTCTGTAATGCCGGCTGTTTTTACGAATTAGCGGGACTTCTTCTTCTTCTTCTTCATCTTCATCAAATATGCAGACAACAGCCGGTGCACGGTCACACCCATTGGGATCAACTCCAGGACGATCACACCCATTGGGATCAACTTCAGGACGGTCACACCCATTGGGATCAACTTCAGCATGGACGCAACCATTGGGATCAACCTCAGGAAGGACCTCTGCTGGCACTTCATCACAAGCCAGAGCAGAAAGACCTGCATCCTGGTCCAAGCATGACAGTCGCCGAAGACGCCTCTTCTTCTTCTTTTCCTCAACAGGCGCAGTCGGGCGGCTAACTTGGCGAGGACGCTTTGGGCGAGCACCCTCAGGCTTTCAAGTCTCCACTGCTTTGTCAAGCTCTTGTCCAGCCGTGATAGCCATCGGCTCAGCATGGGTCAAGTCAGAAGATTCCCCAGCTAACATACTAAGCACAACATCCATCTCTGCGTCATCTGGACTAGCTGGCATCTCAAAGTGAATTTGCTTCTCATCATTGGGAAGACTCCAAAGAGGAGCAATCAAAGCCTCAATGTCCTCGGGAGAGGGTCGCACTCTAAGACCCAGACCACCATCACTAGTAGGAGGGTTGGACACAAATTCAGAAAATGACCTATGAGGTGGCAGATTCCAAGCAGAATAGGCAACAGGAGCACCAACATTTGACACTCTGCCCCTCAGAATCATGTCCAATTGGCTCACCAGATCCTCAGTAGGAATTCTCTTATTGGTGACCCGGGTAGAGTCATTGATACCACTGTACAAATAAGCCGGGTATGCCCTGTCTTTCAAAGGCTGAATATTCTTGAAGACGAAGTCAGCGACCACAACTTCAGCAGTAAAACCTATGTCTTTCAATAAGAAGATCTTAGCAAGAAACACCTTCGCCTCTGTTACCTCTGAAGGGGTCGGAGATTGTACCCAGCTTGGAGTACGGACATCTGGCTGCCTCCCCGACTAAGGGGGAAGGGACTTGCAGTGATTCTCCATGATGAACCACTCGAGGCACCACCCCTTGATGCTATCCTTCAGTGGGATGTCGAGGTACTCTGATTTCTTCCCGTGACGCAGTTCTAGACTGGCACCACCAACAAGTTGGTGCTGTCCTCCAGCCATCCCGGGTCGACAATGATACAGATACTTCCATAGGCCGAAATGGGGAAGAATCCCGAGGTAGGCCTCACACGGATGAATAAAATGGAAATTTGCAAGAGAGAATTGGGATTCAGGTGGGTCAAGTTCATATTGTAAAAATCAAGGAGACCGCGGAAGAAGGGAGAAACGGGAAGAGCGAGACCACGAATAAGAAAGGGAACATAAACGACGGACTCATGAGTGTCCTCCGTCGGAACAGTTACTCCGCGGCAAATCCGCCAAGAACAGAGTTCTTTTGGGGGTAAAACCCCGGCATCCACAAGGCGCAGAAGATCAAACTCTAAAATTACAGACATATGGTTACCCGAGAATGGCAACTGACTGTTGGAGTCGATTGGCGGGATGATAGCCACGGTGGAGCTCTGCTTCTTCCACTTGGGCGCCATCGCAATCTCGCCGGCGGATCGAATGGGGGCGAAATCTCAGAGAAACAGAAGAGTGGTTCGAGGCGGAAATGTGAAGTTAGGGCTCAGAAATCAAAAGCGCACGTCGGCATGAGTATAAATGGGGCTTTCCCGGGTTGGGCGCCATTTCTGAAAAGGGCCAAGTCATCACTCGGGAAAGCGAGACTTCAGACATAACTCGGTTGTTATCTCTAAAAACGCCGACAGAGTCAAGCATAACTCGGTTGTTACCTCTAAAACACCGACAGTGTCAGGCACCAATCGTCTGTTACCTCTAAAACGCCGACAACATCAAGCACCACTCGGCTGTTACCTCTAAAACACCGACAATAGTGTCAAGCATAACTCGGTCGTTACCTCTAAAACGCCGATAGTGCCAAGCATGACTCATCAGTTACCTCTAAAATGCCAGTGTCATCAGTTATCGCTCGGTGATTATTTCTAATAACGTCGGCAGTGTTAGGCGCAAAGACGAACTATCAATCGACTATAAAGAAAGAACGGCGAAAAACAAAAGTTTGCTCGGAACAACTGAAATTTCTTCATTACATAGTGGAAGGGGTTTTTGCAAACTCAAAGACTGACCCATTATGAATCAGCCTTTTCCCCTTTTTACTACAATACATTTCTACATTACCCACATTACACTATACTACTAACTACCACTACATTATTTCACTACTACTACTGCTGCTACTAATTATCTATACTAATATTTAAGCCAGTGGCGCTTTGCCACTGGCCTTGCTGCTGCTGCTGCCGCCGCTCTTGCCGTCGTCGCCGCCCCTGCCGCCGCCGCCTCCGTCACCCTTGCCGCTATCGTCGTCGTCATCGCCACCGCCATCGCCATCGCCGGCGTCGCCCTCGTCGCCGCCGCTACCTTCCTCGGATGAGTCGGAAGAGTTCTCCTCGTCCGAGGAGACCTCCGACTCATCCGAGCCCTCGAGCCCGGCGCGCTCGATGGACTGGATGTACGTCCACACCTCGACGGCTATCCCCTAGGAGTCGTCCGAATCATCGGACGACGCCGGGAGGGAAGCGTAGACCGGCGATCCCTCGGACTCGAAGGAAAACTCCTCCTCCGAGTACTCGGAGTCACCAAAGTCCTCCGACGAAGGACTCGGCTCACGCTTCCGTTTGTCGCCGGAGCGACGCGGCGAGCCCGGACACTTCTTGTCCTTGCCCATGGCTAGATGGAGAAGAAGAGGGTGTTGAGAAAGAAGCAACAAATGATCAGAGGATGTGTGAAGACAACAACAGGGCAAGCAGTCTATTTATAGAGGCCGGAGGCAACTGCTCATCTCCTACCACGATCACCGAACAATCGCAAGTATTGAATAAGCAATTCAAATCGCCTGGAAGCAAGTCAGGCAGCAAACGCTGCTTTGCGTAACACGACACCATTTGGACTAAGGTCAACTGCTTGGGCGATATGATTACGCCCCGTGGTCACGTCAAGTTACTACTCCAGGATAGTTTGCTAAATGCTCTACGTACCAAGACGTCCCTTGGTCACACACATTGGGGGGGGGACGGCCAAGAATTTTCAATAGATTTTCCGAAGCAGTCACATCCATAAAGTATACGCAATGAATGTATCAAGACAGATGGAAGATATCGATAGAGATCAGAGGAAAGCCAAATATAGCTACTGAACCGCAAGTCTAGTCTGCAGAAGCATTGAAGCACAAAGTGAAATGAAGACCAGCCAAGAGCCATCTACCAGACGTCCAATCTGTCGCCGATCAAATAAATTTCAAGCCTAATAGGGCATGGGCAGACCATGTTGTTTGAGTTCGCAAAAGCATGAGATGAAAACAATATGCTGATTTCTAAAGCATGAGATGAAGATCTTTGAGTGGATTATTTTTAATAATCCACTCAAAGCTCGGGGGCTACACCAGTGCACCCAATGAATCCTTAACCCCAAAGGACAGAATGCTGATCTCTAAAGCATAAGCTGATGATAAAAGGTTGGTTTCTAAAGAATGAGACGAAGATAAAATGATGATTTCTAAAGCATGAGATGAAGATCTTTGAGTGGATTATTTTCAATAATCCACTCAAAGCTCGTGGGCTACACCAATCCTTAACCCCCAAAGGACAGAATGTTGATCTCTAAAGCATAAGCTGGTGACAGAGTGCCGATCTCTGAAGCATAAGGAGAAGATCATTGAATGTACCAAAGAAGGACAACAGGAGATTGTTTTTTACTGTGTCATTCAGAGTTCTGAAGTAACGTTCAACAGGTGCACCTTCAAAGCGCCTATCACCAAAATGAAAATCAAAACCGCAAGCTAGACCTAGAATCTATGGGCTAATTAATTCAAAATCAACTCAAAGATTGGGGGCTTGTGTGGGACAGATATCCCCCGGGTCCACTGGAAGGCTAGAAGGCCTCGCAAAAGGCCTTGGGCCTATTGTTTCGCAAGATCATCCTTCCGTGGGACAGGGGTGAACTACTGGCAGAATAGGCCGACGAAGGGAATGAGCAAACGCGGGCCAAGGCAGCTCGTGGGGTTTGAGCGGTATCCATAGCTCTGATCCAACTCTCCCGCGTGACCACCTTAAACATCAGAACCAAATGAGAATAAGTCGACAAGATCGTAGGAAGATAAGTTCAATCGGTTCACTATTACTTAGGATTATATCATTATCATACATGCATGTAGTGCCCCACGGTCGGATATATAAGGCCTAGGGGGCACCCCATCGAAAGGTATGTCATTCATCAGCCATCTATTCCATTCTCTATCGTCCTTCATACTAGAGAATTTTATTGTGGACCATGTTATTCAAGCCTAAATTTGAATCTCCCTTACGACCATGTTATTCATAAAAAAAAATTATTGTGGACATTTTTAATTATTAATGTTATAAATTCTAAAGTAAGATTTTGGGTGTTACAACTCGTCACAATTGTAACATAGCCCTTGTTTACATCGTTCTGCCATCTCGGCAGGGGTGAGGCACTTGAACGAGACTGGTGATTGTGTTGGTGGCTGTTGGGATGCATTCTTTGTGGCATTGTCGGTCATGTGTGTGAGCACCAGTGGTCGACCAGATGGTCTTGGGGCCCTGTCAGCCTGCTGCTGCTATGGAGCACCATTAATGACCTAAGAACGATGTTCATATGCTCTTGCTGGTCGAGAAGCCTGCTACAAATTCTGTGGGTTCATCAGCTCAACGTTGATTTTAATCTGCTCTGGCAATCCCGCCGTGAAGAGCTGCACTTGTTGGTCAGGTGCCAACGCAGAGGTGTGGCACAACAGTGACGAGAAGTGCTCTTGGTAATCATCTGCGGTTGTTAGGAAACAAAGACGGGCCAATGCGCCTAATGGGTTGGTGCGTAGTGCTGGACCAAGGTGCTCATTGCAGAGCTCTTTGAATTGAGGCCATATCACCGTTGCACAGTCCTGTTCCACCATGAAATACCAAGTATGTGCTGCTCCCTTCAGGTGATAGGAGGCGAGCCACACTTTGTCATCCTCGAGCGTGCGCTAGCCTCTGAAATACTGCTCGTGGTGGTTCAGCCATTCGAGGGGATCTTCCTTCCCATCAAATGTCGGAAACCTCATCTTGTAGTGTCGCGGAGCTCCTGCGTCAAAATACTACAGGGTGGGATGGGTTGGGATGTGGTGTAATGGCTGCTGTGGTATGTATGGTGGAAAGGATGGAAGAGGTGACAGCGAGTGGGGCATGGGGATTTGGTGGATTGGTAATGGGTTGGATGGTGGTGGAGCTGTAGCTGGCTCTAGCATGGTGGAGGTCGATGGCGCCTGTGTCTCTGGAATGCTGCCATAACTTGGGAGACCGTAAGGAAACCCTGGATGGTTGCTGGTGGCGGACACTATGGGAGTGTGTGCCCATCGATTTATGTCACGTGCATCTCTAGATTGGACACCCTGGTGGCGAGATTGACAATGGCCTTCGTCATGGTGTCAATCTTCTGCTCTAGGACTGCACTAGTGGGGGGTTTGTTGTCACAGCAGATGCGACTTCGCTGGCAGTGTTGTCATTGTTGCCCGGCATCTTTGATACCAGATTGGTATGCCCTCTTCTCCTTAGGTTGTAGCTGTGTGTGGCGGGTGGCCGCTCCCTGAGCGGTTGGCGATGAAAGGTGGTTGTGGTTCTCACGGCCTAGGGAAAGACGACAGGAGAGGAGAATAACTAGGGCAGGGACGGCGGCTGATCAACATAATGTTGATCACAACCTCCTCTCATTTCATTCCAATTAAAGTATAAATAACCTCCTATTACATATTACCCTAAAAGGCCTTTAGCGTCTTTATTCTACTGTTAAAGGGCCCTGCTAACAGCCCACTTAGCGCTGCTAAGCACCTAAGCCAGTTTAGCCTCCTAATTAGGACTACCAGCCTTGTTGCGACGCCTATACTGGACACCCACCATAACAAACCCTTTCTGTCATCACTTATCAGTTTGCTCTTGATGGTGAAAGTGGACGATGGAAGTGCTATTCATCGTCATGGGTTTGTAGACCAAAGGTGAAAAGTGAATATTTTTTTAAAAAAATATATCGGCCGTGAATCCGTCGTTGATGTCGTACACCGTTATCCTGACTATGCATGTGTCATCGTTGTAGTAGTGGTACACTTCTGTCTTTGCCCATGTGTCCGTCGTTGTCCTCTCTCACAATGCTAGAAGAGGGGGTGTATACAGTATACATCACCACTGCCGCATCAGCAAAGAGATCGGAGGTAGATGAAGAGTTTGGCAAGATGTGACTATCCTAAGGCTATTCGCACTCATGTCAGTCTAAATTTATACTCTAAAAAGAATATTTTATCATCGTCAGCAAAATTATATACTCTATACCATAATCTTCTACATCATTATCTACTCTATATCACAACCCTATATCAACCACCACATATTATATCATTTCCTTCCAAATTTTTCCTCCCCAACTACCTCCAAAATACGTGTTTGCTGATCTTTCTTCCTCTCTCCTCCCCAACCTCCATCTTCTTCCTTCTCACCACGTCACCGAGCAGGCCCATGCCTCATATGCCGCCGCCGAGCAATGCACGAGGGAGCAGGCCCCTGGCGCCCGACTGCTACACCCACCTTGCGTGCTCGTCTGTTGCATCACGTGCGTGGAGCAGGCCCTCGCCTCGCATGCCGCCGCCGAGCCATGCACAAGGGAGCAGGTTGTCAACGTGGACGAGGGAACAGGCCACCGATGCTCCCATGGAAGGCACGCGACGCGAGCGATCGTTTCCCACGACAGAGAGGAGATAGCGATTTGGATTAGAAAAGCAAGGACTCTGTAAATAGCCTTTCGCGTTTTCTCCCTAAGGTTACAATCGCCGGTGAGGTGCCCCAGTGCAGCATTTTTCTACTGTATATCTAACTATATACCGGTAGCATAGTCTTTGCGGCTTCCCGCTGTCGACAGTCTAAGGCCTTGTTCGTTTAGATGGAGATTGAAGAGGATTGAGGGGCATTAAATCACTATCTATTCAATTTTAAATAGGAGGGGATTTAACCCATTTTAATTCCCTTCAATCCAACTATAACCGAACATGCCCTAACGGTTTTTGGTGACTACGAGATGTAGCGTGGGCAAGAACCCCCGCCCTAATGGGATCTAGTGTGGGCCTAGATCCCTCTAGTCCTCAGGCTTCAGAAAAGTTCATTGCCTTGTTATGTCATGTCCCTTGTATATGACTTGTGCAAATATGTAAACTAGAATGCGCAAACTAGGTTTTGTCTAAGTGTTGCTACCTCTACTGTAAAAGAAGTTTTGCAACCTAAGTTCCAGTCCTAGCTAGAAATAGAAAGAAAGGAACTTAAGTACTTGAATGTAAATGCGGAAGCTAAAGAGCAAAGGTAGAGATGCAAACTCTCGTGGACGACGGCGATATTTTTACCGAGGTATCTGGAGCCACGCAAGCTCTCAACTAATCCTCGTTAGTGCCCTACGAATAGGGTAGCCCACACGAGGGACAAGCAACACGGACGAGTAATTCCGTAGAGGGTTAAGGACCTTCTCCACGTGCAAGTGGTACTCCGCTTTCGGATCCTCTCAGACGCTCCCCGCCATCTTCACTATCGAGCTTTAGGCCGAAACGTCATGTGCCTCCTTCCCTCCGGTACACGGTGGCAGCTATACCACAAACACGGTTGATGCGATCTCGCAAGACAATACCCCACTCAGTACAATTACAATAGCTCATGCAAGAGCCGAGGGGTTTGTGGTTGTCTAACCCACTCACACAACTCGGAACAACCTAGAGAAAGCGCTAATGCGATCTAACTAACCTAAGAACTACGCAAAGCACCTATGCTAATCACAGAGTGATTCTACTAAGCACTTGTGTGATGAAGCTCTTGAAAATATGCATTTATGCTTTGGATAAGTTTCTTGTGCTCCAACCTCTTCAAATGGCTGGCTAGGGGGTATTTGTAGGACCCCCACTCAATTCTAGCCATTGGAGTGGATGTATAGTCTTTTTGTCTGTGGGTGCACCAGACAGGTCCAGTGCACACCGAACCATGGTCCGATGACCTCCACGTCAGCTAGTCGTTGCACCCTTCTGCCACTGTAGATGGTCCGATGTACACGGACCCAGTTCGGTGCCTAGAGAGCCATTGCAAAGTAGCCTTTGCCAACCATTGGACCTCTCTTCGGAGCACACCGAACCGGTCGGATCCATTAGCTGACCGAGAGCATGTTTGTAGGGCTCTCTGCATAACCGGTCTAGTGCACATCAGACCGGTCTGGTGAACAAGCTGACAACCCAATTCTTCTTTCTTCTTTTGGTCTTGTGTCTTGGACTTGTGTTGAGTATATGTAAGTCTTCCTCGAGTCTTTTAGGTCTTCTTTTGAGGTGTTGCATCCTCACAGCCTCAGTCCAATCCACTTCACATCCTGTGAACTTCAAAACACATATACTTGGAAACCATTAGTCCATAAGATTATGTTGATCATCAAACACCAAAATACTTAATCAAATGAACTAGGGTCCATTTTCCTTACAATATCCCCCTTTTTGGTGGTTGATGACAACACAACCAAAGCAAGCAAATATTAAATCTCAAATTGAAATATGCACTCTACTTGCTATGGATCATGTGCATAAGCAATATGAATGAGATACCAAATTGAAAGTTATGTGGTCAATTTGAGATTAAGCACATTCTTGCATGTGCAACTAGACTGAAGCGTCCCGATCCTTTGGGACTCAAATGTGATACAATTACTAGTCCCAGGAGGCTAGTAAACACATTCCTTACTTCAAATAGTACAGAGTTTAGATAAAAATTATTACAATACCGGGGTACAAGCTCTAGAGAGCCAAAATAAGTAGCGCAGTAGGAAAAGTATACTAGCCCAAGCCACAGGCAGAACTGGGTGCAGACACAACCCTCTCAATCAAGCATAGCAGAAAAGAAGTCTTCAGCTGCTGTAAAACATAAATAAATCTGTGTGAATACACTAGGTATTCCGCAAGCCCACCCCGGTCCCGTAGAGAGAAAGAGACCTATAATATACATGCTTTATTTGGTGTAGTTGAAGTCACTCATCATTTTCTTAGAGAAAGGCAGTTGCTGTAAGGTTTTTCCCATAGTCTTAAAAGTAACCAAAACTCAACCACCACTGAGCTTCCCGCTCCCGTGGCCTTAGTTTCTTAATCAACACCCACTTCACCACTCTTTTCCCTTTTTAAGAATTCAGAGAAAAATCTCTAATTGTTATGTCATACCAGACTCGTCCATACCAGTGGACATGGACTATTCAAATAGGTTTTCAACTCTGCGCAGAGGGGTACACTTTACCCACTAGCCCGGTTTCTGCGATCTCACCGTCGCGAGACCCGAATGCCGGATCTCTTTCCTTCCTCGTACGTCCTAACCTTAACGGTTATCCGGAAGGAGTCAGGCCACCACCATGTCCAAACCGGACAAAACATTCCCCCTCCTTATCCTCCCGGTGCTCCCCAGCCTTCTTAACCCTGGGGTTGGACCGCACGAGGTTGGATTGAGTGACTGCCCACACAGTCTCAAGTGGTTGTACTATAAAGGAGTACAGGTAGTGAAAATGACAAGCCGGTCCTTATATGAGGGGACAATCCTTCTGCTCACGCCTAAACCAGCTGAGCCAACACCTTAGGCCCTCCCCTGAACCAGGGAGTCCCTGATCATCCCACTCCCAAGGTGATGAGGGTGAGTACCCTTCATCACATAACTTTTCAAAAGGAGACTTTATTTGAAGAAACACATTGCCCTTCTTCCCGATCCACATTTCGCATCTAGAAAGTATATGCCAATGCGGGCCATCTCTCACTCACAATGAAATATTCCCCCTGAATTCCTGGCCTAGGCAGTGGTAGAGAGAATAGGTAATTTATGCATCAAGGGAAGGGTGGACTTGCCTTCGTCGAAGCTTTCCTGGCACAGAAGATCTACTTCCGGAAGTTCGGGCTGCGGCCCTTCTTCCGGGGCTACGGGTTCCGGATCTGCGGTCCCCGCTTCTTCTATTAAAACAGACAATAAACAATACATCAACAGTGGTCTACTAATTGTAGTGTGTTATTTACCAACATTATTATCACTTAGGACTTTTTAGAAATTATTTGGGTAATTTTTGGTGCATAAAATATTGAAGAAAACTAATTAAATGAGAAAAAAAGGTGGAAAAAAGAAAAAGAAAAGAGATCTCTCCTTTGCTGGGCTGGGGGAAGGGTTTTTGGCCCACCCCGGGCGCGAGCGTGCGCGCGGGCGCGCTTATGGCCCAGCGGCGGCCCACGAGCGGAGGGGGAGACGGCGCGGGTGCGCGAGGGTGACGGCTTCGCTGCGGGCCCAATCGTCAATGAGAGCGGAGGGGGGGAAACGGCGTTGCGGCCAGACGGCGTGGGCGAACCGGCCGAGCGAGGGAGAAGGGCCGGTCGCCGGTGGGCTCGACGGCGGTTTGCCGCCGGTGGCCCGGTTCTCGGTCCAAGGGAGGGTGGTTTAGCACGGGCAGAGGCTGGCGCTTCTAAGGGTAGGCTCAATTCGGCCAGAGGGGGTTGGGAGGGGGCTGTCCACGGGGAGGTGGCGGAGTTCCGCGGCGGGGATCGCCGCCGGTGGGCTATGGGTGAGGGACTGGGGCTGGGAAGTGGTGCTTCGGGTTCGTGGCCTCGTGAGGGAGCTGCTCGGCTCACTTAATTTCTCGCTGGACCAACGGAGAGGGAGAGGTAGGAGGGGGAAAGGACTCACCGGAGAGGGGGAAGACGACAGCGCTTCACGAATTGCGCTCGGGCGAGGGGAGGAGGAGAGTGGCCGAGGCCGGTGCAGGGAAGGAGGTGTCCGGGGCAGCCTTTTTATAGGCGCCCGAGGGGAGGGGAGCGACGGAGCTCGGCGGACGCCGGTGAGCTGCACAGCGCCGGCATTAATGCCGCACAGCGCCGCCGATGAGACTCCACGGCTGGGCGGTACCGGCAAGGACGTTGGTCAAGGGGGGGAGGACGGGGCGGTGCCGAACTCTTCCTGTGCGGCAAGGGGACGGTGATGGAGGGGACGGCGGTGAAGGGACGGCAGGGCGTCGTACGCGGGGAAGACGACGTGGCTGACCGGTGGGTCCGGTCTACCAGAGAGGGGAAACGCGCGAGCGAGAGGGGCTGGCGGGTGGGGCTGGCGTGTCAGCGAGGGCGGGTGAGGGGAGCGCGCGGGCGTCTTCGCGCGTGAGCAGGCCGGCTAATGGGCCGAGGGAGAGGATTGCGCGGGCGCGAGGGAGGGGAGGCGGTCGCGCCATGGGCCGGAATTGGCCCAGCAGAGGGGCGGGAATTCTTTTCCTTTTTCTTTTTACCTTCTCAACTCATTTCTTATTTGTTTCTTTTTCTTTTTGCACAAAATTATTTGGTGGATATTCTAGGTGTTGGAAAATAAAATCTAAGTGAGGTGCTTGTGATCAAACAAAGTGTATGCATATGATGAAAGAAAATCTAAGGGAGTTCTTAGAATTAGAGGATGAAAAAAGGGGGGAGGGGTAGATTAGGGTTTCAAACCTAGGTTAGGATTTTGGGATGTTACAAACCTACCCCACTTAAAGGAATCTCGCCCTCGAGATTCATACGGGGCTCGAGAAAAGGTAAGGGTATTCCTTCCTCAGAGAGTCCTCACTTTCCCAGGTGGCTTCCTCTTCTCCATCTCTGCTCCACTGAACCTTACAGAGTCTCACTTCCGAGTTGCGGGTCCTTCTGACTGCTGAGTCGAGAATCTTCACTGGCTTTTCCCGGTACTGGAGATCCTTTTGAATCTGAATTTTATCTGCCTCGATGTGGTTTTCTGGTACCTTTACGCACTTGCGGAGTTGAGACACATGGAACACATTGTGAATATCTAACATGGATTCTGGTAGCTCAAGACGGTATGTTGCGGGTCCTATTCGGGCAATGACAGGGTAGGGACCGACGAAACGTGGTGCTAGCTTTCCTTTCATTTGGAACCTTTTGACACCACGCATCGGGGAGACCTTGAGATAAACGAAATCTCCTTCCTCAAATCTGAGTTCCTTTCGTCTGTTGTCTGCGTAACTCTTCTATCGACTCTTAGCTTCAAGTAATCTCTTGCGGATCAAGGCGACTTTCTCTTCGGCTTCTTTAACAAAGTCGGGTCCTTCTAGTGTCATTTCCCCTACATTGGACCACATTAGGGGAGTTTGGCATTTTCTTCCGTACAGTGCTTCAAACGGTGACATTTTGATGTTGGCCTGATGGCTGTTGTTGTACGAGAATTCGGCGTACGGCAAACTGGACTCCCAATCCCTGTCGAATGTTAGCACACAGGCTCTTAGCAAATCTTCGAGGATCTTGTTGACTCTTTCCGTTTGACCATCTGACTGGGGGTGGTAAGCGGTGCTGAAATCTAGCTTGGTGCCCATTGCTTGCTGGAGGCCCTTCCAAAATTTTGATGTGAACTGCGTTCCTCTGTCTGATACTATCTTCCACAGAATGCCATGGAGCCTGACTATCTCTTTAAGGTATATTCGGGCAAGGGCGGCTCCTCCAAAAGTGGTCTTTACTGGAACGAAGTGGGCCACCTTGGTGAGACGATCGATTATTACCCATATAGAATCATTTCCTTTCTGTGTTCGGGGCAGTCCGGTCATGAAATCCATGCCTATTTCTTCCCACTTCCATTCGGGTACTAGGAGGGGTTGAAGTAGGCCTACAGGCTTCTGATGTTCGGCCTTTGTTCGCTGACAGGTGTCACACCGGGCCACATACTGTGCTATTTCCTTCTTCATCCCTTTCCACCAGTATCTGCCTTTGAGGTCCAGGTACATCTTGGTGGTTCCTGGGTGGATGGAGTAAGCTGAGTTGTGGGCTTCATTGAGCAGGACTTCCCGTGCCTCTCCCCGTGGCACACACAGGCGGTTCTTGAACCAGAGGACTCCTTGTTCATCTGTCCTAAGGTCCGGGAGTTGCTCCTTGCGAGCTCTCTCCATAAGTCTGGTTGTTTCTTCGTCCAGGCGTTGAGCCTTGCATATGAGATCTTCTAGAACTGGCTTGACTTCCAGGCTACCGTCGTCTCCCAGACATGCATTTAGCTGAGCTGATTCTTTCTTCCAATCTTCCAGAAAGTTGGTTCCTTTAATCCCGAAAGGTTTTCGGCTGAGGGCGTCTGCTACCACGTTGGCCTTCCCGGGGTGGTAGTGGATTTCGAGGTCATAATCCTTGATCAATTCAAGCCATCTTCTTTGACGGAGGTTGAGGTCCGGTTGCGCGAAGATGTACTTCAGACTCTTGTGATCAGTGAAGATGTGGCATTTGTTCCCGATCAGATAATGCCTCCATATTTTCAGGGCGTGAACTATGGCTGCCAATTCCAAGTCGTGGGTAGGGTAGTTCTGCTCGTGGGGCTTGAGTAAGCGGGATGCATAGGCAATAACTTTCTCATTTTGCATCAAGACACACCCTAAGCCTTGCCTTGAAGCATCACAGAAGATGACGAAATCCTGGTGTATATCTGGCAGTGTCAAAACTGGCGCGGTTGTAAGCTTTTCCTTGATGATCTGAAAACTTTCCTCACATTTTGGAGTCCACGCAAACCTATTGTCCTTTTTGAGAAGTTCGGTCATAGGTTTTGCTATGCTGGAGAATCCCTTGATAAAGCGGCGGTAATACCCTGCCATTCCCAGAAAGCTCCGTACTTCACTGACGTTGGATGGCTGCTTCCATTTTGAAACGGCTTCTACCTTGGATGGGTCTACTTCTATCCCTTCTGCAGTCAAGATATGCCCTAGGAAAGCTATCTTTTCTAACCAGAACCCACACTTGCTGAGCTTAGCATAAAGTTGATGCGCCCTAAGTCCTCCGAGGACGATTCGAAGGTGACGCTCATGGTCCTTGCGATTTTTGGAATAGATGAGGATGTCGTCGATAAAAACCACGACGAACTTATCCAATTCTTCCATAAACACTTTATTCATGAGGTTCATGAAAAAGGCAGGTGCGTTTGTTAGCCCAAATGGCATCACTGTGAATTCATATTGCCCATATCTGGTGACTAATGCAGTCTTCTGAATGTCTACGTCCTTGATCCTTAGTTGGTGATACCCTGACCTGAGGTCTATCTTGGAGAAGTATTTGGCTCCCTGCAGCTGGTCGAAGAGGTCATCGATCCGAGGGAGAGGGTACTTATTCTTGATTGTAACTTCATTCAGGGATCGATAATCAATACAAATTCTCATACTTCCATCCTTTTTGGTAACGAAAAGGACGGGTGCTCCCCAGGGAGACGAACTGGGATGGATGTACCCTTTTTGTTGCAGCTCTGCAATTTGGAGTTTTAATTCTGCTAACTCTGTGGGGGCCATGCGGTATGGTCTCTTTGCGATGGGCGCAGTGCCAGGAATGAGATCTATATAGAACTCCACTCCTCTTTCTGGTGGCATTCCGGGCAACTCTTCCGGAAATGCATCCTCAAACTCTTCGATTACAGACATGTTTTCTGCTGCCAGATTAAACATCATTGGATCGTTTGCGGGCGGCTGGGCTTGACAGGAAACTGCCTTTCCTTGGTGATCGATGAGAAGAACAGCCTTGCTTGCGCAGCTGATGATACCTTTGTGCTTAGTTAGCCAATCCATTCCTAGGATCACATCAATCCCTTGGGATGGCAAGATGGTTAAGTCTGCCAGGAACACTACCCCACTTAAGAGAATTCTGACTTGAGAGCACCTGAGTTTGCATAGGAGGTCTGATCCCGGGGTTCGGGTGACCAAAGGGACAGCTAGGGGTGTAGAGGGGATGCCATGTTTTTCCACAAACTTAGCAACTATAAAAGAATGGGATGCTCCCAAATCAAAAAGCACAGTAGAAGGAGTAAATTCAACAAGGAACTCACCGAGCACTACTCCCGGGGCTTGCTGGGCTTCTTGAGCGTCGACGTGGTTGACTCGGGCTCTGCCCTAGTACTGAGTCCTGCTCTGCTGGCTGTTGGAAGGAGGTGCCTTGGAGGTAGGTGCCGAGGGAATCTTGGGGCCATTCACCGAGTTGGAGTAGGTCGGTCCGGGTGCCTTTAACTGAGGGCAGTTATTCTTAAAGTGACTGGGGTCTCCGCAGTGCCAACAGACATTTGCTGGCGGTTGGTTGCTTGCAACGGAGGGTGCCTGAAGGGAGCTCTGACTCTGCTGACTGTAGCGCGATGGAGTGGGTCCAGATGGTTTATTGAAGCTTGGCCCTCTGGGTGGAAGTCCAAAGGGTCGAGCTCTCTGGTGACGTTCTTGTTGTTGAGCTCGGAGGACTTGGAATTTCCTCTTGAGGTGCCCTTTTTCTTCCTCTTTTGCCCTTTCCACTTGGATAGCCTTGTTGGAGAGGTGAGAGAAGTTGAGGAAGTACTGGCTGGCGAGGATGGTCTTAAGCTCGGGTCTTAGTCCTTTCAGAAAACGGGCCATCTTCCTGGACTCGGTGCTGACATCCTCAGGCGCGTAACGGGCCAACTCTGTGAACTTGTGCACATACTCACTGACTGTTCTCCTGCCTTGAGTTAGCTCCCGGAATTCATCCTCCTTGAGTTGAACTATCCCCTGGGGTACATGGTGCTCACGGAAGGCTGATTCGAATTCTGCCCAGGTAGCATCTCTGACGGCCTCACTGAAGGTGTCCCACCATGCTAAAGTCATTCCTGAAAGCTGATGAGCTGCCAGTTGGACACGCTGATTTTCGGGGCATCCAATGGCTTCCAGTTTCCTCTTGATCGTGCGAAGCCAGTCATCTGCATCAAGGGGATTGCTGGACCCTGCGAACGTGGGAGGCTTGAGTCTCAAAAATTCTCCCATCCTGTCCTGAGGCCTTCCACCACCTGGGCGCTGGTTTTCCAGACTTCGAGTGAGGACTTCAATGAGTCGGGTTTGATTGGCTAGAACTTGGGCTAGGTCTAGTGGTAGTTCCGGAGGTGCGGGGAGGTGGGTCTCACTCCCTTCTCCGCCAGCTTCTCCTTCGGCTCTCAGAGGACAACCTGCTCCAATCCCGGAGGCGGTAGGCGTGGTTTTATCCGAAGCCATCTACCATGGGAAGAGAGTCACTATCATGCACATGCCATTTTTTTAAACTAGTTATTTTATTCATTACATCAAGCCATTACATAATACAGCACACTGCTACCATAAGCTCATCACACACGAGTGCTATCTAGGGTACTCCCGAACTCCTTCTCTAAAGTGTCCCCAAATTCCTTGAGAAGGTCATCAAGGCTGGCCAGGGACATCTCCTCGGTGTCGGACGAGTTCCTTAACCCGGGAGGGGGTAGGGTTGGAGGGTTTTCTTCCTTCTGCTCAGTCTGACATCCTTGACTTTTGGTCTTCTTGCGTATTTTTCTTGCGGGGGTGAGCTTCTTCAGTTTCTTGTCATAGTCCATCTTTAGGGTGCGGTAAGCTTCACGGGTATTGGTTTCCTCGCCTTCAGCTATTGCGAGGCTCTCTTGAAGGGACGCCTTCTCCCCTGAAAGTTCCCTAACTTTTTGCTCCAGGCTTTCCACCCGGGAGGTTAGGTAGGTGCAGTGGAGGGTGAGGTCATCATATTGGTTATCAAGGGTGTGAAGGTATCCAGCCATGTAGACGATGGTGGGATCATCCTCAATAGGATCTCCTTCTGACAGGGCCTGAAGTCTTTTCCTCCAGGTGGGGGTATTCTTGTTGCGGGGTGGAAAGTAGCGAAGGGGGGGTTCAAAGATCACTTTGTTGTAGTTCTGGCACAGTTGTCGGAGGGCTGTTCGGGCAACATTCTGGCAAGTATCTGGGAAGTGGTATCCGGTAAAGGTGACTTGGAAGGAAGGATGGTTCGGATAGTTTCGGCTTTCTCCCAGGTAGACTGCCATAGAGCATTTCTCCATTCCGCCCTTGAGATACTCCTTCCAGACGTATTCCGGCTTCTTGCGGATTCCCATGCGAAGCGCACAACTTCGCAAAAGATGTGGGAACCCTTCCACCTCCGAGCAGTAGGATGTCCTAATGGCCAGAGAGTCTTCCATCTGGAATAGGAAAAGAAGGGTCTGTTAAAATCGGGGAGGAGGAGAGAAGACTTTTCTTGGGGAAAGAGATATTTTCTTTTTAGGGCAAGTTTTAGGGTCAAGGCTGCGACCTACGGCCAGTCCTATGGGCTCTGATACCACCTGAAGCGTCCCGATCCTTTGGGACTCAAATGTGATACAATTACTAGTCCCAGGAGGCTAGTAAACACATTCCTTACTTCAAATAGTACAGAGTTTAGATAAAAATTATTACAATACCGGGGTACAAGCTCTAGAGAGCCAAAATAAGAAGCGCAGTAGGAAAAGTATACTAGCCCAAGCCACAGGCAGAACTGGGTGCAGACACAACCCTCTCAATCAAGCATAGCAGAAAAGAAGTCTTCGGCTGCTGTAAAACATAAATAAATCTGGATGAATACACTAGGTATTCCGCAAGCCCACCCCGGTCCCGTAGAGAGAAAGAGACCTATAATATACATGCTTTATTTGGTGTAGTTGAAGTCACTCATCATTTTCTTAGAAAAGGCAGTTGCTGTAAGGTTTTTCCCATAGTCTTAAAAGTAACCAAAACTCAACCACCACTGAGCTTCCCGCTCCCGTGGCCTTAGTTTCTTAATCAACACCCACTTCACCACTCTTTTCCCTTTTTAAGAATTCAGAGAAAAATCTCTAATT
The DNA here is from genome assembly GCF_902167145.1 of Zea mays. NCBI lineage: Eukaryota > Viridiplantae > Streptophyta > Magnoliopsida > Poales > Poaceae > Zea > Zea mays. The sequence goes on along the minus strand of NC_050104.1, from coordinate 66,327,050 downwards.
GTCATGTCATACCAGACTCGTCCATACCAGTGGACACGGACTATTCGAATAGGTTTTCAACTCTGCGCAGAGGGGTACACTTTACCCACTAGCCCGGTTTCTGCGATCTCACTGTCGCGAGACCCGAATGCCGGATCTCTTTCCTTCCTCGTACGTCCTAACCTTAATGGTTATCCGGAAGGAGTCAGGCCACCACCATGTCCAAACCGGACAAAACATTCCCCCTCCTTATCCTCCCGGTGCTCCCCAGCCTTCTTAACCCTGGGGTTGGACCGCACGAGGTTGGATTGAGTGACTGCCCACACAGTCTCAAGTGGTTGTACTATAAAGGAGTACAGGTAGTGAAAATGACAAGCCGGTCCTTATATGAGGGGACAATCCTTCTGCTCACGCCTAAACCAGCTGAGCCAACACCTTAGGCCCTCCCCTAAACCAAGGAGTCCCTGATCATCCCACTCCCAAGGTGATGAGGGTGAGTACCCTTCATCGCATAACTTTTCAAAAGGAGACTTTATTTGAAGAAACACATTGCCCTTCTTCCCGATCCACATTTCGCATCTAGAAAGTATATGCCAATGCGGGCCATCTCTCACTCACAATGCAATATTCCCCCTGAATTCCCGGCCTAGGCAGTGGTAGAGAGAATAGGTAATTTATGCATCAAGGGAAGGGTCGACTTGCCTTCGTCGAAGCTTTCCTGGCACAGAAGATCTACTTCCAGAAGTTCGGGCTCCGGCCCTTCTTCTGGGGCTACGGGTTCCGGATCTGCGGTCCCCGCTTCTTCTATTAAAACAGACAATAAACAATACATCAACAGTGGTCTACTAATTGTAGTGTGTCATTTACCAACATTATTATCACTTAGGACTTTTTAGAAATTATTTGGGTAATTTTTGGTGCATAAAATATTGAAGAAAACTAATTAAATGAGAAAAAAGGTGGAAAAAGAAAAAGAAAAGAGATCTCTCCTTTGCTGGGCTGGGGGAAGGGTTTTTTGGCCCACCCCGGGCGCGCTTACGGCCCAGCGGCGGCCCACGAGCGGAGGGGGGGACGGCGCGGGTGCGCGAGGGTGACGGCGTCGCTGCGGGCCCAATCGTCAGTGAGAGCGGAGGGGGGGGGACGGCGTTGCGGCCAGACGGCGTGGGCGAACCGGCCGAGCGAGGGAGAAGGGCCGGTCGCCGGTGGCCCGGTTCTCGGTCCAAGGGAGGGTGGTTTAGCACGGGCAGAGGCTGGCGCTTCTAAGGGTAGGCTCAATTCGGCCAGAGGGGGTTGGGAGGAGGCTGTCCACGGGGAGGTGGCGGAGTTCCGCGGCGGGGATCGCCGCCGGTGGGCTCTGGGTGAGGGACTGGGGCTGGGAAGTGGTGCTTCGGGTTCGTGGCCTCGTGAGGGAGCTGCTCGGCTCACTTAATTTCTCGCTGGACCAACGGAGAGGGAGAGGGAGGAGGGGGAAAGGACTCACCGGAGAGGGGGAAGACGACGGCGCTTCGCGAATTGCGCTCGAGCGAGGGGAGGAGGAGAGTGGCCGAGGCCGGTGCAGGGAAGGAGGTGTCCGGGGCGGCCTTTTTATAGGCGCCCGAGGGGAGGGGAGTGACGGAGCTCGGCGGACGCCGGTGAGCTGCACAGCGCCGGCATTAATGCCGCACAGCGTCGCCGATGAGACTCCACGGCGGGGCGGTACCGGCAAGGACGTTGGTCAAGGGGGGGAGGACGGGGCGGTGCCGAACTCTTCCTGTGCGGCGAGGGGACGGTGATGGAGGGTACGGCGGTGAAGGGACGGCGGGGCGTCGTACGTGGGGAAGACGACGCGGTTGACCGGTGGGGCCGGTCTGCCAGAGAGGGGAAACGCGCGAGCGAGAGGGGCTGGCGGGTGGGGCTGGCGTGTCAGCGAGGGCGGGTGAGGGGAGCGCGCGGGCGTCTTCGCGCGTGAGCAGGCCGGCTAATGGGCCGAGGGAGAGGATTGCGCGGGCGCGCGGGAGGGGAGGCGGCCGCGCCATGGGCCGAAATTGGCCCAGCAGAGGGGGGGAATTCTTTTCCTTTTTCTTTTTACCTTCTCAACTCATTTCTTATTTGTTTCTTTTTCTTTTTGCACAAAATTATTTGGTGGATATTCTAGGTGTTGGAAAATAAAATCTAAGTGAGGTGCTTGTGATCAAACAAAGTGTATGCATATGATGAAAGAAAATCTAAGGGAGTTCTTGGAATTAGAGGATGAAAAAAGGGGGGAGGGGTAGATTAGGGTTTCAAACCTAGGTTAGGATTTTGGGATGTTACATAGACCCCATGTGTGATTATGGACTTAAGCCTCCCCCTAACTCCATAATCCATGTACTTCCTATCTAGGACCGAAAGCATTAGAGATAACCAATTGAAAGGATCAAAAAATTTAAATTGGTGGTTTTTTGGTATTTGATAACTTTGGTTTGCTTTGGTCCATAAAATTCTCCCCTTTGGAATCAAACACCGAAAAGGAAGACATGATAAAGCATATAGGTGAAAACTCCCTTATGGGTTTTGGTGTTTTGAATGACAACACAATTAAAGGTCTAACCAGCGTGTTAAGTGTTGAACAGGTTCTAAGAGAAAAGTCTACAATGTTCAACACATAAAGACAAGAGTGATGGTTCACATAAGCTGAATTAACAATGGACTGTGGACATCATAAGTAAAGATGAAGGATAATTGCTTATGTGAAGTATCAATGTGCATAACTCGAAGACAACTGGTCGAGCCAAGGATGGAGGCATAAAGAGCTTCGAGGTAACGAGGGCACGGGAGAAGGTTAAGGAGGCCAATGTACCAAATGCCAGGGGTGAAGAAGAAGACTTGCAAAGTCAAGGTTGATCGAGTTGAGAAAAGCTATGGCACTTTGAGGATCACAACTTAAGGATGTGCCTTATAACCAATGAGGTAATACCTATGGTTATCTAGTGTAAGTCACAAGGTTCAAGATCAAGCTAAAGAAGTAAACAAGGCCACCATAAGGAGGATTATTGTCAAAGCTAGAACCTAGAAGCAGCCCAAAAGTGCTAAGTTCACTTTGACCTTTAGTTTAGGTTGTTCCTATGTTTGGATATGTTCTATGTGACCTTTGCAGGGTGTTGGAGCTCATATATGTGAATCTAGATCAAGTCAAGTTAACATGATGTTTTGGAGTCCAACGTTGACTTCAAACAGGCCAAAATGGGTAAAACGATGAAAAGGTTAAGTATGTAAGGTTTGAGTGTTCAACTATTTTGCATACATCTTTTACTACATGTTTGGTACTTTGGTTTGCTCTCTAACTCTTTTTATAGAGAAAGTGCCATTCTAGGCTCTGTTTGAGGAAAATAGATCTGGGCAGGTTTTCTAAATCAACTATGTAAGCTAGGAGAAGAATGGGAAAGAGGTAACTTTCTGGGATTAAATCAATTGGATTATACTCTAGTTGTGTTTGTCTAAGTCATAGAAAAGTCCTCCCGAAAATTGAATTCAAATGGAGAAAGAATGGAGGAAAAAGCACTTAGTGTGCTACTGGCTAGCGCATCGGACAATGAATAGTAACTTGTCTGGTGCATAGGATAGTGAATACTAACATATCCGGTGCACACATGATAGTGAATAGTAACATGTCCGGTGCACATAGGATATTGAATAGAATCCTGCCCTTTTAGGGAAGGAAATAACAAATCAGATCTGGGCATGTTTTTTTATTTTGTTCCAAAGGCTATGGGAGGCCTTGGGGCTATAAAAAGACCCCTAGGCGCCCATATTGAAGTGCCTAGGTCTCCCAGGTGCAGAATCAAATTGTAGACACATTGTGAATCGTTTTTGTCTCCCTCTCTTGTGTATTTATCACTAGTCTGTGTGTTGGCGTAGTTATAAGCCAAGAGAGAGTAGAGGAGCGTTGTTGCAAGTTAGAGCAATGTCTTGAGTGTACCGTTACTCTATCGGAGAGTTGTTGACATCTTTGACAACCCTAGCTTTGTGTAACTCGACATCAACATAGTGGAAGCCCCGATCTGCTACATGGTGACAGATCTGACCAAACAGATGAAGGAGTTGAAACAGACTCCAAGCCAGGTTGGCTAACTCCAACGTGGACTACTCAAGCTTTTCAAGCTTGGCCGAACCACGTGAAAAAATCCCTGTGTCATGTGCACTCTTGATGCGTTGTTCTCTCTCTCTCTCTTTGATTTCTTTATCCTTTAACTTTTATACTTTTCTTTGGTGTAAGTTATTTTTTGAAGTGCAAGCTATATTGGTACAGATACTATGATTCTGCTGCTACCTACTCGAAGTGATCTTCATTCCGTTGTGATCCAGTCTTCGAGTAGAGTAAGATTTCTAAGTTTTTGGGTAAAATTTTTGTTCGCCTATTCACCCTCTATGCGACATCCAGATCATGTTCCCTGGCAAAGGGAACTTTCAATTGGTATCGGAGCTAGGCTCTCCAGTGTGTGCTTAGCCATCCGGAGATGACAATGTCTTCACAAGAGGTAACTATAGAACTTATTTTAGGCAATGGTTCAAATTACAAATTTTGGTCTGTCTCCATTTATAATGCCTTCATGAGTATTGATCCTGGTTTGAGATAGGTATTTAGTAAAACCATTTTCCTTCTAAAATTAGTGAAAATCCTCCTAATAAAGATTTAAGATGTTTGTCACTCAATCATCGTGCTTGCAACATCTTAGCAGACTCTCTTTCTAGGGATGTCTATTTTTCTGTCATGAGTAGTGATTGTGGTTTATTTGTTGATGCTCATCATTTGTGGACTAGGGTTAAATTGAAATATTTTAAGTCCAAATGCAATGCTTCTACTCCCTCTATTGCTTGTGGTATGAACCTTTCAAAGTGAGAAGAAGAACGATGGGGACCAAACAATGAGTCCACCTCATCGATAGGTTCTTATAAATGTCTTGTTGCTAACAATGATAGTGGAGACGAAAGCGACGATGAGGAGGAATATGAGGATAATAGTGTGGATGAAATAAAATCCACATCGTCACAAGGTACATTTTCCCATGCTATTTTGCATGCGTCCGCTAATCATGATAACAAGGAAAATGAGATCGAGATGTGAAAGAAAAGGAGCTTCGCTAGCTCTATGGACGTCTCAACACGGAGGACAAGGTGCTCTTGATGAAGTTGATGAGAATGAACAAAGAACAAGGAGAGATGCTTCTCAGACTGGAGGAGACTCTCATCAATACCAACAACATCCTGTAAAAGATGACCATAGTACATAAGGAGCTAAGGTGCTCTCATGATGACTTGGTCCAACCGTATGACTCGATTTTAATTGAACAAAGAAATAATGAATATGCTTTACCTTGTGTTGCTCAAGTTAAAGTTGAAAATGCCATGCTTAGAAGTCAAGTAGAAATAATAAATCTAGAAAAACTTGCTCTAAGTGAAAACTATGATATGGTATCTTATTCTCATAATGAATTAATTGATGATCATATCATGATTAACATTGCTCATTAGGTCATTATTACTAGCTTAAATTATGGTGAATCTCATTTTTGCACATGTGCAAATCTAGATAATATATTGTCATGTGCTTACCTCTGTTGTTCCAAGGTGTGGGGGCCTATCTTGTTGAAGGTCCTAAAGACACATCTTCTTTGGTGTAAACTAATGTGCTACAAGCATAAAATGAAGAACAGACGAAGTCAGCCTTCGATCGAAGAAATGAAGATAAAGCTTCGTTCACATGCATACAAGCGGTGAAGGCGCAAACCGAAGTTGTTAGCCTCGGCATGGAGAAGAGTTCAGACACATAGCGACGAAGGAAGAGGAGTCTAAGACTTGTGAAGTAAGAGAGAAAGAGAAAAGACAGTAATGCCCCTATACCATTTGTAAAACATGTGTGTAAACTCTATGGGCATAATTGTAATTATCAATGAAGCTATTCAACTTCCCTATAAATAGGTGAACAATACATTGCATAAAGTATCTTTTTTGGAGGTCCCTAGCTTCGTTCTGCTTAGCCTTCGAAGCATCTTCGTGCTATCTTGTGTTAAGAAGCCAAAGGTGTTGATACTTGATTTCAATCCCCTAAAGGTATCACAAATCAAAGGCAACAAAAGTTAAATATTTGGACCTTCATCCTTTAGCTTAACACATATTCGAAGTGTTAGCATGAAGGACGAAGGTTTTCAAAAGGAGAAGTAAATAAAACAACATAAAATGAAACAACAGTGTAGAGTATAGTATGGACTCATATCGTGTGCCTTAACATTTTTTATTCCATCTTTCTTTAAATCAAATGAGTTTACAAGCATACCTTCACCTCCTTAACACAAGGTGGCACGAAGGCTCTTTGAAGGCTAAGTAACTCGAAGCTATGGCCCTCAAAAATGTAAGTCTATACATGGCATGATTCATTTATTTATAGGGAAGATGAACCTCCATCATACAAAATTACAATCATGCCCCCTCAAGGTTTTACATATATTATTTACAAATGACATCAGGGCAACATTGTATTTTCTTCTTTTTTGATGTGCAAGTCTTGACCTTCGCCTCCGCGCTGAAGCTTGTGGCTTCGGTTTTATCCTTTCTCACCGTGTGTGCTGAACAAAGCTTTTTCCCTTACGCTGCTTCGGCTATTATCGGTAGTTTAGGAAATGGTGATGCCTAAGAGGGGGGTGAATTAGGACTTCTAAAACTATCTTTAAACTAAGCCACAATTAAATCCCTAGAGCAAAACCTATGCAATTAAGCAATCTAGAATGTGCAAACTAGGTTTTGTCTAAGTGTTGCTATCTCTACCGCAAAGACTAAGCTTCAATCTTAAATAATCTAACTAAAAAGGCGAGATTGAAACTTAAATACTTAATATAAATGCGGAAGGTAAAGAGCAAGGTAGAGATGCAAACTCTCATGGATGACGCTGTTATTTTTACCTAGGTATCCAGAACCATGCAAGGTTCCGACTAATCCTCGTTGGTGCCCCTACGCAAAGGGAAGCCCACGCGAGGGCCAAGCCCCTCAGTCGAGTAACTCCGTAGAGAGCCGCAGGCCTTCTCCACACGCAAGTGGTGTTCCTCTTCTGGCTCCTCTTGGACGCTCCCCGTCGTCTCCACTATCGAGCTTCTGGTCAAAACGCCACGGGCCTCGTTCCCTCCAGTACACGGTGGTGGCCATGACACAAACTCGGTTATCACGGTCTCGCAAGACTCTCGCCCCACTTGGTACAATTACAACGGCTCACACAAGAGCTGAGGGGTTGTGTGGTTTTCTAAACTCACTCAACGAACTAGGATTCACCTAGAGCAAGCGCTAATGAGGTCTAACTAACCTAAGCACTTAGAAAAGCACATACGCTAATCACCGAGTGATTCTATTAAGCACCTGGGTGTTTGAGCACTTGGAAATGTCTACAATACGCCTTGGTATGTTGCTTGGGCTCCCACACATTGAAATGGCCGGTTGGGGGTATTTATAGCCTCCCCCCACAATTATAGCTGTTGGACAGAAGCAACAACTTTGAAAGAATATTCTCCCCCTTTGTCACAGACGAAGAAATACTCCCCCTCACGTAGATCCTCTACTTAGAAAAAACACATGAGAAGGAGAGATGCAAGATTTAGTTTGATTAGACTAACTTCCCTTATGCATAGGTAAAAGATATATTTGGACAACATATGCATTTATAGCAACATGGGAAGCTTAAGATATGAACTATAGTCTAATCAAACACTGGAGAAGACATGTAAATGATACCAACTGTAGTCTTGTGAGACATGAGAATACTTGTAGATTTGCAGTGCAATATTATTGTCTTTCTTCGGGGACTCCATTTTTCTTCAGTGAGACTACTGCATATAGTAGACTTAAAAATAGGCATTAGTCTCAAAGACTTAGATTATAGAGTAACCTCCCCCTAGAAGTGTGCATACAAGTTTTCAATACTTGTAGGAGACTTGCACTTTGATTTTGAGATCAAGAGGGGAAAATTATCTATAATCCATAATTTGGCACATGTAAGTTAAATGATAGCAATTTAAGGATATGAAAATACTAATTGAAGTATCATTTGCTTAGGGATGTTGAATAAGCTATCTGTCGTGCTTGACTTAACTATTTTAAACCATGTAGGTTTGCTCAAGAATGAATTGAAACGAGCATTCCTACCATATGATTGATACCATATGATTGACCTAGCATGCATGCAATTTAATTAAAGAAAAAGAAAAATTACATCATGTAAATAGGCATGAAAGGTAAAACTAGATACATGAGAATAGATGTCACACCCGGATTTAAGGGGTAAAGCCGGGTGCGTCTCATATGTGCGCCAAAGAAGAACAACGCATCTAATGACAAGTGTATAGAGATAAATGTCACAAATACTATTACATAACGGAAGTATCTTATAAAAATAAATGATAACAATAAAACAAACTAATAATTATTCCTTGGCGCCATAAAGCTGACTGGGAGACGCCACCTAGACAAGCTCGTACTCCTCGTAGTAGACCTCCTCCTAGGCTACCTGCTCTTCACCTGTGGGGGGTTATATATCGCAAGGGTGAGCTCACAAAAGATCATAGCTCAACAAGTTGTGGGGAATAATGTGCATGAACTCACCAAAGGTGTGAGTTCATGTGAAGTGTAAGGCTCATCAGCAAATAATGGTTAAAGTTGAGTATTGCTTTTAATAAGTTGGTCAAATTTTATTAGAATTTTCTAAATGTAAGTGTATACCAACCCAAAGTAATAGTAGATCAAAATTAATAATAAACCACAATGCGATGCAAATGACAAATTAAATTTACTTCCATAAATTAATCATGTGAGTGTTCGAGCCGCTCATGACCATGAGCACGGCTGATATACTAGTTTTACACTCTGCAGAGGTTGCGCATCTTTACCCACAAGCCATGCTACCCATTTGCCAAGGGGTCTAGAAGTCTCATTCATCTCTACCGAGGAGACGAGGTAGGGTAGCACTATGAGGCCTTTCCAAAGTTCCACTAGTTCAAGAAAACCCGCTACAGATTCAGGAAGAAGGAAGCATAGGAATCCCCCGTCCGGAAAGCTAAACAGACAGTCCGACCCGAGAACCTCCCTATACTCTGCAGCGACGCCTCCCCGCTTGCCCCTTTCAGGTAAGGTAGTCTCTCCCTAGCTTTCCTATTTACTTGGCCAAGGGTGTCTCATTCCACCCGTGTGGTAGCACTGTTTTCCCGGGTGGTTCTCCATGTTTCAATTAACACAATAATCTTATCATGAACAATAAATAATCAACAATAATTATAAAGAATGATCATGTGTCAAATTTATTTTAACACCCAAAACCACATATAGCAATAGTAGGACTACCCAAAAGTTCAGTGGTAATCAAAGCATAAGGTAAAGCAGACTAGGGTGTCATATTGGGTTCCATCAAAATTAAGGTTAACATGCCAGAATGATTATAGAGAACATTATTGAGTAAATAAAAGTGGTCAAGGGCACAACTTGCCTTCAACGAGTTCCTACTGCTGAGTACCGGGATCCTCGGTTGCTTGCTCGTCTACTCGCACAATACAAACAAACATGGTATAGGACAAATTATCATCACACCAAACATGAGAACATAATGCATGATAATATTCTACGCATCGTAACGAGATCACATGTTCGAGTGTATAGAGATAAATGTCACAAATATTATTACATAACAGAAGTATCTTACAAAAATAAATGATAACAATAAAGCGAACTAATAATTATTCCTTGGCGCCATAAAGTTGACTAGGAGACGCCACCTAGACAAGCTCATACTCCTCGTAGTAGACCACCTTCTGGGCTACCTGCTCTTCACCTGTGGGGGGGGGTTTATATAACGCAAGGGTGAGCTCACAAAATATCATAGCTCAACAAGTTGTGGGGAATAATGTGCATGAACTCAGCAAAGGTGAGAGTTCATGTGAAGTGAAAGGCTGATCAGCAAATAATGGTTGAAGTTGAGCATTGCTTTTAATAAGTTGGTCAAATTTTATTAGAATTTAATAAATGTAAGTGTATACCAACCCAAAGTAACACTAGATCAAAATTAATAATAAACCATAATGCGATGCAAATGACAAATTAAATTTACTTCCATAAATTAATCATGTGAGTGTCTGAGCCGCTCATGACCATGAGCACGGCTGATATACCAGTTTTACACTCTGCAGAGGCTGCACATCCTTACCCACAAGCCATGCTACCCATTTGCCAAGGGGTCTAGAAGTCCCATTCATATCTACCGAGGAGACGAGGCAGGATAGCTTAAGGAGGCCTTTCCAAAGTTCCACTAATTCGAGAAAACCCGCTACGGAATCAAGAAGAAGGAAGCATAGGAATCCCCCGTCCAGAAAGCTAAACAGATAGTCCGACCCGAGAATCTCCCTAAACTCTGCAACAACGCCTCCCCGCTTGCCCCTTTCAGGTAAGGTAGTCTTTTCCTAGCTTTCCTAATTACTTGGCCAAGGGTGTCCCATTCCACCCTTGTGGTAGCACTGTTTTCCTAGGTGGTTCTCCATGTTCCAATTAACACAGTAATCTTATCATGAACAATAAATATCAACAATAATAATAAAGAATGATCATGTGTCAAATTTATCTTAACACCCAAAACCACATATAGAAATAGCAGAACTACTCAAAAGTTTAGTGGTAATCAAGGCATAAGGTAAAGCAAACTAGGGTGTCCTATTGGGTCTCATCAAAATTAAGCCTAACATGCCAGAATGATTATAGAAAACATTATTGGGTAAATAAAAGTGGTCAAGGGCACATCTTGCCTTCAACGAGCTCCTGCTCATTAGTTTCCACCTGCTGAGTACTGGGATCCTCGGTTCCTTGCTTGTCTACTCGCACAATACAAACAAACATGGTATAGGAGAAATTATCATCACACCAAACATTAGAACAAAATGCATGATAATATTCTATACATGGTAACGAGAACACAAGTTCGAGAATCACTAAATTCGGAGTTACGATTAAAGAGTTATGATTTTCCGAAGTTTTGAGTGTCTCGTATAGAAATAACTAAGTGCATAAATTTAATCTTGGTTTCATGACAAAACAGGGTTACTAGATGATAAACAATATTATGTTGAATTTAATGCAACTTGAATGGATCAAAAAGGAGTTCAAATGAATTTACTATGATTTAAACAAAATTTTGGAATTATTTTCATACTAAAAATTATTTTCTGAATGAATTTATCCTATTTTATTTACTTCGGGACTGCGGGCACTAAATTGTGAAAGGGCAGGGTCTTATTCATAAACCAGAGGACCTAGCTGTTATACTTTATTAGTCTACCGCGGACGGCGGGTTAAATTCAAGAGATGCCAAGGTCTCTTATGCGAAGCGGCCCGGCTGAAGAGGTATTGCAAGAATTTGACCGTCAAATCAGAAATGTGCGCCCCTGATTAGATCAACCCCCATCCCGAATCGGTATTCAACAGGGCACGCCCGATCGACGATCAACGGTCGGGATTAAACCATCGAACCAATCTCATCGCTGACCTGCGATTTTCCATCTACGGCACGGATTTAAAATAGACGAGGCTTATGTGTACGCGCCCGATGTTCATCTAACGGCGCGGATTAAACCACTGAATCGTTACGCGACTTCTAATCGCAGCAGTCGAACCCAAGATCTACGGCGGTCGCGCATCTTCTTCCCCCGACGACTCGGGACGACGGCACGCACCCATACGGCGGTGCACCACACCAGGGAACACCGGCCCCCGCACACAGGTGCGCACTCCCCATGTCGACTAGTGTTTCACCAAGCCAAGATCCGGGCGAGTCTAGGCAGGGGTAACATACAAGCACGGATGGCTCCGAGAGTCCCGCCCGTGCCAATGGCCGATTCGCCGCTGCCTCTGATCTCCGGTGAGAAATTATCGCCGCCTAGGAGGCCCTCGAGTAAGGCTGCTTACAGAAACACGGTCCTCAGAATCGAGCAGAGCACTCAGGACCCAATCCCAGGGTTCGCGGTAGTGCTACTCTCGTCACCCGCGCCATCGCACACGCAAAATCACTCTTGGAGGCGGTCGTGAAGATGGAAAAGGAAGAAAACGAGGCCCTCCCCAATGCCTAAATAGTGTCGAATGGGTTGGTTCAGGGGAGTCCACAACGGCAGCCGGTAGGGATGAAAACGGGACGGATACAGCCGGATACAGGGTCATCCCGTATCCTACCCTAATGTATTTCTCTCGGATACGAGACCGGATACGGGTAGTTAAGATTCGGGACGGATACAGGACGGGACCGGGTAATAATCCGGACGGGTAAGAAACGGATAACGGATACTACTCGGGTAGGTACCGGATAATTGTCGGGTAGTTCATCCGATGATATTCATTGTCCAACCATCCATAAGTTAAGCAATACATAATCATGTAGATAGATCAGATGTAAAAAAGGAAACCGGTAAAAATTAACATCATGCAGTTCAAAGTTGCTTATCACAAAGACATTGTAGTACCAACACCGCAATATTTAAAATTCATAAAATATTCTAGTTTCACTAAAAATTTGCAAATAAGTTACAAAAACTAATAAACATTTTATATGAAGATAACTCAAGTCCTCGTATGAAAATGATAAAGCGAAGTACTGATTATGTTGAAACTTGGATACTTACACTAATTTCACATGTAACTCATACAAATAAGTGAAAGTGAAAGGAAAGAAACGTGGACATCTTATAGATCTTATGATCCAAACATTTTTTATGGTTACATATGGACATATGTTGTATCTCCGTAAAATTTCACGATTTTTTAGGCTATTTATGTATTATTAATTTCTTGTCATAGAAAATCATCAAAATACAATTAAATCATTAAAATACTGTCTAAACAAAAAATTGATGTATTACAGAGTCGTAGATCTCTTCAAGCTCTACAATTTTCATATAAACTTTATCTTCATCCGATTTCATATGTAAAAGTTATGATTTTATAACTATATTATGCAGAAAAAGAAAAAACGGGTACCCGAATTCCGGGTACCCGTATCCGACCCGGGATTTTCGGGTACCGACCGGGTATTAGTGATTCCGTATCCTACCCGTATCCGAGGTTCAATATCCGGGTAATACCCGTATTCGTCCCGACAAACAAAATACCCGTATCCGTATCCGAAATTACATCCCGTTTTGGTACCCGTATCCGATACCCGTTCCGGGTACCCGTCCCGTTTTCATCCCTAGCAGCCGGATTTCCGCGCGCCCCTTTGAATCTCAGAGCAGCGCGACTTTGGGGAGATGGTGAACGCTGACACCACGGGCCCGCGCGTCAACGGCCGCGCACGCGCAGTGCAACGGTAGTGCAGCTGACGAGTGGGGGTCACCTGTCAGTGGTATCGCGCGCCAGACTCGTGGGCTGGTTCGGGCCAAATCTGCCAAGCAATGCAGCGGGATAAGTGGGCCGATAGTGGTTGCCAGACCCAGTCCGAGGTCTTTTCCTTTTCTTTTTCTTCTCTCTCTCTTTTTCTTCTCCTTTCTTTTCTCTTTTCGATTTTTATTCCATGGTTCAAATTAGGTTACACTCCACTTCAGTATTTAATATATACATGTTTATTATTATTATTATTATTATTATTATTATTATTATTATTATTATTATTATTATTATTATTATTATTATTACTACTACTACTACTAGTGCACAAACAAATAACCTCCAACATGATGTATATATTGTTTATGTATCTTTAGTTAATTTTATTCACTCCAAATATGATCATCCATATGTCCTAATGAGCATGGAACAACACATATAAAATAAAAATAAATTAACTCTCCTCTTTTAATATCCACAAGTTGGGTATTACAATAGATACACAACAAATAAATCTAGTTTCCTCAGACATGGGTGGGAAATTTGGGTCCAAAGTATTCCCTAACCCACTTGGCAATAGATTTGATCCAATATGATGCATCCCATGCTATACATCCCAATTTTGCCAAATCTCCAAATTCCCCGAAGTCCTTCGGATTCCTCACTTCCCTTTTGGGATCTAAACTTTCTTGGTGCTTTTTATGGTTGAAATAATTTCCTTTGGCACCTAGGTGCATTTGGCCCATTTTCCTTTGTTGGCTTGCTTGTTGGCCTTGATTGCTATCACCTTTCCATTCTTTTTCTTCTTGATTAAATATGGTGCAGCAGCCTTTTTATCCACCTTGTTGATGTAGGTGTTGCAGGTTTTGCTTGTTGATTTTTGCTTGAGCTCTCACACATTGAAATGGCCAGTTGGGGGGTATTTATAGCGTCCCCCACAATTATAGTCGTTGGACAAAAAAACAGCTTTCTATCGAAGGCGCACCGGACAGTCTGGTGCACACTAGACATGCACTGTTCACTGTCTTGTGCCCTGGCCACGTCTGCCGACCGTTGGGGTCTGCAGTAGTCGACCGTTGGATCCGACTGTTGTCATACTATCTGATGCACACCATACAGTCCGGTGCTACAGCCCGACAGCGCCCAGTTGCAGGCCTCTCTGCCCAGACTGCCAGGTGTCCCACTGGACAGTCCGGTGCACACCGGACAGGTCATTGTTCCCTGTCCGGTGCACCACCAGTGCGCTGGCTGACTGCCCACTTCATCGATTTCTTCGTTGATTCTTTGGGCTTCTTTGTTCTTAAGTCTTGGACTTCTACACTTCTTTTATGTCTTCTTTTGAGGTGTTGCATCCTTAGTGCCTTAGTCCAATCCTCTTTGCATCCTATGAAATATAAATACAAACACTAGCAAATGCATTAGTCCACATGTTATGTTGATCATCAAACACCAAAATCTCTTTAGCAAAATGGTCCGGGGTCCATTTTCCTTACAGGCTCCTCAGACGAGTGCTTAGCTTCGTTTGCTATTTAGTGGTGTACCTAAAACATATTTGTTCACTCCGAAACAATAGCTATTTGAGGACCTTCGACGAATGTAGTCCCACAACAGTAGCCCTTGCGGGATGGGTTCATTTCTTTGTAACGAGCTTAGACTGCAAAAAAGGAATTGGGAGGCCTTGTGCCGAAGGTCTGAAAAGCAGCTTCCCAAAGCTCGTTAGGGAGAAGATAGAACAATTCAATAGAAATAATTGATCCAGAAGCAAAAAAAATGGGGAGAAGTTGAGGGTGATGCACGAGAATCTTTCTTGGTGACTCGCGCTGCTTTGCGCCCATTTCTCAGTATAAAAAAGTTGAGCAGGTGGGTGTCGATCACATTTACTGCCCTCAGCTACCCACTGCCAAATTTTTCTGTGCCTCCAAAGCTTCCCATCCATTGCTGCTTCAGTAGCCAGCTTCGACAAAGTCATCTTAGATACTTTCCAGTCCACTCAAATGGCTAAGATTCGAACCATCACAAAATTGATCACACCAACCTCTTCGAAGGCATGCCAAGATATCATGCCCATCTCTGAAGCTATGAGGGCTTCGTCGTCATCAATGCCTGCATCGGAGCTACTAAAGCACAGACCTTCGAAGCCAAGCTATATTGAAATTGCCCATTCCACTTTGAGGGAGAAAGACTTACAATCTATGAAGAAGCTTGGTTTTTTTCAAGGCAGAACTTCGGCTTCCAATGTCCAAGATGATTGCAAAGATACGACAACATCATGAGGTATATATGCATCAATTGGCTCCAAATGTCATAGTTTGCTTTAGCGTTTTCATTTGGGTTGTACGAAGCCAGGGGTTGCATGGATGCTAATGCTTTCTATAGGGTGCATGATTTGCACTATAAAACAAAGGTCATGGATCAGACAAGCCTTCATAATAACTTTGGATGCTACAACTTCACGTATCGTAAGGATACAACTGGGTCGATCCTCTCATATCGAACAAGTGGCATGGTGTGGGGGATAGATATCCCCCGGGTCTTCATGGACACTAAAACATATTACGGGCCACTTGACGGGCTTCCTGCCGAGTCGTCCTATGGGATGGGCTAGCAGGATGTAGCCAACTTAGGCTGACATTCGAGTTAAGCATCGCTGAAGCACGGATGTGTTGGGTGATGCAGTTACAAACACCCGAAGGGCTACACACTCGGCGATATCTCGGGTGGCTAGGCGATGAAGACTTCAGATATGCAGGAATACAATCTGTGACAAAGAAGGAGATATGCAAGTTGATAGTAATCACAACTTGTAATGGAATAACTCTCTCTAGTTGTATATATAAGGCCAAGGGGGATAACCTACGAAATCATGTCATCTCATCATGAACCACTCCAACCCATCTTCATCCACAACCCTCAGCTTGTAATCCTCATACTCCAGAGATCAATACCAAACCACAACAAGAAGTAGGGTATTATGCAATTCTAAGTGGCCCGAACCTGTATAACTCTGAGTGATTCTGGCGTGCCTCTGCACGAACCATCGAGTCGCGATCAACGATGTCTTCCTACCTAAAGGCATCACGTGGGTAACCCCAAAGTGCGTGGTCAGGTCACAAACATCGACAACTGGCACACTAGGTAGGGGGTGCGATGTTGATAGACGCCGACTCCATGGCAATCGCCTTCAACACCATGATCACCTTCAATACCAGAGAGATCTTCCACTTCGGATCCATCTCCTACATTGCATATCAGGGAGGTATCTTGCACCGCATAGTGAATCCATCCAGGAAGAAATCTTCCCTGGTGGCGCCAAAAGCGACTACAGGGTTGCCACGAACAGCGCCAGCGAGAATTCCGCCGGCAAGCCCTGAAGTGCGAGAACCTCGACTGGTTTTCATTCCACACAAGATCATGCCAAAGTTAGGCGGGCCCAGGGACATTGTGACGCCTGTGGCTTGGCCGACTGAGTCCTCGCCTCCGGCCTGACGGACTCCGTTCTCCACATCGCCCACTCGGGCATGGACTCGGATCACTCAGCGAAGAGAAGCAAGTGCCTCTAGGACTGGCATGACCTTGAAGGCACCACCGATGACCATCCCGACCACTCCTCCCTCAAAAGAGATGGATGGAGTGCGCAGCACCACACCTAGCTCCTTCTTCTCGGACATCCTCTTCATCCAGGGAAGAGTGGAGGGCGCGCCCATTTCCTACGGCGAACCCAGCATACTGGGGGAGGAGCCACCCCAGTGCGACGCACGCTGACGCCAGAACAGGCGCCGCAACATGCAGCGTCACAATGAAGCCGGGGAACGGGATCCAACACAACCCATCTCCTGGGATGAGGCCTCTAAAGTAGGGGAAACCCCCGACGAAAAGAGTGCTCCGAGAATGCCGCAACTCCCGCCGCCGTGATCGTTGCCACACCTAGGAATGCTACCAGGAACTAGCTGAACAAGACACCAAGCTCTGACACGAGAACCCACTTCTACCTCAGAACATATTCCCTGTTGGGGGCCTTCGGCCTCCGAAGGTCCTCAAAAACATGATTTAACAGTGTTTCTAGAGTGTAATGTGTGAACAGGTACCTTCGGACTTATATCAAAGAGGGAGAACCTCAAAAGATACGAAGGTTGGCAGTGCCGAAGCTGTGGAGCAGGAAAGCTTCGGCATGCTCGCAGAAAAGGGAACCGACTTAAAGTTGAAAAGGCCATTTTGACCTCGATAGATTGCTATGGAATTATCACCAAATGTAAAGGGCATGTATGTAATTTTGTATGGGTTGCATCCCGTGTCTATAAATAGGTGAACAGTACCCCCGTACTGTTCACGCTGACTTGGCATTTGCTTTTGCGTCACGCCTGTACTTTTTACCTTCTCTCAGGACCGAAGGTACATTTGTAATTTGAAATCATTTCTATTTTTCCATGTTAATAAAATAGAAATGATTCTATGATGATGCTTATATTATATCTCATGCTTTATATGAGTCCTTCGTTATTACTTGTTATATTTACGAAGGTATGTCTCTTATAACCTTCGTCCGAAACTCATTATTTCCCGAAGGGACATAATGCTTCGAAGGACGAAGGACTTTAACACTTAACACTTTTTATGTTGCCTTGTTCTTAACTCTTAGCATTTGAGAACAAGTCCCCAACATTGGCGCCCACCTCCGGTGAACTCACTTCCATTTCCTGAGCTTTTCGACACCTTCGGCAAGCATCAGCTTCGTCATGCCGCCGAAGAAGGCTCCAGCACCAGGGGCTGGCACGCTGCAGCCGCTGGACCCCAATCAAGATGTCCTTTCTCTCAGAGAGGCACGAAGCCAGAAGAGGAAGGCTACCAGTCCAACACATCCGGAGGATGATCTAGATCAGGAAATTCAGAATCTGGAAATCCTTCAGCAACAGGTTCAACGCAGGAAGGAGAAGATGGCCAGGCTAGCTGAACTGCAGAGGCAGATAGATGAAGCCTCTGAAGAAGTTCGTCATCTTGCTCAGGATGAGCAACTCCGAAGGCCTCAGCATCAAGACCTTCATCAGGAGGGCTTTCACAACGAAGATGACTGGTATGACAATTTCCATCATGGGAATTTTGTTTTTGATGATGCTTCTCCCCTGTCCGCTGAGTTGCAGGCTACGCCTTGGCCCCCGTCCTACAAGCCGCCTCAGCTCCCCGTATTTGATGGCCATTCTGATCCGAAGCAGTTTTTGATGAGCTACGAAGCAACAGTGTCTTCGTACGGTGGCAATGCTTCAGTCATGGCCAAATCTTTCGTTATGGCTGTCAGAAGTGTTGCTCAAACCTGGTATTCCTCCCTTCGACCAGGAACGATCACTTCATGGCAGAAGCTGAAGGACTTGTTGTTAACCAGCTTTCAAGGATTTCAGACGAAGCCGGTCACTGCTCAGGCTCTGTTCCAGTGCACTCAGGACCCCGAAGAATACCTTCAGGCATATGTCCGAAGGTTTTTGCGTTTGAGGGCACAGGCACCAACGGTGCCCAATGAAATTGTCATTGAGGCCATGATCAAGGGGCTTCGGCCAGGTCCGTCAGCTCAGTACTTCGCCAGGAAGCCTCCTCAAACTTTGGAGAAGCTTCTCCAGAAAATGGATGAATACATTCGGGCCGACAATGACTTTCGCCAAAGAAGGGAGGAGGCTTTCAGATTTTCTGAAATGACCAGGGGCTTCGGAGGGAGGTTTTACCCGAGGCATGTGAGATCAATTCACAATTCTACACAAAATGATGATAGAGGAAGTCAACAGCAAAGGCCACAATGCTCCTCGCAGGCTTCTGGACAACAGCAAAGCTCCTTCCGGCCACCAGCTCCAAGAGGTAGAGGCGCCAGGGGCTTCGGAGGAAGATTTGGCGATCAACCAAGAAGAATCTTTTGCTTATTCTGCGGTGAGAACAAGGGCCATACTACCAGGATGTGCCATGTTACCATTCAGAAGCAAAAAGAGATAGCCGAAGCTGCCGCGCAACAGGCTCAACCGAAGCAGGTCATGCATACAGCTTCGTATCATTCGCCCTACATCCCAGAATATGTGGGCAATCATCCTGCAGTCTCTGCTGCTTCGGCAAGTCAGCCTTCAGCTTCCTGGCAACAGCCTCCGCCTCCACCTCCGTTGCAACAAGGCCAACAGCCAGAAGGGAGCCAATATGCTCCACATCAAAGGGACTTCAGAGAACAGTCCGAAGCTCGCACGGTCAACAGCACCGTGCTAGAGTCAAAGCACATCTACTGACAAATATCCTACCTTAATAGCAATCTTTTTCATTCAGTTTTATTTTCTGTAATAAAGGACATTGTTTAGGTTTCATGTAATTAGTTTCGTTAATTCCTACAAGAAAAATATGTTTTCTTCACAGGTTTGTGACAATAAAAAGGACCTTCGGACTATCGAAAATCCTTCGAAGCAACAAAAAGTCGTTCTAAGGAACGCAGAGTAAGTCTGACGAAGTCACAAAAAGTCGTTCCGAAGGGAGCGCAGCGTAAGTTTTCAGCTCCAAAGACGTTCCTAAGGGAATGCAGAGCTTATACCGCCTAAGTAAAGGCGAAGAAGCTCCAAAGACGTTCCTAAGGGAATGCAGAGCTTATACCGCCTAAGTAAAAGGCGAAGAAGCTCCAAAGACGTTCCTAAGGGAATGCAGAGCTTATACCGCCTAAGTAAAAGGCGAAGAAGCTCCAAAGACGTTCCTAAGGGAATGCAGAGCTTACAGCGAAGAATCAGTGCTCTTACAAAAATATTGTGTGGGGATATGTGTGTATCTTTCGGAACAAATGTCATCTACGTAGCATAACATCATCACATCATTTTGCATAGCATAAGCATCATACATCATGTTGCATATGGCACAAGAAGGGGACACAATATTGATCTTCGGAAGTATGATTTGAAAGAGTGAAAATCGTGGTCACAAGGAGACACAATCTTCATCTTCGAAGTATAGCTTCGGAGAAGTTTTTTTTACGAAGCTTGGATATTCTTCACGAAGCATGAAAAGAAGGGAAGGTGTTTTTTCGCCAGACTCAAAAACGGTACGTGTGTAAAGTTTCATGCATCGTAAAGAATTGAGTAGCAAAAATAGATATATTACATTCGGGGTTACAAAGTGTTACATTATATTACATTTCCGAGGTTTTTTACAAAAATGTTTAGTCCTCTCTCAAAACGACTTCTGCAGCTTCATTCAGAAACCGATTGACGACTTTGTCCATAATATCTTCGGCCATCTTTCTAATTTCGTCGTCCCCCTTCGGCTGAGGGCCCGAAGGCGCTTTAGTAGGATCTGAAGCAGGACACGACTACATTACTATTACAAATCGCAAACAGATCTTAAAAGCCTAAAGATTACGACACGGTAAAAACTATTATTTAGTACCTAATTGACCTTCGGGCTCTGTGCTCTTTTCAGCAGCCTTAGCCACTTCTCTAGCATCATGGATGCCCTTTTCACTTTTCTGAATAATTTCTCTTGCCATTTCTCGGCCACCTTTATCCCAGATATCAGTAAAAAATTTTCCACCAATTATGCTAGCTTCGCCCGAAGGATCTTTTGTATCTTCAAAGGACAAAGCAGCTTCGGACTGTGCTAAAATTTTCACATGTTCACAGCCCTTCTTCTCTAAAATGGTGGCAATCCCTCTGGCGCCAGAGAAGGCACATATATCTCCTCGGCTATTTAAAATTTCTTCGAAGGCTTCAGCTTCGTGGTCAATCCATTCAATGACACTTTCGGGATTGCCCCTCAGAAAATTTTCTTCACTTGAGAATGCGCCGACCTTGGCGAAGCTAGCCTTTAATTTTTTAACACAATCTACAGATTTATTGTAGCATTTCTTTTTGGACGAACGAAGCTCTTCAACAGTCACTTCTAGATGATCTGCCCATTGATCGCTGAGTTCACGCTTTGTTTCTTCAAGTATACGTTCTTCTTTGGCTCTGGCCAGTTGTTTCCGAAGGTCTTCAATTTCGCGTTTCTGAGCTTCAGCTTGACTTTTGAAAGCAGCTTCGTCCTCCTTTATTTTATCTATCAATGAGTATAATATTTTGTCTTTTTCGAGACCTTCGTTCCTCAGTTCAATTACTTCGGAACGAAGGTTGCTCAGGGCTATAGTACACCCTTCGTCCTCAGCATCTTTCTGTGCTCTGAGGGCATTGCTGAGTATCAGGCCCTGCAGACAGGAATATGTCTGTGTCAATAGTTTTAAATAAACGAAAAATTTTGAATCCAACAAAAATATAAGAATTTCATTTGTCGCACCTTTAAACTGTTGTAAGCTAAGCTGTCAGCCAGATCGTTCTTTGACAACACCGAAAGTCCGTCTTCTAAAGTTGGGAATCCGAAGCTTCTGCTCATCTCCCGACAGACAGAAATTTCCTTGTTGTCGGGGAGACAATACAAGAAATCTTCTTCTCCACTGCCATTAAATATCAACGCCCCCTTCGGATATTTCAACTTTTGGGCATAGTGCTGGGCCTCTTGTTCTTCTTTTTCTGATAATTTTTTCCCCGAAGCATGACGAAAAATATAATCACGAATTTTGGGGGATGCTTCGGGGGTAACAACACCAGTTTCTTCAAAAAAGGTTGGCTCTGTTATTTCTTCTGCCTCACTATCCAAGGTTTTTGCCTTTGCGGGCTCTGAGGGCCCAGCTTCGGCTTCAATTTCCTGCTCTGGAGCTGTAGAACCAGAAATTTCAGCTGTTGTTTTAAAAGCAACAGCAGCTTTCTTCGGAGGTGTGCTTGAAGATTTGATTGTTTCCAGCACATCTAGCACATTGGCCATCCTCTTTCTTTTCGGAGTCATGGCTGGCATTTTTTGATTCTTTACTGTCTCAATGTTTGCTGCAGGACTCAAAACTCCGGATGTTTTAGAGCCCTCAGTTGCTTCTTTCACCTTTTCCATTTTTTCTGTGAATAGCGCTTCGGCCTTCTCTTTCGTTTCCGGTAACAAAATCTTTGGTTGCTCCAATTCTGTTGTTGTTGGCACTTCGGCTGTTTCTGCGACTTCTGGCAGCAATGTTGGCTCGGCTGGTTTTTCAGCTTCGGTGGCCGAAGGAGTTTCTCCGGTAAACTCAGGCACCGAAGCTGGTTCAATATAGCGCGGCCGATGCGTAAGAACCTTTATTTTCTTCCTTTTCGGTTCTGGCTCGCTAGGAGCAGCTGCAGTTTCTTCCTTTGCAGAGGTTGTGTTTTTTCTCTTCTGCCTTCGGGTGGGATAACAATAGTCAGGGTAGACAAACCCGATGGCATCAAATACCCGATTCAGTCTCTTCTTTTTTCGGCCTCCGAAGGCTGCTGACATTGCATTATCTTCAGCCTTCGAGTAGGTCCCGAGCAGTTCATCACTTAAATTGTCAATGCTTTTCAACCACTCATCATCTGGCTCAATAAATTTATCTCCAAATTTGAAGGTGTACTTCAGTCTCACAAGCCCACCTTCGTCGGCCTCTTTTATGGTTTCTTGTGGCATTTCCCATTTCTCAGCAAGCGGCCACACCCTGAAGGCGATATGTTCTTGTACTAAGTCCCTTGTTCCTATAAAAGAGCAGACAACGCCGAAGGCTCTTTGGCACTCTTCGGCGGCTTCGTTCATTTCAACCTTCGGCCTCCGAAGGCCGAAGCTTTGCCAAATAGGACGCATAATTATACCTTTAATGTCTTCTCGTGCTGATAAGTCATTCTTCACATAAAACCATTCTGTCATCCAATCCCCGGGCCATCTCTTCCGAAAGGTTGGTACGGGACAGCTTGCCCCGGACCGAGAAACGAAGCTGTAGCAGCCAAAGTTGTTATGGTACTGTTCTTTGCCCCAAGGCTTTGTTTCATATAATAATTCATGAACATTACAGAAGCTTCTTGCGTCAGGCTTCAGACCTTGGCTCCTCGCGGCCCACACGAAGATATTTAGCCTTATAATTGCCTCGGGAGTAAGTTGATGAAGATAGACTTCGAAGATTTTCAACACCTCCACGACGAAGCTGTTCAAGGGGAATCGCAATCCAGCTTTCAAAAAGCTTCGATACACCACAACTTCATTTTCTTCAGGGTGTGGACAAGTTTTTTCTCCTTCGTCCGCTCTCACAATGGACAGATCCCGGAAATACCTTCCTCTCATATTAACAAGATGATTCTCTTTGATAGTTGATTTACCATAAACTGAATGGCTTGGTCGCCAGGGGCGATCTTCGGAGTCTTCGCCACCACTGTCTACATCATAACTTTCACTGTCACCAGTATCTTCAGACAGTCCTTCCAGAATCTCATTGGTGATTTTTTCTGTGTTGGTCTTTGACATCGCTATAAGAAAACCTAAGTTCTTCTCTTCATCAAGACTCAGCTTCATCTCAGCAGCAGCCTTCTTAGCAGCTTCAGACATCTTCGGAAGCACCAAAAAACTGTTTTCAATTCCGAAGCTTCAAAGCTAAAAACTTAGCAGATCACAGTGCACAAGAGCTAAAAAATGAGCGAGCAGGAGTGGTTGGCCAGAAAGCGTGCAAAATAAGTTTGCGGTATGGCCGTATTTATACGCTTGATGCGTTGAAAGTTGAAAGACCCCACTTGTCATTGAATGTTGCTATTCTAGCAAAGGGAAGGTGTTTTTTCGGACCTTCGGCTTAAAGCCTTCGTTCATATCGCAATCTGAATTTATTGTTTCAAACAAATTAATATTGCGAGGGGCTACTGTTGGGGGCCTTCGGCCTCCGAAGGTCCTCAAAAACATGATTTAACAGTGTTTCTAGAGTGTAATGTGTGAACAGGTACCTTCGGACTTATATCAAAGAGGGAGAACCTCAAAAGATACGAAGGTTGGCAGTGCCGAAGCTGTGGAGCAGGAAAGCTTCGGCATGCTCGCAGAAAAGGGAACCGACTTAAAGTTGAAAAGGCCATTTTGACCTCGATAGATTGCTATGGAATTATCACCAAATGTAAAGGGCATGTATGTAATTTTGTATGGGTTGCATCCCGTGTCTATAAATAGGTGAACAGTACCCCCGTACTGTTCACGCTGACTTGGCATTTGCTTTTGCGTCACGCCTGTACTTTTTACCTTCTCTCAGGACCGAAGGTACATTTGTAATTTGAAATCATTTCTATTTTTCCATGTTAATAAAATAGAAATGATTCTATGATGATGCTTATATTATATCTCATGCTTTATATGAGTCCTTCGTTATTACTTGTTATATTTACGAAGGTATGTCTCTTATAACCTTCGTCCGAAACTCATTATTTCCCGAAGGGACATAATGCTTCGAAGGACGAAGGACTTTAACACTTAACACTTTTTATGTTGCCTTGTTCTTAACTCTTAGCATTTGAGAACAAGTCCCCAACATTCCCTTACTTTGCTCGAGCACTGCATACGCCGAGTGAGGTCTGGGGGGTCCTAGCTTAGATCACCAATGGCCTACCACTCACCCAGATGTGGGGGGCTATCGTCAGGTACTCACCCAAGTGGTGAACCAACTTCTCCCCCTCCTCAACCATCGAGTGCTCTACACCATGCCATAAATAGTCGGTGAGACGCTCGGAGCAACATCAATGCTTCGTGCGATCTCCGGCATGAGGAAAAGAGGAGGCGGTCAGAAGAGTATGACCAAGATCACGGTGCGCCGGCCAGGATCAAGTCGGCAGTAGCCTCCACCAACAGTCCGGCCCCAGGTCGATTGAGGCGACATGACGCTCGACATCGCCGTGATCATCGCCGAGAGGACTAGGGGACGTGTGGAGTCTCCGCCCTTACCCCCCGGCTCCGAGCGATCCAATGGCCGCCAAACTTCAAGGTCTCCAACGTCGACAAATATGAATCCAAGCAAGACCCACTGTAACACCCCAGGTGTTACTAGGGTTTCTACTAACTACTTACACAAACCCTTTTATCACATGTAGGTAAAATTGAGCAAAAATGCCACACATAGGAATCCAGATCCTAAGTAAGTGCAAATCATCATGAAAGACCTACCCTAATCACCTCATGAAAGTAGAAAGGGAAGAAGATAACCAACACTCTAAAATACCTTATTTTGAGCAAAAGGAACACCAACATAAACCAGTAAGAAAACTATATAGACTACATTATCAGAGCATGGACCATTAATAAAAGTTGTAGCACACCAAATTACTTACAAAAGTTAGTAAGGACAACATACCATAAAGGTCCTACAAAATACCCAAATAGGTCACACAAATGTGAGGATCAATGGAAAAACAGATTTCTGTTAACTAAGTTTTCAGCCCCTCTAACTGGACCCGACGTGTTCACTAGGATATAATCCTCAACCTAATACCCCCAATTAACAAAATAGTGCCTAAGTGAAGGATTATGGGGAGGCTACACTAGCACAAAACAAAATTTTTGACCCCATAAAACCAAGAACTATTGCACTATAGGTCATGGAATTACCACTAGACGAGAAGGGCAGTAGAAGATGTCTCGATGTAGACGAACACGTCGAGCAGTGTTATGCAGTCGCCGATGACCTTCACTTCCTCGCGTGGTTCATCCTAGTGCTCAAGATGCAGCACCTCCAAGGTATCCACACGTACAGGGAGGAAGCGTCGCGTTCCAAACTGCTAGGTTCACGACGGCGGCTAGGCAAGGGCAAGAGGCAGACGACTGCTCGTTCACTGGTGGCGAATTAGGGTTTTCTTGACCATGCCGCTACCCCTCAATATATAGGTGTTCTGGTGGGCTTCTATCTCCGAGGCCCATTAGTAACCCTAAAGCCCTGTCTAATTTCGAATCTAATCCGAGTTAGGCTTCCTTCCCCTTAAGTGTGTGACCCTATAGGTTCACGTACATATAGACATGGCCCAAGTACTCTTACATGGCCTAACAATTGACAGCGACCTCTAGCAAGACATGTCAACTCCTATGCGCACGTAAAGATCATATCAGACGCCCTGTTGCAACATTACGTACATGTTGTTCCCTTTGTCTCACGATATTTGGTCTCGCTCTAAGTTGACCTCTCTTTCTCGATATTGTGCATTGGAATCCTTTCATTGGTTAACACTTAACCCTAGCACGGCCATACATTTCTTGATCCAATCACTAGAGGGGCCTAGAGATATCTCTCTTAAGAAAAGAGGGACAAATTCCGTCTTGACTGACCATGCCTCACAGCATGCTTCCAGACAAACCCAAAACTACATTTATAACTACCCAGTTATGGAGTATAATTTGATAGTCCCTATGTAAGTCAATTCACATCTTGAGAACATGCGACAATCGAAGGTCTAAGGATACAATATAAATGTTGCAAAAAGAGAACTATATTACAATATCTTACGTTGGGTTGGTCTAGCCTCATGTCATACATGCGCCCACATTATTAGTTTAGCATCTCCATGTCCATGACTTGTGAAATGTAGTCCTCAACTAATACATTTGCTAGTCATCGACTCTAACTAAGGACATCATTTAGAATAACCATACAAGTAATGAATCTCACAAACAACTCACATAATTGCTAATCAATACAAGGTGCCTTTTATGGATATCCAATTAAGAAATATATATATATATATATATATATATATATATATATCATGGATACAAAAAATATGCTCATCTCTATGATTATCCCTCGGGCATATTTCTAACTGTCTCACACTTGCACTAGAGTTAATCTAGAAGATATCTAATACCCATAGATTTCATGTGTGCATCATGCTTAGGTTGTGTCACACCCGGTTTTAAGGGCAAAACCGAATGCATAGCATATGTGTGTCAAGATCTATTTCCACACATATGCTGACGTCACAAGTGTAATATATCAAAAAATGCATAAAAGCGTAAATAAAGATTATATTAACATATTACACTTCAAAACGGCATAATGTCTTAACCTTTATTACTTATCAAAGTACAGTGAAACATGGACATCCTTCCACAGGAAAATGATCAAGGGAATCACTAGACTAGCATCCATCGAGTTCATCATCATGTCTTCATCTGCTAAACTTCTGTTCAAAATTAAGCAAGGGTGAGCTCAATTATGGTGGGGGCTCAACAAGTGGGGTGAAAATGCAAGGTTAACAAGGTAAGGCTAAAGTTTAATGCGGTTAGCATTTTAGTTGGTCAACATTTTATTATCAACAACACCTGATAACTAAGTATAAGTATATACCAAACCCAATTAAGCATAATTCATAATCAGCATAAGCTCAAACCACTTGAGCAAATACCATTAACATGAAGCTCAACCACTCGAGCACAATATAACACGATTTATTTTCATCTTCAAGTTCAATTATCATGTGAGGGTCCAGACTGCTCATAACCATGAGCATGGCTAATATATCAGTTTTACAATCTACAGAGGTGGTACAACTTTACCCACAAGCCGTGTATCCCCTCTAGCCAGGGTTGGCCAAACCAATAAACACTTCTGAGGTGAATGGCTAGGGATCCAGTATGAGGCTTTCACTGGATACACTTAATACAAAGCAACTCACTAAGGTTTCCAAGTCGGAGTGGAGGCCCTCTGGCGAGGTAGCTTAGCCAAGACTACGTCCCCATGTTAACGTGAGCCGCCACCATCAACCGCTCCGCCTCTTGCCCATATTTCTGGTAAGGTTGCTAGGCACTAAGCATATAAAGCTAATTAACAAAGCCAGAGCCATGATAGCACTCGTGGTTGCACTGTTTTCCTGGGTCGTCACTCCATGTTCCAATTATCACAATATGATCTGGGCCGACAATGACTTTCGGCAGAGAAGGGAAGAAGCCTATAGATACTCCGAGATGACCAAGGGCTTCGGAGGAAGAGTCCACCCTAGGCATGTCAGGACGATCCATAACCCCAGCTCAAGCGACGATAGGGGAAATCATACTCAAGGGCATCAGCACAGCTCTCAATCATCAGGGACACAATAAAGCTCCTTCAGGCACCAGCTCCAAGAGGTAGAGGAGGTAGAAGCTTTGATGGAAGATTCAGCTCCCATCCAAGAAGGTTGTTTTGCCTATTCTGTGGAGAAGATAAGGGGCATACAACAAGGACATGCCAAGTCGCGATAAATAAGCTAAAATATATAGCTGAAGCCAAAGCACGACATAATCAGCCAAAGCAGGTCCTGCATACTGCTTCGTGCTATTCCCCATACATCCCCAAGTATGTGGGAAACCAACAACCCACGACATTAGTTGCTTCGGCAAGTCACTCACAAGCTGCATGGGCCTCGCTACCACCACCACCACTCATGGTTCCAACCTCGTCTCACAACCAACAGCCAGAAGGGCACCGCCAGGTACAACAACGAAGTGATGCACGTGAAGAGTCTGAAGCTCGGACAGTCAACAACACTGTACCAGAGTCGAGACACATTTACTAAAGTAATACAGGGGCTCAATAAAAACATTTCATACATATTCAATGTAATCTTTGTTTTTATTGCTTTTATGTTTTTACTCGAAGACAATATAAGAAGATACAACCTTCGGTCTGTTGTAATAAATCTGGGGTTACACCATCGAGTGTAACAGAAAAAGTCATGAAGCTCCAAAGTCGTTCCTACGGGGATGCAGAGCTAAAATGCCACCTAAGTAAAAGGTGAAGAAGCTCCAAAGTCCTTCCTAAGGGGATGCAGAGCTTAGCTCCAAAGTCGTTCCTACGAGGATGAAGAGCTAAAATGCCACCTAAGTAAAAGGCGAAGAAGCTCCAAAGTCGTTCCTAACAGGATGCAGAGCTTAGCTCCAAAGTCGTTCCTACGGGGATGCAGAGCTAAAATGCCAACTAAGTAAAAGGTGAAGGGACTCCAAAGTCATTTCTAAGGGAATGCAGAGTTTTACTTTTATGAAGCATTCGAGCATTAACAACAGTTGCATCATTTCATTATATCATACTGCATAGCTAAAACTCTGCATTCGGTCTGTTGTAATAAATCTGGGGTTACACCATCGAGTGTAACAGAAAAAGTCATGAAGCTCCAAAGTCGTTCCTACGGGGATGTAGAGCTAAAATGCCACCTAAGTAAAAGGTGAAGAAGCTCCAAAGTCCTTCCTAAGGGGATGCAGAGCTTAGCTCCAAAGTCGTTCCTACGAGGATGAAGAGCTAAAATGCCACCTAAGTAAAAGGTGAAGAAGCTCCAAAGTCGTTCCTAACGGGATGCAGAGCTTAGCTCCAAAGTCGTTCCTATAGGGATGCAGAGCTAAAATGCCAACTAATTAAAAGGTGAAGGGACTCCAAAGTCATTTCTAAGGGAATGCAAAGTTTTACTTTTATGAAGCATTCGAGCATTAACAACAGTTGCATCATTTCATTATATCATATTGCATAGCATCGCATCATTCATCATCTTGCGTCATCTGAAACAGTGGAAAAAGAAGGGAAATTGCTCCTTCAAACATACTGGCTAACCATGAGGTTAAGTCTATCTTCGACAAAGAGTTGTGAAAGGACGTATCAACAATGCAAGATCTATGCCTTTGGCAGCGGAATTTTTATACAAGATTTATGCCTTAGGCAACGATAATCTTATGCAAGATCTATAGCAGGACCTTCAAGTCCAATAAGTTGCTTCGACGTAAAAGGCAATTTGTTTCTTTATGAAGTATGAAAAGAAGGGAAGGTGTTTTTTCACCAGCGGCTCAAAAACGGTATGTACAAAGGTTTCACGCTCCACAAACAAATATATTACATCATTGAATATACATATAGTTGATAATTGTTTCTTACAAAAGGAAACCGCATACGAAAATTCTATGGTTCAAATAAACAAGGTCTAATCATCCTCTTTTAGGACTTTATCAGCGGCTTCGTTTAGAAGCCTATTCACAGCTTCGTCAATAGCTTCATTGGCTATTCTGATTACTTCAAGTACCCCCTTCAAAGATGGATCGACTTCAGGGTCATATGGCTCTGGAGGGGGAGAAAGTTCGGCTGCACCATAGTATAAGTGTTTGTTACTTCTGAAGCTAAAATAATTTACGAAGCTAAATCACGATAAATACACCTATAAGTCTTTCACGCTCCGCAGCTTCTTCAGCTTTCCTTGCCTCTTCCAAGGCAGTATGAGACTCCTTCTCATTTTTTCTAATAGCTTCGTCAGCTATCTCTCAGCCACCTTTCAACCAGATTTTGGAATAGAATTTTCCACTCAGCGCATTGGCTTCGGCTGAAGGGTTTTTAATGTCACTAGCTGAGATCGAGATTTCTAGCTGAATTACAGCCTTTGCATGCTCACAGCCAGCTTTCTCGAGGAGTGAGACAGCTCCTCGGGCACCGGCGAAGGCGCAGAAGTCTCCTCTATCGCTAAGAATCACATCAAAAGCTTTGGCTTCGCCAATAATTCACCGGATAACCCCGTGAGGATCACCACGTATAAAGTTATGTTTGAAGAGAATGCGCCAACCTTAGCAAAATTATTTTTCAAATTATTACAACATTCCATAGCAACCTTATAGCATTTCTCTTTAGCCTGATGAAGCTCCTCGACATTTTTCTGAACTCTTAATCATTCCATATCAGATATCTCGTGTTTTGTTTGTTCCACATTGAAATTTTCAGTTACTTCATCGAGCTTCTTCTCCAATCCTTGTACTTCAGATCTATGCAATCCCACCTGAATGGATAGTGCATATTCTAAATCAACAATACGCTTCACATCTTTCTCTTGATTCTTTTCAAACTCCTTGAATTTTTTGATCTGCTTCAGAAAGGCTAGACAACCTAGCTTCGATGGATTTTAACCTCAACCAAGGAGAGTATGATTTTATCCTTCTCAAGAGCTTCATTCCTAAGCGTTATAACTTTCGAATGAAGGTTTCCAAAAGCTATCTGAGTGCTTTCGTCTTCTGCATCCTTCTGGGCTTTCAAAGCTTTGCTGAGGATAAGACCCTAACAAACAAAAATTATACAAATATTAATAAGTATTACTACAAATCGTTTGCTAGAAACTCACCTAACAAAAATCAGTAAATGCAGAAATAAAATATACAAACCTTCAAGCTGTTATAAGCAAGGTTGTTTGCAAGTTGGTCCTTCATCATTGCAGATAAGCCAAGCTCAAGCTTCAGATATCCCATGTTGTCCATCATCTCTCGACAGACATTTATCTCCTTGCTGTCTGGGAGACAGTTAAGGAAGTCATCTTCATCGTTTCCTCCATATACCAAGGACCCTAGGGAGTATTTCAAGTCCTTTGCATAATGATGTACTTCAACAATTTGCTCTTCTGATAGTTGTTTTCCCGAAGCATGTCGAACAATATATTCTAAGTCACCTTGAGAAGATGCTTCAGGTAGAGGTGGTGTTGTCTTTTTTGGAAGACATTCCTTCGCCAGCTCTACTGGCTTAGTTCCCGAAGGTCCTGCTTCAACGTGAATAGGAGAATCGCTTGTAGCGGCTACTTCTCTTAGATCTTCAATTTTGTCCTCAAAAGCTTCAGTAGTAACAGGAGTTGGCATCTTCGTAGATTTCAAAACAGCATCCAAAACACTGGCCATTCTCCTTTTCCTAGGAGTCGTTGTTCTAGAAGTTGTTAACTTCGACAACCCCATCGTGGTTGGGGGACTCAGCAGTTTCGGATGCTCTTCTGCCTCTGAGCTCTGTGCTCCCGTCTCCTCTACTGGATCGACACTAGCTTCAACTGCCACAATAGAAATTGTCTCCGAAGCCAAAGGGATAACTTCGGCATATTCAACAATCTCCATCTTTTCTGTATCAGGCACTGCAGTTGTCCTCTCTAAAGAACATGGCTTCGGCCTGTGAGTCAAAACCTTAGCTCTTTTCGGCTTAGGCGCGGTGAAAGAGGATGAAGTTGCCATTTTTCTTTTCGACCCTTGTTTTCGGGCAGGAAAGCAATAATCAGGATAAAAAATTGATCACATCGAAAACTCTGTTTAGTCTCATCTTGCCGCGAGCGCCGAAGGAGTTGTCAGGGCTTCGTCCTCTGCCTTTGTATAACCTCCCAACAGCTCATCGCTAGTAGCCTCAACAGCCTCAAGCCAATCATCATTCGGCTCGTCAAATTAACTTCTATAGCGGTAGGTGTATCTTAGATAAACTAGACCACCTTCGCTAGAGCCATCAGCAGTCTCCTTTGACATCTCCTAGTCATTTACAAGCGACCACACCTTGTAAGCAATATGCTCTTAAACCAAATCCCTGGTGCTAATGTAAGTACACACCGTGTTGAAGGCCATCAAACATGCTTGCACTTTGTTCCCACTTGCGATAGATAGCCTTCTGATGCCGAAGCGTGACCGTATAGGGCGCTGGATTATACCCCTCACATCTTTCCTCTCACTCAGATCATTCTTGACATAAAACCATTGCTTCATCCAAGATCCCGACCATTTATTTTGGAATGTTGGCATAGGATACCTCACATCAGAACGGTGCACAAAGCTGTAACATCCGAAGTTGTTATGATACTGCTTCTTCCCAATCGCCTTCGTCTGGTAAGATAATTCATGAATGTTGCAGAAGCACTTGGCATCTAGCTCCAGCCCTTGGCTTCTCATAGCCCAAATAAAAAACTCCAACTTTAATTAAGGCTTCAAGAGTAAACTGATGAAGGTATACCTCAAATGTCTTTAGCACTTCTACCAGCATCATGGGTGTTGGTCACTTGTTCTCAAATGCTATAAATCAAGAACAAGGCAACACAATTGTTAATGGTTAAAAACCTTCGTCCTTCGAAGCATTATTTCCTTACGGACATAATGATCTTTGGATGAAGGTCTTGAAGAACACACCTTCATCATTTTATCATATAAATATGGACATAAATAAGCAAAAGGAGGAATACAGATAAATGAAGATAATAACTGCTATAGATCAATGATTCATTTATTATTATCTTCAATAAACATGAATAAGCATTAACGGTATTCATATTACAATGGTACCTTCGGCTTGCCAAAACGTGAGAGAGCGAGAAGAGCGCGAGAGCGATTACAATTCAGCGTGAACAGTACGATGTTATTGTTCATCTATTTATAGGCACGGGACGCAGCCCGGATAAAAGTACATTTATATCCCTGGTAAATGCCTATAATCCTAACATGAATTATCGAGGACTATAAGGTATTTTAGCCCCTTTCAGTCATCATCATGTTTTGAGCTTCGTCAATATGTTAGGCCGAAGGTCCTTGGCTTTTAGCTTCTTCGCCCACTCTTTATCTCCCTTCATTCCATCATAAGAGAAGTTCTTCATCACAAAGCGAAAGCTTCGTCTTACTATTCATAATCATGCTGAAAACATATGGTTAGACACATTTTTGAGGACCTTCGAAAGAGGAAGGCCCCCAACAGTAGCCCCTCACAGTATTAATTTGTTTCCTTGTAACAAATTTAGACTGCGTCGTGGACGAAGGCCTTTAGCCGAAGGTCCAAAAAACACCTTCCCTTCACTAGAATAGCGAACGACATTGACATTCCGGACCCACCAAGCCGTGGGGCGCTATGCATATAAATATGAGCTCGTATTGGAAGCGTTTCTTGTGCTATTTCGGTTGCTTACACTGTGCTCGCCATTTTAAACTTTCTTGTTTTGTCGCAACTTTGAGCTTCGACATTTCAACGAATTTTGATTTGATGGCTGGTGAGAAGAAGACTGTCGACCCAGCGCTGTTCGAGTTTTACAAAGCTATGGAGAGGACCAATGCAGAAAAGATTGCACATGAGACATTAGCTGGGATATCTGAGGATTCCAGTGACATTGAAGACTTTGATGCAGAAAGTGAGAATGAGGGTGCCGAAGATCGGCACTGGAGGCCAAGTCATGTTGTCTTCGGAAAGTCAACAATAAAACAAGGATATATTGATGTCATGAGGGAAAGGTACTTTCGTGACATTTCTATTGTGCGAGCTGGAGGGGAGAGTAACGTCCCTCTGCCCGAAGCTGACGAGGCGGTTGCCTATAGAAGTTTCATGAAAGCGGGGCTTCGGTTTCCTTTGGATAGGATGTTGGTGGAAGTGCTGAAAACCTTCGAGATCTACCTTCATCAGCTTACTCCTAAAGCCATCATTAAGATGGGAATCTATATTTGGGCCATGAGGAGCCAAGGAGTAGAACCCAATGCAAAATGCTTCTACAATATGCATGAATTATCTTATGAGACAAAGGCCACCGGAAAAGAACAATATCACAACAACTTTGGTTGCTATGGCTTCGTAACCCGCTCTGAAGTAAGCAATCTAGTGCCAACGTATAGCAAGAGGTGGCCAGGGGCCTAGATGCAGGAATGGTTTTATGTGAAGAATGATCTGTTTGAAAGGGAAGACATCAAGGGGATTATCCAACATCCCATATGGTCTCACTTCGGCATTAGAAGACCATTCCTTGCCCTTGGAAATGACTTGCAAGTATGACAAGCTGCTTTTAACACGGTATGCACCTACATAGGCACCAGGGACTTAGTTCAGGAGCATATTGCCTACAAAGTGTGGCCACTCGAAAGTGGGTGGGAGATGCCGAAGGAGGCTGCTACTGGGTCTAGTAAACGTGGCCTAGTTTATTTGAAGTATACATTCAAATATAGAAGCCAATTTGATGAGCCAAACGACGACTGGTTAGACGCCATCGAAGCCACCAACGATGAATTACTTGGTGCCTATTCAAGGGTCGAAGATGACGCTATGACGGCGGCCTTTGGAGGCCGAGGCAAGAAAAGGCTAAATAGGGTTTTTGATGTTATTGGTTTTGTATATCCAGACTACTGCTACCCTTCGTGAAAGCAAGGGAAGAAAAGAAGAGCCGCTGCTTCGGCGATCTCTAATACACCGTAGCCAAAAAAAGGTTAAGGTTTTGACACATCGCCCCAAACGCGATGAAACAGCGGAAGAGCCGAGGCCTACTGAAAGGTCTTCTGCTCTTGAGTCAAGTCATCTCGCTCCCGCTGAAGCTAGGATGGAACCGACCGAAGAGCCAAAATCAAAGATAGCAGCGGAACAACTAAAGGTTTCTAGTCCGTTTCAAGGGACAGAGGTACCAAAGATAGCAAAAATTGCTTCAGTAACTCCAAAGAGAAGAAGAATGGCTAGCGTATTAGACATTGTTATGGAATCCACAAAGGCGTTAACTCCTGCTTCTGCTGAAGCACCTAGCGTGGAAGGCGAGAATACAAAGAAATCTGTCGAAGCTGGCATGACGTAGGTTGCAGCTGAGGCTAGGCCCTCGGCTCCCGTCGAAGCAAGACTTTTGAAGGCTGTTGGACAGGCTCCTGAAACAAGACCTTCAAATGCCACGAATGCACCATTACTGTTAGAAAAAGATAGGGCTACCAAAGAATCTGAACCCCCTTCCCTTGGAGCATCTACTGAGGAATTAGAATTTATAGTGCGTCATGCTTCAGGGGAAAAATTATCGAAAGAACAAATTGCTGAAGCGCAACATTACGCCAGGGATCTGCAGTACCCTCGAGGGTCATTGGTGTATGGTGGGGGTGATGAGGATGACTTTATGTATTGTCTGCCTGACAATAAAGAAATCCATGTCTGTCGGGAGATGGCAGACAATATAGGATATCTGAAGCTTGAGTTAGGTTTGTCTGCAATGACGAAGGACCAACTCGTAGATAGCCTTGCCTATAACAGTATGAAGGTGGGAACAATTTTAACTTGTTAAAAAGCAGATTATTTTTGTAGTTTATTTCCTTTTCAGTATGTGCTCATCGTTTATTTTTGTAGGGCTTAATTCTGAGCAAGGCTTTAAAGGCCCAAAAGAAAGCCAAATATGAAAGCTGCCAGCTAGCGCTTGGAAATCTTTGATCAGAAGTTATTACACTAAGGAATGAAGCTCTTGAAAAAGACAAAATACTACTCTCCTTGGTGGATAGACTTAAAACCAGCGAAGCCCAGCTTAACGCACAAGCCAAAGCTCATAAAGCCGAGGTTGAAGATTTGAAGAAGAAGCTCGCTGAAATGAATGAAAATTTCGAAGTTGCGAAAGCAAAACAAGAAATAAGTGAAATGGAAACAGCAAGGGTGCAGAAAAATATTGAAGAACTTCGGGATTCCAAAGAAAAATGTTATGAAGTATCCATGAATTGTGTGAAGAAACTTAAAGATAGCTTTGCAAAGGTGGGTGCATGTGCACTCATCGGAGCAAAGATTTATCCGAGGCGATCTCGAAGGAGTTATTCAATGGATCGGCGAAGAGGTCGAAGCTTTTTAAGAAATACTCAGTGACCGTGGAAATTTTTGTGCCTTCGCCGGTGCCCGAGGGGTTGCAGCAGTTTTGGAGAAAATTGGCTGTGAACATGTTAAGGCTGCAACCCAGGCAGAAGCCATCTACTCTGTAGATGATATGAAGGAACCTTCAACCGAAGCTACTTTGATGGGCGGGAAATTCTATTCCGATATCTGGATGAAGGGCGGCCGTGAGATGGCCGATGAAGCTATAAAAAAGAGTGAAAAAGAATCTCACGATGCACGAGTGGAGGCAAAGGAGGCTGAAGAAGCTGCTGACGCGCATTGATTATAGGTATCCTTTTTAAAAAAATGTTTTGTCTCGTTGTTTGTTTATAGCCTCGAAAATTCATCATTATGCTTTTTATTATAGCCGGCCTTTCGCCACCACCGGAGCCATACAATCCTGAGGCGGATCCAATAATGAAAGAGGCTTTAGATGTAATGAAGATTGCTAACAAAGTTGTTGACGAAGTCGTCGATAAACTTTTACATGAAGCCACCAAGAGGATACTGAAAGAAGACTAAATTCTTGTGTACTAGGAAATGTAATATTTGCATATGGGTCAAACATCAAATATTTATATTTATATTAATGTAATATATTTCTTTGTGATGCATGAAATTTGTGTACATACCATTTTTGAGCCTTCGGCAAAAAAACACATTCCCTTCTTTTCATGCTTCGCAAAGAAAAATTGCCCCCTCTATTGATTGAATACCTCATACTTTTCCACGGCTGTTGTATAATAACATTACTGACGAAGATTTCCCTGTTGTGTAAAATTGTGTCTGCCGAAGGTATACTTTGTGCTTCAGCACATTGTTTCATAATCCATTGAATATTTTTGGAGCAGCTTTTTTCTTTTTGCATAATTTTCTTGCTAATGCGATATGATGTATGATGTAATGCTATGCGAAATGATGTGATGATATGATGCAATATGATGTTTATGTCGAAGATAAGCACCCACACGAAAACTCATCCAGACTCTGCATTCCATTAGGAACGACTTTGGTGTCTCTTCACCTTTTACGTAGGTGGTATTTTAGCTCTGCATCCCCTTAGGAACGACTTTGGAGCTAAGCTCTGCATCCCCTTAGGAATAACTTTGGAGCTTCTTCACCTTTGATTTAGGTGGTATTTTGGCTCTGCATTCCCTTAGGAACGACTTTTGAGCTTCGGAACTTACTCTGCACTCCCTT
This sequence comes from Zea mays, assembly GCF_902167145.1. Lineage (NCBI taxonomy): Eukaryota > Viridiplantae > Streptophyta > Magnoliopsida > Poales > Poaceae > Zea > Zea mays. The sequence goes on along the minus strand of NC_050104.1, from coordinate 66,289,366 downwards.
AGGAACGACTTTGTAGCTTCGAAACTTACTCTGCGCTCCCTTAGGAATGACTTTGTAGCTTTGGAACTTAATTCTATCACACTCGATGATGTAACGACAATATTATTACATCAAGTTGAAAATTTATCCCTCCTATATTGTTTTTCTTTCAAGAAAATATAAAAGGCGGAAAGAGTTAAGATACATCAAATCATCATATTCCTTGGTGGAGCCACTGTAGTCCTTTTAGTAAATATGCTTCGACTCAGGCACAATGCTATTGACTGTGCGAGCTTCGGACTCCTCCCGAAGGTCGCGCTATTGCTGAGTATGATTGCGCCCTTTTGGCTGTTGATTGTGGATCAGTGGTGGTGGTGGTGGCAACTGGGCCAGGAAGATAGGGAATGGCTTGCCGAAGCAACCGAAGCCTTAGGTTGTTGATTGCCTATGTATTCTGGGATGTATGGGGAATAACAGGAAGTAGTGTGGAGGACTTGCTTCGGCTGACTCTGTCGCTCATTAGCTTCGGCAATTTCCTTCTGCTTCTGAATTGTGACCTGGCATGTTATTGTTGTGTGGCCCTTGTCCTTGCCACAAAAAATATAGTATAACTTTCTGGGTTGATTGCCAAACCTTCCTCAACTTAAACTTCTTCCTCCTCTGCCCCTCGGAGCCGGTGGTCTGAAATAAGTCTGCTGCATGCTCGAAGACTGAGAACTGTGATGGCTATGCTGAACATTGCTGGCCCTTTCATCATTGGCATTGGAGTTATGAATTGACCGGACATGCCTGGGATGAAGTCTCCCTCCGAAGCCCCTTGTCATCTCAGAAAACCTGTAGGCTTCCTCCCTTCTTTGGCAAAAATCATTATCGGCCCAGATGTACTCATCCATCTTCTAAAGGAGCGTCTCCAGGGTTTGTTGAGGTTTCCTGGCAAAATATTGAGCTTTAAGTCCTGGCCGAAGTCCCTTGATCATGGCCTCAATGACAATTTCATTGGGCACTGTGGGCGCTTGTGCTCTTAGGCGCAAAAACCTTCGGACATACGCCTGAAGGTATTCCTCATATTCTTGCGTGCATTGAAACAAGGCCTGAGCAGTGACTGGCTTCATCTGAAAACCTTGGAAACTGGTGACTAGCATGTCTTTGAGCTTCTGCCATGATGTAATTGTTCCTGGCTGAAGACAGGAGTACCATGTCTAGGCCACGCTTCGGACTGCCATGACGAAGGACTTTGCCATGACAGCGGCGTTGCCTCCATACAAGGATATTGTTGCCTCGTAGCTCATCAAGAATTGCTTTGGGTCAGAGTGCCCATCGTACATGGGAAATGGGGTGGCTTGTAGGATTGTGGCCATGGGATAGCCTGCAATTCTACTGCCAGAGGAGAAGATTCGTCAAAAGTAAAGTTACCATGATGAAAGTCATCGTACCATCCATCTTCGTTGAATGAGCTCTATTGACGAAGCTCCCTATGCTGAGGCCTTCGGTCGTGGTCATCTTGAGTAAGATGATGCATCTCTTTAGCGGCTTCGTCAATCTTCTTCTTTAGGTCGGCCAGCCGGGCCATCTCCTTTTTCCTTTGCACTTGTTGATGGATGACCTCTAGGTCCCTGATTTCCTGATCAATTTGCTCCTCCTAAAGAGTTGGGCTGGTGGCCTTCCTCTTTTGGTTCCTAGCCACTCGCAGAGAGAGGGCATCTTGATTTGTGTCTAGTGGTTGCAGAGCAGCCCCTGGCACCATTGCCTTCTTCGGCGGCATGTCGAAGATGGATGCTCTTCCGAAGGTTGTGGAGGTGAGTTCACCGGAGGTGGGCACCAATGTTGGTCACTTGTTCTCAAATGCTATAAATCAAGAACAAGGCAACACAATTGTTAATGGTTAAAGACCTTCGTCCTTCGAAGCATTATTTCCTTTTGGACATAATGATTTTCGAACGAAGGTCATGAAGGACACACCTTCATTATTTTATCATATAAATATGGACATAAACAAGAAAAGGGAGGAATACAGATAAATGAAGATAATTACTGCTATATATCAATGATTCATTTATTATTATCTTCAATAAACATGAATAAGCATTAATTGTATTCATATTACAATGGTACCTTTGGCTTGCCAAAACGTGAGAGAACGAGAAGAGCACGAGAGTGATTACAATTCTGTGTGTACAGTACGATGTTACTGTTCATCTATTTATAGGCATGGGATGCAGCCTGGATAAATGTACATTTATTTCCCTAGTAAATGCCTATAATCCTAACATGAATCATCAAGGACTATAAGGTCTTTTAGCCCCTTTCAGTCATCATCATGTTTTGAGCTTCGTCAATATGTTAGGTCGAAGGTCCTTTGCTTTTAGCTTTGTGGTCCACTCTTTATCTCCCTTCATTCCATCATAAGAGAAGTTCTTCATCCCAAAGCCAAAGCTTCCTGTAACTATTCATAATCATGCTGAAAACATATGGTTAGACACATTTTTAGGACCTTCGGAAGAGGAAGGCCCCCAAAAGTGTGCAAGGGAAAACGAAGTCCAGCCTTCATAAAACTTTTAAATACTACCACCTTATCTGCTTCAGGAAGAGGAACAATGTTTTCTCCTCCAGCACTCACTATGGATATATCATGGAAATATCTGCCCTTCATCGCTTCAATTTTCCCTTGTTTGATAGTTGATTTCCCAAAAACAACAAGGCTTGACCTCCACGGCAGATCTTCAGCATCTTCGTTCTCACTTTCAACATCGAAGCTCTCGTTGTCGCTAGAATCCCAGATAGCCTAGCTAACATTTCATCAGTGATTTTTTCGATGTTGGTCCTTTTCATGGCTTCGTAGAAACCAGCGAGTGTGGGATCCACGCTTTTCTTATCTTTGGCCATTTCAGTGATGATCACAACAGAAAGCTGAAGCTAAAAAACAATTGTGCTCACAGAAGAGGAAAGCTAAAATGACAATCACAACACAAAAGCTAGATAGCATGAAAAATATTCTCAACGCAAGCCCTGTATATATACACAAAGCACCACTCAGCGGTGGGGCCCATGATACAGAATGATTCGCTATTCTAGTGAAGGGAAGGTGTTTTTCAAACCTTCGGCTAAAGGCTTTCGTTCATTTCGTAGTCTGAATTTGTTACAAAGAAACAAACTAATATTGTCAGGGGCTACTATTAGGGGCCTTCCTCTTCCGAAGGTCCTAAAAAACACAACTAATCATTTGTTTCTAGTGTACTACTGAACACTACAGGAGCTTCGTTGTAAAGGTTCGTGAGTCTTCTTCTCCGCCGAAGTTCCTTAAGACGGAGACTTTGCCTAAAGACGACAACAATGAATACCGAAGCTATAGCCGAAGAGCAACAACTTCGACTTAAAGAGGTGATGAAGATCAAGCATGATGTCGAGACGAAGAGGAAAAGACTAGTTAGTCCCTGATGATTTGTGTTACAAATTATGAGTACATGTTAAGGTCATAAATGTAATGTTACTCGGGCTGCGTCTCGTGCCTATAAATAGGTGAACAGTATCACCGTACTGTTCACACTAGATCGTAATTGCTTTCACATCAACACCTTCGATCAAACCGAAGGTGTCAATATAATATAAATTTTTTTAATGCTCATATACATATGTTATGAAATAAATATATGAATGAATGAATGGATGATATATATATTATCTTCATAGATTCTTATTATCATAAATGATGAAGGTCTGTCATTCATAACCTTCGTTTGAAGCTCATTATATTCGAAAAGAGATAATGCTTTGAAGGACAAAGGTCCTTAATCTTTAACAATTGTGTTGCCTTGTTCTTCAATCACAGCATTTGAGAACAAGTGGCCAACAGTCCCCAACTTGTGTTGGGTCCTGTCAGGTTAGTTACATAAGATTTTGGAACCCAAATGCAAGTCTTACCTTTCTTGCATTTTGGTCCCACATTTGTAGCAACAATTTTATCATTTTTACAATGAATCATATAGGATGCATCAAAAGTGCAGAATAAAATGGAAGATCCATGAGATGCATTCCTTTCCTTAGGCGTATGAGAAACAACATGAGAAGCATGACACCTAGTTCTACTCCTATTAGAATCATTAGATGAAGCATGCATAGTGCGAGGAGTAGAGATACTACTGTGATACTTTGGAAAAGCAAAATGACCATTACAAGTATCATGAGTGTAACACCCAGATGTTACAAGGGTTTCTGTTAGTCCCCTTCACAAACCTCGCTATCACATGTAGGTAAAATGGAGCAAGCAATGCCACATTTAGGAATCAAGGCCCTAAGTAAATGCAAATCACCATAAAAACCTACCCTAACCATCCCATGCCTGTAACAAGGGAAGAAAGTGACGAAGGCTCAAAACACCTTATCTTGAGCCAAAAAGTGCACCAACAAAAAACAAGTAAGGACACTGTCTAAACTGTATTATCATAACATAGACAATTAATAAAAGTTTTAGCACACCAAATTACTTACAAAAGATAGTAAGGATGATATACCCTAAAGGTTTTGCAAAATACCCAAAGAGGTCACACAAGTAGAGGGATAAATGGGGAAAACAGATTTCTGATTTACTGAATTTTCAGCCCCTCTAACTAGACCCGACATGTTCAAAAGGATTTAGGGCTCAGTCCTAATACCCCCAATTGGAAAAGTTGTGCCTAAGTACCTTATCTATCCTCTAATGAAAGGTGGGCCCAAGAACATATCGATGAACAAGACAAAACGTTGGTTTTGCCTCAGACTTGCACCTGATGACAATCCATATTTCCAGACCCCATATCTCTTACAACAGTGGACAAAATCATTGAACCCCCATAAAAAAGAGTTTGCTTAGAGTCAGGAGAACACACCATGTACAGAGATCTTGCCAAGATTGGGCTTGAAACGACGACTACACGCGCGAGAAGACGAGCTAAAGCAAACAAGCCACGTGTTTGACCAGGGATGGCACGCTAGAGCACGCCCAACCCACGCGCGCGTGTGCCCTGCCTACCCATGCTCGTGCCTATAAAGGCCTCTCCAACCCTTAGGCAGTACCACCAACACTTCTCTAGCCTAGTGCCGAGCTCCACCCGAGACCTTGTCAACTCCTGCGAGCTCAGCGCGCCCCACAATCGCCTCCAAGCATTGGCCGCTATGACCAACCCACCTCGACCGTGTTCCATCCCACTTCGCCACACAAACAGCTTCCCAGAGTCGTAGTGAAGCCCCTCGGCCAGCCCATTCACCCCCTACTCCCCTCCAGCGACGTGCCACTGCTCGCCGGACTTCACACGAGCGCCGACGAACGTGACCAGCGCCAACCCGAGCACGACTGCCCGATTCCTTGCACCAGCAGCACTTTCAACTTCCCATGAAGCTCCCTAGCCGATGGAGCCAAACCCTACCATCGCCATTGACTAGAATTTGGAGCCGTCGCCGATCACCGCCGCTTGCGCACGGGGACCGAGCAGCTCTGACCACCACCGACCACAACCCGACCATCGACGTGTTCGCCGCAGCCTCCTTGACCTCCGACCACCTCGCCAGAGCTCTACCATCGCCATTAAGCCCCACCACTCCATTCTTTGCCTCTGGCACTATTCCGGTGGATATTGGACCTCGGGTTTAGATTCTAGAAAACTGGGGGGTTCTGTTAAGCCCATGACTTGGGTGAATAGTGCCCCGAGGACTATCTTGTAAACAAGGAAAGAAAGAGAGCCCAGGACCCTAACGCTAAATGGACATTTTCCAATTCATTTAGAAATTCAAATGAAATCCTGAAGAGAACTTGAAAAAGGCATAACTAAACAAATTTTGTTAGGCTCTGTATGAGATAAGAGTTAGAATAAAATAGGAAAACCCCTAGTCCAGTATTGTTTCTGGAAATTGTTAATTAAATTAGTTTTAAGTTAATATGTGGTAATAATGGTAAAAATAAAAGGACACATGCATTAGGGCTAAGAAAATTTGATAGACGCTTATATGACAGTAGACCACTATAAAAATATTATGCTCCCAAGTCACCAAGTTAACAGGATATATAAATAGATTTGATAATCTGCATTTTCCTTTAGAAAATGGAAATAGGAACTGAAGATATTAAACAATAGGTAAATTTATTTTTCCTAGTATACTTAAGAAGCATACTGTTGGGGGCCTTCCTCTTCTAAAGGTCCTCAAAAACACAACTAATATGTTTTCCAGTATAGTATACTGTCATAGGAAGCTTCGGCTTTGAGATGAAGGTGTGCATGGTATGAAATGCGCGATCTGGAAGTAGGATGAATCAGCTCCGAAAGCTATGGATGGAGAAGCTTCGGCTTAACACAAGGACGGTGGTGGAGGATGAAACCGACCTAAAGGGGAAAAGACTCCTTAGTCCTCGACAGCTTGCCTTTTGGCTAATAGTAAATGTCAGGGACATGAATGTAATTTTGCTCATGCTGCATCCTGTGCCTATAAATAGGTGAACAATAACACTGTATTGTTCACGCTGACTTGTAATCACTTCTGCGTCACTTTCGCTCTTTTACCTTTTGTCAAGCCGAAGGTACAGATGTAATATAATTACTATTGATGTTTATTCATGTTTATGAAATAAAGAAATGAATAATATAATGATTTGGAATGATTGTTTATATTCTTTTTGTGTCTCATATGCCTTTATTCATATATTCTCTCACTAAAATGATGAAGGTATGTCCTTCATGACCTTCGTCTAGAGATCATTATATACTAAGGGAGATAATGCTTCAAAGGACAAAGGTCCCTAATCAATAAAAAATGTGTTGCTTTGTTCTTGGTGTATAGCATCTGAGAACAAGGACCAACACATACTTTTAGGAAAAAATATAAAAGGGTATAGTTCCAAAGTAGATTATGGTCCCCCCTGCCCCATGCGAATTTAATAGAAAACTATAAGAATTTTAGAAACCTTTCCTAATAGAGAAAAATTCCCAACTTTAGGAATGATTGCTCTTGCGCAAAGAAAAATCTAGAAAAATTGGGAAATCTGTTGTTTGACATTTTTCGAAAAGAAAGTTAGTTATAAGCACCTTCTAGCCCCAAAACCTTAGAAACCCATTATTAAATATCTACTAGGTATCCTTAAGTAAAACTTGGCACAGAGACATGTTATTGCACCTAGATATCATTAAAAATAAGTCTTAGGGCAGAAGCCACTTTTACATAAGAGGTGTAGTTCAAAGTGCCCTCTCTGCACTAGCCATTGTCATTTTTGTCCAAGGCATACAACACTTCTTCTGAACTCCAAATTCATAGGACAACTTAATTAAGTCAATAAAAAGCCACTGGAAATTTTGTAGAATTTTTGGAAAATTCTAGAACAGAGGTGTAATTCAACCCACCACTTAAAAGTCTATCTAAGATGGGAAAAGAGGGAATAAAAGAGATAATCCTTAAACTTAAGGGAAATAACCAGTGAACCTAAAGTATGTCCAAAACCTTGTAATTAACCAAGGTAATCATCCATTTATAATTTCACCCTATCTAATTGCCATTACCTACAAATTAACAAGAAGGGATTTATAGCCCCAACTAAAAAACTTAGTAATGCTAACTCTCATAAGAAGTTGCATATCATAGCATTTACATAGATATACTTATAACTTATGCATTGCATTCATTAGATTGCAACCTTGCAGATGGAGAGTACCTGTTGATTCAGGAGCAAGGAACTGAGCAAGGAGAAGCCCAAAAGCCATCTCCCGAACCTATCATCGAAGAACTCCCCGCTACACCAGCATCTGAAGGCAAGCCACAATTTTATGTATAACCCTTAATATGTTATTTTACTGCAACTATTGTTTGTAGGAATGTAATGTGCACTTAAGTATAGGATTTGATTGGAACCATAGTTGCATGGACTTAGTGATTCCTTTTTAGATGGATACTAGTATGCTAGGTTAAGTAGCTACTTTGCTAATTTAAAGGATCTCGGTAGAAGTCGAGTGATTTTTCTAGCGCTCGTGTGAGGTCAGGAATTGATTGTATTCATCTTGATAACGGGAACTATGTTGGTCTATGGACCTAGATCCTGGGTGGATGCCCTGTCCATGAGACAAAAATGGAATTAAGGGTTAATGTGAGTCAAGCGTTTGAACGTACTAAACACATGTCAGAAAATATGGTAACCGGTAAGCCTAGTACCTGAGTGAAGCCAGACGCGGACTTTACTACTCACTTGTCCTAAGACGTGGTCTCCCATGCTAGCTATGGTGGGTGCAAGTGCAGTCACTACACGGCGGTAGCCGGGGTTAGTGTGGCATTGCATGCCAAGTTGCTGAGCCCTGGCCGCGAATGAGGGATCGATGGGGACGGTTGATGTGTTTGGGGATGGAGTGCTCTGACATATCGAGTGTTTAGGTTTACCTTGCAAGGTTAAAACTCGATTAGAATCGCCTGCTTCTCGCAGCTAATGAGACTGCTTGATCCATGCTACTACATCGAGTAAGAAGTGAAATGAGGCTTCTTGAGATAAAGTTTGGTTGCATTAACTGTTTATTACCATTTATGCTTAGAAGGAAGCAAACTTAGCAAATGAATATTGTAGAACTTGAAAAGCTGAAACTAGTTTTAGACTCGGCTAGTGCTTTTGGCAAACCAAATTCCTCAGCCAAACAACTGCATGGTATAGAGGTAGGGAAGTAGACTCCTCACATCGAGTAAGTCTAGCTGAGTATTAGTATACTCAGCCTTGCTTGTGGCATAATTTTTACAGGTTTGTTGCAAGACATGGTCGATGGTGTGACTTGGCCAACCACCCTACCACTGGGTTGGACGATCGAGTGGGATGTCGCTTCTGCAGGAGAGGACCAGGAGGAGTAGAGGGCCAGGCCTTGCCCTACTCCCTATTTATCGACGTTAGCTACTATCCTCTGCAAAGTTGAGAACAACGTTTCCTTATACTAAAAACTCTGATTGATGTAATAACTCAAGTACTTTTAATCTATGATTTCATGCTTTATTGTTAATCTTTGTGTCTCACCTTCGTGTGAGAAAATGGTACTTGATCCTTGTCCAGTGGTTAACCGGACTTGATCTGACGGACTGATAGTTTATTCCGATTTAAGAGTTTAGTTGCCTTCTGGGCGATGATTGAGCACTTAAGCTCGAATAATTTGGGTGGTTCTGCCACAATGAGAAGCATTCTTAACATGAGAATATAAATAAGCATGATTTTTCTTTTCATGAACAAAATGCAAGCTACTAGCCTAAGTGCCTTCCCCTTCTCCTTTGTGAAGTTCCTTTTGACTCTTAGTGTTCTTGGTTCCCTTTTGAAAACCAAGTCCATCCATAATGGAGGGATGTCTACCAATGGTAAAGGCATCCCTAGCAAATTTAACTTTTTCTAATTCATTTTTGCTAGTTTTAAGTTGAACATTTAATTTAGCAATTTCATCATTAAATTTTGCAATAGTAGAAGCATGATTACTACAAGCATTAAAATCATGGTCTTTGCATTTTGCACAAATTAAAACATGCTCAATAGAAGAACTTGCAACACTTAATTTCTCTATTCTAGCATTCAAATCATCATTTAGACTCTTAAGGCTAGTAATAGATGAATGGCAAGAAGACAGTTCAAAAGCAAGCATTTCATTCTTCTTTATTTCTAAAGCAAGATATTTTTCTACTTCTACTACTTTATCATGTTCCTTGTAAAGCAAGTCTTCTTGTTTTTCTAGCAATCTATCATTTTCATTAAGAGCATCAATTAATTCATTTACTTTATCTACCTTAGATCTATCTAAGCCCTTAAATAGATTTCTATAGTATGTGTCATCATCATCATCATCATCACATTCTTCATCACTAGAAGAGGTAGACTAGGAGTATCATGGGTACGTACCTTCTTCTCTTTTTCCATGAGGCAAGTGTGATGCTCATTGGGGAAAAGAGAGGATTTGTGGAAGGTGGAGGCAGCAAGTCCTTCATCATCGGAGTCGGATGTAGAGCAGTCTGAGTCCCATTCTTTGCCGATCTGTGCCTCACCCTTCGTCTTCCAGTAGAACTTATTCTCCTTCTTCCCTTTCTTATCTTGTACCTGGTCATTCTTATTATCGGGACACTGAGCAATAAAATGACTAGTATTACCGCACTTGAAGCACGAACACGTTCCGCTTGATTTGTTCTTGTTGGGGCAGTCATTGCATCCTTTCAATGTGGTCTTGAAGCGCTTTATTACAAGCGCCATTTTCTCCTCATTAAGTCTAGCTGCCTACACTTGCGCCACCTTGTTTGGGAGCGTCTCCGTGCTGACAGTTGCTTTGAGTGCAACAGGTTGTGGCTCGTAGAGAGGAAGAGGTCCGTTGGCGATGTCGTCGACGTACCTTGCTTATTTTACCATCATGCGCCCTCTTACAAACTTACCAAGGATTTCCTCAAGCAACATTTTGGTATACCTAGGATTTTCATGAATAAGATTGACAAAATGAGGACCAATTACAGTAAATGACCTTAGCATAAGGCGCACGATGTCATGATCCGTTTATCTTGTGCTTCCATAGCTTCGAATCTTGTTCACCAGGGTCTTGAGCATGTTGTACGATTCAATTGGATCCTCTCCCATTTCATGGCGAATCTCCCTAGTTCGCCTTCCACCAACTCCATCTTGGTGATCATCATAGCATCATTACCCTCATGAGAGATCTTGAGGGTGTCCCATATTTGTTTGGTGTTGTCCAAACCACTAACCTTGTTGTATTCATCCCTTCATAGAGACACTAGAAGAACAGTAGTGGCTTGGGCATTTTTATGGATTTGCTCATTAATAAATATGGCATTATCACTACTATCAAAATGCATTCCATTTTCTACTACTTCCCAAATGCTAGGATGAAGAGAAAATAAATGACTGTGCATCTTATGACTCCAAAAAGAGAAATCCCCCATCAAAATGAGGAGGCTTGTCAAGAGGTATAGCTAGTAAATGAGCATTGGAATTGTAAGGAATTTGAGAATAATCAAAGGAATAGTTTTAATTAACCGTCTTTTTCTTTGTCGTGGAATCATCATCCTCATCGTCCTTTGGTGAAGACGAGGAGGCGTCGCTGTCCTAGTAGATAATCTTCTTGATGCGCCTCTTTTTTTCTTCTCGTCCTTCCTCTTGTTGTTTGAACCTGAGTCAGTGGGCTTATCACCTTTTGGCTCATCAATGTTGAGGGTCTCCTTCTCCTTCTCGTTGATCACAATCCCCTTGCCGTTAGGATCCATCACTTCGGGCGGTTAGTCGCTTGATGAAGAGAACGGCTTCGATACCAATTGAGAGCACCTAGAGGGGGGTGAATAGGTGATCCTAGAAAAATCAACTATAAACAACACAAACTTTGTTTGTAATGAGTGTTAGTGAAAGGTAAAACCAATTTGTTATGAGTTGAGAGGAGAACTCTTCACGTGATTTCTCCTTTTAAATGTGTATCAAACTTAGGAGCAATAATACAAGTGAATATGAGAACTCAAGAAGACATCAATCGCAATAAAGTAAATGCACAAGAGACACAATGATTTTAACCCGTGGTTCGGCCAATGCCTACTCCATGTTGTGGTGACCTCCTTTGGTCAAAGGTTGCACTCAACCCCTCTCAAGTGATCCAAAGATCAAAATTGAGTACCAAAGTTTTCTTCCTTATAACAAATCTCCACAAGTTGGAGTCTCTCATGCCTTACACAAATGATCTTAATCACAACCAGAGTAAGGAGGTAGTAGAAACACACACAAGAACTTAATCACAACAATAACACGCACACAAATAAAGAAGAGAGCACAAGAATCAAAACAGCAGAGTCACAACTCAAGAACGCGCTCAAATCTCTATCTAATGAAACAGCAGCGTGGTTGCGGAGTTTCAGAGTTGTAGTATGCTCAAAGTATGCTTGTGTTTTTGCTCCATGCACCTAGGTGGTCCATTTATAACCCCAAGGGCCAAGGAGTTGTTTGATCTTCATTTGGAAGGCCCAAGTTTCCTTCTGTCCTCGGGTGCACCAGACTGTCTGGTGCATACCGGACACTGAACAGTGCGTGAATCCTTTCCATACCAGCCAAGTCGACCGTTAAGTTAGTCGTTGGATCCTTTGGTCGCCCAGCACACCGGACAGTTCGGTGTGGCTTGTTGGCCGCCATGTGGCCACCGTTGATTGCGCGTAGACCGTTGGCTCTGGCGAGAGCCGTTGGCCGCCTTGCTCATTGGACAGTCTGGTGCACACCGGACAGTCTGGTCAATTATAGCCAGAGTGCCCGGTCAATTTCCTAAGAGGGTCCAGTTCGGCCATTGTGCATTCTACACACCGTACACTGCCTCTTGGTCACTTGTTTTCGATTGTTGTGAATCAAGGACAAGGCAACACATTTGACAAATGTTAGAGACCTTCGTCCCTCGAAGCATTATTCCCTTTCGGGTATAATGAATCTCAGACAAAGGTTATGAAGAACAAGTCTTTATTATTCATAATATATGAAAACATAATTACAAAAGTACTATCATGTCATTTATTCATTTCGTATTGAATATATGAATAATATTAAGACACATGTTACATGGATACCTTCGGCTTGCTTGAAGGTAAAGACACAAATATAATTCTTAGCTAGCGTGAATAGTATGGGGGTAATTTTCATCTATTTATAGGCAATCGTATGGCTTCGTACGATATTACATTCATACCCTCAAAGATTACATACAAGGTTTACAAATGTCACATGGACAATATTGCCATTTGCACTTAGGAGCTTGAGCAACACCTTCTCCATACGTCACCTTCCTCTGTCATCATAACAAAGCTTGCTTTGTCGTAATTCCATTGATTTATGTCAAAGCTTTTCTAGTAACGAAGCTCCTATAATATTTAATAATATGCTAAAACAAATGGTTAGCTGTGTTTTGAGGACCTTCAGAAGACAAAGGCCCCCAACAGTAGCCCCTCGATGTATTAGTTTGTTCTTTTGTAACAAATTTAGACTGTGAAACGAACGAAGGCCTTTAGCTAAAGGTCCGAAAAAACGCCTTCCCTTTACTAGAATAGCGAAACCTTCTATAACGTGGGGCCCATCGTGCAGTGGTGCTTTGCATATATATATGAGAGTTGCGATGAAAATATTTTTCGTGCATCAAGCTTGTGTTGGGTTTGTTGTTTAGCTTGCTGATTCTATAACCGCGATTGCTTTGGAGCTTCGGCTTTTTGTTTCAATCAACGCTGAAATGGTCGAAGATAAGAGAAGTGAGGACCCCGCACTAGCTGGTTTTTACGAAGCTATGGAAAGGAACAATGTTGAAAAGATTATTGATGAAATTTTAGCTAGGCTGTCTGGAGATTCTAGTGACAGTGAGGATTTTGATATTAAGAGTGACAACGATGATGCCAAAGATCGGCCATGGAGGCCAAAGTCATGTTGTGTTTGGAAAATTCACTGTCAAGAAAGGACAGATTGAGGCGATGAAGGGAAAATATTTCCGTGATACAACTATAGTGAGGGCCGGAGGAGAGAACACTATTCCTTTTCCTGAAGCTGACGAAGTGGTAGCTTTCAAGGGCTTTATGAAGGCTGGTCTTCGGTTTCCTTTGCATAAAATGCTAGTCGAAGTGCTTAAAAGGTTTGGGATATACCTTTATCAGCTTAACCCTGAAGCTTTAATTAAAATTGGGGTTTATATTTGGGCAATGAGGAGCCAAGGGCTAGAACTAGATGTCGACTGCTTCTACAATATACATGAATTATCTTACCAGACGAAGGCAATAGGGAAGGAACAATATCATAACAACTTTGGTTGTTATTCCTTCGTATACCGCTCTGATGCGAGACGCCCTATCCCAATCTTTTGTAAGAAGTGGCCAGGATCCTGGATGAGGCAATGGTTTTATGTTAAGAATGATTTGGTTGAGAGGGAGGATGTGAAAGATATAATTCAGCATCTGATACAATCACGCTTCAGCATCCGAAGCCCTTGATCGTGAATAGTGACAAGGCTCAAGCTTGTCTGGTGGCCTTCAACACTATGTGTAGCTACATTAACACCAGAGACTTGGTCCAAGAGCACATAGCTTTCAAGGTATGGCCCCTTGTTAATGAATAGGAAATGCTGAAGGAGACCATTGATAGTTCAAGCGAAGGTGGTATGGTTTATTTGAAGTATACATATCGCTACAGAAGTCAGTTCGAGGAGCCAGATGATGAATGGCTTGAGGCCATTGAGGCGACTACTGATGATTTGTTGGGGGCATATACGAAAGATGAAGATGAAGCCATGAATATTGCCTTTGGTGCCCGTGGGAAGAAAAGGCTGAATAGAGTATTTGATGTTATTGGTTTTGTCTATCCTGACTACTGCTTTCTAGCTCGGAAGCAAGGGACGAAAAGGAAAATTGCATCAATGACTGCTTCGGCCATGTCGAAATTAAAGAGAACGAAAGTTGTAACTCAACGGCCGAAGTCGTATTTTTTGGAGAGTGCTACTATATTGCCTGCTGCAGAGGTTTCAAAGACAGAGACAATTGAATATGCCGAAGATACCCTCTCGGCTTTGGAGGTAATACTTTTTCCTTTTTCCTTGCTTCAAATCGAATAAAATTTAATCTAATGTTGCTTTTGGATTTTTTGAATAGATAACAAAAATACCCGCTGTAGAAGCCGAAGTTGCCACCATTCAACTGGAGAAGTCAACAGAGGGTTCTAAGACCGAACAACAGCCGAAGCTGCAGAATTCTCTAATGGAGCAAGGGCTGTCACAGGTAACATCCGCTTCAGTAGCAACACCTAAAAAAGGGAGAAGGACGGCGAGCGTTCTAGACGCTATTCTAAGGCCTTCAAAAATAGCTACCCCTGCTCCTGCTAGAATTTCTAAAGACAAAGCTGGAGAATTGGAAAAAGCTATCGACGTAAGCGCTGCTCCTGATTGCACTAAAGCTGGATCTTTGGAAATTAGGCCAACAGGGCAAGTAGATGAGAGTTTGCCATAGAAAATATCACTGCCGATACCTGAAGCGGTGTCGACAGGAGATCTTGATTTTATCATCTGTCACGCTTCGTGAAAACAACTAACACATCAGCAAATTGCCAAAGCTCAGCACTACGCTAAGGATTTGAAGTATCCTCGAGGATCCCTGGTGTCTGAAGGTGATGAAGAAAATGATTTTCTATACTGCCTACCTGATAGCAAGGAAATTGATGTCTGTCGAGAAATGATGGACAACATGGGCTACCCGAAGCTTGAGCTCGGGTTGTCCTTAGTGCCGAAGGACCATCTGGCAGACTGCTTGGCGTACAATAGCTTGAAGGTTTGTGCTTTAGTTGTTAATTAAAGTATTTACTTGTGTTAGCTCTTGATAATTGTTTTGATTAATGTATTTACTTGTTTTCTTTTTACCGTTATTAGGGGGCTTATTTTAAGCAAAGATTTGAAAGCACAAAAAAGATTATGAGGATGAGAGCACTAAGATAGCCTTCGGGAATCTACGCTCGGAGGTTATAACACTTCTGAATGAGGCCCTTGAGAAAGATAAAATTATGCTTCCTTTAGTCAAAAGGTTAAAGACGAGTGAAGCTAATTTGCCCAAACTCTTTGAAGTGGACCAAAAGATTTTAAAATTTGAGAAAGAGGAAGATGCAGATGGAAAGCGTATAGCTGACCTGGAATATGCTTTATCTATTAAAGTGGGATTGCATAGATCTGAAGTAGCAGAACTGGAAAAGAAGCTTGATGAAGTTATTGAAAACTTCAATGTTGAGCAATCAAAGCATGAAATATCCGACACTGAGCGATCGAGGGTTCAAAAGAATGTTGAAGAGCTTCGTCAAGGGAAGGAGAAATGCTATAACGTTGCTATGCAATGTTCGGACAAGCTAAAAAATGCCTTTACTAGTGTTGGAGCATTATTGGCTGAGCGAAATTTCATTTGTGGTGATCTCGAGGGTGTGATCAAATGGATTGAGGGTGAAATTGAAGCATTTTACGAAGTTCTTACTAGCAAGGGGGATTTTTTTGCCTGTGTAGCCGCTCGGGGGGCTATATCTCTGCTTGAAAAAGTTGTCTGTGAACATGTGAAGGCTGTAATTCAACCAGACTTCTCAGTTTCAGCGAATGACATTAAAGAACCTTTAGTTGAAGCTACTGCTCTTAGTGGGAAATTTTATTCTGAAGTTTGGATGAACGGCGACCAAGAGATAGCAGACGAAGCTATCAGGCAAAGTGAAGAAGAATCTCATCTTGCCTCATAAGAAGCGAGAAAAGCTAAAGAATTTGCTGAGCGTGAAAGACGTATAGGTACGTTTGTCATGTTTTAGCTTCGTATCTGACAAAAACTTATATTTTGGTGTAGCTGAACTCTCTCCTCCTCTAGAGCCATACAATCCTGACACCGATCCAGCCCTAAAGGGTACTCTTGATGAAATCAAAATAGTGAATGCAGCAATAGATGAAGTTGTAGAGAAACTTCTAAACGAAGCTGCTGAGAGAGTCCAAAAGGAGGATTAAACTGTGTGTAAAATACATTCGCAAAATTTGCATGCTGCTTTCATGTAAAAAATAATTTCAAACTATGTATTTATGTAATATATTTCTTTGTGTAGCGTGAAAGTGTCATACGTACCGTTTTTTAGCCGAAGGCAAAAAAACACCTTCCCTTCTTTTCACGCTTCATAAAGAAAATCCCTTTTTCGCCAAAGTGGCAATATTAAACTTGAAGGTCTTGTCGCAGATCTTACATCAAGAATACCGTTGCCAAAGTGTCATTATTTGTGACGGAACCTCCCAAGTCATTAGGCCCACCTACAGTTGTCCTTGTCCAACAGACTTCGGACAACCCTGTAGATGCACCTGACCACTTGACAAGTTTGTTATCTGTATTCCTTACCTTTCCTAAGAGCGTTTCACCCGTCTTGCAGATATTACAACACATCGGAGGAACGAATATGCGGAAGTAGTTACAACAACTTATTTTATATTAAAGTATGGAAAGAGTATTATTATTACAAACCAGTAAAATATAAAAGTGCTGTAGTAATATTATTACAACCCTGGGAGGCAAAACCCCCTCCTGATTAACAGTAAAAAGTTTTTAGAGGAGGACACTTCCTCTCGAAGCTTCAATCCTGGTTTTCTTCCTTAGGCACCACCTTGGAACAAAAGCAACAAAAAATTGCTGCTTCCTCGCCTACAACAACATGGGTTCGAAAACCCCGAATACGGAGTGTACTTTCGCAAGTCTTACCCGTCAAAATAAAAGACTCTCAAGAATATGCTGGCTTAAGGGAGTCAAGGTAAGGCTTAATCAATAATCAAGACTCTGTTGAAAAAATGCTTACTAATAGTGGATCCTTAAAAATCCTGTTTTATTAGCAAGTTAAGTCATTACCTGAATTCTAGAGTTCTTTCTACCCTAGTTCAAGCACTTGCCCTATACTAGTTATTTTCTTATCAACCCTTCTTATTCACTAGAATGCTACGTGTAGGGCAGTGACCAAGTCTTCATTTCCGAGAAGTAACGCGATCCGAATCGATTAATACTCAGCTGAGGATTTCCAATCACACGACATATGTAGCACTTAACCCTTGCATATGTCAACTCGCCACCGGGGTTCTTAAGACCAGATCAGGTTCACGCCAACCGAGAGCACAGATACACCACCATACAACCTCTTGCCACGGAGGGTACACGCTACTCTCGCCATCTTTCCATTCCATTGTGTGTTATCTTATTCTGGTATTAGTCCGCCCGAGACAAAGCTTACCCATGATGAGGCATGTGACCAGTTAAAAGGTCCTCGATCAGCAAGACTACATCGACAAGGTCCTTAATCGACTCAGATGAAGACACTACACCGAGACTCTCTTCTCGTGCAAGTCACCCACCCGGTCTCAACTTTATCATTTAACCCAAAGTTTGGTACCTGACAGAGGTACATCTTTTCCAATGTTGAACCCATCACGGCCTTGATGGATCCACCATCAATTTATATTTTGAAAACATCCCATCCCCTTGAAGCATCATCTTTCGTCAAAACAAAACCTTCTGTTTTTCTAGAGCAAGGCTAAGCATAAGAAAAACCTTTTTTATAAAACAGGAGATCAAGGAAAGGTAATCGAATTCTCAGGAAGGAAATGCAGCAATTTGTTTAGTACACAACTCCTATCACCTAATGCATCATTCAAGTGAGAAAGATTTTAAAACAGCAAGGGGGTGGCAAATGCACCGGGGCTTGCCTTGTGTTATAGGGGAGTCGGGTTCTGCTCCACAAATGTCAAAATAAAAGCAGTTCTCAGCCGGTGGGTCTTCAGGTGGTGGTGTAGCTCTTTCTTCTTCAACTTCTACTTCTTCTTCGTTTTCTATATATATCACATATATAACCATGAATGCTCATGTAATGCTTATGAAAATGCAAAGATAATAAAAGTATATTATCTTAGGTCTTGAATACAATTTTCCTTCACGGGACTCCAGGAAACTGGGGTTTTTGGAGTCAGAATTGTAATTCATAGGGCACGCACCACTAGAAGATTAGGGTTTGGGGGTTTAGGCACCAAACATTGTACAAATCATGCCAAATTTTACCAAAGGCTTCTAAATAATATTTAAAGCTTATCTAAAAAGTTTAGTGATTTTTGGAGTTAATAATCAATTTCTAAAATCCCAAGAGTATAGGTTTTGGCTATTTTAAATATTCTATAATTTCTTATTTGGACTAAAAATCATAAAACTATTTTTATTAAATAGTATAGAATTTTAGGAACCTAGCAAAATTGGTATTGCATTTTTAGCATTTTTCTACAATTTTCTAGAAACTCTCTAACCCTAGTAGAAAAAGAAAAACTATGAACAGTGTTGGGCTGAATTCAGCCCGACCGGTCTGCAGAAGGGGGAAACCCGCGCGCGCCTGCGCTGTAGGTCTTGCAAAAAGACCCTTGTTGTTTTAAATAACTAGAAAAGTGTTCCACGGACTATTCCTAGAGTCACTAACATCTACAAAAACACCCCTCTAGTTCTATTCCTTCTCCAAATCGATCCAAGACTACGACGCGCTCACCGTCGACCACTGTGTTGCTCGAACCGGCCAAGATTGGTGGTGGCTGCCCAAATTAATTATTGGGAAATCATTATGGACTCGAGACAACCTTAGAACAAGCTTCAATTGGGTGGTTATGACCCTGGCTTAGTCCGACCACGGCGGCGGGGAATACCGAACACAATTTCATGTGTTCCGGGTAATTGAGCGTGGCCAAGCATAGAGGGTGGAGCCGATGAGTATCACGAGTGTATATGGGTGCTGAAACACTATTAAGAAGAGCAGGAGCAGACCTGGGAGTGGCTGGCCACGGAGCGCGGAGGATTTTCACGCGCTGGTGAATGAAAAGGGGAAAATGGTGCCGCAACGGGTTCTGGTGGAATTAGGAGGTGAGGTTGGGGCTACATGGTCGCAAGGGACTATGGATTCGCTGTGCACCACTAATTTTGGGAGAGGTGGAGAGGATTCTACGAATTTTGTGCTTCAACCAAGCTCACTGGTGAAGAGATGAATACCTCGCCATGGGTGGCGGGGTTATTTATAGGCGCGGTGGTCCGGCTAGCGATCCACGGCCGCGGATTACATCGTTCGTGCATGGTTACCACGTAAAGAAGAGACCCAGTGAGGGAGGAGCGAGGCATGGGTGACACAGCGGCGGAAATGACCGAGCCACGGTGACCGCCGGTGAATTATCTCCGGCTAGGCTCGGGCTAGGTCCGTGGGATTGCGACACGTCCGAAGCTACCTCCCCGCGGTCGATCCTTACCCTAAATCACTCAAACACATCCGATTCTACAGTGCCCCTGATCTTTATCCTTGCTTTTTCAGATATTTCGGTGTCCTGATCTTCAGCACTTTTCTGAACCGGCCCCTTTTCACCGTCCTTTTCTTTTGATTTTTGTTAAGAACAAGGTGATCTCCATTAATAAAAATTGTTTACTGAACATCAGTCTTCAAAGTTACTATAGGATCCTTGGGCCTAAACCGAATGGAATCAAAGATATGGCGCTTCCAATTCAGCCCCATTCCACTGTGACCATTCCTGTTCTAGAATTCAGTTTCAGTAGCTCAACACAGTTCTGACAGAGCAACTTTGGGATGTTGTTTCTTTAATTTTTGTACAACAACCAAAGAAAATGATTGTACCAAAGTTACTCCCCTATAATCCAACTTTAATCTTGCTACAAAGGTCTTAGCCAATTACCCACTAAATCGAGCTCCACCTGATCCAAAGGTCTTAACAAAAACTTCAAGAATCCAAAGATGTAGAGCTCCAAAGCCAGCCTCATTCAATTGGTTTTTATACTTAGGCATATGAGGGTATGAGGTACATGGGGTGTCCTTTTTTGCAAATAGGTCCAAACTTTATCATTTGGTTTGCAAATACTCTAGCATGAGAAACACATGATTTGAGGTACCCAAATACCTTGGTTTTTGCACTTGGGTCCAAAAGTGTGCAACATTTACATATAACCCCCTAGAGTTTCAACTTAGGTTTTCGAGGGGTCTTTTAGGGTTTTTGGCACTTCTAGGGTTTGGATGTCACTTAAGTCCATCAAAGGTGATATCTTATGACCATTTCTAATAAGTTTTGAGATTTTAACTCATTTAGGCTTTATTGACACCCTAAGCCTAATTTTGGGTTAAGTACCCTACCCTAGGGTTTCATCCATAACCAATCTCATCAATACAACTTGTTTGAAATTTTTGCCTAGTGAATGCACTCTAAGTGTAACAATAATCACATGATATGCTAATGCTCATGATGTTATGCTCAAGTTTTAGTGGCAGTAACACCAGGGGTGTTACAGTATTAGACCCAAAGATCTTGTCGTAGGTCTTGTATAAGGAATTCTGTACTGTTTACTAGCAACGGGTAGGGATGCAGTATCCTTTCATAGTTCCTTGACAAAAACACGCTTAGCTTCGTAGGTTAACCATTGCAGATGAAGGAACAATCTCCCTTCTTTTCCACTATTTGAATGATGTGAAATGATGAATGATGCTGTGTTATGATGCAGAATGATGTGATGATATGATGTGTCAAATGTTAATACAGAACACTTTGTAACAGTAAGACTCTGCATCCCCTTAGGAACGACTTTGGAGTCTCTTCACCATTTACTTAGGTGGCATTTAAGCTCTGCATCCCCTTAGGAATGACTTTGGAGCTTCTTCACCTTTTACTTAGGTGGTATTTTAGCTCTGCATCCCTGTAGGAATGACTTTGGAGTTAAGCTCTGCATCCCCTTAGGAACGACTTTGGAGCTTCTTCACCTTTTACTTAAGTGGTATTTTAACTCTACATCCCCGTAGGAACGACTTTGGAGCTTTTTCACCTTTTTTGTTACACTCAATGGTGTAACCACAGATTTATTACAACATGTCGAAGATTGCACCTTCTCAAATTGTTTCTGATGCAAGAACATGAAACGAGAGAAATGAAAATTACAATAGGTATATATGAAGTTTTTAGCCCAACCCCTCTGTAGCTTTAGTAGATGTGCCTCGACTCTAGAATAGTGTTGTTTACTGTTCGAGCTTCGGGCACTTCTCTTGCATCGCATTGCTGCTGCCCTTCAGGCTGCTGGTTGTGGGATGAAGTTGGATCCATTACCGGTGGTTTTGGTAAGGCCCATGCAGCTGGAGAGTGGCTTGCCGAAGCCATTGAAACTGTAGGTTGTGAAAATGGCTGTTGATTGCCCACATACTCTAGAATGTATGGAGAATAACACGAAGCAGTATGTAGGACTTGCTTCGGCTGATTCTGCCATGCTTCGGCCTCAGCTATCTCATTTTGCTTCTGTATTGTTACTTGGCAGGTTCTAGTTGTGTGCCCCTTATCCTCTCCACAGAACAAGCAAAACAACCTTCTTGGTTGTGAGTTGAATCTTCCTCCGAAGCTTCATCCCCCTCTACCTCTTGGGGCTGGCGGTCTGAAGGAGCTTTGTTGCGTCCTAGTTGACTGGGAACTGTGTTGGTGCCCTTGGTTGTGATTGCCTCTGTCTTCACTTTGGTTGGGATTATGTATTTGTGATGACATGCCTTGGGTGGAGCCTTCCTCCGAAGCCCCTGGTCATCTCAGAATATCTGTAAGCTTTCTCCCTTCTTTGCCGGAAATCGTTGTCAGCTCTGATGTACTCATCCATCTTCTGGAGAAGCTTCTCAAGGGTTTGTGTGGGATTTCTGGCAAAATATTGCGCTGTTGGTCTTGGGTGAAGTCCCTTGATCATGGCTTCAATAACAATCTCATTTGGCACCGTTGGCGTCTGAGCTCTGAGATGCAGAAACCTTCGGACCCATGCCTGCAGATACTCCTCGTGGTCCTGTGTGTACTAAAATAGAGCTTGAGCAGTCACTGTCTTCGTCTGAAACCCCTGAAAAGTTGGTGACTAACATATCCTTCAACTTCTGCATGATGTGATTGTTCATGGCCTAAGAGAAGAATACCAGGTTTGAGCAACACTTCTGACTGCCATGACAAAGGATTTTGCCATGACAGTAGTGTTACCACCATATGATGATATGGTTGCTTCATAGCTCATAAGAAACTGCTTCGAGTCTGAGTGTCCATCATACATGGGGAGCTGTAATGGTTCGTATGAGGTGGTCATGGGGTAGCCTGCAATTTTGTAGCTAGAAGGAGGCATTATGAAAATCAATGGTATCATGATGAAAGCCATCATACCATATGTCATCATGGCTAGGGCTTTCTTGGCGAAGCTCTCTCTGTTGTGGCTTATGCCCTTGTTCGTTGTCTTGTGTGATGTGACACATCTCTTCGTCTGCTTCATCAATCTTTTTCTGGAGCTCAGCCAGCTGAAGCATTTTCTCCCTTCTTCTCTCCGCTTGTTGATGAATAACTTCTAGATCCCTGATTTCTTGGTCCAATTCTTCTTCCTGTGGTGTTGGGCTAATAGCTTTCCTCTTATGGCTTCGGGCCTCCCTTAGAAGGAGCCCATCTTGATTGGTGTCCAGGGGTGCCAGGGCAGCCCCTGGCACCGATGTCTTCTTCAGCGGCATGACGAAGGTGGTTGTTCAAGTTCTCTTGACGAAGGTGGTCGTTTGAATTCACCGGAGGTGGGCGCCAATGTTAGTCACTTGTTTTCGATTGCTGTGAATCAAGGACCAGTCAACACATTTGACAAACGTTAGAGACCTTCGTCCCTCGAAGCATTGTTCCCTTTTGGGTATAAAAATGAATCTAGGACGAAGGTTATGAAGAACAACTCTTCATTATTCATAATATGTAAAAACATAATTACAAAAGTACTATCATGTCATTTATCCATTTCGAATTGAATATATGAATAATATTAAGACACATGTTACATGGATACCTTCGGCTTGCTTGAAGGTAAGACGCGAATGCAATTCTCATCCAGCGTGAACAGTACGGGGGTACTGTTCATCTATTTATAGGCAATCGTACGGCTTCGTACGATGTTATATTCATACCCTCAAAGATTACATACAAGGTTTACAAATGTCATAGGGACAATATTGCCATTTGCACTTAGCAGCTTGAGCGACCCCTTCTACCTACGTTATCATAACAAAGGTTGCTTCGTTATACTTCCATTGATCTATGCCGAAGCTTTTCTGGTAACGAAGCTCCTGTAATACTTAATAATATGATAAGAACAAATGGTTAGCCATGTTTTTGAGGACCTTTGGAAGACAAAGGCCCCTAACACTGTCCAATGCACACCGGAGAGTCCGGTGCTGCCCAGACTGGCCCAATTTTGGCTAAAGTTAGCCAAACTTCTTTTCACGAATTTTGCTCGACTTGAGGAGTTTCCTAGCACTTAGATGATCATTGTTAGCAACTAAAACAATCGACTAAGTGCTAGATTCTTACCTTTGTTTCTCCATTTCAATAGGATTTGTAATATGCTCCATCTCAAGCCCAAAATGCACTTTCTTTGCATAACAAGGTTAGTAGCCAAATTAAAGTGCTAGAAACATATATGGGGGTATATGAAACTTATCCAAACACTCCAACCATATGTCCATGGACTTGATCACTTCAATTTTCTTTATTTATACATGTGCTCATACTCATAATATGCATGTCAGTTCAAAGTGATGTGTTGGGCACTTAATAACCAAAATGCTTAGAAATTGCCCAAGGGCACATTTCCCTTTCACTAGGTCGAGTAGTTGCTATGCTAATTAAGGATCTCGGTAGAAGTTGAGTGATTTTTCTAGCATTCGTGCGAGGATAGAAAATGAGTGTGTTTATTTTGATAATGGGATTATGATTGTCATGGACATGGATCCCTAGGGGATGCCTTGTCTGTGGAACGGAATTGGAATAAGGATTAACATGTGGATACTTGTGTCAAGCGTTTAAACATACTAAACACATACTGAGAAATATGTTAATAGGTAAGCCTAGTACTTGATTGAAGTTGGGCATGAACTTTGTGATAGTAGACGCGACCCGATCTTCCGTGAGATGCGATAATTTGATTGAATGGAGATCTCGACGTTGATGATCCAAGGCTCCGAGTGAACGGTTCCTCGAAATCACTACACCACGGCTCTGTTGGTTATCACCCGTGACACACGAATGACCTCGCCACGAAGGCTTATCCCTGCAAGCGCAATCAAGAACACAAGCAAGAACAGGAAAGAAACGCAACCAAAATTGTATTGATCACGGGATGGGTCTCACAAACCGATGACGGCGACACTGTTCGATGACAGAATTGATCTAAGAAAACCCAAACCTAATGTGGTGGCAGCTGCTGAATAAATAGAGTATTAGGGCGTGCGTGACCCCTGGACTCGCCCCTAATGGGCTCCGACGCGATACACGGCCCAACGGCCCAACAGACGGTGTCGTAGCACCAAAACAGAATCTGAACGCTGAATTGTTTCAATGATTGCCATTGACCCTAGATGAATTTTAGGATGGAACTAGTTGAGTTGGTTAGATAATCTCTTTATCTTTCCAACCATATCAAGTCCGTCGCAATCGGAGTCTGGATGCATCTTGGGCGTCTATTTTAGTGCAGACTGGTCCTAGAACACGAGATGGAGTCGCAGCCGAGTCGGACTTGATTGCCTTCCTGTTGTGGGCGCCCTTGCTGCTCCTCCTCAACACCTAGGCCTTTCCCAAGTCCTTGTTGGTCCTCTCCAAGGTTCCTAATCATCAAAACATCCATGGCCCCAAGCGTAAGCTCTAAAACACAATTGACTAGGGTAGAACGTACCTGGAGAATTAGCTGTCGTGCACGCGATCGTGTTATCGTTCCATTCATTGTATGTATAGAAGTGATGTCCTCATCATCCTCCTCCTCTTGAATTGGAGTCGTCCTCGACTCGATCTCATCTTCGTCACCCATATATGGCTTCAAATCTGAAATGTTAAAGGTGGGGCTAACCCAAAAATCTGGAGGCAACTCAAGTGGTAATCCAGGGGGTATCTCAGAGGGAAACACATCCGTATACTCTTGCAAAAGGTTAGCAATAGCCGGTGGCAAAGCAATAGACGTTTCATCAATGGAATATAAAGCATTTTTGCACACTAAGGCATAGCAAAGTCCAACAGAGGCATGTAACTCATCAAGATCAGATTTAGTGGCTAGCAAAGTAGGAGTTTTTAACTTAATAGGTTGCTGATTTTTAGAGTTCAAAACACCTTTTTGCTTAGCATTAGTCTTTTTCTCATGTTCAAAGTGGACAATTTCATTGGGAGTCATAGGAAGCAACACAATTTTCTTTCCCTTATGCATGAAAGTATATTTATTAGATCTACCATGGTGAATAGCATCAGTATCAAACTCCCAAGGACGTCCTAGTAAAAGAGAGCAAGCATCCATACTCACCACATCGAAATCAGCAAAGTCATGGTAAGAGCCAATATAAAAATGCACCCTTGCTGTTTTTGTTACCTTGAACTTACCGCTGTTGTTAAACCATTGAATGTGATAAGGGTGGGGATGCTCTCGTGTGGTCAAGCCAAGCTTCTTGACCACCTCAATGTTCACCAAGTTGTTATAGCTACCACCGTCAATGATGGTATGTACACGACAGTCCTTGACGATGAGGAACATGTTGAAGAGGTTGTGGCGCTGTCTGTTGTCGTCGTCACTAGCTGTGGCACTCAAAGCTCGTTGCACAATCAAGGCCTTATAGGTCTCAGTCGCTGTTGTACCAAGAACCTCTTCATCACCATCATAAGTCTCTGCAATGTTAGCTCCAACAGTATCTTCATCTTCAACATCAGAAGCACTAACATACCCACCATCACCAGTAGCAATGTATGCCCGTTTGCTGGGGCAATCTCGCTGAATATGGCCAAGTCCCTGGCAGCGGTGGCACTTGATGTTGGAGGAGCGGCCTGTGGAAGAGGTGGTCGTAGCAGGTTTTGCTGTAACACCCGAAGGCATAGCGGAAGATGTGGACGTCCGTACGCCCGAAGATGATGATGCCTTGGCTGGCGCCGGTGGTTGGCGTGGCGCGAAAGTGCTGCTACTCCACTGTTGACGACCCTGTAATTCTTTTTCTGCCAACATAGAAAGATGGAACAAGCGTTGTATAGAATGATATTCTTTATAATCAACAATATCCTAAATCTCCCGCCTCAATCCCCCATAAAACCTAACCATTTGATCCTCTGGATCCTCAACTACCCCACATCGTAGCATACCTTTCTGAAGCTCTTCGTAGTATTCCTGTACCGACATGTCTCCCTGATCTAAGCGTTGCAATTTTTTTCGAAGATCACGTCTATAAGAAGGGGGAACAAAGCGAGCTCGCATCTCCTCTTTTAACGCATTCCATATTTGTGGTGCAGCACGTGTGTTAACAAGTTTATTCCACCAAATGATAGCAAAATCTCTAAATTCACTAGTGGCTTGTCTAACCCTATGCTGCTCAGGAACAAGATGGGAATTAAATTTTTTTCTACCGTTAGCTCCCAGTCTAAGTAAGCTTCAGCATCATAAGAACCCATGAACGGTGGAATAGAGAACTTAATCTTAGCAAATGGATCATGGTCTGGTTCAGGATTATGACGTTGTCTACCATTACCTCCCATACCTTGTCGATTACGTGTGAGGCGTTGTCGCAGCGGTGCATAAACAGCGTTGTTGGGGACTTGTTCTCAAATGCTATGAATTAAGAACAAGGCAACATAAAATGTTAAATATTAATGTCCTTCGTCCGCTGAAGCATTATTTCCCCAAGGATTTAATGAACTTCGGACGAAGGTTATAATGACACAATTACGAAGGTTATATCTTCGTAATTGAATTCTCAAAGATAATACAAAATAACATGAGACATAAAGCATTAAAGGCAAGTAAATTAGAAGTAAACAACATGATTTACATATTATATAAATTTAAGATATTCAAATATGATGTTTTGGTACATTTATACCTCTGCCTTGGCAAAGAATAATTTCCGAGTGATGCGATTGCAGTTACAGAAATCCGTGAACAGTAAATGTTGGGGACCTTCGGCGTCCGAAGGTCCTCAAAAACAGGATTTAACAGTATTTCTGTAGTACAATGTGTGAACAGGTACCTTCGGAATAAAGTCGGCATTGCAGTAGACCGGAATAATACGAAGGTTGATACAGAGCCGAAGGTGCGAGCAGGAAAGCTTCGGCGTAACAGCGAAGAGTGGAACCGACTTAAAGATGAAAAGGCTATTCAGACCTCGATAGACTACTATAAAGTTATTATCAAATGTAAAGGGCATGAATGTAATTTTGTAAGGGCTGTGTCCCGTGTCTATAAATAGGTGAACAGTATCCCCGTACTGTTCACGCTGACTGGGCATTCGTTTTTTGTGTCACGCCTGTACTATCATTTCCTTCCGATTGAAGGTACACTTGTAGTTCAATAATATTTTTGTTTATGCTCAGTAATAATAAATGATTGTTCATGTTTTCTTTTACATTCTCTATATTTCATCCTTCGTCATTGTTTGATGAATTTATGAAGGTATGCCCTTCATAACCTTCGTCCGCAAGTCATTATATCCTAAGGGAAATAATGCTTCGGAGGACGAAGGATATTAACGATTAACATTTTCTATGTTGCCTTGTTCTTAACTCTTAGCAATTAAGAACAAGTCCCCAACATTGGCGCCCACCTCCGGTGAACTCACTTCCATTTCTTGAGCTTTTCAACACCTTCGGCAAGCATCATCTTCGTCATGCCGCCGAAGAAGGCTTCAGCAGCAGGGGCTGGCACGCTGCAGCCGCTGGACCCCAATCAAGACGTCCTTTCTCTTAGAGAGGCACGAAGCCAGAAGAGGAAGGCTACCAGTCCAACACCTCCGGAGGATGATCTAGATCAGGAGATTCAAAATCTGGAAATCCTTCAGCAGCAGGTTCAACGCAAGAAGGAGAAGATGGCCAGGCTAGCTGAACTGCAGAGGCAGATAGACGAAGCCTCTGAAGAAGTTCGTCATCTTGCTCAGGATGAGCAACACCGAAGGCCTCAGCATCAAGACCTTCATCAGGAGGGCTTTCCCAACGAAGATGACTGGTATGACAATTTCCATCATGGGAATTTTGTTTTTGATGATGCTTCCCCCCTGTCCGCTGAGTTGCAGGCTACACCTTGGCCCCCGTCCTACAAGCCGCCTCAGCTCCCCGTATTTGATGGCCACTCAGACCCGAAGCAGTTTTTGATGAGCTACGAAGCAACAGTGTCTTCGTACGGTGGCAATGCTTCAGTCATGGCCAAATCTTTCGTTATGGCTGTCAGAAGCGTTGCTCAAACCTGGTATTCCTCCCTTCGACCAGGAACGATCACCTCATGGCAGAAGCTGAAGGACTTGCTGTTAACTAGCTTTCAAGGGTTTCAGACGAAGCCGGTCACTGCTCAGGCTCTCTTCCAATGCACCCAGGACCATGAAGAGTACCTTCAGGCATATGTCCGAAGGTTTCTACGATTGAGGGCACAGGCGCCAACAGTGCCCAATGAGATTGTCATTGAGGCTATGATCAAGGGGCTTCGGCCAGGGCCGTCAGCACAGTATTTTGCCAGGAAGCCACCACAAACACTGGAAAAGCTACTCCAGAAGATGGATGAATACATTCGAGCTGATAATGACTTTCGTCAAAGAAGGGAGGAAGCTTTCAGGTTTTCTGAAATGACCAGGGGCTTCGGAGGGAGGTTTTACCCGAGGCATGTGAGATCAATTCACAATTCTACACAAAATGATGACAGAGGAAGCCAACAGCAAAGGCCACAATGCTCCTCACAGGCTTCTGGACAACAGCAAAGCTTCTTCCGACCACCAGCTCCAAGAGGCAGAGGCGCCAGGGGCTTCGGAGGAAGATTTGGCGATCAACCGAGAAGAATCTTTTGCTTATTCTGCGGTGAGAACAAAGGCCATACTACCAGGATGTGTCATGTTACTATTCAGAAGCAAAAGGAAATAGCTGAAGCAGCAGCACAGCAAGCCCAGCCGAAGCAGGTCATGCATACAGCTTCGTATCATTCGCCCTACATCCCAGAATATGTGGGCAACCATCCTGCAGTCTCTGCTGCTTCGGCGAGTCAGCCTCAAGCTTCCTGGCAACAGCCTCCGCCTCCACCTCCGTTGCAACAAGGCCAGCAGCCAGAAGGGAGCCAATATGCTCCGCATCAAAGGGACTTCAGAGAACAGTCCGAAGCTCGCACGGTCAACAGCACTGTGCCAGAATCAAAGCACATCTATTGACAAATATCCTACCTTAATAGCAATCTTTTTCATTCAGTTTTATTTTCTGTAATAAAGGACATTGTTTAGGTTTCATGTAATTAATTTCGTTGATTCCTACAAGAAAAATATGTTTTCTTCACAGGCTTGTGATAATAAAAAGGACCTTCGGACTATCGAAAATTCTTCGAAGCAACAAAAAGTCGTTCTAAGGAACGCAGAGTAAGTCACAAAAAGTCGTTCCGAAGGGAGCGCAGTGTAAGTTTTCTGCTCCAAAGTCGTTCCAAAAGGAATGCAGAGCATACAGCGAAAAGTCAACGCTGATACCGCCTAAGTAAAAGGCGAAGAAGCTCCAAAGACGTTCCTAAGGGAATGCAGAGCTTACAGCGAAAAGTCAACGCTGATTCCGCTGAAGTAAAAGGCGAAGAAGCTCCTAAGGGAGGCTTATAGCGAAAAGTCAACGCTGATTTACAAAAAGATTATGTGTTTTATCGCGCAGATATGCGTGTATCTTCGGAATATCACCTTACATAGCATAACATCATCACATCATCTTTGCATAACATAAGCATCATACATCATACTGCATGTGGCATAAGAAAGAAGTATGATATATATCAATCTTCGGGAAAACACTTTGAAAAAGGGGCAAATCATGCCAAGTCACAAGGAGAAACAATATTGATCTCTGAAGTATAGCCTTGAAGAATGTTTCTACGAAGCTTCAACACTTTTCAGGATACTTCGGATATTGTTGTGATAAATGGTAATTCTTCTTCACGAAGCATGAAAAGAAGGGAAGGTGTTTTTTCGCCAAAGACTCAAAAACGGTACGTACGTAAAGTTTCATGCATCGTAAAGAATTGAACCACAAAGAAAAATAAAACAAATATATTACATACAGGATTACAAGATATTACACATGTTACATTTAAAATGTTTTTACAGTAGCATTTAGTCTTCCCTAAGTACCACTTCTGCAGCTTCGTTCAACAATCGATCGACAACTTCATCCATAATAGCTTCAGCCATCTTTTTAATTTCATCATCACCCCTAGGTCGAGCACCCGGAGATACTTCAGTAGGATCTGAGGAAGGACAGGACGCGGCTACATTGCTATTACAAATCGTAAACAAATCTTAAAGCCTAAGATTACAACACGATAAAAACTATTAGTTAATACCTAATTGACCTTTGGCCTCTGCGCTCTTTTTAGCAGCTTCAGCTACTTCTCTAGCATCGTGAATGCCCTTTTCACTTCTTCGAATAATTTCTCCGGCCATCTCTCGGCCACCATTATCCCAGATATCAGTAAAAAACTTTCCACCAATTATGCTAGCTTCAGCCGAAGGATCTTTTGTATCTTCAAAGGATAAGGCAGCTTCGGACTGTGCTAAACTTTTTACATGATCGCAGCCCTCCTTCTCTAAGATAGTGGCAATCCCTCTGGCGCCAGAGAAGGCACATATATCTCCTCGGCTATTTAAAATTTCTTCGAAGGCTTCGGCTTCATGGTTAATCCATTCGATGACACCTTCGGGATTGCCTCTTGAAAAGTTTTCCTCACTTGAGAATGCGCCGACCTTGGCGAAGCTAACCTTTAATTTCTTAACACAATCTATAGATTTGTTGTAGCATCTCTTTTTGGATGAACGAAGCTCTTCAACAGTCACTTCTAGGTGATCTGCCCATTGATCGCTGAGTTCACGCTTTGTTTCTTCAAGTAGGCGTTCTTCCTTGGCTCTGGCCAGTTGTTTCCGAAGGTCTTCAATTTCGCGTTTCTGAGCTTCAGCTTGACTTTTAAAAGCAGCTTCGTCCTCCTTTATTTTATTTATCAATGAGTATAATATTTTGTCTTTTTCGAGACCTTCGTTCCTCAGTTCAATTACTTCGGAACGAAGGTTGCTCAGGGCTATAGTACACCCTTCGTCTTCAGCATCTTTCTGTGCTCTGAGAGCATTGCTAAGTATCAAGCCCTGCAAAAAGAGATATGTGTGTGTCAATAGGTCTAAACGAACGGAAAAATACAAGGATTTCATATATCGTACCTTTAAGCTATTGTAAGCCAGGCTGTCGGCCAGATCGTTCTTCGACAGCACTGAGAGCCCGTCTTCTAAGGTCGGGAATCCGAAGCTCTTGCTCATCTCCCGGCAGACAGAAATCTCCTTGCTGTCGGGAAGACAATACAAGAAATCTTCTTCTCCACTGCCATTAAATATCAACGCCCCCTTTGGATATTTCAATTTTTTGCATAGTGCTGGGCCTCTTGTTCTTCTTTTTCTGATAACTTTTTCCCCAAAGCATGACGAAAAATATAATCACGAATTTTGGGGGATGCTTCGGGGGTAACAACACCAGTTTCTTCAACAAAAGTTGGTTTTGTTATTTTTTCGGCTTCACTTTCCAAGGGTTTTATCTTTGCGGGCTCTGAGGGCCCAGCTTCGGCTTCAATCTCTAGCTCTGGAGCTGTAGAGCCAGGGATTTCAGTTGTTGTTTCAGGAGTGACAGCAGCCTTCTTCGGAGGTGTGCTTGAAGATTTGATTGTTTCCAGTACATCTAGCACATTAGCCATTCTCTTTCTTTTCGGAGTTACGGCTGGCACTTTTTCATTTTTTGCTCTCCCAATGCTTGCTGCAGGACTCAAAACTTCTGATGTTTTGGAGCCCTCAGTTGCTTCCTTTACCACTTCCATTTTTTCTGTGGATGGCGCCTCGGCCTTCTCTTTTGTTTCTGATATCAAAATCTTCGATTGCTCCAATTTTGTCTCTGTTGGCACTTCGGCCGTTTCTGCGACTTCTGGCAGCAAAGTTGGCACGGTTGGTTTTTCAGCTTCGGTGGCCGAAGGAATTTCTCCAGCAAACTCAGGCACCGAAGCTGGTTCAATATAGCGCGGCCGATGTATGAGAACCTTTATTTTCTTTCTTTTTGGTTCTGGCTCGTCAGAAGCAATTGTGGCTTCTTCTTTAGCAGAGGTTGTGTTTCTTCTCTTCTGCCTTTGAATGGGATAGCAATAGTCAGGGTAGACAAACCCGATTGCATCGAATACCCGATTCAGTCTCTTCTTCTTTCGGCCTCCGAAGGCTGCCGACATTGCTGTATCTTCGGCCTTCGAGTAAGCCCCAAGCAGTTCATCACTTAAATTTTCAATACTTTTTAACCAGTCGTCATCTGGCTCGACGAATTTATCTCCAAATTTAAAAGTGTACTTCAACCTGATAAGTCCACCTTCGTCGGCTTCTCTTACGGTTTCTTGTGGCATTTCCCATTTCTCCGCAAGTGGCCATACCCTGAAGGCAATGTGCTCTTGAACTAAGTCTCTGGTTCCAATAAAAGAACAGACTGCGCCGAAGGCCCTCTGGCATTCTTCGGCAGATTCAGTCATTTCAACCTTCGGCCTCCGAAGGCCGAAGCTTTGCCAAATAGGGCGCATAATTATGCCTTTGATATCTTCTCGCGCTGTCAGATCATTTTTCACATAGAACCATTCTGTCATCCAGTCTCCGGGCCATCTTTTCCGAAAGGTTGGCACGGGGCAGCTTGACCCAGACCGAGAAACAAAGCTGTAGCAGCCAAAATTATTGTGATACTGTTCCTTACCCCAAGGTTTTGTTTCATATGATAATTCATGTATATTGCAGAAGCTTTTTGCGTCAGGCTTCAGACCTTGGCTTCTCACGGCCCACACGAAGACATTCAGTTTTATAATTGCCTCGGGCGTAAGTTGATGGAGATAAACTTCGAATATTTTCAGTACCTCCACAACGAAGCTGCTCAAGGGAAATCGCAATCCAGCTTTCAAAAAGCTTCGGTACACTACGACTTCATTCTCTTCAGGGTGCGGGCAAGTTTTTTCACCTTCATCGGCCCTCACAATGGACAAATCCCGGAAATACCTTCCTCTCATGTTGACAAGATGATTCTTTTCGATAGTTGATTTACCATAAACTGAATGGCTTGGTCGCCATGGACGATCTTCGGAGTCCTCGCCACCACTGTCCTCATCATAGCTGTCACTGTCACCAGTATCTACGGACAAACCTTCCAGAATCTCCTTAGTAATCTTTTTTGTATTGGTCTTTGACATCGCTATAAGAAACCCCAAGTTTTTCTCTTCGTCAAGGCTCAGCTTCATCTCAGCAACAGCTTTCTTATCTTCAGACATCTTCGGAAACGCTAAAAAACTGTTTTCAAAGCCGAAGCTTCAAAGCTAAAAACTTAGCAAATCACAGTGCACAAGAGCTAAAAATTGAGTGAGCGGGAGTGGTTGGCCAGAAAGCGTGCAAAATGAGTTTGCGGTATGGCCGTATTTATACGCTTGGTGTGTTGAAAGCTGAAAGACCCCACTTGTCATTGAACGTTGCTATTCTAGCAAAGGGAAGGTGTTTTTTCGGACCTTCGGCGTAAAGCCTTCGTCCATATCGCAATCTAAATTTATTATTTCAAACAAATTAAGATTGCGAGGGGCTACTGTTGGGGACCTTCGACGTCCGAAGGTCCTCAAAAACAGGATTTAACAGTATTTCTGTAGTACAATGTGTGAACAGGTACCTTCGGAATAAAGTCGGCATTGCAGTAGACCGGAATAATACGAAGGTTGATACAGAGCCGAAGGTGCGAGCAGGAAAGCTTCGGCGTAACAGCGAAGAGTGGAACCGACTTAAAGATGAAAAGGCTATTCAGACCTCGATAGACTACTATAAAGTTATTATCAAATGTAAAGGGCATGAATGTAATTTTGTAAGGGCTGTGTCCCGTGTCTATAAATAGGTGAACAGTATCCCCGTACTGTTCACGCTGACTGGGCATTCGTTTTTTGCGTCACGCCTGTACTATCATTTCCTTCCGATTGAAGGTACACTTGTAGTTCAATAATATTTTTGTTTATGCTCAGTAATAATAAATGATTGTTCATGTTTTCTTTTACATTCTCTATATTTCATCCTTCGTCATTGTTTGATGAATTTATGAAGGTATGCCCTTCATAACCTTCGTCCGCAAGTCATTATATCCTAAGGGAAATAATGCTTCGGAGGACGAAGGATATTAACGATTAACATTTTCTATGTTGCCTTGTTCTTAACTCTTAGCAATTAAGAACAAGTCCCCAACAGTAAAGGAATACTGTTCACTATTTATAGGCACAGGACACAGCCTGTGAGTAATTACAATCATACCCCTCATAAAAGTTTACAACAACGACTCAAACTCTTATGGACTAAAAGGTCATTCTATCTTTAAGTCGGTTTGTAGTTCCGAAGCTTCATAAACGGCACCCTTCGGCATCACGTACAAACAGCTTCAGCCGAAGCTGTTTCTTTCTGCGGGACCTTCGGTGACGAAGCATGGTCCCAACAGTAGCCCCTTCGCGGTGCTAGATCGTTTTTCGTAACGAGCTTGATCCGTGAAAAAAGTCTCTTAGGCTTCAGGAAGCCGAAGGTCCGAAAAACACCTTCCCTGAGCTCGTTGTCGAGAAACAATACAGTTTCCGAGCGCGTAGCGGTCCCACCATGCAGGTTCACTATTTTGGTCTTTGCGGCCCACCGCGCAGCGGGTGCGAGCAACTGTTTGCCTGGTGTAAAAATTCTGACGATTCACCTTCTTACCTGTAGCACTATATAAACAGACAGGTAGGTGTGAAGTTACCACAGCATTCATTGCTATTGCACTGTTTTGCTGCCAAAAATTTTAACCATAGCCGAAGCTTGACTCTCGCATTCAGACGAAGCTCCAGTTTGGTGCCTACTTCGTCAGAAGAAAAGCTTCGGGAGAAACGGTTATTTAATTCCCAAGAAATCTTTCAAGAAATTCAAAAAATAAATGGCCAGAGTGCGCTCTACTGCTAGAGTTGAGCGTGAGGGAGACGAAGCTGAAGTTGCGGAGACTGTTCCTATCTCCGAAGCGATGCAGCGATCCGGATTGGTGACCTCGGAAACAATCCCTACTGCTGAAACAGAACAAGCTGCTGCCGAAGCGGAACAAGAAGATATTGAGGAAGCTGATTCTGACGGTGATTACCATATCGCAGTACCGAGCAAGCCTAGCCATTTGGACTTCGGAAAGTCGACTATCTCCAAGGCTGATTTTTCCAAAATGGTGAAGTCGGGCTATTTCAGTGAAGATGAGAAGAAGCTGATTCGCTTCGGGGGAGAGGAAACTACCCCGAAGCCAGAAAAGGATGAAATAGTTATTTTCAAGAGTTTTCTAAAAGCTAGGTTGAGATTTCCTTTAAATAGAATGATTTCTGATGTGCTGCAAAAGTTTGGGATCTATTTGC
Organism: Zea mays; assembly: GCF_902167145.1. Classification (NCBI taxonomy): domain Eukaryota; kingdom Viridiplantae; phylum Streptophyta; class Magnoliopsida; order Poales; family Poaceae; genus Zea; species Zea mays. The sequence continues at coordinate 66,253,429 of NC_050104.1, read as the reverse complement.
ACCAACTGACTCCTAACGCCATTGTCAGGCTTAGCGTTTATATCTGGGCTCTCCGAAGCCAGGCGGTGGAGCCGTTTGCCGACAGCTTCTGTCGAGTACATGAGCTGCATTACCAGACTAAGGCCAGAAAGGATGGGTTGCATGAAAATTTTGGTTGTTATAATTTTGCCTATCGGAAAACCACAAAATTTCCTGTAATTAGCTACCGAAGCAAATGGCCAACAGGCTGGAAGTCAGAATGGTTTTATGTCAAAGTTGACGATGACAAAGAGAAGCTGGTACAGAGCCCTCTTGAACTGATCTTTGGAGAAACCAGACCCCGATGCAATATGGCAGCAGAAGGTCCAACTTGGACCGCACTGGCTGAATTCAAAATTATTGGAGAACACATTGGCACTAGAGATTTAGTGCAGTAATTTCTGGCCTTTAGAGTATTTCCAACTATGAAGGAGTGGACTATGCCGAAGCTTAAAGGAGAAAAGAAAGAGGGGGAGCTTGTCCGACTACCCTATTATTATAAGTTTAAGAAATATTTTAAAGCACCCTGCCAAGAATGGCTCGATACAATCGAAGTAATGAGTAATGAAATTCTTGGAAATTACTCCAAAAAAGAAGACCAGCTGATGACAGCAGCCTTCGGCACTCGGCCGAAGCGAAGGCTGAACAGGGTGGTTGATGCTATAGGATTTGAATATGCTGATTATGGTCGACTGAGCGGAGATGCTGGAGGCCCGAAGCGAAAAAGAATTACCAGCACTGCTGACGAAGAGGTCGCCAAGGTAGCCAAAAAGAAAAGGGGAGATTCTGAAAAACTTAGCCCTGAAGAGTTGAACCCTGAGCCGAAGGTGGCCACTGCAAGAAAGAGGAAAACTGTATCTCCAGAACCAAAAACGTTGGTTCAAGAAGAAGATACTCCTGCAACGCCTTCTGCTGTTAAAGTAGAAGAGATTATGAAGGTAATGACTGAACCCTTGCCTGTCAAGCTAAGTCCGCTGGCGCTGGAACTGACGAAGTTTTTTCAGAAGGACAAGGCAGCTTCGGCAAACGAAGGTCCTGCACTGCCGAAAAAACGAAGGATTATTCAAATAGCAGATGTAATTCATGGGACACCGTCACCGACACCGGCATCAAGAATTGCTATTGACCAGACTGCCAAAACCGCCGAAGCTAAAGGCGCCGCAGCCGAAGCCACCAGAGCGGAAACCTTCGAAGCTGAAACTGGCGCAGCCGAAGCTGCCGGGGTTGAAACCGGGGCCACAGAAGATTCGAATGTGGAAGACACACTTGAAGTTATTGATAACATACTCCTAAAAATGACTGAAGAAGAATCTGTTGTGGCCGCGGCGAGCACAGCTACTGAAAAGGGGAAAAACAAGCTGAAGACATTTTGGAGGAAGAAGATTTTGAATTTCAAGATTTACTTGGACAAGAACTGACAGACGCTGAAAGAGCAGAGCTTAAAAAATGTGCCATAGCCTGCGGATATAAGCCAGGGGCTACACTGTTCGGAGGGGTTAACGAAGGAAAGCTGAGGTGCCTTCGAAACCGCAGCGAAGCTAAAATTGTTAGAACTCTCTGCAAAAACATTGGCCTGCCGAAGCTAGAAACGGACCTCTGCCGTTACCAACGACACCATATCACCGGAAGCTTGCTTTATGCTAACTTCAAGGTAACAAATATTTTTGTTATTTTATTATTATTATTATTATTATATTTTAGGTCGTTTTCTAACGAAGATCGTTTCGACAGAGCATATTATTAAGTAAGGTTCTAAAAATGCAACAAGATCTCGAAGAAGAGAAGAATAAAGCCGTCATCCAAGATCTGGCTGAAAAAGTTGAAATTTACGAAGCTATTCTGAAAAAGAAAGACTTCATCATCCAGGACCTTGAAATCATGGTTAAAGAGCACGAGGGTGCATTAGAAAAGAAAGATTTTGTTATTCAGACTATGGAGGGTTTTTTGGCTGAAGTCCAAACTTTGAATAACAGTTTAAAGAATGAATTGCTCCAACAGTCAGAAAAATTTGAGCAAGAAAAGAAATATCTTGAAGCAAGCCTGAAAACTGAGGTGGATAAAAATTCAAATTTGCAGAAATCCTTTAAAGAACTTCAAGAGAAATGCCTAAGCTTCGGCAGCCGATACGTGCAGCGGCTGAAGGATGTGTTTCATTCTGTCGGAGCCAGTTCTGCAAAATTTACACCTTCAGCTGAAAATCTGCCCAGCACATTAGAATATATTGAAGGCGAGGTTGATGCCCTTGACGAAGTTATTGGTGGGCACGCCGACTTTTGCGCCCTGGTAGCTTCTCGGGGCACAGCTACTGCTTTTCTGAAGGCTGGCTGCACGCATGGAAATATTGTGAACAGACCAAACTTCAGCTTGTCAGCATCAGATCTGATAGATATCCCAAGCCTAGCCCGAAGCATTGGAAATAGATTCATGACCCAGATCTGGGTAAGTGGCGGGCGAAAAATGGCAGGTGACGAAGCTCGAAGTCATCTTAAGCCGGTAAGAAACTTATGTTTGTTACTTTTACCTTCTCCTTGAAATTTGCACTTTTCTTATTCTGCTATTTGATATGCGCAGGATGACGAAGCTGAAGAATGATGAAGCTGAAGTTTGACGAAGCCTAGCCTGAAGCTTGATAGTTGCTTACAATATACTTTCCTGCAAAAATTCTGGAGAAACTCTTGTAATATAGTTATGGAACAACTCATGTAAATTTGTACATACCTTGTAATATATTTTGTTTCTGCTATGTGTGTACAATCTGCTTTGCTGTGGACGAAACTTCTCTTTTGAGCCGAAGGTGAAAAACACCTTCCCTTCTTTTCGTACACAACGAAGCATAAAAATTTTTCTTTCGAAGTTTTTCCTCATTGCTGAAGCACCTGTCTTTTTTGTGTAGTATGATGATGATTCTATATATGTCTAAATGAATGTTTATGAATGCAAATGACATGATGAAATGTACTGTGCAAATGAATATTGGGACACATGTTCAAAAACCATAAGCACAGCCCTTCATCCCCTTAGGAATGATTCAAATCTTTTTGCCGTTTACTTTTCGGCTTCACCGTTTACTTTTCGGTGTATCAGCGTTGACTTTTCGCTGTAAGCCTCCCTTGGGAGCTTCTTCGCCTTTTACTTTCAGCGGAATCAGCGTTTATTTTTCGCTGTAAGCCTCCCTTAGGAGCTTCTTCGCCTTTTACTTTCGGCGGAATCAGCGTTTATTTTTCGCTGTAAGCCTCCCTTAGGAGCTTCTTCGCCTTTTACTTTCGGCGGAATCAGCGTTTATTTTTCGCTGTAAGCTCTGCATTCCATTAGGAACGACTTTTGAGCTTCTCCCTATTTCCTTTTCCTTTTCCCTTTGCATTTACATTTACATCTTTTGGGGGATATCACTCTCATAAAATTGAAATAAAGAAAATTACATATTGTGGCCCCATTAAAAACCTTTCTCCCCCTTTGGAAAGGAAAAGGGTGCCACAAAAAAGAATATAAAAAATTACATCAAGCTAAACATAATATCGCCGAAGCTCATCCGCATTCCATGATCTAGGAATGTCGTTGTCGTCCATATCCTTCAATCTGTAGGAACCTGGTCTTGACGAAGATACTACCAAAAAGGGGCCTTCCCACTTCAGCTGTAACTTGCCTATTGTCTCAGGGTTGGCTACCCTTCGAAGTACCAAGTGTCCTGGTTCAATGTTCTTCAGCTTGACCTTTCTGTCACGCCATTTTATTGTTTCAGCTTGATATTTATTGATGTTTTCCACAGCTTGAAGTCTGATCCCTTCAATAGCATCTTTTTCTACAGAGCAATCAGCTTCGTCTTCGCCTTCTGCCGAAGCTACTGTCCTTATTGATCCTGCTTTGGCCTCTTCTGGGGTTATTGCTTCGTCACCGAACAATAGTTTAAAGGACGTAAAGCCTATTGACCTTGACATGGTTGTGTTATGGCTCCACACCACTTTGATTAACTCGTCTGGCCACTTTCCCCAGGGCTGATTGAAGATTGACTTCATTATTCCTGTCATTATGATCCCATTAGCTCTTTCGACAAGTCCATTTGACTCTGGGTGTCGGACTGATGCAAAATGGATCTTCGTGCCAATTTGATCACAAAATTCTCTGAAGGCTTCAGAATCAAACTGTGTCCCATTGTCCACAGTAATAGCCTTCGGCACTCCGAAGCGACAAACAATGTTTTGCTAGAAAAACTTTTGAATAGTAAATGAAGTTATTGTGGCTAAGGGCTTTGCCTCAATCCACTTGGAAAAATATTCCATTGCCACTACTACATATCTTAGGTTCCCCTGTGCTGGTGGTAATGGGCCTAGTAAATCGAGGCCCCACCTTTGCAACGGCCAAGTGGGTTGTATTAATTGGGTTAAAGACGAAGGTTGCTTTTGATCTTTTGCACATTTCTGACAACCTTCGCACTTTTGGACCAGATCCGCTGCATCCGAAGCTGCCTTTGGCCAATAAAATCCTTGGCGAAAAACTTTCCCAAGCAAGGGCCTAGATCCAATGTGAGATCCACACAGGCCCGCATGTATTTCCTTCATTAATTCTATACCTTCGGATCTAGATAAACACTTGAGCAATGGGGAACAGACCTCACGCTTGTATAACTCCCCTTCTATTATGACATATGGTCGAGCTCTTGCTTCTATTCTCCTGTTGTAAACTTCGTCGTCTGAAAGGAAATTACCCTGAAGGAAAGAGATGATCTCAGTTCTCCAATCTTCGCTATAAACAGGGGATATGTTAAGGATTGCTCTTTCAAGAAGCTCGACCAAAGGTGCTTTTATTGTTTCGAAAAATACTTCCGAAGGTATAGGCAGCCCCTGGGCTGCTGACTTGGCCAATAGATCAGCATATTCATTTTCTCCACGAGGAATATTTTTGACAGAGAAACCTTCGAAGGAAGCCTCAATCCTTCGGACTGTATCTAGATATTTTCAAGCTTCGGGTCTCTTGCTTTATAGCTCTTGTCAACATGACCAGAAATAACTTGAGAATCAGTTTTAAGAATGGCCCTTCTGATTCCCATTGCCTTTAACTTCCGAAGACCCAAGAGCAGAGCTTCGTACTCAGCAATATTATTTGTGCAACTGAAATTGAGTCTTGCAGCATAATAGGTTTTAACTTTAGAAGGTGAAACCAACACAGCAGCTGCTCCTGCTCCGAAGGTTCCCCAAGACCTATCGCAAAACACTGTCCATGTTTCGGCATCTTTATTCGTTTCTTCCTCCTGAGCCCCTGGCGTCCAGTCAGCAATGAAGTCTGCCAACGCTTGAGACTGAATCGAAGATCTATGAATATAATCAATACAAAATTCATTGAGCTCTGCAGCCCATTTTCCAATCCTTCCAGTAGCTTCTCGATTTCTCATAATATCCTTCAACGGTTGTGAAGAAGGAACAATTATGTTATAAGCTTGAAAATAATGTCGAAGCTTCCTGGAAGCCATCAAAACAGCATACAGTACTTTCTCCAATTCTGTATAATTTTTCTTTGAAAAACTAAGAACTTCGGATACGAAATATATTGGAGCCTGTTTCTTGACTTGGCCTTCAAGCTTCTCCTGGAAAAGTGCTGCACTTACCGCTGAGTGCGAAGCTGCCACATATAATAACAAAGGAGCCCCTGGCGTTGGTGGACTTAATGTTGTTAAATCTATCAAATATTGCTTCAGTTCTTCGAAGGCTCTTTGCTGGACTGGTCCCCATTGAAAAACTTCGACTGACTTCAGCAATTCGAAAAATGGTAAATTTCTCTCTGCTGATCTAGATATGAATCTGTTGAGAGATGCTAGCCTTCCTGTCAATCTTTGAGCCCCCTTCTTTGTACTTGGTGGTTCCATTCGAAGTATAGCTTCGATTTTGCTTGGATTAGCCTCAATTCCCTTTGTTGAAACTAAGCAACCAAGAAATTTCCCCTTCTTTACTCCGAAGACACATTTTTCTGGATTCAGCTTTAAGCCAGCCTGTCTAAAATTAGCGAAGGTCTCCTGCAGATCAGCAAAGTGGTTATCTTGCTTCGTGCTTTTTACAATGATATCATCAACATAAGTTAGCACATTCCTGCCTATCTGAGAATGGAGAACCTTCGCTGTCATTCTGTTGAAGCTTCCTCCAGCATTTTTAAGCCCCTCAGGCATCCGAAGGTAACAATATGTCCCACTAGGGGTTATGAAGCTGGTTTTCGGTTCATCCTCCTTCTTCATCCAGATTTGATGATAGCCTGAATAGCAATCCAGCAAACTCATAAGCTCTGATGAAGCTGCTGCATCGACTAAGGAATCTATCCTTGGCAATGGAAACTCGTCCTTCGGACAGGCCTTATTGAGATCAGTAAAACCGATACACATTCTCCATTTACCATTGGCCTTCTTCACCATAACAGTGTTAGCCAACCATTCTGGGTATTTTACCTCTCTAATAACTCCGGCACTGAGGAGTCTTTTCACTTCATTCCGAGCACCTTCGGCCTTGTCATGAGACATCTTCCGAAGCCTCTGCTTTCTAGGGCTGAAGGATGGATCAACATTGAGCGAGTGCTCAATAACATCCCTGTTAACTCCACAAAGATCATTAGCTGACCAAGCAAACACATCTTTATTGTTGAACAAGAACCTTATCATGGTTTTCTCCTGCTCTTCGGACAATTGAGATCCCAATAGCACCTTCTGCTCTGCTATATCCTCACATAAGAGCATGGGCTTCGGCTGATCAGCCGAAGTAGCCTTTTCCCTTCTGAACTTGTATTGCTCACAAGCTTCAGTTCCATCTATATTATGGATTGCTTTTGAGTCTGTCCAATTTCCTTCGGCCCTTCTGGCAGCTTCCTGACTTCCATGAATAGCAATGGGCCCTTGGTCCGAAGGTATCTTCATGCAAAGATAAGCTGGATGAAGAATTGCTTCAAAGGCATTGAGAGTACCACGACCAATGATTGCATTGTAAGGGTATTCCATGTCAACAATATCAAACACAACTTGTTCAGTCCTTGTGTTGTTGATAAATCCGAAGGTCACTGGCATTGAAATTTTGCCGAGTGCTACAATCTGCCTTCCTCCGAAGCCGCAAAGGGGATGTGTGGCATCAAGAATTTTATCTTCGGGCTCTTGCATCTGTCTGAAGGCCTTAGCAAATATGATATCAGCTGCACTGCCTGTATCAACCAAAACATTGTGGACCAGGAATCCTTTGATAACACAAGAGATAACCATAGCATCGTTGTGTGGGTAATCCTTGAGTTAAAGATCCTCTTGAGAGAAGGTGATTGGAATGTGAGACCATCTTGACTTGATGAAGGGTCCTTGCACCCCGACATGTTGTACCCTTCTCTGTGCTTCCTTCTTCTGCCTCTTATTGGCTGGTTCTGAGCTTGAACCGCCTGTTATCGGGAGTACCAGCTTCGGAGCCGAAGCAGCTCCAGCTTGATCGTTGAACGAAGCCATCAGCTCAAAAAAGTGGAAGTGAGTTCACCGGAGGTGGGCGCCAATGTTGGGGACTTGTTCTCAAATGCTATGAATTAAGAACAAGGCAACATAAAATGTTAAATATCAATGTCCTTCGTCCGCTGAAGCATTATTTCCCCAAAGATTTAATGAACTTCGGACGAAGGTTATAATGACACAATTACGAAGGTTATATCTTCGTAATTGAATTCTCAAAGATAATACAAAATAACATGAGACATAAAGCATTAAAGACAAGTAAATTAGAAGTAAACAACATGATTTACATATTATATAAATTTAAGATATTCAAATATGATGTTTTGGTACATTTATACCTCTGTCTTGGCAAAGAATAATTTTCGAGTGATGTGATTGCAATTACAGAAATCCGTGAACAGTAAAGGAATACTGTTCACTATTTATAGGCACAGGACACAGCCTGTGAGTAATTACAATCATACCCCTCATAAAAGTTTACAACAACGACTCAAACTCTTATGGACTAAAAGGTCATTCTATCTTTAAGTCGGTTTGTAGTTCCGAAGCTTCATAAACGGCACCCTTCGGCATCACGTACAAACAGCTTCAGCCGAAGCTGTTTCTTCCTGCGGGACCTTCGGCGACGAAGCATGGTCCCAACAAGCGTCTTCATCGTCGTCGTCGTCCATAGGAGAGTGAGCTGGGGCTGGAGTTGGTGGTGGGGGACGAGCCTCCAGTACGTCCATGCATGTAACAAGTTCAGCAACTCGTCGATCAAGCTGCTCATAGGATGTCGCTGCAGTGTCCTGGTATTTTTTAAAAGCTTCAGTCATCGCGCGCATCATCTCCTTCAATTCCATTTGAGAGACACACTCATCGTCGTTAAGCTTAGGCCCCTTGTCCTTGTCCATTTGATTCTTTGGTCTTGTCATTGTTAGCACAAAACAGAGACAAAAAGGCAACAAACAATGTGAACCCTACAACTATCTCTCAGGGTGGTGGTGGATGTGGTGGAATACAAATTATGAAGCGTCTTACCCCGCTCTTACAAGGTTCTTACCAGCACTGCAGGTGGCAAACGGTGACCGGTGTGACTGTCCAACGAGAGTGGGTGTGATTGCAAAGGAGTACCTGTTCTGCTCGAGAGAAAGCTGGAGCTATGGGAAGGCTGACTAAATATATATATGTGGCACACAAGTCAGTAACAGATAGCAATGCTGAATAAGTGTTCCAAGTACTCGTCCTAGTTGCTGGCCTAGAAAACGTAATAGAACAGTTGGACCAAGGCACAAGAAAGGAGGTACAAGTATCTAGGTGTAGCAAGAAACAGGCTTGGGGCAAAATAATCACAGAGATGCACAGAACACTGGCATTTCTATTTATGTGCTACTCTTTTCTTTTCTTTTTTTTTCTTGCGATTTTTTTCAAATATTTTTTTATATTTTTCTCTTTTGTAGCAGCACATAAGAAGAAAACACACCAAGTTTCAGATTTTTTGTGCAATGACGCGTCCTCTGGAATTTCTACAAGTTTGCCCTAAAATCAGAATAAATGTTTGGAAAATGAGAAGTCATATTTCCAAGCCGAATTTGGGAATTTTAAAAACAGCGAATCCAGCCAAGCCGGAAAGAATCGGATGCGAAATTTAATTTTGTGTGCTCTGAAAAAATGGGCCCGATTCGAGTTCCGAGGCGAAAGTTACGACTGTTTTAAGTTTGGACTCCGAATCAGGGTTTCTAGCGAGGTATTGGAAGGGTGGGGGAGGTTCGGTTTTGTGGATAGGGTCGGTTTTAGAGATAGGATCTATTTTGTGGATAGAGTCGGTTGTAGAGATAGGATCTATTTTGTGGATAGGGTCAATTTTAGAGATAGGATCTGTTTTGTGGATAGGGTCAGTTTTAGAGATAGGATCTGTTTTGTGGATAGGGTCGGTTTTAGAGATAGGATCTGTTTTGTAGATAGGGTTGGTTTTGTAGGATGGAAGCGGATGGACAGAATCAAACTGAACCAAAACAAATCTAAACCAGTAACCAAACTCAACCTAGAACACGAACTCAGAACTGCGGACTCTAAAACTGAATTGTGTAAAGGCTAAGGCGATGGTTTTAGGTCGGAATAAACTGATCATAATTATATTTTTTTGGCTTTTTATGGACTATGGGATGAAAGAAAACTAATCTAAAGGTAGGATTATACCTCACGGGCAACCTGGAAATCTGATACCAATTGATAGTAGACGCGGCCCGATCTTCCGTGAGATGCGATAATTTGATTGAATGGAGATCTCGATGTTGATGATCCAAGGCTCCGAGCGAACGGTTCCTCGCAATCACTACACCACGGCTCTGTTGGTTATCACCCGTGACACACGAATGACCTCGCCACGAAGGCTTATCCCTGCAAGCGCAATCAAGAACACAAGCAAGAACAGGAAAGCAACGCAACCAAAATTGTATTGATCACGGGATGGGGTCTCACAAACCGATGACGGCGACACTGTTCGATGACAAAATTGATCTAAGCAAAAACCCAAACCTAATGTGACGGCAGCTGCTGAATAAATAGAGTATTAGGGCATGCGTGACCCATGGACTCGCCCCTAATGGGCTCCGACGCGATACACGGCCCAACGGCCCAACAGACGGTGTCGCAGCACCAAAACAGAATCTGAACGCTGAATTGTTTCGACGATTCCCGTTGACTCTTGATGAATTTTAGGGTGGAACTAGTTGGGTTGGTTAGATAATATTTTTATCTTTCCAACCATATCAAGTCCGTCGTAATCGGAGTCCGGATGCATCTTGGGCGTCCATTTTAGTGCAGACTGGTCCTGTAACCCGAGATGGAGTCGCAGCCGAGTCGGACTTGATCGCCTTCCTGTTGTGGGCGCCCTTGCTGCTCCTCCTCAACACCTAGGCCTTTCCCAAGTCCTTGCTGGCCCTCTCCAAGGTTCCTTATCATAAAAACATCCATGGCCCCAAGCGTATGCTCTGAAACACAACTGACTAGGGTAGAACGTACCTGGAGAATTAGTTGTCGTGCACGCGATCGTGTTATTGGTCCATTCATTGTATGTATAGAAATGATGTCCTCATCACTTTGCCCCTCGCTTGTCCTGAGACATGGTCTCCCATTCCGGATATGGTGTGTTTAGTGTTACCTTACAAGGTTAAAACTCAATTCGAATTGTCTGCTTCTCGCAACTAATGAGACTGCTTGATCCATTGTACTGCATTGAGTAAGAAGTATAATGAGGTTTCATGATATAAATTGTTGCTTGCACTAAATGCTTGTTACCATGTGTGCTTAGAAGGATGCTAACCTAGTCTAAGGAATAATATATAGAACTTGAAAAGCTAAAACTGGTTTTAGACTCAGCTAGTGTGTTTGGCAAACCAAACTCCTTAGCTAAACAACTTCATGGTCTAGAGGTAGAGTAGACTCCTCACACTGGATAAATCTAGCTGAGTATTAGTATACTCAGCCTTGCTTGTCGCACCAAATTTTTTTGGTTTTCTGCAAGGCACGATTGATGGTTTGACTTGGCCCTCGACCCTGCCACCGGGTTGGATGGTTGAGTGGAATAATGCTACCTCTGCAGGAGAGGACCAACAGGAGTAGTGGCCAGGTTTCGCCATACTCCCATTTACCTTCATTAGTTTATCTCCATTGCATCAAAAACTATGGTTACTGTTTTAGAACTCCGATGTTGGAATAACTCTTAAGTACCCTTTTAAATTAGAGACCGTATCCAGTGCACATGTGTTGATGGTGCACAAAATACACATATTAAATCCTGCTCTTTCATGTAACATCCAATGGCTCACACGAATCCCACCTCTCTCTCACTGCTTTTTGCTAAAATCCCCTCCCACCTCTCTCGTACCTGCTCTCTATTTTTTTGCTTAAACCCCCTGGCTCCATCCTCGATGGTTCTTCCTAGAGACCAAGCAAACTGCGCCGTCAGTCAGCTTCCCTTGCTATCGCGGTGGGCCGGCATCTCCTCCAATGTTGTTGTGCTTTCTGGGAAGTGCATAATACCAGCTTCTGCAAGTGTCACAACATGTCGCTGGGAGAGCAGAGAGAGTTGTTGAGTGGGGGGGAAGCAGGCAGAGCTGCTAAGTGGGGGAAATAGAGAGAGTGTCTGAGTGCAGGGTTCAATTAAAACATGTCAAATTTAACAGTATCCATGGCACAATCAAAACATGGCAATCTGAAATCTGCACCACCAAATAAACTAACCATACATAACATGAACTATATTTAGGTGCCATTCTTGGCAATTTTGCTCTTTCGTGGCTTTGGTAATTCTTTGGCTCTCTTGATTCTTTTACTCCTTCCCTTCGAAAGAACATTGGTTGGTGGATGGATTTCAATCTCTTGTGGAATTGTGCAACCAATAAAGGACTCATATTCTTGTCGACGAGCTTGTACTGTGGTAGGCACAATTTGACCAAACGAAGTCTCTATGATCTTCACACTTGAAAGCAAGAAATACATGCCTTCTTTTGAATTCTTCTCTCTTTGAATCAAATCTTCAACCTTGTTCCTCACCGCTGATATATTTTTCCTCCTTTCCACCTCATTAGGATCTTTGGGCTTTTCCTCTAATAAATTTCCTTCGTCGTCAAACACAATCCCTCTAAAGTCACATGTTAAAAAATGGTCAGGTAGGATGTACTATTGTAATGATTCAAAGAAGAAATACAAAACATATTTATTTTTACCTCTTGCATCTTGTCTCCCATCTCTTCAAAACAAATGACAAAGGAAGTTCATAAATCTTTTCACCTCTCAATGTTAGAATAATATGGCGGCATGGAATTCCTATCCTCTCAAAAACTTTGCAGGAGCAACTTCCAAACATGTTTGACGCACACCATTGAACCATACGATCCCTCATGGACCCATCATTGATTATAAGAATCTTGATACCCTCTTGTTGCATAATGCCTACCACAATACAGTGGTCCCTAGCAGCAATCACTTCGTTTTGGAAATATTTAAACACAGCCTGTGTGTAGAATATGCTTCCTTGCTTCTCAATAATCCATGGTGTACTCAATAGACATGTGTTATGAATACTAGTGTGATCTGCCTTCAACTCCTCATGTCGTTGGCATTCCAAGGCCGTATCAAATCGAAGCCAAAACTCAACAAAACTTAATTTGCGATGTATAAAGCGATTGAAGAATGAATTCACACTTTCGGATCTTGAGGTGGTTCTAAGGAGTCCTGCAAGGGGTACATCCATAAAGTATGTTGGAATCCATGACTTACGAATCTGGTACCTATTAGCCAACCATTGATTCCCCTGAAGACCATTACCAACTATCAGAGCATCCCACAACATCTCAAATTCTTCTCCAGTCTCTGAACCCCATACACACTCATTCAAATCTCTCCAAAACTGTTCATCTTTGTTTGTTGGAGCCCCAACCTTCTCCGGCATCTTCTCCATAATGTGCCACATGCAAAACCTATGAACTGTATCTGGAAAAATGGAAGCAATAGCTGATTTCATACTAGCATCTTCATCTGTTACAATAAGCCTCGGGGATTTTCCTCCCATCGTCGAAAGGAAAGTTTGAAACATCCATTTATATGATTCAATCTTCTCATTTACTAGAAAAGCAGCTCCAAAGAAGACACTTTGCATATGATTGTTGATGCCGGTAAAGGGCTGAAACTTCATATTATATTGGTTTGTGCTATATGTTGCATCAAAAGTGACCACATCACCAAAATGACTATAATTTTTTCTACTTGTAGCATCAGCCCAGAAAATGTAGACCAACTTTCCCTGGTCATCCACAACAAAATCATAGAAAAAGGCGTGATTTGCCTCTTTTTTTCTGCCCATCTGTGCAACAAATAATTCAGCATCTGCATTCTTAATTTTCTCCCTAAGTCCTCGATAGTAATTTTGAAGATCTCTCTTCATGCATCCAATGTTATTGAATCCATCACTAACTTGTAGAAGTCTATATGCTTGCGATGTACCTATACTTGCTTTGTGGCACGTAAATAAGGTTGTCTTGACTCTTTCACTGATTGAGATGTTTGATCGAAGAAAGGGAACTTTATCAGGCGAGACTAAACCATGATTATGTTGCTCAACCATAGAAGCAATATGGTACCTTTTATCTGAACCCAACTTCACATATATTTGTGCATTGCATCCACATCTTGTCTCCGGTCGCATCTTTGCAGTTTTGTTATCTTTTACAATAGAAGCAATAACATCTACTTTAGCATTTTTCTTCGAGAAACCTTGCCTGGTACACAAGAACATCTTATTCTCAACCACACCGACCACCTTGTTTTGAGCTCCTACTCGTACAGCAAAACCAGCTTCATGAGCGTATATCTTATAAAATTCCTCCACTGCATCTAGAGAATCAAACGGCATTCCAACTTTTGGCTTGAATACATCATCACATTTAGGTACAAACGTCGAGTACTGCAATGGCATAAATAATTTATACCGGATCAAATGATTTGATCATTCTAACCATCAAATAATTAATTTGTACTGTAATGACTCATCGTTGCTGCAAAGATTGGACTTTTTTGGCGTACTACATCCTCTCCTAAACTGAGAAGGACCACCAGATGATGACGACGGTTGTGTGGACAGAACATGAATAGAGGCCGACGCCGCCACAACCATTTTATCGTTGCTGCCATGGACACCCAGCACCTCCATGGAGCTCGAAGTGTTACTTCCTGCCGCACGAACAGACGCCAACGACACCGCAGCCATGACATAACTGCTGCCACAGACGGGCAGCACCTCCATGGCACTTGAACCACAACATCCTGTCTCCGTTGCGTCGTGCGCAGAGATGTCAGGGACCAAGGCAGCCTCCAGGGCGCTGCTTCTGGGGTCTACCATGGCATTGAGCAGCTCTAGGAAGTCGCCGCCATGGAGGTGTGGTGAAGGTCCATCCATGGCGATCGTGCTTAGGGAGGGAGACGAGCAATCATGCTTAGGGAGGGAGCTGAGGGATACGAGAAATCAGGGAGACGAACATTTCATCTGGGTTTTTTAGTAAAAGAACACGGGCAGGTACGAGAGAGGTGGGAGGGGATTTTAGCAAAAAAGCAGTGAGAGAGAGTTGGGATACGTGTGAGCCATTGAATCTTAGATAGAAGAGCAGGATTTAATATGTGTATTTTGTGCACCGTCAACCCATGTACACTGGATACGGTCTCTTTAAATTATGGTATTATGCTTTATTGTATTTATCTGTGACTCACCTTCGAATGAGCAAGTAGTATTCGATCCTCGTTAAGTGGTCTTATCAGACTAGATTCAACACACTGGCAGTTTATTCTGATTTAAGTGTGTCGTTGCCTCTAAAGCAAGACTTGGACACTTAAGCTAGAATAATCTGGATGGTTCCGCCACATATTTGGGATAATTATTGCTTTCACTCAGCTCTAGGACGTTCTCCATTTCAAGCATTGTATGGCTATGAACCCAATGTGGGTATCTTACTGCAATTTGCACCACATCCGGACTCGGAAGCTAGGAACTGGGTCAAGGACAGGCAGAATCTTATGCTAACACTGTAGGAACATTTGGCGAAGGCCTAGAATCGCATGAAGCAAAATGTTGGTCGTCGCCGTATCAATCGACAGTTTCATGTGGGTGAAAAGGTTCTCCTGAAATTGCAACCGTATGCCCAGACTTCAGTTGTCAACAGGTCGTTTCCACAACTTGCCTTCAAATACTTTGGCCCGTTTGAAGTCATCCAAAGGGTTGGTGTAACACCTTAAATCCATCCATTTAAAATAATCTAATTTAATTCATTTTCATTAGGAAGGAAAACATTTTCGAATAATTAAAGTGGTGATATAACTGAGTTTAACAAATTTTTGATGATTGAAATCTACCAAATGATTGATGCATTCAATATCGGTTCATGATTTCTTTGTATGTTAATGAATTGCAACACCTTTATTTTAATTTATCCTCTTGGCGAAGCCCAATTTATTCGAATAATAAAAACTATCCAAAGCTTATTTTAATGTATTTTATTTATTAAAATATTTTTATTGGATTTATTATACTTTTTTGAATATTTAATTATAGTTATTTATGAACAACCTAATCTAAAAAAAGAAAGGAGAATGAATTTTCGAAATTAAAATAAAGAAAAAAATGTTGAACGCACGCTCACCACCAGGCCACATTCGGCCAAAGTCAAGGCCCAGCCACCCTCTCACGTTCATCTTCCTATCTCTATGATGGGTGGACCCCACCCGTCATATCTATCTCCCACCGTTCATTTCTTTTCCCACAGCCTCCGTTCACTCGTGCAAGGAAATGAAGCCGCCGCACGCCAAGTGTTCGCTCGCGCCGGCCGGACGTCTCCGCAGCGCCGCCCTCACCTTCCAGCACAGTGGAGCATCGCACTGTCATGCCGCCACCGCATGCTAACTCGCCCATCAGTTTTCATATAGCACTAGGTGGGTGCTCATGCGTTGCAACGGAAATATATCATCAGCACAGAGAACACAGCTCCTACCAATCTAGTATCAAAAGTCTCGACGATCATGAGTTCTGTCGCTGCCCCCAGGCAGCAGCCGCCGCCAGCATCAGGCGGCCCCAGCAACGTCCAGCGTGCTGGTCGCAGCCCCTGCTTCGTCGGGAGCCATGATGTTTCGCCGATACTCTCCCAAATACCCAGACCCTTTGCCGGGCAGCACCACTGGGGGCATTGGCGGCCCCGCAGCCAATGGTACGTTGTACGACATGATAGACGGGCTGCTTTCCTAAGAGCGCAGCAGCCTGCTGCCCCACGTAAATGGACAAAAAAAGTTATTGCTACAAACTCATGATCACCTAGACAAACAAAAAAAAATGTAAATGATATATAAAGTTGTTATTATGAGTAAGTTAGAAAGCACTACAAAAATACGACAACCCCATGAGGCCATGATGCACAATAACAGAGATCCACTATGCATAAAACTCCCAAGTGAACAACAACTGTGATGAATCTACTACTAACGCTAGAGCTGTCAATGCTCCCCTGTGCACCATTTGCTTGTCATTCTAGAATATGAACATGAGTAGTTAGCATTATTTACTAACCATGATAACAAATACATTTGAAGCAACCTGAAACCTAATTCAACACAAGTAATTGCGTACCTAAAGAAGAACAAGTAATTTATTCACGAGAATTCCATCCTGGTAAGGCGTCAAAATTTCTGGTGTACAATTCTCACTAAAATTCAAAATCGCTGAAACAGCATGTGCTTATAAACAAGAGCAATACAGGTCAAAATAGATTGCCAGGTCCTAAGATGTATGACATGAACATGTAATCATGTATAGTAGAATATAGGCATACAAATTCACCATATCAACTTGGAAAGAAGGGTATGGTCCAATTAAATGGAAGGTCCATAAGTTCAGGCACAAAAGTATCCCTTACAGGAGAGGATGAAGTAATATTTCAATGTGAGGTAGCAAATTCTCAAGTCTATCTGCTAGAACATAAAAGATGCTACTGACATAGATAACAAAAGTGCTAATTGTAGATCTTGGTTTATGTATGCATTTGTCAATTTTTTTATCCAAGTGTTTACTATTCCATGCCACCGTTGTTTCTTTGAAACTTCATAGATTTTCTTAGTGTTATTTTCCCAATTATCTCCCCCTTCTTTGTTGTTGTTGATATGTGGCACCCAAAATTGTACAGCATCCAAGTGGAGAGAGAATAATGGTCATCATGTTGATTATGATCAACGGCCTGATATCTTTAGGTTGGTTATATTCTCATTAGCTGCAGTTTCCATTAATAAATGGTCTTCGTTAACCTATCCTCTTGTTTCTTTTTGCAGTGGAACAATTAGATATGCGAGTGTCCATGCCCATTTGGGGAGCACTGGTAGTAGGAGGGATGATTTAGAGTTACTGGCATACACCCTTATTTTCTTGATAAGAGGAAGATTACCTTGGCAAGGCTACCAGGTAGGTTTTGATACGACTCAACATTATGGTATTCTTCTGGAACGCCTGTCAGCCTGCAACAATGTTTGTAGGGAGATACCAAGAGTTTCCTTGTTTGCAAGAAGAAAATGGCTACAACTCCGGAGATGCTTTGTTGTTATTGTCCAACTCCATTCAAACAATTTTTTGAGATTGTCACAAATATGAAATTTGACGAAGAGCCAAATTATGCCAAGCTTATCTCTCTTTTTGATGGTTTGATTGAAGCGCCTGCTTCGAGACAAATCGGAACTGATGGGGCTCTCAAGGTCTGTACTAAAAATAATACTGCGAGTGTCCATGCTCATTTGGGGCGCACTGGTAGTAGGAGGGATGATTTAGAGTTACTGGTATACACCCTTATTTTCCTGATAAGAGGAAGATTACCTTGGTAAGGCTACCAGGTAGGTTTTAATACGACTCAACATTATGGTATTCTTCTGGAACGCATGTCAGCCTACAACAATGTTTGTAGGGAGATACCAAGAGTTTCCTTGTTTGCAAGAAGAAAATGGCTGCAACTCTGGAGATGCTTTGTTGTTATTGTCCAGCTCAATTCAAACAGTTTCTTGAGATTGTCACAAATATGAAATTTGACGAAGAGCCAAATTATGCCAAGCTTATCTCTCTTTTTGATGGTTTGATTGAAGCGCCTGCTTCGAAACAAATCAGAACTGATGGGCTCTCAAGGTCTGTACTAACTATTCCCTCTCTTCATATATAGTTAGATTTCTCTGTGCTTATCTTTATTTGTTTATGTACTATAGGTTGGACAGAAACGTGGAAGATTGCTTGCAGATCTAGAAGAAGATGAACAACCTAAAAAGAAGGTTAGATTAGGGAACCCAGTGGCTCAATGGATTTCAGTTTATAATGCTAGGCGGCCCATGAAGCAGAGGTAGTTACAATATATTTAATTATATCAGATGCTACAATGCATGATAGTTTTGTTATTGAAAGGGAAATAGGCTTACACCTTTTCCTAATTGATTTTGGTGGTTGAATTGTCCAACACAAATAATTGGACTAACTAGTTTGTTCTAGATTATAAGTTTTACAGGTGCCAAAGGTTCACAATAAACCAATAAAAAGACCAAGAAAGGATTCAAACAAAGAGAGCAAAAGACAACCGAAGTGTGCCCTGGTCTGGCGCACCGGACTGTCTGGTGTGCCACCGGACAGTGTCTGGTGCACCAGGGAACCAGACTCCGAACTATTCACCTTCGGGAATTCTGGAGACCGCTTCGCTATAATTCACCGGACTGTCCGGTGTGCCAACGGAGTAACGGCTACTACAGCGCCAACGGTCGCCTGCAACAGCAATAAATGCGCTACAGTGCGCGCAGAAGTCAGGCACGCGCCAGAAGGCGCACCGGACAGTCTACAGGACCTGTCTGGTGCACCACCGGACTGTCCGGTGCCCCAGATGTCAGAAGCTCCAACGGTCAGAATCCAACGACCGGGTGACGTGGCTGGCACACCGGACAGTGTCCGGTGCGCCATTCGACAACAGCCTCCACCAAACGGCTAGTTTGGTGGTTGGGGCTACAAATACCCCCAACCACCCACCATTCATTGGATCCAAGTTTTCAGACTTCCTACACCTTACAAGAGCTATAACATTCCAATCAAATAGCGACTAGTGAGAGAGTGACTTGTGTTCATTTGAGCTCTTGCGCTTGGATTGCTTTTCTTTCTCATTCTTTCTTGTGATCAACTCAATTGTAACCGAGGCAAGAGACACCAATTGTGTGGTGGTCCTTGCGGGGACTTAGTGTCCCGTTTGATTGAGAAGAGAAGCTCAATCGGTCTAAGTGACCGTTTGAGAGAGGGAAAGGGTTGAAAGAGACCCGGTCTTTGTGACCACCTCAATGGTGAGTAGGTTTGCAAGAACCGAACCTCGGTAAAACAAATCATCGTGTCTCACTCTTTATTTGCTTGCGATTTGTTTTTCATCCTCTCTCTCTCGGATTCGTTTTTATTTCTAACGCTAACCCCGGCTTGTAGTTGTGCTTAAGTTTGTAAATTTCAGATTCGCCCTATTCACCCCCCTCTAGGCGACTTTCAATTGGTATCAGAGCCCAGTGCTTCATTAGAGCCTAACCGCTCGAAGTGATGTCGGGAGATCACGCCAAGAGGGAGATCGGGACCGGCGACAAGTCCGCAAGCTCGGGGAGAACGCACTCAAGGGTGTCCGCCCACAAGCACAAGGAGGAATCCTCTTCCTCCATCAAGTCCCAACGGAAGGGTGACAAGAATAAGAAGATGAAGAAGGTGGCTTACTACGAGACCGACTCTTCGTCACCTTCTACCTCCGGCTCGGAATCGGCATCCGTCACTTCTAAGCGCCATGAGCGCAAGAAGTATAGTAAGATGCCCCTTCACTATCCTCGTATTTCAAAACACACTCCATTACTTTCCATCCCATTAGGCAAACCACCTATGCTTGAAGGTGAAGATTATTCTATGTGGAGTGATAAAATGAGGCATCACCTAACCTCACTCCACAAAAGCATATGGGATATTGTTGAGTATGGAGCGCAGATACAGAAGAAGGGAGACAAGGATTACGACTCGGAGGAGGTGGAACAAATCCAACACTTCAACTCCCAAGCCACCACTATATTCCTCGTCTCTCTAAGTCGAGAGGAGTATAACAAGGTGCAAAGGTTGAAGAGCGCAAAGGAAATTTGGGACGTGCTCAAGACCGCGCACAAAGGAGACAAGGTGACCAAGATCACCAAGCAGGAGACGATCGAGGGGGAGCTCGGTCGCTTCATGCTTCACCAAGGGGAGGAGCCACAAGCGATGTACAACCGGGTCAAGACCTTGGTGAACCAAGTGTGCAACCTCGGGAGCACCAAATGGGATGACCATGAAATGGTCAAGGTTATTCTTAGATCACTCATTTTCTTAAACCCTACGCAAGTTCAATTAATTCGTGGTGATCCTAGATACACACTAATGTCTCCCGAGGAAGTAATAGGAAAATTTGTGAGCTTTGAGTTGATGATCAAAGGCTCCAAAAAAATCATCGAGCAAGGCGCCTCCTCCACACCCGATGTGCAACCCGTGGCATTCAAGGCAACGGAGGAGAAGAAAGAAAACTCTACACCAAGTAGAGTCCCCATCGACGCCTCTAAGCTCGACAATGAGGAAATGGCACTCATCATCAAGAGCTTTCGCTAAATCCTCAAGGAAAGGAGGGGGAAGGACTACAAGCCCCACTCCAAGAAAGTTTGCTACAAGTGTGGTAAGCCCGGTCATTTTATTGCAAAATGTCCATTATCTAGTGATAGTGACAGGGGCGACGACAAGAAAGGAAAGAGAAGAGAAAAGAAGAAGTACTACAAGAAAAAGGGCGGCGATGCCCATGTTTGCCGGGAGTGGGACTCCGACGAGAGCTCCACTGACCTCCTCCGACGAGGACGCCGCAAACATCGTCGTCACCAAGGGCCTTCTCTTCCACAACGTCGGCCACAAGTGCCTCATGGCAAAGGACGACAAAAGGAAGAAGGTAAAATCAAGATCCTCCACCAAATATGCATCCTCTAGTGATGAAGATAATTCTAGTGATGAGGAGGATAACTTGCTTACTCTTTTTGCCAATCTTAACATGCAACAAAAGGAGAAATTAAATGAACTAATTAGTGCTATTCATGAGAAGGATGAACTCTTGGACACCCAAGAGGACTTCCTAATTAAAGAAAACAAAAAGCATGTTAAGATTAAAAATGCTTATGCTCCGGAGGTAGAAAAATGTGAAAAATTATCTAGTGAGCTAAGCACTTTCCATGATGTTGTTTCCAACCTTAGAAATGAGAATGCTAGACTAATTGCTAAGGTTGAAAACTCAAATGTTAGTGATGATTCTCTTGTCAAACTTTGAAATGATAATGCTAATGTTGGGGACTTGTTCTCAAATGCTATGAATTAAGAACAAGGCAACATAGAATGTTAAATGTTAAAGCCCTTCGTCCGCTGAAGCATTATTTCCCCAAGGATTTAATGAGCTTCGGACGAAGGTTTTGGATGATATATCACGAAGGTCACACCTTCGTGTTCAGAGATAAAACAATGTGAAATGAAATATAGAATATAAAGTGTTATAGAATACCAAGAATAAATAACATTATTCACTTATTTTATAATATAAACTGAAATATTAAAACATAATATTTAGGTACATTTATACCTTCGCCTTGGCAGAAAACAATAATTCCAGAGTAATGCGTTAGCAATTACAAGATTTCGTGAACAGTAAAGGAGTACTGTTCACTATTTATAGGCACAGGACGCAGCCTGTAAGAAATTACAATCATGCCCCTTACAAAAGATTACAATTATGACTCAGACCCTTATGGACTAAAAAGTCATTCCATCTTTAAGTCGGTTCGATCCTTCATCTTCGGATTTGTTATAATATCGAAGCTTCATGAGCGGTAGCTTCGGTACCACGTATAAACAGATTTGCCGAAGGTGTTTCTTCCTGCAGGACCTTCGGCGACGAAGCACGGTCCCAACAGTAGCCCCTTCGCAGTGCTAGATCGTTTTTCGTAACGAGCTTGATCCGTGAAAAAGTCTCTTAGGCTTCGGGAAGCCGAAGGTCCGAAAAACACCTTCCCTGAGCTCGTTGCCGGGAAACGATACAATTTCCGAGCGCGGAGCGGTCCCACCATGCAGGTTCACCTTCTCGGGTTTTGTGGCCCACCGTTCAGTGGGTGCGAGCGACATTTTGTCCGGTGTAAAAGACTTGACGATTCACCTTCTTACCTGCAGCACTATATAAACAGACGGGTAGGTGTGAAGTTACCACAGCATTCATTGCTATTGCACTGTTTTGCTGCCAAAAATTTAACCATAGCCGAAGCTTGACTTTTGCATACGAACGAAGCACCACTTCGGATTCTGCTTCGTCACAAGAAGAGCTTCGGAAAAAAGGTTATTAATTTCCAAAAAACTTCAAGAAATTCATAATCAAATGGCCAGAGTGCGCTCCACTGCCAGGGTTGAGCGTGATGGAGATGAGACCGAAGCCACTGAAACTGTTCCGATTTCCGAAGCAATGAGGCGTTCTGGGCTGGTTTCATCAGAGCACACACCTGCTGCCGAAGCAACACAAGCTGATGTTGAAGAAATTGGTTCCGAAGATGATTACAGCTGCGTGATGCCAAGTAAACCTAGTCATCTGGACTTTGGAAAGTCCACCATCTCTGAAGCTAATCTTCTTAAAATGATGAAGTTGGGTTATTTTAGTGAAGCCAAGAAGGAATTAATTCATTTTGGTGGAGAAGAAACTATCCCAAAGCCAAGAAAGGATGAGGTAGTAGTCTTCAAAAGTTTTCTTAAAGCTGGTTTAAGATTCCCCCTAAACAAGATGATTGCTGTTGTACTAAAGAAATTTGGGATTTACCTTCATCAGCTGACCCCTAATGCTATCGTTAGGTTAAGTGTTTATATTTGGGCCCTTCGTAGCCAGGGAGTGGAACCGTTCGGTGAGGGTTTCTGCCGAGTTCATGAATTACACTACCAGACTAAAGCCAGAGGAGATGGTCTGCACGAGAATTTTGGCTGCTACAACTTTGCTTATCGCAAGACTACGAAGTTTCCAGTGATAAGCTACCGAAGCAAATGGCCAGCCGGATGGAAGTCTGAATGGTTTTATGTTAAAGTTGATGAAGATGAAGATAAATTGGTCCAGAGTCCGCTAGAACTGACCTTCGGAGAGACAAGGCCCCGATGCAACATGATAATGGGGAGCCCGAGTCAGATTGCTTTGGCTGAATTTCGAGTGATTTCAGATCATATTGGCACTAGAGACTTAGTGCAGGAATTTTTGGCTTTTAGAGTGTTCCCAACGCTGAGGGAGTGGGAGATGCCGAAGCTAGAGGTAGAAAAGAAGAAGGGAGAACTTGTTCGATTGCCTTATCACTACAAGTTTAAAAAACATTTTAAAGCACCCTGCCAAGAGTGGTTGGACACAATTGAGGTTATGTGCAACGAGATCCTCGGCAACTACTCTAAGAAAGAAGATCAGTTAATGACTGCGGTATTCGGCACTCGTCCGAAACGAAGATTGAATCGGGTGTTGGATGCCTTGAATTTTGATTACCCTGACTATGAGCAACTGGGAGGAGATGCCGAAGGCCAGAAAAGAAAAAGGATTGCCAGCGTCCTTGACAAAGAAGGTACCAAATTGGCTAAAAAGGACAAAGAAATTTCTGAGAAAAGAAAACTAAGCCCTGAGCCGAAGATAGCTGCTCCAAAGAAAAGAAAAGCTGCATCCCCGAAACCAAAGACGTCAGGCCAAGAGGAAGAAGCTCCTGCAACACCTTCTGCTGCCGAAGTGGAAGAGATTCTAAAGGTAATGACTGAACCTTTGCCTATCAAGCTAAGTCCGTTGGCGCCAGAACTAACGAAGTTTTTCAGAAGGAAAAAGAACCTTCGGCAACAGAAAGTCCCGCTAAGCTGAAAAAACGGAGAATTATCCAAGTGGCCGATGTCATTCATCAGACACCGCCGCCGACATCAGCGTCAAAAACACCATTTATTGAAAGCGCTGGCACTGCCGAAACCACAGCCACCGGAGCCGAAGCCACTTGAGCCGAAGATGCCGAAACCAAGACCGCCGAAGATCCTAATCTAGAAACCACACTTGGTGATATTGATAATATGCTTCTAAAAATGGCTGAGGAAGAAGCTGCTGCGGCCGCGGTGGACACAACAATTGAGAAAGGAAAATAGCAAATTGAAGATACTTTGGAAGAGGAAAACTTCAATTTTCAAGATATACTAGGGCAAGAGTTATCATAAACTGAAAAAGAAGAGCTGAAGAAATATGTCGTATCCTGTGGGTACAAACCAGGTGCTCTGCTGTTTGGCGGAGTTAATGAAGGAAAACTGAGATGCCTTCGGAATCGAACCGAGGCCAAGGTCGTTAGGACTTTCTCGAAGAATGTTGGCTTGCCGAAGATTGAGGCGGACCTCTGCAGGTACCAGCGACAGCATATCGCCGGTAGCTTGTTCTACGCTAATTTTAAGGTAAAACTCTTAACTTTTTATTATTTTTTGAATTAAGATGTTTTCTGACGAAAATTGTTTTGCCAGAGTATATTACTAAGTAAAGTGCTGAGGATGCAACAAGATCTTGAAGACGAGAAAAACGAAGCTACCATCAAAGATCTAGAAAATAAAGTCGAAAGTTACGAAGCTGCTTTGAAGAAAAAGGACTTCGTCATTCAAGACCTTGAAAATAAAGTTAAAGATCACGAAGCTGCCTTAGAGA
Organism: Zea mays; assembly: GCF_902167145.1. Classification (NCBI taxonomy): domain Eukaryota; kingdom Viridiplantae; phylum Streptophyta; class Magnoliopsida; order Poales; family Poaceae; genus Zea; species Zea mays. The sequence continues at coordinate 66,228,679 of NC_050104.1, read as the reverse complement.
AGAAGGACTTCGTCATTCACTCTATGGAAGGTTCACTGGCTGAAGCTCAAGCCAAAATTGACAAATAAAATAGCGAATTGATGGAGGAAGAGGATTCCTCCTTGTATTTGTTGCCAGACTGTCTCGACGGAGTCCTCCCCGAGCTTGCAGACTTGTCGCTGGTCATTATCTCCCTCTTGGCGTGCTCTCCTGACATCACTTCGAGTTGTTAAACTCTAATAAAGCACCGGGCTCTCATACCAATTGAAAGTCGCCTAGAGGGGGGTGAATAGGCGAAACCTAAAATTTATAACTTTAAACACGCGCTAAGGTTGGGGGTTAACGTTAGAGTTAAACTCAAGTCGCAAAGAGAGGGAAAACAAATCAACCGAGAAATAAGGCGAGTGAACACGGTGATTTGTTTCACCGAGATTCGGTTCCAAAGAACCTAGTCCCCGTTGAAGAGGTCACAAAGACCGGGTCTATTTAAACCCTTTCCCTTTGTCAAACGGTCACTTAGACCGAGTGAGCCTTCTTCCTTAATCTCACGGGTCACTAAGACCCACAAGGACCACCACACACTTGGTGTCTCTTGCAAGCTTTACAAAACACTTGGAGGATTTAGAAAGAGATGAAGAAAGCACGATTGCAAAAGCCAAGCAACAAGAGCGACAAATAACACATGGATCACTCTCTCTTAAGTCACTAATCACTAATGATCACTTGTCTCAATAGTGTAACTTGGAGAGATTGAAGCTTTGTGTAACACTATAAAAACCATCAACTAAAAATAATGAATTTAGTTATTATGGAAATTAGGGTAATAATTTTTTTATTTAAGTGTTTGTTATTTATTTGCATTTTAAATCATTTTTTATTTCGCATGATTGATTATTGGATATTTAATTGCAATTCTTCTTAAAGGAAAAATCCTAGTAAATAACATAATAATTAAATAATATAATAATTATTAGTATAAAAATTAAATATTTTATTTATAAATAGTTTTGGCTTAATTATTATGATTTTTTGAGTTATTTAAAAATGTATTTCAAATTTTGAAAAAAAAGAAGAAAAAAAGAAACCCTCCCTAACCCTAGGCCCACTAGGGGCCCAACTAAACCCCAGTCGCGCCCTGGCTTCTCCCTGCCCACGCCGCCGCCACCCCTGTGCTTCCCTCTCCCTCCCCTATTCTCTCTCCTCTCATCTCTCACCCCTGCACCCACGCGCGCGCCGCCAGGGGCTCCTACAGCCGCCTATCCGCTCCCCGCGCGCCCGGTCGCGTGCCCCGCGCCCCTACACCCACAGCCCCACGCGACCGCGCCCTGCTACCCCGACGCCACGACGCCCAGGCGACCCGGCCAAGCCAACCGCGCCGACGAGCCCCGACGTCCGATCCGACCGACACCGCGTGTCCTGTGCCCCGAAGCAGCCTAAGCGTCGCGCCCCTTGGCGTCTGCACCCCCATTCAAGTTGTGGCTGTCGTTACTGCCGTTTCCCCCTTCCTCTTCCTCCCCCACTCCCCTCCCTAACTCTCCACTGGTAATGGCAACACCATTATTGACGTTGATAGCGCCGACGACCTCCGTTTCTCTTCCCCAGCACCCTCTCTGCTCCCATCTCCCCGCTATAAAACCAAGCACCGAGCCCTCATGGATCCGTCCCTCGGCCCCGAGCTTGCTCCCCACGTCTCTTCCTCGCTGCTCGTCGCACCGCTGATCGTCGCCATCGCCGGAGCTGCCTGCCGTCAAGGATAGCCGGTGTCCTTGACGCCGTGCCCGCGTCGACTCCCCTGCTCCTGCTCGCCAAACTCCCGCCAACCCCTCCCTGCTCACCCATCGTTCTGCGCAAAGGAAATAGAGAAAGGTAGAAGATGAACACGATTATTCTAGCTAGCCCCTGTTACTATGTAAAAATTATTTAGACAAATTTTTCCAGCTCCAAAAGGTAGTGAAAATAAGCCCCTGTGATTTTATGTGCTATCACGATCTAATTTCTGTATTGTTAGGTAATTTTGGTTGTATATTTTTTAGTTGTAAATCATACTAAACGATTAATTTCATGTGTGTGTGATAATCTATTTTAATTAATGCATGCTATCTTTCACATTTGTGTATCTTAATTTGGTTATGTCTGTTGAGAATTAATTTAAATACAGATTTCTGGAGTGAAGCATTAAGAGATAGGTAGACCACATATTTATAACAAAAGCACTGGATGAATAATTCTACGGTTATCTATGCTCGGGATGAACTGTAGATTTTTAGTCAAACTGTATGTGTTCGTATGTGCGATTATACACAAATTGCTTATTCACTAGTCATGCTAGAGTCTCGATTAATAAAATAATATAGCGACTATGACCACTGTAAACTAAATAGTAGAATTAAATTGGTAGGTTAATTTAGTTCTCTTAAATATCAAGGTTATGTGACTTTTTAAATAATATTGTAACGTCTACTATAATTTTCTTTTAGAAAGAAATAATAAAATATACCCCACATACTATCCGGTAGAAATAATTGATTAGCTAATTAAACTAACTCCATAGAGTTTGGTTTAGCGCTATATCTATATTAATGAATTTATATAGTACACTTCCATAGTCAAATTTGCCACATAGATCTCTCTAGTGAATTATGCAAACAAAATAAATAGTATGTCGTAGCAAATGAGATGATCGTTGATGTGTTTTATTTTATATTATAGTTACAAATTAAGTTTTCTTTTTGGAATGTTTTTCTTTTACATGTATAATTTGTAAAGCGTATGTTTCATTGTTTGTTGAATGGTGTATGTTTATTTATTGGTGTATGTTTTCTCTTTGTATGGCAACGTACGACGTTATTAGAAGCTGATTGTGTGGTAGAGGATTCGAATTTGTTTGAGGATGAACCGCAGGACACTTTTGAGCAAGGCAAGTGGATTCTCCCTCTGCATATTCTATTTGTACCCAATTAATCCGTATAATAATGTTTATTTTTTGGATATACTGCATAATTTGATGGGATTTCCCTAATTAAGGATTTCCAATATTTACCAACTGTATTCCTTGATTACCCTAGGGAAAATATTATGCTTTGTAAATTTGTGCTACCACTCAACTTAATAATTTTGATGTCACTCATTAATTGATATTAATGTTCCGAAATTAAAATTGGCATTATGATATTAACCCGATGGTTAAACAAGATTATTTTATATTAATTGGAACATGGAGTGACCACCCAGGATAACAGTGCAACCACGAGTGCTATCATGGCTCTGGCTTTGGTAATTAGCTTTATATGCTTAGTACCTAGCAACCTTACCTGAAATATGGGCAAGAGGGGGAGCGGCAGTGGTGGCAGCTCACGTTAACATGGGGACATATTCTTGGCTAAGGTATCTCGCCCAGAGGACCTCCACACCGACTTGGAAACCTTAGCGGGTTGCTTCGTAGTAAATGTATTTTGTGAAAGCCTCATAATAGATCCCTAGCCATTCACCTTGGTAGTGTTTACGGGTCCGATCAACCTAGGCTAGATGGGATACATGGCTTGTGGGTAAATTTGTACCACATCTGCAGAGTGTAAAACTGATATATCAGTCGTGCTCCCAGTTAAGAGCAGCCTGGACTCCTCACATGATAATTGAACTTAAAGATGGACAATAAATCGAGATTCGATGATCTACCAATGGTTTGCTTAAGTGGTTTCACTTAAGTTTGATATACTAATATTCCTTTGTTTAAATGGGATACTTGGGATTCACACTTATTAGTAAGACAGATGTTGTTAATAAAATGTTGACCCACTAAAATGCTTACTGCTCAACCTTAGCCTCACCTTGTTAAACTAGCATTAATTTTTCCCCCACTTGCTGAGCCCCGACCATAAGTGAGCTCACCCTTGCTAATATTTTGATCAGAGGGTGATGCTGGGGACTTTGATGGAGATTTCGACGATGAATTCTAAGTCTAACGATGCGCCGTTCATCTTCCTGTGGGAGATTGCCCATGTTATTTAATTCCGCCTTATTTGATGTGATACTTGTTAAAGATACAATGGTTCAGATGATGTCATAAAGTATTCTACTCACTTTACGCCTTTATTGCATTGTCTTTTCATATATTACACTTGTGAGGTCAACATATGTGTGGAAATGGATCATGGCACACATATGCTATGCGCTCGGTTCTGCCCCTGGAACCGGGTGTGACACTTTGATTGTGTCTTCGAATGGATTGCTAGCTCTTGTATTGAATGTGAAGGATTGGAATGCTTGGGTTTGTGGTGGTTGGGGGGTATTTATAGCCCTCAACCACCAAAGTAGATGTTGGGGAGGCTGTTGTCGATGGGCGCACCGGACAGTCCGGTGCGCCACCGGACAGGCACTGTAGGCTGTCCGGTGCGCCGCCACGTTACCCGACCGTTAGGGTCTTGTCGGTGTTTGGAGTCTGACCGCGCACCCGGGGTTACCCTTCGTGGTGCTTTTGGGTAGGACGGTGCTATTGAATGTAACTCAATGGTTCGTGCGAGATGCACGAGGGATGACAGATGGTTTTCTACAGGTTCGGGCCGCTTTGAGATGCGTAACACCCTACTTCCTGGCGTGGATCTTTATGTGGTAGGTTACAAGGGAAGTCTCCGGTATGGAGAAAAGCTAGGCTAAGTAGATGGTTGATGAATCTGATGGGGTACCCCCTAGGCCTTATATACTTGACCGTGGGGCATTACATGCATGTACGATGACGATGTGTACCTAAGTAATAGTGAACTGACTGAACTTATCTTCCTATAATCCATCCGACTTATCCTTAGTCTGTTCCGTAATTCAAGGTCGTCCCACGCGGGAAGGTCGGATCGACACTGTGGATAATGTTTAAATCCATCGAACCGCCTGGGCCTAAGTCTGCTCCTCCCCTGCGTCTGCCCATCCCACCAGCAGTTCTCCCATGGCCCACGAAGGGATGGCCTTGCCAGACAATAGGCCCAAAACCTTTCGTGAGGCCTTCTTGCCTTCTAGTGGACCCGGGGGATATCCGTCCCCCACAAGCCCCCAATCTTTGAGTTGATTTTGAAATAATCAGGCCAAAGATTCTAGGTCCAGCATGCAATTCTGTGGCTTGATTTTCATTTTCGTGATCGGCGCTTCCAAAGGTGCACCTATTGAACGTTGCTTCTGAACTCTGAGTGACTCAGTAAAAACAGCCTTCAAAGGTCCTCCTTCGGTGCTTTGGAGATCAGCGTCTTGTCATCATATCGTGCTATGGAGGCCAGCTTTTGAAACTTTTGAGTAGGTCTTTGAAAACTAACCATTCAAAGGTCTTCATTTCATGCCTCAGAAATCGGCGCTCTGTCTTCAGCCTATGCTTTAGAAATTAGCATTCTGTCTTCTAGAGTTAAGAATCTATTGGGCGCACCAGAGGTGCACCCAATTGGTGTAGCCCCCGAGCTTTGAGTGGATTTTTGAAAATAACCCACTCAAAGATCTTCATCTTATGCTTTAGAAATCAGCATTTTATCTTCGTCTCATGCTTTAGAAATCAACATTTTGCCTTTTTCATGCTTCTTGCGAATTCAAACAATGTGGTCTGCCCATGCCTTGTTAGGTTTGAAATTTATTTGATCGGTGATAGATTGGACGTCTGGTAGATGGCTCTTGGCTGGTCTTCACCCCGCTCTGTGCTTCAATGCTTTTGCTGACTAGACTTGCAGTTCAGTAGCTATATTTGGATTTCCTTTGATCTCTATCGATCTCTTCCTTCTGTCTCAATACATTCATTGCGTATACTGTATGGATATGACTTGTCCAGAAAATCTATTGAAAATTCCTGGTCGTCCCCCCCCAATGGGTGTGGCCAAGGGACGACTTGGTACGCAGAGCATTTAGCACACTGTCCAGGAGTAGTAACTTGATGTGACTGTGCGGTGTAATCATATCGCCCGAGCAGTTGACCTTAGTCCAAATGGTGTCGTGTTACACGAAGCGGCGTCTGTTTCCTGACTCATTTTTAGGCGGCTTGAATTGCTTATTGAATACTTACGACTGTTCGGTGAGCGTGGTAGGAAATGAACAGTCGCTTCTGGCCTCTATAAATAGCCTGCTTGCACTGTTGTTCTCTTCACGTATCCTTCGATCCTCTGTTGCTTCTCTTCTAACTCCCTCTTCTCCTCCATCTGACCATGGGCAATGACAAAAAGGGTCGAGGTTCACCACGTCGCTCTGGCGACAAGCGGAAGCGCGAACCAAGTCCTCCCTCGGAGGACTTCGGTGACTCTGAGTACTCGGAGGAGGAGGTTTCCTCCGGGTCTGAGGGGTCACCGGTCTATGCTTCCCCCCTGGCATCGTCCGATGACTTAGATGACTCCCAGGGGATAGCCGTCGAGGTGTGGACGTACATCCGGTCAGTCGAGCGTGCTGGGCTCGAGGGCTCGGATGAGTCGGAGGTCTCCTCGGACGAGGAGAACTCTTCTGACTCGTCCGAGGAAGGGAGCAGCGGCGACGGCGATGATGAAGGCGATGACAGTGGCGACGACAGCGGTGGAGGTGGCGGCGGTAACGACGACAACGACGGTGGCAAGGGCGGCGGTGGAGGCAGTGGCAATGACAGGAGCAATGATGGCGGCAAGGGCGGCGGCAGCGGCAGCAAGGCCAGTGGTAAAGCGTCACTAGCTTAAACATTAGTATAGATAATTAGTAGTAGCAGTAGTAGTAGTAGAATAATATAGTAGTAGTTAGTAGTATAGTATGGTGTAAGTAGTGTAGTAATGTAACGTAGGGTAATGTAATGTAGTAGAAGTTAGGGGAAAAAGGTCGGCTCATAATGAGTCAGTCTTTGAGTTTGTGTAATCTCCCCCCCCCTCAATATTAATGAAAGGCTTAAGATGTTTCCAGTAAAAGTTCTATTTTTGCCGCTTTTTCTTTTCACACGATTGTCAGTTCGTCCATATGCTCCATGTTGCAGACGTTTTTAGAAGTAACCGCCGAGCGATGTCTGATGTTGCTGGCACTTTAGAGGTAGCCGCCGAGCAATGTATGATGTTGCTGGCATTTTAAAGGTAACCGTCGAGCGATGGCTGACACTGCTGGCGCTTTTGAGGTAGCCGCCGAGTCATATCTGACGCTGCCGGCGTTTTGGAGGTAACTGTCGAGCGATGGCTGACACTGCTAGCGCTTTAGAGATAACCGCCAAGTCATATCTGATGCTGCCGGCGTTTTGGAGGTAACTGTCGAGCGATGGCTGACACTGCTGACGCTTTAGAGATAACTGCCGAGTCATATCTGACGCTTGGAACTTAGCTTTTCCCGAGTAATGACTTGTCACTTTTTAGAAATAGTGACCGACCCGGGAAACCCCATTTATACTCGCGCCGACGTGTAGTTTTGATTTCCGAGCCCTAACTTCACATTTCCGCCTCGAACCACTCCTCTGCTTCCTTGAGATCTCGCTCCTGTTCGTTCCGCCGGCAAGATTGTGATGGCGCCGAAACAGAAGAGGCAAAGCTATGTCGTGGCAGTCATCCCGCCCATCGACCCTAACAGCCAATTGTCATTCGCGGGTAATCACATCTCCATTATCTCAAAATCTAACCTCCTTCATCTTGTCGACGTTGGGGTTTTGCTTCCGAAAGAGCTCTGCTCTTGGCGAATTTGCCGCAGGGTCACCGTTCCGACAGAGGATACCCACGAATCTGTCGTTTATGTTCCCTTTCTTATTCGCGGCCTTGCTCTTCCCGTTTATCCCTTTTTCCGCGGCCTCCTTGATTTCTACGAACTGAACTTGACCAATCTGAACCCTAATTCCATCTTGCAAGTTTCCATTTTTGTACATCTGTGTGAGGCCTATCTCGGGATTCTCCCCCATTTCAGTCTCTGTAAGTACTTGTATCATTGTCGGCCCAGGATGGCTGGGGGACAGCACCAGCTCGTTGGCAGCGCGAGTCTGGAGCTTCGTCGCCGAAGGAAAACAGAGTACCTCGACATCCCCCTCTAGGATAGCATCAAGGGGTGGCGTCTCAAGTGGTTCATTATGGAGAACCACTGCAAGTCCCCCCTCGGTCAGGGAGGCAGCCATATGTTCGCACACCAAGCTAGATAGAATCTCCGACCCCTTCAGAGATAACAGAGGCTAAAGTACTGCTTGCCGAGGTTTGCTTGCTAAAGGACAGAGGTCTAGCTGCTGAGGTTGTGGTTGTTGTTTTCGTTTTCAAGAACATCCAGCCTTTAAAGGACAGGGCATACCCTGCATATTTGTACAGTGGCATCAACGATTCTACCCGGGTTACGAACAAGAGAATCCCCAATGAAGATCTGATGAGCCGACTGGATATGATCCTGAGGGGCAGAGTTTCAAACGCCGGTGCTCCTGTTGCCTATTCTGCCTGGAACCTGCCACCACATAGGCCATTTTCCGAGTTTGTGTCCAACCCTCCTGCTCGTGAGGGTAGTCCGGGTCTTAGAGTGCGACCCTCTTCTGAGGACATTGAGGCTATGATTGCCCCACTTCGGAGTCTTCCAGAGGATGAGAGGCAGACTCATTTTGATATGCTAGCTAGCACTGACGACGCGGAGATAGATGTTGTGCTTAGTTTGCTGGCTGGGGAATCATCTGACTCGACCCATGCCGAGCTAATGGCTATCACAGCTAGACAAGAACTTGGTGAAGCGGTGGAGACTCGAAAGCCTGAAGGTGCTCGCCCGAAGTGTACACGCCGAGTGAGCCGACCAACTGCACCTGTTGAGAAAAAGAGGAAGAAGAGGCGGCTTCAGCGACTGTCATGCTTGGACCAGGGTGCAGGTCCTTCTGCTCCGGTTCGTGATGAGGTACAGGCAGAGGTCCTTCCTGAGGTTGATGCCAAGGGTTGTGATCGTGCACATGCTGTTGTCTGCATATTTGATGAAGATGAAGAAGAAGAGGATGAAGTCCTGCTGATCCGCAAGAACATCCGGCACTATAGAGGTAGCGAGGGGGGTAGTGATATTCCTTCTCCAGCTTTGTCGGCTCTTGTCAGTCTTCAGACTTTGATCAAGCACTGGAAGAAGTTGTCCCCGAAGATATGTTGTCAGAGCCAACTGCCGATGATATCCCGGCCGTCTCTTCAGAGGTCCCAGACGGTGGGCTTTCCTTGCTTGACTCCACTGGGCAGGAGGTAACCCGAGCGGTGTCTCATGCATCGTCGACTTTGGAGGGCAGTCTTCAACGCCAAGACGCTGGTCTGAGTCACCTGACTCCCAAGGAGGCGACTTAGGGGCCCTCGGCCTTAGAGGTGGCAACTATAGAAGACCCAACCCCCGAGGGTGGTGCCGGCAGTTACCCAGCCCCCGAGGGTGTTGCCGGTAGTGATCCAGCTCTGGTGGGTAGTCCAAGCTATAACCCAGCCCCCGAGGGTGTTTAGGTGGGCTCTCTTTCCCATGCCTCCATGGATGTCCACGTTGGGTCGCCTCCACCCCGGTCCGATGGGGCGACGGCGGTACGTGCTTCCACAGTTTTAAACAGACAAGTCGCCTTAGAGGTCAGCGAGTTGGATGCGAGGAGCCTGATGTTTGCTGGCGGGGCTGAGATCACCCTTGATGATGCCCTTCAGATTGTTCCTGCTGATCTTCCCTCGTTGAGCCATGACATAGCTCCTCCTGCATTGGGTCTACCACTGTTCTTCTCCAATCTTCAGGTGAGTCGCCCTCTTGCTCTTACATTGTTCATATCAGTGAGTTATCTTTCTTCTGCTCATCTGTCTTTGATCACATGCTTTTGTCGATGGAATGTCTACTCAGCTGAGATCTTGTGGTGCCACTATTCCCGAACAAGCTCTGTCTCTGATGCAATGGAATCCATTGCTACTCCAGAAACAGATTGATGACCTGAAGGCATCCAACGCTGGTTTGTGATCTTATAGCTTCCCTAACTGTTTTTATTGATCACCTTGTTCTTAGTCATGCATCCCTTTTAGGTGCATTGTCGGATATGGCCCAGCGGTGCTCTAAACTTGAGGAGAAATATCTTCGAAATCAAGCCGACTTAACCCAACGGTGCTCTGACCTTAAGAAGAAGTATTCTCAAAGTCAAGCCGACTTGGCCCAAGTCTCTGCTTCTTTGGATGACGCGTGTTCTTTGAATTCCTCCCTCAGTGCTCAGCTTGACTTTGAAAGGATGGTGCATGAGGTAAACTCCCTTGGTTGACTTTGCCACGCTTATTGTTGACTGTGTGCTAAATGTTTCTTCTTGTTCGTAGGAGGAGAAACGAGCACTCGCAGGCTCTCATGATAATCTGGACAGGTTATTCCGTGACGCTAGCAACTCCTTGACTATTTTGGAAAGGAGCCACCGCTTCACTATGTCGGACCTGTATCATCATCGTCACGAGCTGCAAGTATCCCAAGATGAAGTTCTGCAGCTTGGACAGTTGTTATCAACCAAGGATTCGACCATTAGAGATCTACGTGCTTCAAAGAAACTTGTTGCACAGGAGCTAGAAGCTGCTCGACTGGCTGTCAAAGCTTCAGAGGACAACTGCGTCGTTTTGAAGGCTCAACGCGATAAGGCTATGGACAAAGCCATTCGCGCTAGGAGGATATTGATGAGGAGGCTCGGCGTAGTGATGCCTAGTGATATTGTCGCCGATGACAAGGCTACGCCTGATGCTTCGAGTCGTCCTTCTTCTTCCATTGCTCCTGCGAAAGACAGTGCTGGCAAAGACGTTTCGATGCAGTGATGTTCTGCAAAACACTCGATGTAATATGAATTCCATGTGCGTCTGATGGTTGTGTTCGAATATTTTGTGGACAGGGCATCAGAACATGCCCCTGGTGCTAACAAGTAAAACGTTCTTTTTTCCTGGAGTGCTAATTGTTTTACTGTTACGGTATGACGGTCACCCAGAACAATTGTGAAAGTAAATGTGACATGCTAGTTTTAAGGCGTTTTCCGACTTAAGCTGATCGCCTGACTTGTAGGGCATAGTGGTCACCCTAAGATAAGTAGACGTGATCATATCGCACTGACTTAAGAAATTGCCGACTTGAGCCGATTGCTCCGTTAGTAGGGTATAGTGGTCACCCTAAGCCGAGTTAGCATGAGCATGTTGCACCGTCTTAAGTCGTCACCGACTTAAGCTGATTGCTCCGTTGGTAGGGTATAGTGGTCACCCTAAGCCGAGTTAGCGTGAGCATGTTGCACTGTCTTAAGTCGTCACCGACTTAAGCCGATTGCTCCGTTAGTAGGGTATAGTGGTCACCCTAAGTCGAGTTAGCGTGAGCATGTTGCATCGTCTTAAGACGTCACCGACTTAAACTGATTGCTCCGTTAGTAGGGTATAGTGGTCACCCTAAGCCGAGTTAGTGTGAGCATGTTGCACCGTCTTAAGTCGTCACCGACTTAAGCCGATTGCTCCGTTAGTAGGGTATAGTGGTCACCCTAAGCTGAGTTAGCGTGAGCATGTCGCACCATCTTAAGTCGTCGTCGACTTAAGCTGATTGCTCCGTTAATAGGGTATAGTGGTCACCCTAAGCTGAGTAAGCGTGAGCATGTTGCACCGTTTTAAGTCGTCGCCGACTTAAGCTGATTGCTCCATTAGTAGGGTATAGTGGTCACCCTAAGCCGAGTTAGCGTGTTGATTTCAAGTCCAATCAAATCGAAGTCAGCTGATAGTCAAGAGTTTGAATGCCTTTGAAAACGAAAACTTTATTGATGATGGAGTCCCCGATTACAGAGTACAATGTTGCTTCGAGAGCTTTTGAGGCCTTGCTAAGGGTAAAACTTTCTAAGATGCTCTATGTTCCATGAGTTCCCCACTTCCGTGCCATCCATTTGAGTAAGCCGGTATGATCCTGGCTGAGTGACCTCTGATACAATGAATGGCCCTTCCCATAGTGGTGACAACTTGTGTCGTCCTTCCCCCGTTAGAATTCGGCGAAGGACCAAGTCTCCCACTGCAAAGGACCGGTGCCGCACGGCTTGATCATGATAACGCCTCAAGGTCTGCTGGTACCGGGCTGATTGAATTATTGTGTTCAATCATTCTTCCTCCAGTACATCAATATCTTCTAGCCTGGTAGCTTATGCCTCGGCTATGCTTTCGAAGGTCAACCTTGGCGCCCCGAATATGAGGTCGACAGGTAGCACTGCTTCTGAACCATAAACCATAAAGAACGGGGTATTTCCATGCAGAGCTCGACTAGGTTGAGTTCTTAAGCTCCAAACCACATATGGCAGCTCTCTGATCCACTTTCCTGCAAGCTTTTCATTCTAGTCAAACACTTTCTTCCTGAGCACTTCCAGTATCATTCCGTTGGCCCTTTCCACTTGGCCATTGGCTCTCGGATGCGCTACTGATGCATACTTAATCTGGATGCTTCGTTGTTCGCAGAAATCGAAGAATTCAGAGCTGGTGAAGTTGGATCCCAGATCAGTTATAATGCTATTTGGTATCCCAAACCTGAATATTATGTCTTGCATGAACTCCACTGCCTTGGCTGAGGTTAAAGAGGCAATACGCTTATACTCTATCCATTTTATGAATTTGTCAATGGCAACCAGCACATGAGTATAGCCCCCCTGATCTTTCTTGAAGGTCCAATCATGTCCAAACCCCAGCATGCAAATGGCCATGTTATAGGGATGGTCTGCAGCTGCTGTGCCGGTAAATGTTGTTGCTTTGACAAGAATTGGCAAGCTTCACATCTCTGGACTAACTCGGCGGCACCACTCTTCGCTATCGACCAATAGAAACCACATCTGAAAACCTTCCCAACCAGAGTTCTGGACGCGGCATGTACTCCACATTATCCAGCATGGATTTCCTCTAACAGTTGCTTCCCAACGGCCGAGTGAATGCACTTCATGAGGACTCCTGTCTCACCTCTTCTGTACAGTACGTTCCCTATGAGGGTGTAGTGAGCTGATTGCCTTGCAATGCGTTCCACAGCCGTCTTGTCATCCGGTTCCTCTTCATTTTTTATGTACCTTGTGATAGGCTCTCTCCAGTCATTGGGGTCCAACTCTGGTTGGCTCAAGGTGATGCACTCTTCCGTCCAATCTAAGGGAATACTCGGGTGTGATACTTCTTGGACAAAGATCCCGGGCGGGACCTGGGCCCGACTGGATCCCAGCTTTGACAACGCGTCCACTGTCGCGTTGCGATCCCTTTCCACGTGATGGAATTCCAACCCTTCAAATTTGTCTTATAATTTTCGGACGGCTGCACAGTACTTGCCCATAGAATCGGTTGAGCAATCCCAGTCTTTATTTATCTGGCTTATGACTACTAGTGAATCTCCGTATACCATCAACTTCTTAACGCACAGTGACACGGCAATGTTCAACCCGTGGATCAGTGCTATACATTCTGCTGCATTATTTGATGCTGGGAATAATAACTGGAATGCATACTTGAGTTGTTCACCTCCAGGAGCAATAAAGAGGATTCCTGCACCTGCTCCCTGCAACTTCAGCGAGCTGTCAAAGTACATTCTCTATATTTCGGTAGCCTCAGGGTTGTCCAGGACCTGATGTTCAATCCACTCTGATACGAAGTCAACCAGTTCTTGAGTATTTACTGTTGTGCGAGGTCGGAACTCTATGTCATGAGCTCCCAGCTCACACGCCCACTTAGCTACCCTTCCGATAGCTTCTTTGTTGTGGAGAATGTCCCCAATTGGAAATCTTGTGACTACTATGACTTTGTGGTCATCAAAGTAGTGACGGAGCTTGCAAGCGGTTAGAAGTACTGCGTATAGTAGTTTCTTAACTTGGGGATACTTCATTTTTGAGGGCCCGAGAACTTCACTGATGAAGTAAATCGGATGTTGCACCGGGTATGTGTGTCCTTCCTCCACCCGCTCGACTACTAAAGCGGTGCTTACCACGTGAGTCGTGCAGGAGATGTATAACAATAGATCTTCTGCCGGTTGACTCGGCGTGGCTCGGTGTGGTGGCTTGAGTACTGGTGGTGTAGTCAGGAAATTTTTCAGCGCCTCTAGGGCTTCCTATGCCTCTATGGTCCACTGAAACTGGTCCACTGAAACTGGTCCACCTTTTGAGCAATTTGTAGAACGGCATGCCTTTCTCGCCTAGTCTTGATATGAACCTTCTTAGGGCTACCATGCATCTAGAAGCCTCTGTACCTTTTTCTGTGATCATGGCGCTTCCATTCTCATGTTGGCCTCGATCTTTTCTGGGTTGGCTTCAATTCCTCGGTGGCTGACGATGAATTCGAGTAACTTCCCTGCTGGTATTCCGAAGACACATTTCTCTAGATTGAGCTTCCACCGATATTGCCTCAGGTTGTTGAAGACCAGTTGTAGATCTTCAATGAAGTTTTCTGAGTTTTCTGTTTTGATCACTACGTCATCGACATAAGCTTCCACTCGCTTGCCCCAATGATCAGCTAAGCATGTTTGAATAGCTCTCTGGTAAGTCGCTCCCGCGCTCTTGAGGCCGAACGACATGGAGGTATAGCAGAAAGCTCCAAACGGGGTGATGAATGCAGTTTTTTCCTCATCTTCTTTTGCCAGGCTGATCTAATGGTATCCAGAATAGCAGTCTAGGAAGGACAACATAGAACATCCAGCGGTCGAATCAACCACCTGGTCTATTCTAGGGAGTCCAAAGGGATCCTTCGAACAGTGTTTCTTGAGATTTATATAGTCGACGCACATGCACCAATCCACTTAATTCTTTTTGAGTACAAGAACATGATTTGCTAGCCACTCAGGATGCAGTACTTCTCTAATGAACCCTGCTGCCACTAAGCAAGCTAACTTGGTGCAAATAGCTTCTCTCTTGTTAGGCGTGAAAGGACGCATTTTTTGTCGAATCGACCTTGCTTTAGGATAGACCTTCATCTTGTGCTCGGCTAGTTCTCTCGGGACTCCCGGCATATCCGCAGGTTGCCATGCGAATACGTCTCGGTTGTCTTGCAGGAACTGGACGAGTGCGCTTTCCTATTTGTTGTCGAGGCTAGAGCTGATGATGGCAGTCTTGCGTTCATCAACGAACCCCAGGTTGATCCTCTTTGTATCTTCAGTCGGCCGCATAGAGGTCACGGCTTGAGCTTCATTCGCAGGTACTGCGTGATCTTCCTCAGGCTTTGTGTTTGCCTGCACGGAGGAAGTCATTGGTGGTTTAGTAGTGAGGGCCGCCTGGACAGCTCCCCGAAAGAATTTCGCGGCGCCTTGGAAGTCGGCGCGCATGGTGATGATTCCTTGTGGTTCTGGCATCTTCAATATCATCTACGAGTAGTGTGGAATGGCCATGAATTTTGCCAAACCTGGCCTGTCGATGATGGCGTTGTATCCGCAGTCAAAACTCGCCACCTCGAACTTCAGGAAATCAGTTCTGTAATTTTTTGGAGTTCCAAAGGTAACGGGCATGTAGATGTGTCCGAGCGGGTATTCTCCTTCGGTCGGCACAATGCCGAAAAAGGGGTGTCTGACTCGGTGAGGTCATTGAGTGCGACCCCCAAGCCCAAGAGCGTCCGGGGGAAGGTAACGTTGATGTTGCTTCCCCCGTCAACTAGTACTTTCTTTACCCTGCTCTCTCGGATCGCCGGATCGACGAGGAGCAGGTACTTACCCGGATGATTGAACTTGAGCCATTGATCCACCCGGCTGAAGGTGATCGGGTACTCTAACCACCGATAGGGGGCTGGGGCACTAGTGGTTGCCACCAGTATCTGTCGGTCGTTTAGCTTCTGGTGCCTTCTGCTCTCGTGTGACCCGTGTCCTTCGAAGATGACGTTGACCTCCCCATCGATGCGCGGGAATGCTCCACACCCTCCCCCTTCCTGTTGCTAAGGCCGCCGGGGCTCGCCAGGCCCTCCTCATGGTGGGGGAGGTGGTAGAGGCTGGAACGGTCGGCCATTCCCGACGGAATGCTTGAAGTCTCTGCAGTTCCGTAGGGTGTGGCGCATATCCTTGTGATACGGGCACTGGGCATCGAGGATGTCGTCCAGTGTCCGCTCGCCTCCGCGAGGTGCCCCTCGAGCACGAGAGACGGGTGGTCCGGCGGAGTGGACCTCTTCACGGGGCCTCTTCTCCCAACGCTTGTCGGGTTGCTGGTTCACGTCACGCCGCGGTGCTGGTAGCGCAGGTTTCGCTCCCCTGATGAGGTCCTGAGCCCGTTTGTCAGCGATGATGTAGAGGTCCGCTTCTCGAAACAGCTGTTCGGAGGTGGTTGGTGCTTTCTGAAGTATGGCTCAGACGAAGGCTGAGTCATTAGATCCCCGGTAAAAGTCCTCAATCACTGCTGCCTCAGTGACCTCGGGGATGTGATTTCTCATGGTTTGAAACCTCTTGAGGTACGACCGAAGTGTTTCAACCCCCCGGCGCCTGATGGATTTGAGGTCCCATGGCTGCGCAGGCTTGTCAGAGAGGGACTGAAAGTTGGCGATGAAGCACCGACTGAAGTCACTCCAATCATCGATGCAGTGTCGTGGCAGGTGTCGTAGCCACTGCAATGCATCCTGCCCAAGAACGATGGGCAAGTATGCAGTCATCACGTCTTTGGTCGCCCCAGTGGCCCAGGCGGCGGTCGTATAGACGGCCAACCAGCCTCCTAGGTCCTACTTAGGCTCATACTTGTCGATGTTGGAGACCTTAAAGTTTGGGGGCCACTAGATGGCCCTAAGACGCGGAGTAAGTGCAGATACTCCACATGTGTCCTCCTCTCGACGGTCGTGGTGCCGGTCCCGGGGAGGGGAGTTGTTGATGTGCCGTCTTGATCGTCCCCGGGTCGGGCCACTGGTTGAGGCTGTTGCCGACTCAACTCGGGTGGCGCGACTCTGGGCTGGGACGCCATGATCTAGATCGTACTCCTCCCGGCGCCTTATCTCGTTTTTGTGTCGTCGTTCGCGCGAAGCATTGATGGAGCTCCGCACGTCTCGCCGACTGTTGATAGCATGCTGCAGATCGCTTGGGGGATGAGCGAGGGGTAGGAGGTGATTAGCTGCCCGAGTGAGCAGCCGCCGATAGCCTTCAACATCTAGAGTCTGTGGGAGGCCATCAGCTATCCGAGCCAACACTCCTCCGACTTCACTCGGCGTGTTCATTGCACGAGCAAAGTCAGGGTTCAAGTTTCGCGCGAAGAGAGGGTTCTCTCGGCGTAACCTCGCATCCTGCTCAGCTTGTTCTCGATCTCGGGCTTGAGCTTGCCGACGGTCACGTCGGTGAGGATTCCTCCTTTCTCTAAAGACTCGTTCGTCAGGAGTTTCTCCTACTTCTGAGACTTCATACCAGGATACGGGCTGCGCTGGGTCCCAATCCCCAGCCTCGTGATGTCGTCGAATATTTCGGCGTATGTTCCTTCATCGCCGAGCTTCTCGCTGGGGAGGCTCTTCCCCTGGCATGGTTGGCTCATCGTCGGAGATGGGAGATGACTCCAATCTTCCCCCGATGAAGAGGACGTCGGGGTAGAAAGGAGTTGTTGTGGTGATGAATTCCTTTCCATCCTTGTTTGAGGGCGAAGGTGTCGGAAGGATAACTTGACGGGCCTCCATCTCGCTTGCTTCCTTTTTCCTTGTAATCCGTGTCCACTCCTCGGTGGGCGAAATGGGCAACGAGGTTCTTCGGGTGAGTGAATTACTGGCTCTCGACTTCCAAGAGGCAGTCTTCGTCTGAGGTGCAGGAGGTTGTGCTATCTGTTGTCTCGTTCCAACTTTCTCGGAGATTTTTGAGGAAGGCATCTTCTCTGGTGGATCCGCTATGCGGTGCAGAATTCCTTTCTCATCTGCTACGGATGAGATGGTCCCGAAACAGAATACGGATCTAGGGCGGAGAGCGATCTTGCACGGGGAGGTGACAGCCATTGAGCTAGCTTAGATCAACGACACACCCCCTACCTAGCGCGCCAGCTGTCGGTGTTTGAAGCCCGACCGTGCACCCGGGGTTACCCCTCGTGGTGCTTTTGGGTAGGACAGTGCTGTTGACTGTAACTCAATGGTTCGTGCGAGATGCACGAGGATGACAGATGGTTTTCTACAGGTTCGGGCCGCTTTGAGATGCGTAACACCCTACTTCCTGGCGTGGATCTTTATGTGGTAGGTTACAAGGGAAGTCTCCAGTATGGAGAAAAGCTAGTGGCTAAGTAGATGGTTGATGAATCTGATGGGGTACCCCCTAGGCCTTATATACTTGACTGTGGGGCATTACATGCGTGTACGATGACGATGTGTACCTAAGTAATAGTGAACCGATTAAACTTATCTTCCTATAATCCATCTGACTTATCCTTAGTCTGTTCCGTCATTCAAGGTTGTCCCACGCGGGAAGGTCGGATCGGCGCTGTGGATAATGTTTAAATCCAATGAACTGCCTGGGCCTAAGTCTGCTCCTTCCCTGCGTCAGCCCATTCCACCAGCAGTTCTCCCATGGCCCGTGAAGGGATGGGCTTGCGAGACTGTAACACCTCGGGATCCACAAACACCCCAGAATGCTACTAAACTACACTTCTAACATTCGTATATAAAATTTCGACAACATCTCCTTTGAAAATTGCATAAACTGGGAAGCAACAAAGTATAAATAGATATCATGATAAGAAAACATAATCGACATTAATAATCTGCTAGCAATGGGAAGACAACCATAACAGCATGAACTAAATTAACCAGTGCGCACAACTAGTTAGAAACAAACATCCTTTGACAAGAAGCTTCTAATTAAATCATGACTGCGCCTAAGCAGCGTTATTATGAGAGTGAAGGTGGATGTGCTGCTACTTCCCACTTCCCTGGATGAGCAACAATCACCTGCATTGAGTAATGCAAGAGTGAGATGAAACATCTCAGCAAGCGAATTGTTTTGACGAGATATTTAAACCACAAATTGAATTAATCAACATTTTAAAAGAATCACAGTTAAGATCAGAAATACTTGTAGATATAGAACTCAGTAGTCCCAATATAACCAATACCATCTCATTTCCTCGAACAACCACAATAGGTTCTATAACACTTCCCTGCGTCAACAAAACCTGCAAATATCACTTCAATGTATGCATAGGAGTGCAAAGTGTAGGTACTCTGTCTTCATACCTCTGAGGGTATAAAACCACATCATCTGCAAATATCACTTCAATGAATGCATATGAATGCAATGCATATGTCCTCTGCCTTCATACCTCTAAGGGTATGAAGCCGCATCGTACCCCTCCTTGGGCAACGTACGATGCTAAGTTGTACCGGTACGGTCGGACCATAGGTCACGACCCAACTTCATATGCAAGTGAATCATGCAATGTATATGGCATGCTGCATTTATCAATATACTTCACTTCCTTCACATACAATACAACCTCAAATAATACTTCATTTACCTTCAGATACAATACCAACCTCAAATAATACTTCATTTACCTTCAGGGGTGTGAATTAATCTCATGAGTAATACTCGAATCATAATCATCATCAATATATGATTGAGCATCAGTATAATGCAAGCAAGTAAAGCATCACCATAGAGTCCAATTATGAAATAATCCAATACTTCTGAATATTAGAGTGTAGGCAATAGAAATAACAGGTCAGAACGGAAGCAACCACCGCTACATTCACTTGCCTTCATCGAAGAAGAAAAATATACTAGGCATGATCTGGAGTGTAGCCACCTGCTAGTGGGCATAAAACTTAGTACAAATATTTCACAAACATTTGCCAACGATCAACAAAACACTCCTACACTTGAAACCAAGACCCAATGGCAAGACTCCCACCCTGAACCACATGCCATACAGCAGCAACACTGTTTGTTAATTTCGTATCTTTAAAATTAAAACAGTGGTGATATCAAAAAAATACTCTAGGAGTATCTACACAAAACACTCTACAACTTCGGTATTCAATGGATAATTAAATTCTGCCATCAATAAGTTCTAAAACATCTGACAAGATAACTGACTGAATCTGTTTTAGACAGCAGCCTAGTTAACTTCAAAATTCGATATCTCCCAAACTACTGAACCAAAAATTATGAAATTCTGCTGACAGTAAGAACTTTTATTCCTCTACAAAAGTCTCCATAGTTGGAAGAGCCAATTCGGCCATTTACTAGATGAAACCCACCAGTGAACAGACCCGCTCATTTTTGTCAGGCAAACAGCAACAGCCACAGTAAAACAAACATAACTGGAGTTTCATAAATCATATGAATGCACTCTTTAACAATCTGGAAAGCTTATGAAATTATATACAACTTCTTTTACCGACCCACATTTTAATTTCGTTGATAAAATTGCCTAACGCTTAAGATAACAGATTCTGCACAGAATTATGAGACAAAAAACTGCTATAATCAAACAGCAATAACTTTCTGTTCTGATGTCCGATTGAGGTGTTCTTCGCGGCCACGGAAAGATCTACAAATTATCTACGACTCATATATAGACTTTTTTTTGAGGCCTCTAAGACCACGTAAAACTGGCATTAACAGAAACTGTCGAATCTGCCATTCTGCAGAAATTAAATTCGAGATCAAAACCTAACCCCACATATAATCCAACCTCTAATCCTTCAATCCTCATGATCCACAACCTCCAAAAGCACATAATTATAGGGAGGAACAAGGATCCCATCCTTACCTAGGGTTTCCCCAAGAAAATCTGCAAGAGATGGGGGTGGAACATCTCCTTGATCCTCTCTTCCTCTTCAATCCATCTTGCTCTTCCTCATCTCGATCCTTGTTGCGTGGGGGGGAGATCTAGAGGGAGGAGGAAGCAGTGGAGGGCGGCTGCAAGGGGAAGGGGGAGGGGCGGCCAAGGGTGGGAAAAAGGGGGGGTTGGCGGCCAAGAAAAGGGAAAAAGGGAGGGGGCGACCACTAGGGTTTTGTGGGAGAAAGAAACGACGTCTCAGATGTCTCCTGACTTTGCATCCAACGGCCCACAACTCTTTCCCTCATCCACGCACCGAAGATCAACTTTTGGTCAATATTTTTTTGGGATATTACAGAGACAATAGGCCCAAAACCTTTCGCGAGGCCTTCTTGCCTTCTAGTGGACCCGAGGGATATCCGTCCCCCACAGGTCTAGAGCCCGGTCGACCGTTGGGGCTTTGTCCTCTTACGGCACCGGACAATCCGGTGCACCACCGGACAGTCCAGTGCCCCTCTGACTTCGGTGCTCTGACTTCTGTGCGGCATTGTTGCTCACTGTAGCTCCTGTCAGAGTCGACCGTTGCGCGAGTTAGCCATTGCTCCGCTGGCACACCGGATAGTCCGGTGGCACACCGGATAGTCCGGTGAATTGTAGCGGAGGGCGCCTGCAAATTCCCGAGAGTGGCTGGTTGAACTTTGTATGGTCCTGGTGCACCGGACACTGTCTGGTGGCATACCGGACAGTCCGGTGCGCCAGACCACAGCACACTCAAGTCCTTTTTGCTCCTTTTGAATTGGGTCCCTAACTTGAATATTTATTGGTTTGTGTTGAACCTTATGCACCTGTAATACATGAATTCTAGAGCAAACTAGTTAGTCCATATATTTGTGTTGTACATTCAACCACCAAAATTAATTGTAGGAAAAAGGTTAACCCTATTTCCCTTTCAGATTGGATACGAGCATAGTTCTCATGCTTTTCCTGTAGGTTGGGGTATAAGATTAGGTTATGTCAAATGTGCTCTATGTAGTTTGTCCATTTCCAACATCTGCATAATGAGGACTCTAGGG
Source organism: Zea mays (assembly GCF_902167145.1). Classification (NCBI taxonomy): domain Eukaryota; kingdom Viridiplantae; phylum Streptophyta; class Magnoliopsida; order Poales; family Poaceae; genus Zea; species Zea mays. The sequence goes on along the minus strand of NC_050104.1, from coordinate 66,207,067 downwards.
AAAAGTCTCGTAGTGAGACGCTAGCCATTCACCTCAGAAGTGAATACGAGTCTGATCAACCCAGGCTAGAAGGGAATCATGACTCATGGGCAAAGATGTGCCACCTCTGTAGAGTGTAAAACTGTTATGCCAGCCGTGCTCACGGTTAAGAGCAGCCTAGATCCTCTCATGATAATTGAACTTGAAGATGGAAGTAAATCATGATCAGTTTTGTTTAAGTGGTACGCTTAAGTGGTTCGCTCAATTGATTGAGCCTCATGTCATGTTCTATTTTGCTCAAGTGGATTGGAGCTTATGCTGGTGATTATTTATGCTGATGAATATTAACTGTAATAAAATGTTGACCAACTAAAATGCTAACTGTATTAAATTTTAGCCTTACCTTGTTAATCTTGCATTTTTCACCCCACTTGCTGAGCCCCTAGTGTAAGTGAGCTCACCCTTGCTTAATTTTGATCAGAAGTTGGCAGATGAAGATTATGATGGTGAACTTGATGGATGCTAGTCTAGTGATAGACCCGTTCTTCTTCCTATGGAAGGATGTCCATGTTCTATTGTACTTTGATGAGTAATAAAGGTTAAGACATTATGTCAATTTGAAGTGTAATATGTTATTTTAATCTTTATTTACGCTTTTATGCATTGTTCTTTTGATATATTACACTTGTGATGTCAATATATGTGTGGAAATATATCCTAGCACACATATGCTATGCATTCGGTTTTGCCCTTAAAATCGGGTGTGATAGATGTGGTATCAAGCAATGTGACCGTAGGTCACTACATTAGTTAGAAATGAAAAGCCTAGTCAATATTTCAAAACATGATATATTTTGCTCCATAAAACATAATTTATATCAAAACGCGCCTCTTTTATCTTTAACTCTTCTAGTCTGATTTTTGGTCTATCAGAAAGCTCTGGTCAGAAGCAAGCTAGGATTTGGAACTTGAAGTGAAGTTATCTAGAAGGACCCCTTCAAAAGCTATTGAAGATGCCACATTCTCTATCTTATCCCCCACCCCTCAAGAAGTTTCGATATGTGTTCCCTAGATCTATTAGCGAACCTCTTGGCTAGGTTGATAGGGTAGTTCTATGTTATTAAGTTTTTTGACTAGATCGGCAAGGACGATGTAATATTATATAATAGTGGGTTTCTAATCCATAATCTGGTTATATACCCCTTGACTTCTTCTAATTTTGTTTTCTTTCCATTGTATTGCCATCCTTGGGCAATATCTACCTTGATATATTGAACTTGTTTCCTCTCTACTTCTCTCCTTGATAATTCCTCTCTATTTTGTCTCCTTGTTAAACTTTATCCCTAACTCACTTCATAATCCTTGGCTTTATCATTTATCCTCACTTAACCAAATTTATGGTTATCTTATTTCACTCATGGCCATCAACAATAATGTCTTGCCCTTGTTTAACACCTTGTTATTTCTGATCCAATTCCTTGATTTTATCTTCTCTCTTTCTTATTCCTACCCTTGTCTCGCCTTTCAAAAAACCATGTTATAAACTATTGTCCTTAGGAAAAATTCTTTTTGTTGGTTGAATGAGTAGCACTGAGCTATTGTGATGGTGTGCTTGAGTTTTAGTTAGTTATTTGTATGCCCATGTTTGACTTGCTTCTTTGTAATGATTGTTGGTGTATTGTGTGGATTCTATCCATAATGGCATTAGTTAGCTAAGTAAAAGCTTAGATAGTTGGGTTTTCTCTGCTCTTTGTACCCTATCTTTGCTCCATCTTTTCATCTCCTCCTTCCTACTTATACCCATACAGATGTCTGACCTTGGAATGTCAACTACAAGTGATGTCACTAAGTGCAAAGAATGCAGTGTGTTGTCAACTCCTCTAGATAAGTCTCAGATAGAACAGTTCAAGAAGGCACATGCACTGTTTCTGCAAGCAACATCTCAAATGGTAGCTAGTCTCTAACAAATTGATTTGGCTGAATTCATAGCACCTGAGCATACTATCGATGACTAGATGACATCAATGACAACATCACCCTCGATAGTTAACTTAGAGAAGTTGTTACATGCACAAGATTTGATAATACAAAAGGCATCTCAACTCACTTCCTTATGCCAGCAAGTGTTGGTAAGTCGAAACAACTCTAGAAATGAAACAGTTGATGAACAGACATTTAAGACCCAAAAGGGTGCACAGCCAAAACAACAGACAAGTGATCTTGGAACATGTTGCTGTTGTGAGTACTATGGAATTCCTTGTCGCCAAATCAATGCAAGTGAATGTGAAGCCATAGAACAGAAGAATCAGATTTTGTTTTCTAGCATAAAAAGACAGTGGTCTCCCCAAGAACAACTAATAGCAGATTCTCTCATACCTAATGCACCATTAGTTGATGAATTGAAAAGTATACCAAAAAGGAAACATCACAAGAGTTCTAAGGATGCCGAGCTCGAAAAAGAAGCACATGAGTGTTACCTTGATGGATGGACTATCGCATGCACACAGTTTCAGCCTCGTGGTCGCATCAGGTCCAAGAAACAAAAAGGGAAACATGGAAAAAGTCACGAAATAACTTCAAGAAGAGCTTGCTATCAATGTGGACGTGAAGGTCATTACCTCCATAATTGTCCTAAGAAGAGTTCACTATAGATCACCTCTAAGTTGAAGCTATCTCAGTCTCCAAACATGAAATATGAACAAAAATGCACAAAAACATCTACTAACATCATGAAGACAACTCAACCAAGTAACTCAACAAGTCGTCCTTTGTTTTGGTTGTGGTGATACCAGCCATCTTTTTAATAGTTGTCCTAAGAAGGATGTGGAGATCAATAAGGACCAAAAGCAACACCCTCAAACTCATGCATCAACAAAGAATAAACAACAGAAAATGTCCATAGGAAGGATAAGCTATGCAATGATAGGAACCATTCCATATGATAATGTAATAATTTTTGGAACACTTGCCGTTCACACAACTACCGCCACCGTATTGAATGATCCTCGTACAACCAATTCCTTTTTCAGTGCCCAGTTTGCAACAAAGTATGGTATCTTTAAGTGCCCCTTGAGATCAAGCATGACCATCAGTGCACCTAGAAGAAAAATGTTAGTAAACTACATATGTCCAAAAGTAAGTGTTAAAATTAATGGGGTAGATTTTCTAGTTAATCTTATAGTGATGGAATCAATGGAAAAGGACGTGATTCTTAGAAATAGTTGGTTACAAAGAACTAGGGGAGTAATCCAACACACTGAGAGAACCATGTGTTTGGAAACTCCATTAGGAGGGAGATGGTTGTGGAAGGCAACGACCTCCATCCCTGAAGATTGGTGCATCTGAAGATGAAGAATAATATATCATTTAGCTAGAAGAATTAGTATATCTCACGGAGTAAAAAAATGTCAAGGTGTTGCTTCCTTTGAGGATCTGTAACTATGCTGAATGATATAAGAATAAATTTGGAGAACCTTTCGCATCTAATGTGTTTGCATCTTCATAAAGAGAATGATGTATGTTGTTGTCTGTTATGCGTTATCAATGTATATTTAGTTGCACTGGAATCCTGCTTATGTCTTTATCTCATCTATTCAAATTATGATCATGAAATACCTTATTGGATCATATGGATGAAAGTACAAAGAAATACTAGGCCTCAAAAAGAAAAAAATGAAATGATGTTGTGGAGGATACTATTAAGTTGGATGGTGTAGAAATGGTTACAAGTGGTCCATGCTTAACAAAAAGAGTAGTGTGTTGTAGAAACTCATGAGAGTATGCTCAAAGTTACTCAGTGCAAGTGAAGTTGAACAACATTTCTTTTATGATCCAAGCATGACATTAATAATGACAAAATGAAGGCAATAATACTTACACAAGAAAGATGATTTGGATATCATTCTCTAAAGTCTATAGAGTTAAATATATCTTTGTTAAGGAATGTAACACATGTAAACTCTAGAAGTATGCTAAAGCTAGGAGAAATCTGAAACCATCCTTGTTCCTTGACTAATCTCTTACAATCTTGGAAATAAAAAAGTTGTGTTCACTCTTTATCTTCATGTCATACAAGTCTCTTATGCAATCGTGTCTATCTCTTTTACCCTTTAACTAGATGATGAATCCTAATGGAAAAGATGTAGATGAGGTCAATGACAATATTCCTACCTTAACAACTATGAACGAGAGAAATGAGTCACAGAGATATCTGATGAATGGAATGAAGAACAACAAAAGGAATAGAAAAATGTTTGGATACATGATTAATCCACCTCAACCGCAAGCAAAAGCCCCAAAACTTATGGATACCCAAATAGGAGAATCAAATCGGGCTCAGATGTTTAAGATACGGACACCTAATCAGCCCCCATCTGCTGTTAGTCAAGCACAGTTGACTCGCAAGGAGCTCAAACCAAGAGGTGCTTGCTATTAATGTAAGGACGAAGGACATATCATCTGCCAATGCCACAAGAAGCGTCTATACCAACTTGAGAAGAAGGCCACGAAACAATGAGTTCCTTAACTTTGGAAGAGTTCAATGTGAACCAAGAACCTTCGAATAAACATGTATCAACTTTGTTTCCATGCTAGCCTTCTCTAATCTCGAGGACGAGATTCTTTTTAGAGGGGGTAGATTTTGTTGCACCTCAAATCCATCAATTTAAAACAATCTAATTTAATTCATTTCATTAGGAAGGAAAACATTTTTTAATAATTAAAGTGGTGACATAACTAAGTTTAACAAATTTTGTGATGATTAAAATTTACCAAGTGATTGATGCATTCATTATCGGTGCATGGTTTCTTTGTTTGTTAATGAATTACAACACCTTTATTTTAATTTATCCTCTTTGCGAAGCCCAGTTTATTCAAATAATAGAAATTGCCTAAAGCTTATTTATAATGTATTTTATTTATTAAAATATTTTTATTAGATTTATTATACTTTTTGGAATATTTAAATATAGTTATTTATGAATAACTTAATCTAAAAAAAGAAAGGAGAATAAATTTTTGAAATTAAAAAAATGTTGAACGCACGCTCACCACCAGGCCACATTTGGTCGAAGCCTAGGCCCAGCTACCCTCTCATGTTCATCTTCCTATCTCTATGATGTGTGGACCCCGCCCGCCATATCTATCTCCCACCGTTCATCTCTTTGGGTTTTTTACATCTGTATCCTTAGTTTGGACATGTTACTCACTTTTACCCGTAGTTCTGCATCCTCCTCAATTCTACACTTGTTGCACACAAACTACTCAGCAATGCCCACCAATGTTGTTACGGTCCATCTCCGTTACTTACACTTGGGACCCACCACCACCAACGTCATTTCCCCAATCTTCTTTGTTATTCCCCAATCTCTCTGCCATCAGCTCGTAGCCTTTGATCGCCGCTGTGCTCCATCTTCCCATTCCAGCCTAGCACCGCCGCCGCCGACCCTGCTCGCACTGCGGCTACCGCCCGCCTGGTCCTGGTTTGCGTCCCTGCTCACGCCCACGACTGTCAGATCCTCGCGTTCCGGCCCAGCACCGCTGCCACTGGTCCTGCTTGAGCTCCGGCCGGCGCTAGCACGGTTTGCGCCTCTGCTCGCGTAGCTTCGTCGTGGAAGGAGAAGCATGAGCAGTCGTCGGTCCTGCTCGCGCTCCAGCGCCTATCTGTCTTGCTGTCCGGCCCACCGCCGCCGCCGGTCCGCCTTCACTCCAGTCCCCCCCCCCCCGCCAGTTCGTCGTGGAAGAAGAAGCATGTGCTCGCGTAGCACGTGGCACCGCTTGCCCTCTCCAACCAGGCCCTACACCCGCCCCCACCCCCGTCGATGGGCACAGCGCCAGCATTGTCGTAGAGGCTGAGGTAGGCGCCCTTCTTGCTACTACGCACGCGGCTCTGCCTAGTGCTGCAGGTCCTCATGGAGCTATCGGGGGAGGAAGGCGCGCCAGACCTGGTCGGAATCGGTGGCGGCGCGGAAGGCCAGGGACACGACGGCGCAGCGGCGGGCGTCGAGCGGGGAGGTCCGCGCGATGGCCTGTGCCATGCACACCTCCGGCAGGTTGCCCACCTGGGTCTCGTTGGTCGTCTGTGCAGCCGCCTCCTCCTCCATACCCGAAGCTCCGGTCCAGCGACTCGCGGCTCGCGCTCCTCGACAGGCACACTACACAATCAGCAGTAGTCCTAATCGCTATGATGTTGTGTGCTAGAAAACTCCAAAGCTAGCCACGAAACCTGACGCAACTGAACTGGAATGGATGAGATACTAGAATTGAAATTGATCTGGAATGTTGTAGTGCGTTGCTGATACTAAAACGGGAATGCATTAGATACTGAATTGAAACTGCATTCTTAACTGAAACTGCATTGTGCGTGGTCAAATAACTTTGCTTTGTCTCAATATTAGTACATTGCACATAGCTCGGTGGTCTGTCATTTTTAGATGGTTCAATGGTGCTGGGTTTGAATCTCTTTTTGGACCTTTTTTGCATTTTTTTCTATTACTATAGAAGATGTGTCATTTTGTGAAAAATGTTGTTGGGGGTATGCTTCATAGCCGAAGATCCTGAAGAAAGAAACACCTTCAGCAGATCCTCTCAAAAGCAGTGCTGAAGCTATCACCTATAAAGCTTCGGCATAATGACATGTCTCAAGACGAAGGAGTGAACCGACTTAAAGATGAAATGACCAATAAACCCATGATAGTTTGTGTGATAATTGTAATCGATTGTAAAGGGCCTAAATGTAATTTCACACAGGCTGCGTCGTGGGCCTATAAATAGATGAACAGTACTCCCGTACTGTTCACGCAATCTTGTAATCACTTGCTCGCGACACTTGGATTATTGCCTTCTGTCAAGGCGAAGGTATAAATGTGATTAAATGTTATGTTTTTATATTTAAGTTTGTATAATGAAATATACAAATAAGTTTATGTGTTTTGATATATTATACCTTCATGCTTTATATTTTATATTTCATCTTTCATTATTTCACAACTCTAGTCACGAAGGTATGACCTTTGTGATTTTTGCTCATGACATTCGTCCGAAGTTCATTATATCCTTGGGGAGATAATGCTTTAATGGACGAAGGGCATTAACATTTAACATTTTATGTTGCCTTGTTCTTAATTCGAAGCATTTGAGAACAAGTCCCCAACATTGGCACCCGCTGTGGGGTGAACTCACTTACACTTTTTGAGTTGATGGCTTCGTTCAACAACCAAGCTGAAGCTGCTTCAGCTACAAAGATGGTGCTCTCGATAACAGGTGGTTCATGTTCAGAGCCGGCCAACAAGAAGCAGAAGAAGGAGGCTCAGAAAAGGGTACAGCATGTCGGGGTGTAGGGACCCTTCATCAAGTCGAAATGGTCCCACATCCCAATTACCTTCTCCTAGGAGGACCTTCAGCTCAAGGATTACCCTCACAATGATGCTATGGTCATTTCTTGTGTCATCAAGGGATTTCTGGTCCACAATGTTCTGGTTGATACAGGCAGTGCATCGGATATTATATTTGCCAAGGCCTTCAGACAGATGCAAGAGCCAGAGGATAAGATTCATGATGCTACACACCCTCTTTGTGGCTTCGGAGGAAGGCAGATCATAGCACTCGGCAAGATCACAATGCCAGTGACCTTCGGATTTGTCAACAATACAAGGACTGAGCAAGTTGTGTTTGATATTGTCGACATGTAGTACCCCTACAATGCAATCATTGGTCGTGGGACACTCAATGCTTTTGAAGCAATTCTTCATCCAGCATATCTATGCATGAAGATACCTTCGGATCAAGGGCCTATTGCTATTCATGGAAGTCAGGAAGCTGTCAGAAAGGCTGAAGGAAACTGGACAGATTCAAAAGCAATCCATAATATAGATGGAGCCGAAGCTTGTGAGCAGTATAAGTACAGAAGGGAGAAGGCTGCTTTGGCCGATCAGCCGAAGCCCATGCTTCTATGTGAAGATATAGCAGAGCAGAAGGTATTGCTGGGATCTCAATTATCTGAGGAGCAGGAGAAAACTCTAATAAGGTTTTTGTTCAACAACAAAGATGTCTTCGCATGGTTAGCCAACGATCTCTGTGGTGTCAACAGGGACGTCATTGAACATTCGCTCAATGTCGATCCATCCTCCAGACCCAGAAAACAGAGGCTTCGGAAAATGTCTGATGACAAAGCCGAAGGTGCTCGGAATGAAGTGAAAAGACTTCTTAGTGCTGGAGTCATCAGAGAAGTAAAATACCCTGAATGGCTAGCCAACACTGTTATGGTGAAGAAGGCCAATGGTAAATGGAGAATGTGCATTGATTTTACTGATCTGAACAAGGCTTGTCCAAAGGATAAGTTCCCATTACCAAGAATAGATTCTCTAGTAGATGCAGCAGCTTCGTTAGAGCTCATGAGTCTACTAGATTGTTATTCAGGCTACCATCAAATCTGGATGAAGAAGGAAGATGAGCCAAAGACCATCTTCATAACCCCCAGTGGTACATATTGTTATCTTCAGATGCCTGAGGGGCTCAAGAATGCTGGAGGAAGCTTCAGTAGAATGACAGCCAAAGTACTTCACTCTCAGATAGGCAGAAATGTGCTAACATATGTTGATGATATCATAGTAAAGAGCACGAAGCAGGAAAATCACATTGCCGATCTGCAGGAAACATTTGCTAATTTTAGGCAAGCTGGCCTGAAATTAAATCCAGAAAAATGTGTCTTCGGAGTAAAGAAGGGAAAATTCCATGGTTGTCTAGTTTCAACGAAGGGGATCAAAGCTAATCCGAACAAAATCGAAGCTATTCTTCGGATGGAGCCGCCAAGCACAAAGAAGGGGGCTCAATGGCTGACAGGAAGACTGGCATCTTTGAATCGATTCATATCTAGATCAGCAGAGAGAAATTTACCATTCTTTGAAGTGCTGAAGTCGGCTGAAGTCTTTCAATGGGGATCAGCTCAGCAGAAATCCTTCGAAGAGCTGAAGCAATACCTGATAGATCTAACAACGCTAACTCCACCCACGCCAGGGGCTCCTCTGCTATTGTATGTGGCAGCTTCGCACTATGCAGTAAGTGCGGCGCTTGTATAGGAAAAGCTTGAAGGACAAACTAAAAAACAAGTCCCAGTATATTTTGTCTCCGAAGTATTAAGCTTATCAAAGAAAAATTACACAGCATTGGAGAAAGTGTTGTATGCTGTATTAATGGCCTCCAGGAAGCTTCGGCATTATTTTCAAGCTTACCATATAATTGTTCCCTCGTCACAACCTCTGAAGGATATTATGAGGAACAGAGAAGCTACTGGAAGGGTTGGAAAGTGGGCTGCAGAGCTCAATGAATTCACCATTAACTACGTGCACAGGTCTTCAATTCAATCCCAGGCGCTAGCAGACTTCATCGCTGACTGTACGCCAGGGGCTCACGAAGAAGGGACAAGCAAGGATACCGAAGCTTGGACGGTGTTCTGCGATGGTTCTTGGGGAACCTTCGGTGCAGGAGCAGCTGCGGTCCTAGTGGCACCTTCAAAAGTCAAAACATGTTTTGCAATCAAACTGGATTTCAGCTGCACAAATAATATTGCTGAGTACGAAGCAAATCTATTGGGGCTTCGGAAACTAAGGGCAATGGGAATAAGAAGGGCCATCCTAAAGACTGATTCTCAAGTTATTGTTGGCCATGTGGATAAGAGCAGCAAGGCACGAGATCCGAAGCTTGAAAAATATCTGGATGCAGTCCGAAGGTTGGAAGCTTCCTTCGAAGGTTTTTCCGTCAAGAATATTCCAAGAGGTGAAAATGAGCATGGAGATTTGCTAGCCAAATCAGCGGCTCAGGGGCTCCCCCTACCCTCCGAAGTATTTTTTTGAAGCAATAAAAGCACCTTCGGTTGAGCTCATGGAGAGAGCAGTGCTTACTATTTCTCCAGTACATAGTAAAGATTGGAGAACTGAAATAATATCTTTCCTTCAAGGCAATTGTCTTTCAAGTGACGAAGCTTATAACAAAAGAATGGAGGCAAGAACAAGACCATATGTAATAATAGAATGGGAATTGTATAAACATGGAGTTTGCTCACCACTCCTTAAGTGTTTATCAAGAACTGAAGGTATGGAATTAATGAAAGAGATACATGCAGGTCTGTGTGGATCTCACATTGGATCTAGGCCCTTGTTGGGAAAAGTTTTTCAACAAGGATTTTATTGGCCGAAGGCAGCTTCGGATGCAGCAGAATTAGTCCAAAAATGCGAAGGCTGTCAAAAATGTGCAAGAGATCAGAAGCAACCTTCATCTCTCACTCAATTAATACAACCCACTTGGCCGTTGCAAAGGTGGGCCTCGATTTGCTAGGCCCACTTCCACCAGCACAAGGAAATCTAAAATATGTTGTGGTGGCGGTAGATTATTTTTCCAAGTGGATTGAGGCGAAGCCTTTAGCCACAATAACTTCAGTCACTTTTCAGAAATTTTTCTGGTAAAATATTGTTTGTCGCTTCGGAGTGCCGAAGGCTATTACTGTGGACAACGGGACACAATTCGATGCTGAAGCTTTCAAAGAATTCTATGAACAAATTGGCACGAAGATTCATTTTGCATCGGTTAGACATCCGGAGTCAAATGGACTTGTTGAAAGAGCTAATGGCATTATAATGACGAGAATAATGAAGTTAATCTTCAATTAGCCCAGAGGAAAATGGTCAGATGAATTGATCAAAGTGGTGTGGAGTCACAACACAACAATATCAAGGTCAACAGGCTTTACACCATTCAAATTACTGTTTGGTGACGAAGCAATAACCCCAGAAGAAGCTAAGGCAGGATCAATAAGAACAGTGGCTTCGGCAGAGGACGAAGCTGATTGTTCTGTGGCAAAATATGCTATAGAAGGGGGATCAGGCTTCAGGCCGTGGAGAACATCAATAAATATCAAGCCGAAACAATAAAGTGGCGTGACAGAAAAGTTCGGCTAAAGAACATTAAGTCAGGGCACTTGGTACTTCGGAGAGTGGCCAACCCAGATACAGTAGGCAAGCTACAGCTGAAGTGGGAAGGACCTTTTTTGGTAGTATCTTTGTCAAGACCCGGCTCTTACAGACTGAAGGATATGGACGACAACGACATTCCTAGATCTTGGAATGCGGATGAGCTTCGGCGGTATTATGTTTAGCTTGATGTAATCTTTTTATTTTTCCTATGGCACCCTTTTCCTTTCCGAAGGGGGAGAAAGGTTTTTAATGGGGCCATAGCATGTAATCTTTCTTTTTTCTTATTCAGCTCTACGAGAGCAAAATCCCCCAAGAATGTAAATGTAAAAACTGAGCATGCACCATCGAGTGCAGGCAAAAAGGAAAAAACAGGGAGAAGCTCGGAAGTCATCCCTAAGGGGATGCAGAGCACGACGAAGCTACAAAAAGTCATTCCTAAGGGAGCGCAGCGTAAGTTTTCTGCTCAAAAGTCGTTCCCAATGGAATGCAGAGCTTACAACGAAAAGTCAACGCTGATACCGCTGAAATATAAGGCATAGCGCGAAAAGTCAACACGATACCGCCGAAATAGAAGGCGAAGAAGTTCAGAAGACGTTCCTAAGGGGATGCAGAACTTACAGCGAAAAATCAGCGCTGATACACCGAAAAATAAGCGGTGAAGCCGAAAAATAAACGGCAAAGAGACTTCGGTCATTCCCAAGGGACTGAAGGCTATGGTTGTGGCTTCGTATGCGTGTGTTTGGACATTCATTTGCACGACACATTACATCATACATTTGCATTCATAAATATTCATTTAGACATACATAGGGTCATCATCATCATAACATAGGCGGATGCTTCTGCTCTAAAGATAAGGCTTCGGCAAAAAGAAAAAGAAGCAGTTTCATGCTTCGTTGTGTACGAAAATAAGGGAAGGTGTTTTTCGCCTTCGGCTCAAAAAATGCTAGTTTCGTTCACATCAAAGCACTTCATACATTGGTGGAAAGGTAAAAATATATTACAAGGTATGGACAAAATTTATAGAGTAAAACCTAATTCTTAAATTACAATATTCTTTACAAAAGTTATTACAAGAGTTCTTAGAGTTTTTTCCACAGCTATCTATTCAAGCTTCATCATTATCTATTAAGCTTCGGCTCTGTGCCCTTCAGCTTCGTCAACTTGCTCCTCAGCTTCGTCATCCTGTACATATTCAAGTATTGTAAGGAAAATTCAAGTTTAAAGGAAAAGGTAAGCACAAGGTATGATTTTGTTACCGGCTTAAGATGACTTCGAGCTTCGTCACCAGCTATGCTTCATCCACCCTTCGTCCATACTAGTTTTATAAATTTGTTTCCTATGCTTCGGACAAGATTGGGAATATCAACCAGATCTGTTGGTGATAAACTAAAGTTGGGCCTATTGACAATTTTTCATGTGTGCAACCAGATTTCAGGAAGGCGACAGCTGTGCCCCAAGAAGCTACGAGGGCACAGAAATCACCATGTTCGGCTATAATTTCATAAAGGTCATCAACTTCACCCTCGATATGTTCGAAGGCCCTTGGCAGGTCTTCAGTCGAAGGACTAAATTTTTCACAGTTGGCTCCAACCGAATTGAAGATCTGCTTCAGCCGTCGTACACATCGGTTACTGAACTCCAGACATTTGTTTTGAAGCTCTGTCAATGATTTTTGCAAGTTTGAACTTTTTTCGACCTCAGTCTCAAATTTTGCATTAAACTTCTGCTTTTCCTGTTCGAAGCTTTCTAATTTTGAGAGAAGCTCCGCATTTAACTTTGCAATTTTAGCTTCAGCTTCTGCCAATAAACCTTCTGTTGTCTGAAGCTCAAAATCCTTCTTTTCAAGAGCAGCTGCTTTATCTTTTATTTTGCTTTCTAAACCCTCAATTATAACTTCATGTTTTTTATCTTCAAGATCTTGTTGCATTCTCAAAGCTTTACTCAACAGCATACTCTGTGCACAAAGCAACCTTCGTTAGAAAACACCTTCGTTGTTAAAAACAATAAAAAGTTGAAGAAAAGTTTTTTACCTTGAAATTGGAATAGAATAAACTACCGACGATGTGCTGTCGTCAGTAGCGGCTAATGTCTGTCTCAAACTTTGGGAAACCAATACTCTTTGATAGAGTACCGATAACCTTCGCTCCGGTTTGATCTCGAACGCAGCCTAACTTTTCATCGTCAACACCACCGAAGAGTAGTGCCCCTAGTTGATATCCACAGGATATGGCATATTCTTTTAACTCTTCTTTCTCAGCCTTCGTCAACTCTTGTCCAACTAAGTTTTGAAAATTGAAAATTTCCTCTTCCGAAGCATCTTCAGCTATTTCCTTCTCCTTCTCACGTACTGTAGCCTTGGCTTCTTCAGTGGTTGCAGCATCTTCTTCTGTGGCCATATCCAGAAGTATCTTATCAATGTTAGAAAGTGTGCTTTCTAAATGTACATCTTCGGCTGTGGCAGCTTCGGCAGCTGCAGCTTCAGTAGGTGCAGCTTCGGTAGCTGTTGCGCTCTCAACAGCTGGTGCCTTCGAAGCCGAAGCTGCTTGGTGTCCCTTCAATAACTTCTGTCATTATAACAATTCTTCGTTTTTTCGGCCCAGCTGCCTTCTTCGTTATGGAGGGCTCCTTTTCCTTCTGAAAAAGCTTCATCAGATGCGGCCCCAGTGGACTTAGCTTGATATGCAAAGATTCAGTCATTACCTTTAAGAATTCCTCCACGTCGGTGGCAGAAGGTGTTGCAGCAGTTTCTTCTTCTATATCAGTTGCCTTCTGCTTCGGAGCCGCAACCTTTCTTTTCTTCGAAGCATCTGTCTTCGGCTCAGGCCTCAGCTTTCTCTTTTTCAGTTTTTCTTCATCATCTTCCACCAATTTAGCAGCTTCTTTATTCAGGACGCTGGCAACTCTCTTTCTCTTCTGTCCTTCGGCACCTCGGTCCAGTCGCTCATAGTCAGGATACTAAAAGTTCAGAGCATCCATCACCTGGTTTAACCTTCGCTTCGGACGAGTGCCGAAGGCTGCAGTCATTAGTTGATCTTCTTTTTTAGAATAATTGCCAAGAATTTCGTTGCACATAACTTCAATTGTGTCTAACCATTCTTGGCAAGGTACTTTGAAATGTTTCTTGAATTTATAATAATAGGGCAACCGAACAAGTTCCCCCTTTTTCTTTTCTCCCTTGAGCTTCGGCATGTCCCACTCTTTCAAAGTTGGGAACACTCTAAAAGCCAAGAATTCTTGCACCAGATCCCTAGTGCCAATATGCTCCGCAATAACTCGAAATTCGCCCAATGCAATTTGGCTTGGACTCTTCGGTGTCATGTTGCACTGGGGCCTGGTTTCTCCGAAGATTAATTCTAGTGGACTTTGGACTAGCTTCTCCTTTTCTTCATCAACTTTGACGTAAAACCATTCAGTCTTCCAGCCAGCTGGCCACTTGGTACGATAGCTGATAACTGGAAACTTCGTATTTTTGCGATAAGCAAAATTGTAGCAGCCGAAGTTTTCATGCAGCCCATCTTCTCTAGCTTTTGTTTGATAATGAAGCTCATGTACTCGGCAGAAGCCTTCGGCAAATGGTTCTACCCCCTGACTTCAGAGGGCCCAGATGTAGACACTAAGCCTAACGATGGCGTTAGGAGTTAGCTGATGAAGATAAATCCCAAACTTCTTCAAAACATCAGCAATCATCCCATTCAAAGGAAACCTTAATCCTGCTTTAAAGAAGCTTTTAAAGACTACCACCTCATCCTTTTCCGGCTTCAGAGTAATTTCCTCTCCGCCAAAACGAACCAGCTCCTTTTTTGCTTCACTGAAATAGCCTAACTTCATCAGTTTAGACATATCACCTTCGGTAATGGTGGATTTCCCAAACTCCAGGTGGCTGGGTTTAGATGGCATGGCGCTGTAATCATCTTCAGATTCAATTTCCTCAGCATCAACCTGCTCAGCTTCAGCGGCAGGTGCATCTTCCGATACTACCAGCCCTGACCGTTGCATCACTTCAGAGATTGGAGCGGTCTCGGCACCTTTGGCTTCCTCTTCGTCGCAAGTAACCCTAGCTACTGAGCGTACCCTAGCCATCTGATCATTGAATTTCTTGTTTTTTGACGAAGTTGAAATTTTTTTAACTTTGCCAAAGCTCTTTCTTGTTACGAAGCTTGAGCAAAATGAATAGCTTCGGTTGAGGATGCAGTAAGCAAGCTTCGGCTATGGTCAAATTTTTGGCAGCAAAACAATGCAATAGAAATGAATACTATGGTAACTTCACACCTACCCGTCTGTTTATATAGTGCCGCAGGTGGGAAGGTAAATCATCAAGTCTTCCGCACCGGACAAACAGCCGCCTGCACCCACTGAACGGTGGACCACAGAGCCCGAGAAGGTGAATCGCCAGGACGCGTGTAACTGCTGCATGGCGGGGCCACCTCGCGCTCGGATTATTTTAATCGTTTCTTGGCAACAAGCTCAGGAAGGTGTTTTTCGGATCTTCGGCATCCCGAAGCCTAAGAGACTTTTTCACGGATCAAGCTCGTTACGAAAAACGATCTAGCACCGTGAAGGGGCTACTGTTGGGGTATGCTTCGTAGCCGAAGATCCTGAAGAAAGAAACACCTTCAGCAGATCTTCTCAAAAGCAGTGTCCAAGCTATCACCTATAAAGCTTCGGCATAATGACATGTCTCAAGACGAAGGAGTGAACCGACTTAAAGATGAAATGACCAATAAACCCATGATAGTTTGTGTGATAATTGTAATCGATTGTAAAGGGCATAAATGTAATTTCACACAGGCTGCATCGTGGTCCTATAAATAGATGAACAGTACTCCCGTACTGTTCACGCAATCTTGTAATCACTTGCTCGCGACACTTGGATTATTGCCTTCTGTCAAGATGAAGGTATAAATGTGATTAAATGTTATGTTTTTATATTTAAGTTTGTATAATGAAATATACGAATAAGTTTATGTGTTTTGATATATTATACCTTCATGCTTTATATTATATTTCATCTTTCATTATTTCACAACTCTAGTCACGAAGGTATGACCTTCGTGATTTTTGCTCATGACCTTCGTCCGAAGTTCATTATATCCTTGGGGAGATAATGCTTCAATGGACGAAGGGCATTAACATTTAACATTTTATGTTGCCTTGTTCTTAATTCGAAGCATTTGAGAACAAGTCCCCAACAAATGTAAATAAAATTTTGCATAATCTCATGATCTTTTTATCTCAAACAATTAGGACCAAGTTATGACTCCATGCCAAGTTTCACTAGTTTTTGAACACATTTGGTATTTATTTATTTTTCTGGCTTGGAAAGACATTTAAACCATAGAAATTATTAAATGATACAAAAAAGGGGCATCTTCACATGAAGTGAGTTTGTAACATATGGTGACTAATTGTACACTTTTGAACCAAAAAACAAGGAAATGTAAGAAAGATAGGTCAAGCATTGATGTTATAGTTGAAAGTTACGTGGACTTAGTGAGAGATGTGTCCATTTGTGAAGCACCTATATCCACACTTTTGTATAACCTCATGATATTTTTATATCAAGCAACTAGGACCAAGTTATGAATCCATGCCAAGTTTCACTATTTTTTGAACACGTTTGGTATTTATTTTGTTTTTCTGGCTTGGAAAGACATTTAAACCATAGAAATTAGTAAATGATACAAAAATGGGCATCTTCACATGAAGTGAGTTTTGTAACAGTATGGTGACTAATTGTACACTTTTGAACCAAAAAACAAGGAAATGTAAGAAATATAGCTCAAACATTGATGTTATAGTTGAAAGTTACGAGGACTTAGTGAGAGATGTGTCCATTTGTGAAGTACCTATATCCACACTTTTGTATAACCTCATGATCTTTTTATATCAAGCAACTAGGACCAAGTTATGAATCCATGCCAAGTTTCACTATTTTTTGAACATGTTTGATATTTATTTTGTTTTTCTAGCTTGGAAAGGCATTTAAACCATAGAAATTAGTAAATGATACAAAAGGGGGCATCTTCACATGAAGTGAACTTGTAACAGTATGGTGACTAATTGTACACTTTTGAACCAAAAAACAAGGAAAGGTAAGAACGATAGCTCAAACATTGATGTTATAGTTGAAAGTTACGGGGACTTAGTGAGAGATGTGTCCATTTGTGAAGCACCTATATCCACACTTTTGTATAACCTCATGATCTTTTTATCTCAAGCAACTAGGACCAAGTTATGAATCCATGCCAAGTTTTACTATTTTTTGAACATGTTTGGTAACCTATTGGATCCCATCAAAATTAACCTCTGCAGATCATTATGATTAATAAGAACATGACTGGGTAAAAAGAAGTGATCAAGGGCACAAAGTTGTCTGGGACTTGAGGTTCCAGGTACCACTTGCTCTTTAGATGGCTCATGACCTCGCACTAGTCGTAGCAATACAAACAAATAGTGCATAGGCAAAATTAACATCACACCAAACATATATGAAAAATACATATTAATAATCTACATATTGAAATAAGATCACATGAACATGAATTATTAATTTTGGAGCTATAGATTTTAAGTTATGGATTTCCAAAGATTCTATGTGCTTTGTACAAGATTAATTAAGATAACAATTTTAATGTGGCTTTTATGTCAAAACAGTGGCACTAAATGATAAATAATAATATTACAAAATTATAGGGACTGGAATGGACTAATTTGGACTTAATATGAATTTTCTATGAATTATACAAGTTTTTGGAATTATTTTTGTATTGAAAATCAAATTCCAAATTCATTTATATAATTTTCCTGGAACTCTGGACTGGGCAAATTATTATCAGAAACAGCAGGGGCAAGAGCGCAAAAGTGTCTGTGACTCAGCCACCTCCGCGCAGGACGGCGAGTTTATACCAATAAAACCTAGGGACTCTTTGTAAGTTGGGACAGCGAAGGGGTATTGGTCATTACTGGCCGCCCGATCAAATATCGAAGGCCAGGATTAGATCTTGGCTTTATCGAACTGGTACACAATCGTACCCGTTGGATCAGCGATCAGCGCTCTAGATTTTATGAAGTCCAAATCGTTCCTAGCCCACGGATGCCAGATCGACGGCCTAGATCTTAAGTATCGAACCGGTATACATGGGGCTAATCGTGGCCGTTAACTTATATCAGATGGTGATCACCCTTTCTCCCTTCCTCCAACTAGTCTAACGGCGGCGCCGCCGATGACCAGCGCCATCACTGGCGATAGGCGGTTCGCCCCCAGTGCCCCAAACCCACGCACGGTCTCACGTAAAACGGAGAGGAGAGTAAGGAGGATCTGATGGTGGTCGACTTACAGGTGATCGAGCAACGATGAACACTGCCCACGCGGCACGGTAGCAAGAGGGAGGAATTCTACCACCGACGAGAAATTGGTGCCCAGGAGACGATGCCTTCACCAATAAAGTCTTCAGGCGTGTTCAATGAACTCCGGCGAATCGCACGGGTACCCTAGGATGGTCAAAACCCGCCAGGAAACCCGATTTCCCCCATGGCGGGTCTCACCTTCCTCCTATTGCTGTTTCTTCCTCACAACTCTCACAGGTCGCGCGGTACACAGAGGAGAAGGATGAGGGGGAGGGGAAACCCACGCCATGGTTTTATAGATGGGCCGAGACCGTTGAGGAGCGCAAGCCATCGCCGGAGAATTCGTCGTGAGCTCCGCCTAGTTGTTACCCCGACGGTGCCCAAATTACGAGTCGGAGCACGCCACGAGATCCACGATGGATTGGTGAACTGCTCGCGCCGAATCAACGTGAGCAGCGGAGGTTGTTGGGCGGTTTACCGAGGGCGCGAGAAGGGCAGAGGTAGCTCAACGTCTCGGCGTTCGAGGATTCTGTTGCGCTCGGAGACCCACACGGCGGAGGAGACGGTCCTAGTGACATGGGCCCACCTGGCGGTGATTGAGGGGGGGCGAGCGTGGGCACAGAGCGGCTGGCCAACGGGCCTGACTTGACATGGGCAGTGAGGGCAAGTGCGCGCGCCGCGCCCAGGCGATGCAGGGGGAAATGGGCTAGCTAGGGTTCCGGCCCATTGAGGATTTATCTTTTTTTATCCTTTTTCTTTTATGTTTGCATTTCTTTCTCCATTTCAAAATTTACCATTTAAATTTTGAAGTTGTTAGTGAGTTTGACACATAGGTCAAGTGCACAATTAAAATGCCAGTATAAGAAGATATATATCATTATTATTACCTTTTTTGTGGCACACATTTTTTTCTTCTCTTTTCTTATTTTTCTTTCCATTTAAAATTCTATTATTATTATTATTTTTAATCCAAGGTTTCAAGAATTTCCAAACCACTATATAATAAAATATTTGTTTATTTATTTATTATTATTATTATTATTATTATCCTTCTACCAATTTTGGGCTTTACAAATCCTACCCCCTTAACAGAAATCTCGTCCTCGAGATTTGTAAAAAAAGGGGTGTACACTTATATTGTCTCAAAACTTATGCTCAAACAAGATTCTCATCATGATGCATAACTTATTAACAAAACATATGGTCAATAGACCTTATTATTATTCCTAAAATAGTAAAATACTATTTACTAGCTAAACTAATATTTAGGTCTTACAAATAGTAATATATATATATGTATCTATGTTTATGTTTATCTCTATTCTTGTTGTTTGTTGACTTCTTCACCAACTACTTCATCTTCAACTAGAACTTCTTCTTGAATTTCAAGTTCACCCGGTTCAACTTCTACTTCTGCATGATGGGCTTGTCCCCGGTTGATAGATAGGGGCTGACTCTTTCCTGCCGAAGCCTAACCTTGCTTCATTGGAGCTGGTGTAGTGTAGGAAGCCCGGTTGGGACAGTAGTTGGCGTAGTGTCCCGGTTGTCCACACTTGAAGCATGCCTTGTTGGTGGATGTGTTAGGAGCAATGGGTCCTGCTGGGGCGCTTGCTTGCGGAGGAGCAGTTTGTGCATGTTGAGTTTGCTGCCCGGAACCGCCACGAGCTGGTGTACTTGGAGTGGTAGTATAGCAAGGACGGGAACTACTTCCAGCCTGTCCTTGGTTACCAACCCTTCTTTTCTCTCCAAACATACACCTCTTGTTTTCTACAGCAATAGCTTTGTCAAGTAGCCTTTGGAAGGACGGGAATGTGTGCAATACCAGTTGATATTGCAAGGGTCCAATCAAACCGTCCAGAAAGAGCTCCTGTACAATGGCGGGTGTAGCTATGCGCTAACGTGTCTGGCAGGGAAGTGCCTGAGCCCTGTGCACATGCCAACGTGGCTGTCGGAGAAGTGTTTGAGCCCTGCGTAGGCGATAACGTGGCCGACGGAGAAGTGTCTGAGCCCTGTAGAAGCACAGCTGTCAGTGCTGCTGGGATCCTGCTGACGTCTCCTTGCTTCCGTAAGGGGCTGAGAACCACCGTCGTCATGGACGCACGCGGGGAGCCATCATTACCTGTTACTGGGACGAGCCAGATGGGATGCTGTTGGGGACTTGTTCTCAAATGCTATGAATTAAGAACAAGGCAACATAAAATGTTAAATGATATTGTCCTTCGTCCGTGAAGCATTATTCCTTTGAGGATAATGAGTCTTGGACGAAGGTTGGTGAGAGTATTATTACGAAGTTGAACCTTCGTAATAAACTTTTAATAAACATTGTAAGATAATGCAGAATGAAAGATATAAAATGGTTGAATGAATCACAAATGCATTATATTATATTCACTTAATATATTGAATCATTAAATACAATGATACCTATGCCTTGACAAAGGTTGAATTCCGAGAGATGCAATTGCAAATACCAGAATGCGTGAACAGTAACGGAATACTGTTCACTATTTATAGGCACAGGACGCAGCCTGTGAGGAATTACAAGTATGCCCCTTATAAAAACTTACAACATTGACTCAGACCTTTATGGACTAAAAGGTCATTCTATCTTTAAGTCGGTTGATGATGCCGAAGCTACACGAAGAAGAACCTTCGGCTATCTTATACAAACAGCTTCAACCGAGGACCACTTCTTCTTATAAGACCTTCGGCGACGAAGCATAAACCCAACAGTAGCCCCTTTCGCGGTGCTAGATCGTTTTTCGTAACGAGCTTGATCCGTGAAAAAAGTCTCTTAAGCTTCGGAGCGCCGAAGGTCTAAAAAACACCTTCCCTGAGCTCGTTGTCGAGAAACGATTCAATCTCCCTGCGCGTAGCGGCCCCACCTTGCAGAGTTACTGTTCGGTCTCTGCGGTCCACCGTACAGCGAGTGCGAGCGGGTGTCCGCCTGGTGTAAAACTTCTGGCGCTTCGCCTTCTTACCTGCGGCACTATATAAACAGACGAGTAGGTGTGAAGTTACCACAGCATTTACTGCTATTTGCACTGTTTTGCTGCCAAAATTTTTAACCGTCGCCGAAGCTTGTTTGTCGGAATCGAACGAAGCTCCATCTTGAAACCTGCTTCGGAGGAAAAAAGTATTAAAGTTTCACAAGTTCATAGTTTAATGGCCAGAGTCCGTTCTACCGCCAGGGTTGAGCGTGAGGGGGACGAAACTGAAGCTTCGGAGACTGTCCCTATCTCCGAAGCCATGCAACGATCCGGGCTAGTGACTTCGGAAAAGATTCCTAGTGATGATGCGGAACAAGCTATCGCTGAAGCAGAAGGAGAAGATGCTGAGGAAACTGACCCCGAAGATGATTATCACCTTGCCACGCCAAGCAAACCCAGCCATTTGGACTTCGGGAGATCTACTGTTTCGAAGGCTGATCTGTCCAAGATGGTAAAGTCAGGCTATTTTACTGAAAATCAAAAGAAGCTATTACGCTTTGGGGGAGAAGAGACTACCCCAAAGCCGGAGAAAGATGAAATTGTTATTTTTAAGAGCTTCCTAAAGGCTGGATTAAGATTCCCCCTTCATGGGATTATTGCAGAGATATTGAAGAATTTTGGAATCTATTTTCACCAGCTAACCCCTAACGCTATCGTTAGGCTTAATGTTTATATTTGGGCACTCCGAAGCCAGGCGGTGGAACCGTTTGCGGACAGCTTTTGCCGAGTTCACGAACTGCACTATCAGACAAAGGCTAGAAAGGATGGATTACATGAGAATTTTGGTTGCTATAATTTTGCTTATCGGAAAACTACGAAGTATCCTGTGATCAGCTACCGAAGCAAATGGGCAGCAGGGTGGAAATCGGAATGGTTCTATGTCAAGGTTGATGACGATAAGGAAAAGCTTGTGCAAAGTCCTCTTGCACTAATCTTCGGAGAAACCCGCCCCCAGTGCCACATGTTACCAGAGGGTCCGACTCAAAAAGCAATGTATGAATTCAAAATAATTGCAGAGCATATCAGTACAAGGGACTTGGTCCAGGAGTTTTTGGCTTTCAAGGTTTTTCCTAGTGTAAAAGAGTGGGAAATGCCGAAGCTGAAGGGGGAGAAGAAAAAAGGTGAACTTGTACGTTTACCTTACTACTTCAAATTTAAGAAATACTTTAAAACTCCTTGCCAAGAGTGGCTGGATACGATTGAAGTGATGTGCAATGAGATACTTGGTAATTATTCCAAAAAGGAAGATCAATTGATGACCGCAGCCTTCGGCACCCATCCGAAACGAAGGCTAAATCGAGTGTTGGACGCCTTGGGTTTCGAATACCCAGACTACGAAAATCTGAACAAAGGTGCCGGAGGCCAAAAAAGGAAAAGGGTAACTGAAGCCTTAGATGAAGGTGAAAAAGAGCCAATAAAGAAGAAAATTCCGAAGAAAAGGAAAACTTCTTCTCCGAAGCAACAAATATCCGAAGCAGAAGAAACCCCTGCATCACCTTCTGCTGCTGTTGTTGAGGAAATTCTGAAGGTAATGACTGAATCCTTACCTGCGAAGCTAAGTCCACTGGGTCCTCAACTAACAAAGTTTTTTCAGAAGGACAAGGAGCCCGAGAAATCGAGGAAAACAATCAAGGCAAAGAAACAAAGAATCATTACCGTGACAGAGGTAATTGACAAAACGCCGCCAAGAGCTTCGGCCCAAAAAACACAAGTGGCTGCAGAGGGGGCAGATATTGAAATTGCACCTTCGGAGGCCGCAGCCGCCGAAGTTGCCTCAGCTGAAGATTTGAATTTGGAGAGCACAATTGAACATATTGACCAAATGCTGCTAGACATGGCTGCAGAAGAAGCTACCACTGCTGCCGAAGAGGCCATGACCGCAGCGTCAAAGAAAGGAAAAGAAATTGCTGATGAAGCTTCAGAAAACGAAGCCTTTGCGTTCCAAAACTTAGTTGGAGAACATCTAACAAAAGCTGAAATAGAAGAGCTTAAAGAGTATGCCCAATCCTGCGGATACAAACCTGGGGCACTCCTCTTCGGAGGCGTTGATGATGAGAAATTAGAGTGTATTCGAGACCAAACAGGGGCCAAAGTTATCAGTACTTTGTCCAAGAGTATTGGATTCCCGAAGCTAGAAACAGACATCAGCCGCTACCGACGACAACATGTCGTTGGTAGTTTATTTTACTCCAACTTCAAGGTGAATGACTTGTCCCTTAACTTTTATTGCTTCTAATAAAAACATGTCTGACGAAGGTTGTGTTTGTGTAGAGTATGCTGCTGAGCAAAGCCTTGCAAATGCAACAAGATGTTGAAGATAAAAAGCATGAAGTTATAATTGGAAATTTAGAAAGTAAAATAAAGGAGCAATCAGATGCTTTCGAGAAAAAGAACTTTGAGCTCCAGGCAGCCGAAGGTTCATTGGCGGAAGCTGAAGCAAAAATATCAGAACTGAACACGAAGCTTCTCCGCCAGTCTGAGTAGTTCGAACGAGAAAGACAAGATCTTAATGCAAAACTTGAAGCCGAAGCTCAGCAAAATTCAGATTTGAGAAAGCTACTGACAGGTCTTCAAGAAAAATGCCTGGAATTTAGCAACAAGTGCATTCAACGATTAAGAAAGATTTTTTACTCAGTTGGAGCCAGCAGCGAAAAATTTACCCCCTCAGCTGAAGATCTACCGAAAACCTTCGAACATATTGAGGGGGAGATTGACGAGCTCGACGAAGTCATAGCTGGGCATGGTGACTTCTGTGCCTGGGTGGCTTCTCGAGGGACTGCTGCAGCCTTCCTGAAGGCTGGCTGTGATCATGGGAAGATTGTCAATAGGCCAAATTTCACTTTGTCACCATCAATCCTGGATGACATCCCTGATCTCGCCCGAAGCATTTCAAATCGATTTGTAAAAATGATATGGACAAAAGGTGGTCGGGAGAAAGCTGGAGACGAAGCTCGTAGCCATCTTGATCCAGTAAGAAACCATACCTTGTGCTTACCTTTTCCTGTAAACTTGATTTTGACTTCCAACGACCTTATTCATGTAGGATGACGAAACCGAAGCTGATGATCAAAAATAACGCCGAAGCCGAAGCTCCTTGGAGATTTAGATAGTAGTCTGTAGACAGTACTTAAAAAACTTTTGAGATAGCTTTTGTAAATGTAGCCAAAACTTGTCTTTGATGAAATCTATTCATACCTTGTTATATATCCTTATCCTTCCATTGATGTATGAGAAATGCTTTGATGTGGACGAAATTCTCTTTTGAGCCGAAAGGCGAAAAAACACCTTCCCTTCTTTTCGTACGCAGCGAAGCATAGAAAACAACATTTTCCTTTCTTCTTTGTGTACGAAGCTCTTTTTTCCCTTTCTTTTTTCTCTTTTTGCCGAAGCAACCATTTATGCGATGAAGATGATTATCCTACATATGCCTAGATGAATGTTTATGAATGCAAATGCTATGATGTAATGTGATATGCAAATGAATGGCCAAACACGTATCCGAAGCTATATTCATAGCCATTATTTTCTTAAAAACAATCACACCTCAGCTCTGCATTCCCTTAGGAACGACTTTGGAGCTTCTTCGCCTTTACTTTTGGCGGAATCAGCGTTGACTTTTCGCTGTAAGCTCTGCATTCCCTTAGGAACGTCTTTGGAGCTTCTTCGCCTTTACTTTTGGCGGAATCAGCGTTGACTTTTCGCTGTAAGCTCTGCATTCCCTTAGGAACGTCTTTGGAGCTTCTTCGTTTTTACTTTTTGGCACTCAATGGTGCGCTCTCAGCTTTTACATTTACATTCTTTGGGGGATTTTGCTCTTATAGAACTAAAAAAGGAAATTACATATGCTGGCCCCATTAAAAACCTTTCTCCCCCTTTGGAAAGGAAAAGGGTGCCATGAAAGAAAAAATAAATAAAAAATATGAAAAATTACATCGAATTATACATAATATCGCCGAAGCTCATCCGCATTCCAAGACCTAGGAATGTCGTTGCCGTCCATATCCTTCAATTTGTATGAACCGGGTCTTGACGAAGATGCTACTAAAAAGGGTCCGTCCCATTTCAACTGCAATTTACCCACTGTTTCTTGGTTGGCCACCCTCCGAAGCACCAAGTGCCCTGGCTCAATATTTTTTAGCCGAACCTTTCTATCCCGCCATTTGACTGTTTCAGCTTGATATTTATTGATATTCTCCACGGCTTGCAGTCTGATCCCTTCTAAAGCATCTTTTTCTATAGAATAAGCAGCTTCGGAATCTGATTCTGCCGAAGCTACTATCCTTATTGATCCGGTTTTAGCTTCCTCTGGAGTTATTGCTTCGTCACCGAATAACAACTTGAATGGAGTGAAGCCTGTAGACCTTGATGTTGTCGTGTTGTGGCTCCACACCACTTTGGTTAACTGATCTGGCCATTTTCCTCTGGGTTGATTGAAGATTAACTTCATTATTCCTGTCATTATAATGCCGTTGGCTCTTTCAACGAGTCCATTTGACTCCGGGTGCCTAACTGATGCAAAATGGATCTTCGTACCAATTTGGTTACAGAAATCCCTGAAAGCTTCGGAGTCAAACTGTGTTCCATTGTCCACAGTGATAGCCTTTGGCACCCCGAAACGACAAACAATATTCTGCCAGAAAAACTTTTGGACGGTAGCCGAAGTTATTGTGGCTAAAGGCTTCGCCTCAATCCATTTAGAAAAATATTCCACAGCTACTACAACATATCTCAGGTTCCCTTGAGCCGGTGGTAACGGACCTAACAAGTCAAGGCCCCACCTTTGCAATGGCCAAGTAGGTTGTATGAGCTGTGTTAAGGACGAAGGTTGTTTTTGATCTCTTGCACATTTCTGACAACCTTCGTACTTTTGAACCAATTCTGCTGCATCCGAAGCTGCCTTCGGCCAGTAAAACCCTTGACGGAAAATTTTTCCAAGTAACGGCCTAGATCCGATGTGAGATCCACACAGGCCTGCATGTATTTCTTTCATTAACTCTATACCTTCGGTTCTGGATAAACATTTGAGCAGCGGGGCACAAACTCCATGTTTGTACAACTCCCCTTCTATCATGACATATGGACGAGCTCTTGCCTCTATTCTCTTGTTATAAGCTTCGTCATCTGAAAGGAATTTACCCTGAAGGTAAGAGATGATCTCAGTTCTCCAATCTTCACTAAAAACAGGAGATATGTTAAGGACTGCTCTTTCAAGAAGTTCCACCGAAGGTGCTTTTATTGTTTCGAAGAACACATCCGAAGGTAGAGGCAGCCCCTGTGCTGCTGACTTAGCTAACAAATCAGCATGCTCATTTTGTCCTCGAGGGATATTTTTGACAGAAAACCCTTCGAAGGAAGCTTCGACTCTTCGAACCATATCCAGATATTCTTCAAGCTTCGGATCCTTAGCCTTGCAACTCTTGTCAATATGACCCGAAACAACCTGGGAATCAGTTTTAAGTATGGCCCTTCTGATTCCCATTGCTTTTAACTTCCGAAGACCTAGAATCAATGCTTCGTACTCAGCAATGTTATTTGTGCAATTAAAATCAAGCTTTGCCGCATAACAAGTTTTGACTTTGGAAGGTGAAACCAACACAGCAGCCGCTCCTGCTCCGAAGGTTCCCCAGGATCCATCACAAAATACTGTCCAGGCTTCGTTGTCTTTATTCGTTTCCTCCTCCTGAGCCCCTGGCGTCCAATCAGCAATAAAGTCTGCCAGCGCCTGTGACTGAATCGAAGATCTATGAACATATTCAATACAAAATTCATTGAGCTCTGCAGCCCATTTTCCAATCCTTCCAGTAGCTTCTCGGTTCCTCATAATATCCTTCAGAGGTTGTGATGAAGGAACAATTATGTTGTAAGCTTGGAAATAGTGCCGAAGCTTCCTGGAGGCCATCAAGACAGCATACAATACCTTCTCCAACTCTGTATAATTTTTCTTTGATAAACTAAGAACCTCGGAAACAAAATATATTGGGGCCTGCCTTTTGACTTGACCATCAAACTTCTCCTGGACAAGCGCTGCACTTACCGCTGAGTGGGAAGCTGCCACATATAATAATAAAGGAGCCCCTGGCATTGGTGGAGTCAGTGTTGTTAGATCTATTAAATACTGTTTTAGCTCTTCAAAAGCCTTCTGCTGAATTGGTCCCCATTGAAAGACTTCTGCTGACTTCAGCACTTCGAAGAATGGTAAGTTTCTCTCTGCTGATCTGGATATGAATCTATTGAGAGATGCCAATCTTCCTGTCAATCTTTGAGCCCCCTTCTTTGTAGTTGGTGGCTCCATCCGAAGTATAGCTTCAATTTTACTTGGATTGGCTTCAATTCCCTTTGTTGAAACCAAGCATCCAAGAAATTTCCCCTTCTTTACTCCGAAGACGCATTTTTCTGGATTTAACTTTAAGCCAGCTTGCCTGAAACTGGCGAAGGTCTCCTGCAGATCAGCAATATGATTCTCCTGCTTCGTGCTTTTGACAATGATGTCATCAACATAAGTTAGCACGTTTCTGCCTATTTGAGATTGGAGAACCTTCGCAGTCATTCGGCTGAAACTTCCTCCAGCGTTTTTGAGCCCCTCAGGCATCCGAAGATAGCAATATGTGCCACTTGGAGTTATGAAGCTAGTCTTCGGCTCATCTTCCTTCTTCATCCAAATTTGGTGATAGCCTGAATAGCAGTCTAACAGACTCATGAGCTCTGAAGAAGCTGCTGCATCAACTAAAGAGTCTATCCTTGGTAGTGGGAATTCATCCTTCGGACAAGCCTTGTTAAGATCTGTAAAATCGATGCACATTCGCCACTTGCCATTGGCCTTTTTTACCATAACAGTGTTAGCCAGCCATTCTGGGTACTTCACTTCTCTGATAACTCCTGCACTGAGGAGTCTTTTGACTTCGTTGCGAGCACCTTCGGCCTTATCATCTGACATTTTCCGAAGCCTTTGCTTTCTGGGTCTGAAGGATGGATCGACATTGAGCGAGTGCTCAATAACATCCCTATTAACTCCGCATAGATCATTGGCTGACCATGCAAAAACATCTTTGTTATTGAACAAAAACCTTATCAAGGTTTTTTCCTGCTCTTCGGATAATTGAGAGCCTAACAGCACCTTCTGCTCTGCTATGTCCTCACATAAGAGCATAGGCTTCGGCTGATCTGCTGAAGCTGCTTTCTCCCTTCTGAATTTATACTGTTCACAAGCTTCAGCTCCATCTATGTTATGGATTGCTTTTGAGTCAGTCCAATTGCCTTCGGCCCTTCTTGCAGCTTCCTGACTTCCATGGATAGCAATAGGTCCCTGATCCGAAGGTATCTTCATGCAAAGATAGGCAGGATGAAGGATTGCTTCAAAGGCATTGAGAGTACCACGACCAATAATTGCATTGTAAGGATATTCCATGTCAACAATGTCAAACACAACTTGCTCAGTTCTAGTGTTGTTGATGAACCCGAAGGTCACTGACATGGTGATCTTGCCCAGTGCTACTATCTGTCTTCCTCCGAAGCCACAGAGAGGATGTGTAGCATCATGAATCTTATCTTCTGGCTCTTGCATTTGTCTGAAGGCTTTAGCAAATATGATGTCAGCTGCACTACCTGTATCAACCAAGACATTGTGGACCAGAAATCCTTTGATAACACAAGAGATAACCATGGCATCGTTGTGTGGGTAATCTTTGAGCTGAAGGTCCTCTTGGGAGAAGGTAATAGGAATGTGAGACCATCTTGACTTGATGAAGGGTCCTTGCACCCCAACATGCTGTACCCTTCTTTGTGCTTCTTTCTTCTGTTTCTTGTTAGCTGGCTCTGAGGACGAGCCACCTGTGATCGGGAGCACCAGCTTCGGGTCCGAAGCAGCTCCAGCTTGGTCGTTGAACGAAGCCATCAGCTCAAAAAGTGGAAGTGAGTTCACCGGAGGTGGGCGCCAATGTTGGGGACTTGTTCTCAAATGCTATGAATTAAGAACAAGGCAACATAAAATGTTAAATGATATTGTCCTTCGTCCGTGAAGCATTATTCCTTTGAGGATAATGAGTCTTGGACGAAGGTTGGTGAGAGTATTATTACGAAGTTGAACCTTCGTAATAAACTTTTAATAGACATTGTAAGATAATGCAGAATGAAAGATATAAAATGGTTGAATGAATCACAAATGCATTATATTATATTCACTTAATATATTGAATCATTAAATACAATGATACCTATGCCTTGACAAAGGTTGAATTCCGAGAGATGCAATTGCAAATACCAGAATGCGTGAACAGTAACGGAATACTGTTCACTATTTATAGGCACAGGACGCAGCCTGTGAGGAATTACAAGTATGCCCCTTATAAAAACTTACAACATTGACTCAGACCTTTATGGACTAAAAGGTCATTCTATCTTTAAGTCGGTTGATGATGCCGAAGCTACACGAAGAAGAACCTTCGGCTATCTTATACAAACAGCTTCAACCGAGGACCACTTCTTCTTATAAGACCTTCGGCGACGAAGCATAAACCCAACAGATGCCGGTCTTGTTCCCTCGTAGCCTGAGCTAGCTAGGGGAGGGTAATGATGTATCCCTTGTGGCGCGGTCGGTCTGAGCCCAAGGTCGGGCGAGGCGGAGACTTCTCCTGAGGCCGAGGCCGGGGTCGGGCGAGGACGTGATTCCTCCCGAGGCCGAGGCTGAGGCCGAGTCTTGGGGCGGGTGAGGCGGAGACCTCCTCCCGAGGCCGAGGCCTAAGGTCGGGCGAGGCGGAGCTTCCTGTTGCGCCCGAGGTTGAACTTGCTGTTGTCAGCCTTGCCCGGGTGGCTGGCACAGCAGTCGGAGCGGGGTGAGCGGCGCTGTTTTCCTGTCAGATTGGTCAGTAAAAGGGCGAAGTGACTGCGGTCACTTCGACCTTGCCGACTGAGGCGCGCGTGTCAGGATAAGGTGTCAGGCGATACTCACATTGAATGCGCCTGCGATACGGTCGGTTGGACAGGCGATCTGTCCAAGGTTGCTTCTCGACGAAGCCTGCCCGAGCTGGACCTCGGCCAGGCCGAGGGTGCGCCCACTGCCTGAGGAGGCCCTCGGGCGAGACGTAACTTCGTCTGGGACTACAGTTCCCGCCCGAGGCTGGGCTCGGGCGAGGCGAGATCGCGTCCCTTAGGTAGGCGATGCCTTGACCTGAACCGTGCCTATCAGCCTTTGCGGTTTATGCTGTGGGTTGTTACCAGCCGTGTTTAGAAGTGTTGGGGGTACCCCTAATTACGGTACCCGACAATAGCTTCGAAGGCAAAGAGATTCAATTCGTTTGCGTCCAAAAAAAGTGAGTCTATGTGTGGCACTGTGCTTCTATACATATGAACTACAAGTCTTGTCAGGGTAACATCGTTCTTTGCTCCATCTTGTCTAGTTGGTCGGTCTTATAGATCCTTCTTTTCTTTACTTTTGCTTCATAGATGATCATTGTGGAGTCGAAGCTCTCCCCTTCGACTTTTATTAACGTGTTGCTCCCATAGGGTCGAAGCTCTTTAGCTTCATCTTTGCTTCAGCCATTGTCCCAGGCTAGGGGTGAAAACGAAAACGGAAACTTTCGGTTAACAGGAATCATTTTCCAAATTTTACCGAAATTTAGAGCTAAACGGAAACGGAAACGGTTATCGAAAATACATGTAGGAAATGGTGATGCCTAAGAGGGGGCGTGAATTAGGACTTCTAAAACTTCTTTCTAGACTACGCCACAAAATAATCCCTAGAACAAAACCTATGCAAATATCTTAACTAGATTGTGCAAACTAGAGTTTGTCTATGTGTTGCTCTATCTACCGCAAAAGGAGTTGTGCAACTTAAGGTCCACTAAGAATAGTAAAGCTTGTAACTTAAGTAGAGAGAGTTAATGCGGAAGATTAAAGAGCTAGTACAGAAAACGAAATCTCATGGACGGCGCCGATATTTTTTCGAAGGTATTCGGAACCACGCAAGGTCCCGACTAATCCTCATCGGTGCCCCTACACAAAGGGTAGCCCCACGAGGGCCAAGCACCACGAACGAGTAACTCCATAGAGAGTCACGGGCCTTCTTCACGTGCATGTGGTGCTCTGCTTCCGACCTCTCAGACGCTCCCCGCCGTCTTCACTATCGAGCTTCTAGCCAAAATACCATGGGCCTCGTTCCCTCTGGTACACGGTGGCGGCCGTGACACAAACACGGTTTTCACGATCTCGCAAGACTCTCGCCCCACTCGGTATAATATTACAACGGCTCTTGCGAGCCGAGGGTTATGGTGGGTTTTTCTTACCTCACTCAACGAACTAGCATTACATTAGTCCACAAGGTTATGTTGATGTAACACCCGAAATATTGTCTGGAGATTTATAAAAAAGTTTCTCCAAAAGATTTGAGACCAAATGACTTCTAGTAAGGATTTCCTTCTTTTATAAAGTATAACTCGCTAGATTAAATAAATAATAATAAGTAGAAATTGTTATATCAAAACATAGAACCAAACTTTAAAACAAAAAAATTAAGTTGAGACCTGGAACAAAGAATAAAAGAAAGCCTTTCAATCCATTTATTATTGCCTTTCTAACTATAAAGCACTCTTTAAAAATATCTGAGTAACTCTTGCTAAAGATTTTATATTAACTACTGCTAAATTAGATAAGTAATTGATATTCATTTTTTTGGATGTACTCTTAATTTGTATACATTTAGGGATAATAAAGTTCTAAAGTGAATAATTTGAAGCATTTAGCCTAAATGAATAAGCAAACTAATAAATAAACAACAAATAAATAAAGTAACTTTTAAAACTTTGCATCATGCTAGATTTTTTATCTATGCATTTAAAATTAAGTTTGGGATTCAAAACAGATTTGAATTTGTAGATTAGAATGAAATTTGAGAAATTAAAACAGAAAACAAAAATAAAAAGGAAAGAGAAAGAAGAATAGGAGAAGTATCTGCGCCCTAGGCTAGAAATCACCTCTGCCGACCCACGTCCTTCTCCCCTCACGTAGCCCATCTCCTTACCCCATGCCGGCCCAATCTCTACTAGCGCCATGCGCGCGCTTGCATCCTACACGCGCACCAGCACATGGTGACTGGCCCACCCGTCAGCCTAAACCCCCCACCTATCTCGTCTTGAATCGCTGTCCCGTGGGACCTTGGCGTCAGCACCCTCATCTCGGGGCCGCAACCGCCAGGCCGAGTTCTTAGCTGCGTCTGCGCAGAATCCAGCCTGGTCAGCGAGCTCCGCTTCCAAAATTCCCACCGTGCTCGTTTCACTAGCAGGTAGGACTGATTTCTAGGTTCATCGTCTCCCCTCTCATAACAGACCCGAGCACCACGGCTCCGCGTAACCGCCTGGCCCAAGGTCCGTGTCACCTGGATGTTCTTTTCCTCGGGCAGTATAAGAACCACGGGCACCCTTCCCTGTCATCATTCGAGTGCAAGCAAGCACGACATTCAGACGTCGTCGAGTGTCTCACCGTCGCAGGTAGAGAGAAGAGAGAGGAAGACAAGACCCACCGCCGGTGACCCACTCGTGCATCGCCTCCCAGGGCCCGGCGTATGGATCTGGGTGGTTCGCATATGAGCACCACGTGCGTCCGTGGTCTCACATAGCAAGGACTCGTCGCGAACCTCGGTGGATTGCTCACCGGAGTTGAAGAATTGTCGTCGAGCCGCCACCGACGTGAGCAACATCGCTGCCACCTAGAACCTAGGTAAGAATCCTACCATTGTTCGCCTTGACGTCCAATTCACATAGGATTAGTCAGAAGGGAGTTTTAGGCCGCTTGACCATGGATTGCGTGTACAAGCGGGCTGCGCCGCCGCTGCCTGGGGTCGGACCGGCGAAGATTGCGGGTGGTCGTCGATCTGAGAATAGGCGGTCCTGATTAAATATTGCAAACCGTTTATGTGGGGTGCGCCTCGGTCGTCGATCTCAGATCGAGCGAGTCCAATTTGATTAGCAGAGTTTTAAATCCATACGACCGATATACGATCCAACGACTGGATTTGCATACCAGTTCAACTAAAAGGTCGATCCAATGACAGAAGATGGGCCATATCCCTTCGCATTGGTTGTTTTCTTAAAGAGTCCTTGAAAACTCACTAAGGGCTGATTTGATGTCCATGGATCACGGGGGGATTGGAGAGAATTGAGGGGGAAATTAGTTCATTTCCCCCTCAATCCCCTCCAATCCTCCCGTGATCCCCTTATCACCAAATTAGCCCTAACCAAGCCGCAGTTTACCTCAGTAGTAAGAGTATTACATTCAGATCCGTTTTTCGCAAATAAAACCATGGACTTCTTCAAAATCGAGCCCGTCGTCCTTGGTTAATTCAAATTGAATAAAATAAATTATAAAATTGGCAAAACCTTTAGAAATTAACTTTTTAGTATGAAAAGAATTCTAACAACTTGGAAAATTCATAACTTATTTCTTTTAACTCTGATTTAACCCATTCAAGTTGCGTTAGTATAAGGAAAATGGACCTCGGGCCATTTGGCTAAGTGATTTTGGTGTTTGATGATCAACATAACCTTTTGGACTAATGTGTTTGCTAGTATTTATGGTTGTAGCTCATAGAA
Source organism: Zea mays (assembly GCF_902167145.1). Lineage (NCBI taxonomy): Eukaryota > Viridiplantae > Streptophyta > Magnoliopsida > Poales > Poaceae > Zea > Zea mays. The sequence goes on along the minus strand of NC_050104.1, from coordinate 66,173,206 downwards.
TGCGAAGAGGATTGGACTGAGGCTCTGAGGATGCAACACCTTAAAAGGAGACCTAAAAGATGCGTAGAAGTCTAAGACTCAAGATCAAAAGAAGCCCAAAAAAATAGCGAAGAAATCCAAGAAGAGGGCAGTCAGCCAGAGCTCTGGTGGTGCACCGGACAATGAACAGACCTATCCGGTGTGTACCAGATAGTCTGAGCAAAGAGGCCTGCAAGCAGGGACTCTCGGGTGCTGTAGCACCGGACTGTCCGGTGTGCACCGGACAATACGCCAATGGTCGGATCCAACGGTCGACTGCCACAGACCTCAATGGTCGACTGACGTGGTCGGGCTGTCCGGTGCGCCCGACGATAGAAGCAACAACTTTTCTATCCAACGGCTATAATTGAAGGGGAGCCTATTTATACCCCTCTAACCGACCATTTGAAGGTGTGGGAGCCCAAGCAACATACCAACACATGTTATAGACATTTCCAAGTGCTCAAACACTCAAGTACTTATTAGAATCACTCGGTGATTAGCGTTGGTGCTTTGTGAAGTGCTTAGGTTAGTTAGACCGCTTATACGCTTGCTCTAGGTGAATCCTAGTTAGTTGAGTGAATTTAGAAAAACCACACAACCCCTCGGCTCTTGCGCGAGCCGTTGTAATTGTACCGAGTGGGGCGAGAGTCTTGCGAGACCGTGACAACTGAGTTTGTATCACGACCGCCACCGTGTACCAGAGGGAACGAGACCCACGACATTTTGGTCGAAAGCACGACAGTGGAGACGGCGAGGAGCGTTCGAGAGGAGCTGGAAGCGTAGCACGACTTTCATGTGGAGAAGCCCCGTAGCTCTCTACGGAGTTACTCGACCGAGGTGATTGGCCCTCGTGTGGGCTACCCTTTGCATAGGGGTACCAACAAAGATTAGTCAGAACCTTGTGTGATTCCGGATACCTCGGCAAAAATACCGGTGTCATCCACGAGAGTTTGCTTTCTCTACTTGCACTTTACCTTCCGCATTTACATTAAGTAATTAAGTTTCAATCTCTCCTTTCTAGTTAGATTTTTTAGGATTGCAACTTAGACTTTGCGGTAGAGATAGCAACGCTCAGACAAAACCTATTTTATTCATTCTAGATTGCTTATTTGCATAGGTTTTGTTCTGGGTTTTATTTGTGGCCTAGTTTAGATAATAGTTTTTAGAAGTCATAATTCACCCCCCTCTTAGGCGTCACTGTTTCCTATAGTTAGCTTCGTAGTAAAATTATCTACGAAATAATAACACTATTTGTGTTATATCACAGACTTTTATAATTAGATATTTGTTTAACCTATGTTGTAACCTTTCTTGATCAAGGATAGTCTGACTATAATTATTAAAAGATGATCTCTAGTCTAGTTAGAACCTATATTAGTTATTTATTTGTAATATATTTTCTTACAAGATTTAAGTTAATCAAAATAATGTATTTTCATATTAATCAACATAGAACATAGTTTTATTGGTTCACCTAAAACTTTAGAAAACTATATCTTTTTAATCGTAACTCCAAATTTAGTGGTTCTCGAACCTACGATCTCATAGCAACGTGTAGAATATTCTTACATGCTTTATTCTCATGCTTTGGTGTAATATTACTGTATCCATTATTTGTTTAATTGTATGCATTGCTACGAGTAGAAGTGAGGTCACATAGAATCTGAAGAACAAAATTAGAGAGGTATCTGGAGTTGCACCAAAAAGGCAAGTTGTGCTCTTGATCAGTCTTCTTTACCTAATAATGTTCCTATTAATCATTGTGACATGCTCAGGTTAATTTAACAGGACCTAATAGGTTACCCTAGTTTTGTTCACCTCATACCTTGCAAACAAATGAATTTAGTGTTCTGCTAGTCCGGGATGCTACTAAGTAACCAACCTCATTAAAGTAGTATAATATGTAATTGTGATTAAAATACCTCCTTCCGTGTGTTCTCTTGGGTGTGAGCTTGCATTAAAATATTGTGAATGATTGTAGAACCCAATTAAGTAATCATTCCTTTTTAACTAAGTCTACCCATATAGAAGCCATAGCAAATTGATGTGTACTGAACTAGTTTAATAAGTAACCAATGAACGATTAAAGTGAACATAGTAATGCATGTAATCGTGATGCCATGTTTGGGTTGGCTAAGTATAACAAGTGTTCGTTGTTTTTCAGTGATGATTGATTACACATGCCCGATGATGTGTAGATAGCTAGTGCCAGTGTGTGGTTGTTTACGTGCCTTACTAGTCTCTACTACTTATTAAGGCTGCAAGAGTAGTCTGCCATTCCGTATTCTGCCACCATTCTTGTTCTGTCATTCCTGTGTCTTTCTCATTCACTCCTCCCCGCAAAGCCCATTCTCATTCCAATTCCCCCGTACAGCCCACGTCTAGCTAAAATTAAAAAAACACACATGTCCTCAAGGGGATTTGAACCCGTGACCTCTCAAGCAAAGGCCAAGAGTAGCTACCACTACACCACATGTGTGTTTATGTCTACATCTATGACAGGAAACACATCTACTACATCTCTCACCAAGCCCACTTGCTACCCTTGCACAATGCATAGTAGTAGATAAGTATCACCGAGATTCTTGAATTATATTTTTGGATGGAGGTAATATTATTTAAAGAAGAGCTTTGCATGCAATTTCTTTTGTTTGAATAATGTATTATACTTAAATTCCCTTATTTGCATGCGTGACATTTTTTCTTCGTAATATTTTTTCCATGGATCAGACTTGTGAGTCATTTTCATAAACCAACGTCAAGCATGAATCCATGTTTCTTACTTGAAACCCCGAACAAACACCATGAGCAGGAGGCACTCAAGTTGGCATTGCTCATCAATGACGAGAAGAAGCTTGGCGACTGTCAGTTCGACCTCTAGAAGCAGTCCTACGTGGTCGCATGTGCCGCTGTGTACGACAAGCTCCCGCGAAGCCACCGCTTGGACGCGGTCCAGAGCAGCTGCACCGCGCTGTCCATCGTTAAGAAGGGGGCCTCATGGTTGTCGCCAACGTCGATGACTCTCAGGTTGTTCTGGACACCGCATCCGACGACGATGCCATCACGCCATCCAGCTCATCATCCACCTGAAGCCCAACCTGCCACATATGTCGCTACTGACCGGACATGAATTCTTGTGCACTGGGACGATGGACATTGCTGACGTTGTGTGAGTGTCCTCGAACATGATGTATGTAGTGGAGTAGCGCATCCGGTGGTGCAACGGCCAGGGGTACTACCTCGCTGATGAGCTCGAGGTGCACTTCATTTGGCAGCCAACCAAGAGTCATCGGTACTCGTCATGTCGCGCGCGTTCGACGACTACTATATCAAGGATTGTGGCGTCATCTTGGCGCTGGAGGTGATGCAGAGGAGGATCGACAATAGTGACCAGTTCGTCATCCTCGCCACCATCAGGGTAGCTTTTGTGCCGGCCTGCCTTTAATTCTCTTCGCAAACACACACACTTGCCTTTTTGTTTAAGCAAGAGCGTATGGTGGTGCATGTCTGATGACTAACGATGTACGAGGGAATTTCTTTTGGCATGTGTGGAACGTGCTCTCCAATGATGAGACCATACAAATCGTGGCATATATCGAAGTCTGCATGATACTGATGGTTGCAATGTAGTGGTGAAACAACTATATTAAAATAACAAAATTTATGTATGGCTAGGATCATAAATTGATTATGAAACATTTTCTCATAACAATATAACACACATTTTGTATATAAGTTATCGTAATATACTGGTATTATATATTCTCGTTGCAACGCACGGGCACTCAGCTAGTAATGTTTAGTTCTCTACCGTGTGCTTTGAAGTATATTGATCTTTTTCTCATCATATTCATACATATGCATCCTACATCTCATTTAGGACCGAGATATGAAGATCGTGCAAAGTAAAGTGGTGCCAGCCACAAGATGCATTGATGGACAACCTAAAGAAGAACAGACGAAACAAAGGCCAAGATAGGAGATGCTTGCCAAGTGAGTGTCATCTAGCGAACACTAACTAGTGTTGGATTCCAGGCAAGCCCTGATTTTATGCATAACCGTTATATATGCTATTTTACTACACTTAATGTTTGTAGGTCGAGCATTTCCAAGAAAGATTGCTATTCAGGTTTGGACAGATTTTGACATGCACCTTTAAATAGTCATGAATAGAGTTCTATATATATATCTAATAAATGTGGTTCTAGACTTTTTAGAAAGCTTAGGAACATTTCTACAACTCTTATAATATCCCTAAGAAATGATTATAAGTCTAATTCAGTCAAACAACACAATCATTCAGATCTGCACAGAAACATACAAAAACCTGACAATGAACTTGCTACAAGCATAACTTCTAGACCATTAGTCCTATGCTCATGAAATTTTTGGACGAGCTAGGTATATAAGTTAACTAAATCTTTTGTATAGAATGTATCTACAGAAAATATAATTTGCTTTACTAAATCATCATCATATTCTGAGAACACGCAATCAACAATTTCAGTTCGGGAGCAATCCTACTTAACTTAATTCACAAGCAGGCAATAAAGGAGTGGCACTAATTCTTGACTCTACATCACTATGACATAAACATAAAACATCTAATTGGCATTAAGGTACAATTCAAACGTTCCAAGAAACATGCATGCTTTTGTTTACTTCTAATTTCTCACTAACTCTTCTTATAATTACATAATGGGTATTATTTGAGCACCATATGAGACTATCTAATTTGATGCTAGGATTTTTGTGAGGTATAGGTAATAAAAATTCATGACTAATATATAAATTTCACATCCTCAGGTTTTATATATTATTTACTACAAAAAGAACAAACTGTTAATGCAATAAAGCATGTGAGAGCAAGATAAATCTAAAACTAATTATTTTTTGTGAATGCATGACCATATTATGTTTTTAGGCCACTACAACATCATGTAAAGACAGTGGAACACCATTTTTCATTTTTGCATCCATATATTATTTACAAACCATATAAAACTACTTAATATGCATCAAAAAAGTTAAATCACTAACTCAGTGATACATGCACCATAAAATATAAATGTTTACCAGTGGCCAAGCATCACATAGAGAGTCTACTGTAAAAATTGCAAACCATTTTGAGAAATAGAGCTATAGATCCAAAAATAACAAGCAAATCAATCATCTTTTTCCTATTTAACAACATTTAACTAATACACCACAAAAATGGTAAACGATATATAAGTTTTATATTTTTATTGGTTAGAGAATGACACCATGAGACTAACAAAATTAGTCTCATCCTTTTTGGACATTTAAACTCAAAATATGGAAAGAAGAAAGTTCATGGATTTCCTAAACCACTTTTCAAAGATGAATTTTTACATCAGATATTTTCTTTTAAAACATGCCATCCTATAGATCTAATATGTAGACAATTCCATAAGGAAACCGACAAAACAAGTTTCATGATTTTTGGGACTACTAAACAATAGATATGAATATTAGAAAACGACACAAAAATCTACAAATTTCAGCACAAAAGCACATGGGGCCCACTCGTCATAGACACTAAAAGGTCTTCCTCTACCTCAAGCATCACGACGCACGCAGGGAGGAGGTCGAGTGTTGTGTGGCATGCTCCTAGAGCGTTGTAGCCTTGTCGGCGTGGGCCATGGCCACGGCTCCGCGGCGTCCAGCATCGGGGCTTGGAAGGGCGCGCAAGCCAAGACATGTAGAGGGCAGCATGGGAAGGACTAGTAGCCAGGGAGTAGCTAGGGCACAGCCATGGCGCGTAGGGCGGAGAAGGCGAGCAGCATGCAGCACGTTGGACCGCCGGAGGAAGGAGGGCACTGGGGAGGGAGAGGAGGAGGCCGCAGGTGCCTATTTATAGGAGAGAGAGAGCAGCAAGAGTGCAGACACAAGGCAACCATGGTGGATGCAAGCTTCGTGCATGGTGGCCTTGTGTCCCCGTTGCAGCAATGCGTCAAACACATGGTAGATGCTACAGTAGCGATATTGGGCGACACTTTTGGTGTGTTCTGTTTAGAATCGGACCTTGGTAACTGTAGCAAATATTTTTCTTGATCTATACTGTACAAATCTTATATAGAGATTGAGTCAGTTTGGGAACGGGTTAGAGAGTTATAGACCTTATTATTATTCCTAAAATAGTAAAATACTATTTACTAGCTAAACTAATATTTAGGTCTTACAAATAGTAATATATATATATGTATCTATGTTTATGTTTATCTCTATTCTTGTTGTTTGTTGACTTCTTCACCAACTACTTCATCTTCAACTAGAACTTCTTCTTGAATTTCAAGTTCACCCGGTTCAACTTCTACTTCTGCATGATGGGCTTGTCCCCGGTTGATAGATAGGGGCTGACTCTTTCCTGCCGAAGCCTAACCTTGCTTCATTGGAGCTGGTGTAGTGTAGGAAGCCCGGTTGGGACAGTAGTTGGCGTAGTGTCCCAGTTGTCCACACTTGAAGCATGCCTTGTTGGTGGATGTGTTAGGAGCAATGGGTCCTGCTGGGGCGCTTGCTTGCGGAGGAGCAGTTTGTGCATGTTGAGTTTGCTGCCCGGAACCGCCACGAGCTGGTGTACTTGGAGTGGTAGTATAGCAAGGACGGGAACTACTTCCAGCCTGTCCTTGGTTACCAACCCTTCTTTTCTCTCCAAACATACACCTCTTGTTTTCTACAGCAATAGCTTTGTCAAGTAGCCTTTGGAAGGACGGGAATGTGTGCAATACCAGTTGATATTGCAAGGGTCCAATCAAACCGTCCAGAAAGAGCTCCTGTACAATGGCGGGTGTAGCTATGCGCTAACGTGTCTGGCAGGGAAGTGCCTGAGCCCTGTGTACATGCCAACGTGGCTGTCGGAGAAGTGTTTGAGCCCTGCGTAGGCGATAACGTGGCCGACGGAGAAGTGTCTGAGCCCTGTAGAAGCACAGCTGTCGGTGCTGCTGGGATCCTGCTGACGTCTCCTTGCTTCCGTAAGGGGCTGAGAACCACCGTCGTCATGGACGCACGCGGGGAGCCATCATTACCTGTTACTGGGACGAGCCAGATGGGATGCCGGTCTTGTTACCTCGTAGCCTGAGCTAGCTAGGGGAGGGTAATGATGTATCCCTTGTGGCGCGGTCGGTCTGAGCCCAAGGTCGGGCGAGGCGGAGACTTCTCCTGAGGCCGAGGCCGGGGTCGGGCGAGGACGCGATTCCTCCCGAGGCCGAGGCTGAGGCTGAGTCTTGGGGTCGGGTGAGGCGGAGACCTCCTCCCGAGGCCGAGGCCTAAGGTCGGGCGAGGCGGAGCTTCCTGTTGCGCCCGAGGTTGAACTTGCTGTTGTCAGCCTTGCCCGGGTGGCTGGCACAGCAGTCGGAGCGGGGTGAGCGGCGCTGTTTTCCTGTCAGATTGGTCAGTAAAAGGGCGAAGTGACTGCGGTCACTTCGACCTTGCCGACTGAGGCGCGCGTGTCAGGATAAGGTGTCAGGCGATACTCACATTGAATGCGCCTGCGATACGGTCGGTTGGACAGGCGATCTGTCCAAGGTTGCTTCTCGACGAAGCTTGCCCGAGCTGGACCTCGGCCATGCCGAGGGTGCGCCCACTGCCTGAGGAGGCCCTCGGGCGAGACGTAACTTCGTCTGGGACTACAGTTCCCGCCCGAGGCTGGGCTCGGGCGAGGCGAGATCGCGTCCCTTAGGTAGGCGATGCCTTGACCTGAACCGTGCCTATCAGCCTTTGCGGTTTATGCTGTGGGTTGTTACCAGCCGTGTTTAGAAGTGTTGGGGGTACCCCTAATTATGGTACCCGACAATAGCTTCGAAGGCAAAGAGATTCAATTCGTTTGCGTCCAAAAAAGTGAGTCTATGTGTGGCACTGTGCTTCTATACATATGAACTACAAGTCTTGTCAGGGTAACATCGTTCTTTGCTCCATCTTGTCTAGTTGGTCGGTCTTATAGATCCTTCTTTTCTTTACTTTTGCTTCATAGATGATCATTGTGGAGTCGAAGCTCTCCCCTTCGACTTTTATTAACGTGTTGCTCCCATAGGGTCGAAGCTCTTTAGCTTCATCTTTGCTTCAGCCATTGTCCCAGGCTAGGGGTGAAAACGAAAACAGAAATTTTCGGTTAACAGGAATCATTTTCCAAATTTTACCGAAATTTAGAGCTAAACGGAAACGGAAACGGTTATCGAAAATACATGTAGGAAATGGTGATGCCTAAGAGGGGACGTGAATTAGGACTTCTAAAACTTCTTTCTAGACTACGCCACAAAATAATCCCTAGAACAAAACCTATGCAAATATCTTAACTAGATTGTGCAAACTAGAGTTTGTCTATGTGTTGCTCTATCTACCGCAAAAGGAGTTGTGCAACTTAAGGTCCACTAAGAATAGTAAAGCTTGTAACTTAAGTAGAGAGAGTTAATGCGGAAGATTAAAGAGCTAGTACAGAAAACGAAATCTCATGGACGGCGCCGATATTTTTTCGAAGGTATTCGGAACCACGCAAGGTCCCGACTAATCCTCATCGGTGCCCCTACACAAAGGGTAGCCCCACGAGGGCCAAGCACCACGAACGAGTAACTCCATAGAGAGTCACGGGCCTTCTTCACGTGCATGTGGTGCTCTGCTTCCGACCTCTCAGACGCTCCCCGCCGTCTTCACTATCGAGCTTCTAGCCAAAATACCATGGGCCTCATTCCCTCTGGTACACGGTGGCGGCCGTGACACAAACACGGTTTTCACGATCTCGCAAGACTCTCGCCCCACTCGGTATAATATTACAACGGCTCTTGCGAGCCGAGGGTTATGGTGGGTTTTTCTTACCTCACTCAACGAACTAGCATTACATTAGTCCACAAGGTTATGTTGATGTAACACCCGAAATATTGTTTGGAGATTTATAAAAAAGTTTCTCCAAAAGATTTGAGACCAAATGACTTCTAGTAAGGATTTCCTTCTTTTATAAAGTATAACTCGCTAGATTAAATAAATAATAATAAGTAGAAATTGTTATATCAAAACATAGAACCAAACTTTAAAACAAAAAAATTAAGTTGAGACCTGGAACAAAGAATAAAAGAAAGCCTTTCAATCCATTTATTATTGCCTTTCTAACTATAAAGCACTCTTTAAAAATATCTGAGTAACTCTTGCTAAAGATTTTATATTAACTACTGCTAAATTAGATAAGTAATTGATATTCATTTTTTTGGATGTACTCTTAATTTGTATACATTTAGGGATAATAAAGTTCTAAAGTGAATAATTTGAAGCATTTAGCCTAAATGAATAAGCAAACTAATAAATAAACAACAAATAAATAAAGTAACTTTTAAAACTTTGCATCATGCTAGATTTTTTATCTATGCATTTAAAATTAAGTTTGGGATTCAAAACAGATTTGAATTTGTAGATTAGAATGAAATTTGAGAAATTAAAACAGAAAACAAAAATAAAAAGGAAAGAGAAAGAAGAATAGGAGAAGTATCTGCGCCCTAGGCTAGAAATCACCTCTGCCGACCCACGTCCTTCTCCCCTCACGTAGCCCATCTCCTTACCCCATGCCGGCCCAATCTCTACTAGCGCCATGCGCGCGCTTGCATCCTACACGCGCACCAGCACATGGTGACTGGCCCACCCGTCAGCCTAAACCCCCCACCTATCTCGTCTTGAATCGCTGTCCCGTGGGACCTTGGCGTCAGCACCCTCATCTCGGGGCCGCAACCGCCAGGCCGAGTTCTTAGCTGCGTCTGCGCAGAATCCAGCCTGGTCAGCGAGCTCCGCTTCCAAAATTCCCACCGTGCTCGTTTCACTAGCAGGTAGGACTGATTTCTAGGTTCATCGTCTCCCCTCTCATAACAGACCCGAGCACCACGGCTCCGCGTAACCGCCTGGCCCAAGGTCCGTGTCACCTGGATGTTCTTTTCCTCGGGCAGTATAAGAACCACGGGCACCCTTCCCTGTCATCATTCGAGTGCAAGCAAGCACGACATTCAGACGTCGTCGAGTGTCTCACCGTCGCAGGTAGAGAGAAGAGAGAGGAAGACAAGACCCACCGCCGGTGACCCACTCGTGCATCGCCTCCCAGGGCCCGGCGTATGGATCTGGGTGGTTCGCATATGAGCACCACGTGCGTCCGTGGTCTCACATAGCAAGGACTCGTCGCGAACCTCGGTGGATTGCTCACCGGAGTTGAAGAATTGTCGTCGAGCCGCCACCGACGTGAGCAACATCGCTGCCACCTAGAACCTAGGTAAGAATCCTACCATTGTTCGCCTTGACGTCCAATTCACATAGGATTAGTCAGAAGGGAGTTTTAGGCCGCTTGACCATGGATTGCGTGTACAAGCGGGCTGCGCCGCCGCTGCCTGGGGTCAGACGGGCGAAGATTGCGGGTGGTCGTCGATCTGAGAATAGGCGGTCCTGATTAAATATTGCAAACCGTTTATGTGGGGTGCGCCTCGGTTGTCGATCTCAGATCGAGCGAGTCCAATTTGATTAGCAGAGTTTTAAATCCATACGACCGATATACGATCCAACGACTGGATTTGCATACCAGTTCAACTAAAAGGTCGATCCAATGACAGAAGATGGGCCATATCCCTTCGCATTGGTTGTTTTCTTAAAGAGTCCTTGAAAACTCACTAAGGGCTGATTTGATGTCCATGGATCACGGGGGATTAGAGAGAATTGAGGGGGAAATTAGTTCATTTCCCCCTCAATCCCCTCCAATCCTCCCGTGATCCCCTTATCACCAAATTAGCCCTAACCAAGCCGCAGTTTACCTCAGTAGTAAGAGTATTACATTCAGATCCGTTTTTCGCAAATAAAACCATGGACTTCTTCAAAATCGAGCCCGTCGTCCTTGGTTAATTCAAATTGAATAAAATAAATTATAAAATTGGCAAAACCTTTAGAAATTAACTTTTTAGTATGAAAAGAATTCTAACAACTTGGAAAATTCATAACTTATTTCTTTTAACTCTGATTTAACCCATTCAAGTTGCGTTAGTATAAGGAAAATGGACCTCAGGCCATTTGGCTAAGTGATTTTGGTGTTTGATGATCAACATAACCTTTTGGACTAATGTGTTTGCTAGTATTTATGGTTGTAGCTCATAGAATGCGAAGAGGATTGGACTGAGGCTCTGAGGATGCAACACCTTAAAAGGAGACCTAAAAGATGCGTAGAAGTCTAAGACTCAAGATCAAAAGAAGCCCAAAAAAATAGCGAAGAAATCCAAGAAGAGGGCAGTCAGCCAGAGCTCTGGTGGTGCACCGGACAATGAACAGACCTATCCGGTGTGTACCAGATAGTCTGAGCAAAGAGGCCTGCAAGCAGGGACTCTCGGGTGCTGTAGCACCGGACTGTCCGGTGTGCACCGGACAATACGCCAATGGTCGGATCCAACGGTCGACTGCCACAGACCTCAATGGTCGACTGACGTGGTCGGGCTGTCCGGTGCGCCCGACGATAGAAGCAACAACTTTTCTATCCAACGGCTATAATTGAAGGGGAGCCTATTTATACCCCTCTAACCGACCATTTGAAGGTGTGGGAGCCCAAGCAACATACCAACACATGTTATAGACATTTCCAAGTGCTCAAACACTCAAGTACTTATTAGAATCACTCGGTGATTAGCGTTGGTGCTTTGTGAAGTGCTTAGGTTAGTTAGACCGTTTATACGCTTGCTCTAGGTGAATCCTAGTTAGTTGAGTGAATTTAGAAAAACCACACAACCCCTCGGCTCTTGCGCGAGCCGTTGTAATTGTACCGAGTGGGGCGAGAGTCTTGCGAGACCGTGACAATTGAGTTTGTATCACGACCGCCACCGTGTACCAGAGGGAACGAGACCCACGACATTTTGGTCGAAAGCACGACAGTGGAGACGGCGAGGAGCGTTCGAGAGGAGCTGGAAGCGTAGCACGACTTTCATGTGGAGAAGCCCTGTAGCTCTCTACGGAGTTACTCGACCGAGGTGATTGGCCCTCGTGTGGGCTACCCTTTGCATAGGGGTACCAACAAAGATTAGTCAGAACCTTGTGTGATTCCGGATACCTCGGCAAAAATACCGGTGTCATCCACGAGAGTTTGCTTTCTCTACTTGCACTTTACCTTCCGCATTTACATTAAGTAATTAAGTTTCAATCTCTCCTTTCTAGTTAGATTTTTAGGATTGCAACTTAGACTTTGCGGTAGAGATAGCAACGCTCAGACAAAACCTATTTTATTCATTCTAGATTGCTTATTTGCATAGGTTTTGTTCTGGGTTTTATTTGTGGCCTAGTTTAGATAATAGTTTTTAGAAGTCATAATTCACCCCCCTCTTAGGCGTCACTGTTTCCTATAGTTAGCTTCGTAGTAAAATTATCTACGAAATAATAACACTATTTGTGTTATATCACAGACTTTTATAATTAGATATTTGTTTAACCTATGTTGTAACCTTTCTTGATCAAGGATAGTCTGACTATAATTATTAAAAGATGATCTCTAGTCTAGTTAGAACCTATATTAGTTATTTATTTGTAATATATTTTCTTACAAGATTTAAGTTAATCAAAATAATGTATTTTCATATTAATCAACATAGAACATAGTTTTATTGGTTCACCTAAAACTTTAGAAAACTATATCTTTTTAATCGCAACTCCAAATTTAGTGGTTCTCGAACCTACGATCTCGTAGCAACGTGTAGAATATTCTTACATGCTTTATTCTCATGCTTTGGTGTAATATTACTGTATCCATTATTTGTTTGATTGTATGCATTGCTACGAGTAGAAGTGAGGTCACATAGAATCTGAAGAACAAAATTAGAGAGGTATCTGGAGTTGCACCAAAAAGGCAAGTTGTGCTCTTGATCAGTCTTCTTTACCTAATAATGTTCCTATTAATCATTGTGACATGCTCAGGTTAATTTGACAGGACCTAATAGGTTACCCTAGTTTTGTTCACCTCATACCTTGCAAACAAATGAATTTAGCGTTCTGCTAGTCCGGGATGCTACTAAGTAACCAACCTCATTAAAGTAGTATAATATGTAATTGTGATTAAAATACCTCCTTCCGTGTGTTCTCTTGGGTGTGAGCTTGCATTAAAATATTGTGAATGATTGTAGAACCCAATTAAGTAATCATTCCTTTTTAACTAAGTCTACCCATATAGAAGCCATAGCAAATTGATGTGTACTGAACTAGTTTAATAAGTAACCAATGAACGATTAAAGTGAACGTAGTAATGCATGTAATCGTGATGCCATGTTTGGGTTGGCTAAGTATAACAAGTGTTCGTTGTTTTTCAGTGATGATTGATTACACATGCCCGATGATGTGTAGATAGCTAGTGCCAGTGTGTGGTTGTTTACGTGCCTTACTAGTCTCTACTACTTATTAAGGCTGCAAGAGTAGTCTGCCATTCCGTATTCTGCCACCATTCTCTGCGTTTCTCATTCCCATGTTTTGCCATCATTCTATGTTCTCTCATTCTCATTCTTTGTTCTGTCTTTCTCATTCACTCCTCCCCGCAAAGCCCATTCTCATTCCAATTCCCCCGTACAGCCCACGTCTAGCTAAAATTAAAAAAACACACATGTCCTCAAGGGGATTTGAACCCGTGACCTCTCAAGCAAAGGCCAAGAGTAGCTACCACTACACCACATGTTTGTTTATGTCTACATCTATGACAGGAAACACATCTACTACATCTCTCACCAAGCCCACTTGCTACCCTTGCACAATGCATAGTAGTAGATAAGTATCACCGAGATTCTTGAATTATATTTTTGGATGGAGGTAATATTATTTAAAGAAGAGCTTTGCATGCAAATTCTTTTGTTTGAATAATGTATTATACTTAAATTCCCTTATTTGCATGCGTGACATTTTTTCTTCGTAATATTTTTTCCATGGATCAGACTTGTGAGTCATTTTCATAAACCAACGTCAAGCATGAATCCATGTTTCTTACTTGAAACCCCGAACAAACACCATGAGCAGGAGGCACTCAAGTTGGCATTGCTCATCAATGACGAGAAGAAGCTTGGCGACTGCCAGTTCGACCTCTAGAAGCAGTCCTACGTGGTCGCATGTGCCGCTGTGTACGACAAGCTCCCGCGAAGCCACCGCTTGGACGCGGTCCAGAGCAGCTGCACCGCGCTGTCCATCGTTAAGAAGGGGGCCTCATGGTTGTCGCCAACGTTGATGACTCTCAGGTTGTTCTGGACACCGCATCCGACGACGATGCCATCACGCCATCCAGCTCATCATCCACCTGAAGCCCAACCTGCCACATATGTCGCTACTGACCGGACATGAATTCTTGTGCACTGGGACGATGGACATTGCTGACGTTGTGTGAGTGTCCTCGAACATGATGTATGTAGTGGAGTAGCGCATCCGGTGGTGCAACGGCCAGGGGTACTACCTCGCTGATGAGCTCGGGGTGCACTTCATTTGGCAGCCAACCAAGAGTCATCGGTACTCGTCATGTCGCGCGCGTTCGACGACTACTATATCAAGGATTGTGGCGTCATCTTGGCGCTGGAGGTGATGCAGAGGAGGATCGACAATAGTGACCAGTTCGTCATCCTCGCCACCATCAGGGTAGCTTTTGTGCCGGCCTGCCTTTAATTCTCTTCGCAAACACACACACTTGCCTTTTTGTTTAAGCAAGAGCATATGGTGGTGCATGTCTGATGACTAACGATGTACGAGGGAATTTCTTTTGGCATGTGCGGAACGTGATCTCCAATGATGAGACCATACAAATCGTGGCATATATCGAAGTCTGCATGATACTGATGGTTGCAATGTAGTGGTGAAACAACTATATTAAAATAACAAAATTTATGTATGGCTAGGATCATAAATTGATTATGAAACATTTTATCATAACAATATAACACACATTTTGTATATAAGTTATCGTAATATACTGGTATTATATATTCTCGTTGCAACGCACGGGCACTCAGCTAGTAATGTTTAGTTCTCTACCGTGTGCTTTGAAGTATATTGATCTTTTTTTCATCATATTCATACGTATGCATCCTACATCTCATTTAGGACCGAGATATGAAGATCGTGCAAAGTAAAGTGGTGCCAGCCACAAGATGCATTGATGGACAACCTAAAGAGAACAGACGAAACAAAGGCCAAGATAGGAGATGCTTGCCAAGTGAGTGTCATCTAGCGAACACTAACTAGTGTTGGATTCCAGGCAAGCCCTGATTTTATGCATAACCGTTATATATGCTATTTTACTACACTTAATGTTTGTAGGTCGAGCATTTCCAAGAAAGATTGCTATTCAGGTTTGGACAGATTTCGACATGCACCTTTAAATAGTCATGAATAGAGTTCTATATATATATATCTAATAAATGTGGTTCTAGACTTTTTAGAAAGCTTAGGAACATTTCTAAAACTCTTATAATATCCCTAAGAAATGATTATAAGTCTAATTCAGTCAAACAACACAATCATTCAGATCTGCACAGAAACATACAAAAACCTGACAATGAACTTGCTACAAGCATAACTTCTAGACCATTAGTCCTATGCTCATGAAATTTTTGGACGAGCTAGGTATATAAGTTAACTAAATCTTTTGTATAGAATGTATCTACAGAAAATATAATTTGCTTTACTAAATCATCATCATATTCTGAGAACACGCAATCAACAATTTCAGTTCGGGAGCAATCCTACTTAACTTAATTCACAAGTAGGCAATAAAGGAGTGGCACTAATTCTTGACTCTACATCACTATGACATAAACATAAAACATCTAATTGGCATTAAGGTACAATTCAAACGTTCCAAGAAACATGCATGCTTTTGTTTACTTCTAATTTCTCACTAACTCTTCTTATAATTACATAATGGGTATTATTTGAGCACCATATGAGACTATCTAATTTGATGCTAGGATTTTTGTAAGGTATAGGTAATAAAAATTCATGACTAATATATAAATTTCACATCCTCAGGTTTTATATATTATTTACTACAAAAAGAACAAACTGTTAATGCAATAAAGCATGTGAGAGCAAGATAAATCTAAAACTAATTATTTTTTGTGAATGCATGACCATATTATGTTTTTAGGCCACTACAACATCATGTAAAGACAGTGGAACACCATTTTTCATTGTTGCATCCATATATTATTTACAAACCATATAAAACTACTTAATATGCATCAAAAAAGTTAAATCACTAACTCAGTGATACATGCACCATAAAATATAAATGTTTACCAGTGGCCAAGCATCACATAGAGAGTCTACTGTAAAAATTGCAAACCATTTTGAGAAATAGAGCTATAGATCCAAAAATAACAAGCAAATCAATCATCCTTTTCCTATTTAACAACATTTAACTAATACACCACAAAAATGGTAAACGATATATAAGTTTTATATTTTTATTGGTTAGAGAATGACACCATGAGACTAACAAAATTAGTCTCATCCTTTTTGGACATTTAAACTCAAAATATGGAAAGAAGAAAGTTCATGGATTTCCGAAACCACTTTTCAAAGATGAATTTTTACATCAGATATTTTCTTTTAAAACATGCCATCCTATAGATCTAATATGTAGACAATTCCATAAGGAAACCGACAAAACAAGTTTCATGATTTTTGGGACTACTAAACAATAGATATGAATATTAGAAAACGACACAAAAATCTACAAATTTCAGCACAAAAGCACATGGGGCCCACTCGTCATAGACACTAAAAGGTCTTCCTCTACCTCAAGCATCACGACGCACGCAGGGAGGAGGTCGAGTGTTGTGTGGCATGCTCTTAGAGCGTTGTAGCCTTGTCGGTGTGGGCCATGGCCACGGCTCCGCGGCGTCCAGCATCGGGGCTTGGAAGGGCGCGCAAGCCAAGACATGGAGAGGGCAGCATGGGAAGGACTAGTAGCCAGGGAGTAGCTAGGGCACAACCATGGCGCGTAGGGCGGAGAAGGCGAGCAGCATGCAGCACGTTGGACCGCCGGAGGAAGGAGGGCACTGGGGAGGGAGAGGAGGAGGCCGCAGGTGCCTATTTATAGGAGAGAGAGAGCAGCAAGAGTGCAGACACAAGGCAACCATGGTGGATGCAAGCTTCGTGCATGGTGGCCTTGTGTCCCCGTTGCAGCAATGCGTCAAACACATGGTAGATGCTACAGTAGCGATATTGGGCGACACTTTTGGTGTGTTCTGTTTAGAATCGGACCTTGGTAACTGTAGCAAATATTTTTCTTGATCTATACTGTACAAATCTTATATAGAGATTGAGTCAGTTTGGGAACGGGTTAGAGAGTTATAGACCCACGAAAATAGGTTTGTCAGTGCCTTGGAAACCAATGGAAATAGAGTGTGAAAACATGTCAAATAAGGTTAGATGGACACCATCTTTTAATATGATGTGCCCCTATTAGTTATTAACAACTTTTATATTTGGGGAAACTCAAGTTGTTTAACAAAACTTTGGGAACACGAGACGTTGACCCGATTGACACTGATTTCAGACTTAGAAGGATTTCAAATCCTGAAATTAGATTTTGAATCCAAATTGAGGGCTCTATTTAAATCACTTAGGGATTGAATCAAGACTTGGTTCAATTATGACATTTGTTGTATAACACAGGTTCTACAACTTTTTATTAAATCTCAAACCTCATATCTTGATTGGAAATTGAAATTCACTTTGGTCAAAGTAGTATTGTCATAAAGCTTTAATTTGTATTTTTAGGGCAATCAGAGTATTTTCTCGACATTTTCTTGACATGGACCCTTAATAACTTTTGTTGTAGAATTCATATAGAGTTGTTTGAGCAAGATGGAAAGGCTTAGTTGAACTTCAAAATTTGCATTTGTTCAAACGAGCAGTTTCAAGCAAGCATAGGATTTATCTTTTCATGTGCGTATTTGGTTCAAACTTCGAGAAATCTTTAAGATACACTTGATAGATAGAGATGAATGATGATATAGAGATAACAAATCGATTTTCATAAGAAATAATTAGAGGTTGACACAACAGAGGTTCCATTGGAGAATGCAGATTCAGATTAAATATTTGGACATAGACCAAATATCAAGATATCAGATTTAGATACAGATCGGATAACAACTGTCAAGAGTTCGAATAAATGAGCTTTAGACGAGATTAACATTCGAATTTACATTCGTTTCAAGAAATAAAAGTTTTAACGGGCTCCAAATTCGGCATTTCTCGAGATCGAATAACTCCGAATTTGGTGAAACTTTCATGAGCAACTTGATAAATGGAGATAGACGCAATTGAGAAATCAAAATTTTCCACTGATGATTCGAGCTTAGGACCAACCTCCCAGCATGACACAAAATAAACACCTGGGGTGTCACAATGGGGCACCAGGGCGCCGGGCACGTTCACTGCGGTTTGTGGGTGGGCGAGTCGTGCGGGAGTGGGCGCGGTTTGACCGTGCACGGGGCGCACACCATGGACGCGGGCGCGACGGTTACAGGGACGGGATGGCTCTGACGAGGGCAAATCGGCGAACGGCGCTGACGGGGTGGTCCCATTGGACAAAGAGGGAGAGAGCGAGCGGGGCGCGTCGCCGACAAGTGGGGCTCGCCTGTCAACGGACACGGACGCGAGCGCGGGCGGCTAGCTGGGCCGAAAGGGCGGGAAGGGGAGGACTTCAGGCTTCTTTGAGTTTTTCTTTTATTCCTGAATTTCTAATCCTTTTCCTTTTATTTTCTTCTTTTGAATTCAAATTCAAACATGCTCCAAATTCAGATCCCAATAATTCAAACATGTGCATCAAACAAAAGAATAATTTAGGCTCAGCATGATGTAACATCCCATGACTCACATAAGTTTTGATATAATAAAGAAATAACTAATCTCCAACCTAATAGACATAATTCTAATAAAAAGAAGAGAGAAGGAAACTAGAGAGAGAAACAAGAGGTGACACCTGAATTTGGTACGCATTAGAGAAGAAATTTTATACCCCCAAATTCAAGGTGTTACATGTTATATCTGAATTATGATCATGTTCCAGTATTACTGTTGGTTTAATTATTGTTCATGATAAGATTATTGTATTAATTAGAACATGGAGCTTAACTTGAGATAACAGTGCTACCACAAGGGTGGAATGAGACACTCTTGACCAAGTAATTAGGAAAGTCAGGGAGAGACTACCTTACCTGAAAGGGGCAAGCAGTGAGTGCGTCGCTGCAGAGTATAGGGAGCCTCTCAGGTCGAACTGTCTGTAAAGCTTTCCTGACGAGGGATTCCTATGCTTCCTTCTTCTTGACACCATAGCGGGTTTTCTCGAACTAGTGGATCTTTAGAAAGGCCTCGCAGTGGATCCCTAGCCATTCACCTTGGAAGTATTGAAGGGTCTAGCTAACCCTGGCTAAACGGGAAACACGTCTTGTGGGTAAAGAAGCGTAACCTCTACACAGTGTAAAACTGGTATATCTGTCGTGCTCACGGTCAAGAGCAGCTTAGGACTCTCGCATGATTAACTTATGGAATTAAATTTAATCTATCATCTGCATTGCATTGTGGGATTTATTATTAATTGGGATCTCTTATTTAATTGGGATTTATTATACTTTGGTAACTGATAATAAATTTTTGACCAACTTATTAAAAGCAATGCTCAGCCTTAACTATCTTCTTTGGTAAGTCTTATCCTTCACATGAGCCCCACCCTAAGTGAGCTCATGCACATTATTCTCCACAACTTGTTGAGCGATGAACGTATGTGAGCTCACCCTTGCTATACTCGCCCCCTGGTCAAGAACATGTACCATAAGAGGAGGTGCATGAAGGATGTCGTGATGAGTTCTTGAGAGGTATAGGCCGTCGTCTCCCAGTCAGATATGATTGATGGATCGTTGTATTCAATCTTCATATGATGAAATATTTAGCTATTTTGTACAGGACTCCTATTATATAGTAAAGATGTGACATTCATTTTTGTACCATGAGTCATCATATGTGTGAGACTTGATCCTACCACACATTTGATTCGCGCCCGGGTTTTCCCTTAAATCCGTGTGTGGCATCTAATATCTTGGGAGGTTCCATCACACAATATTCCTATGACTTTCTCTCAGGATGACCTTCATCTCAAAGACTATCCGCATAGAGATGCCATGACGTATAAAACAATTTTACAACACAGTGTGGATTTGATGGGGGATTTGTGAAATTTGGCCCATTCAGTTGAAATTACAAAGCAAGTGGCTGCTGGTCTTTAGTCCCACATTGCTAGTTCAAGGTTATTTATATCAACTTATATAACTACGCTCATTCCCATGTCTAAATAGATAAAGTAATGGGAGAGAGAACATCACTGCACATAGGGCTAGATATCGAGCCAGCTCGTCTCGGTTCGTCCGAGTTCGAGCTAGCTCGGCTTGGCTTGGCTGGTTAAGCTAATGAGCCATAGATTCAGCTCGGTTCGGCTCGTTTACGAGCTCGAGCTGTCTCGTTTTGCTCACGAGGCAGAGCCGAAAAACAATATATATATAATAATCTATTTCTAGTTAATTTCAAACTAATTTAACAATACAAAATAGTAACTATACTCAGTTTCATAGACCATATCAATGTAATACTAAATTAACATAACTCATCACTCATCAATTCACAATTCACACAGACGATCATCAGTTTAATACACAATTATATTCTTATAGACCAATTTAATACATTGACACAATTCATCAGTCATTAGTTTAACTCATAGGCCACAGACACCTCACATACATATAACATGTTCATCAATTGCTACGTAAATGATATACATATAGTTTCGTTTTGGTGAAATGTGATAGCTCGTTTAGCTCGTGAGCTGCCTCGCTAACTAACTGAGTTAGCTCATTAATGAATCGACCTAGGATGTCAGTTGAACTCATGAAGCAATTCAAACGAGTCGATCCAAGTCGAGCCGAGCTAACTACGAACCGAGCGAGCTGATGTGCCCCAAGCATTTCGTCCAACCCTAACTACACAAAAGCGCGCGCTTGACATGTGACTTGCGATGCACGACCGTGGCGAGGCGTAGTGTATCTGACCACTTGTATCCTTCATTATTTTTAACTGTTTTATATTAATTAATTAAAAATTAATACATATTTTTTTGCCATAATCGTGGTTAATTGGCCGGCTGCCAGTTAATGGGTGAATTAAGGGAAACAACTCCTTGAGGGCAATCACACCTATTTTAGGCTCTGAATGCATTTAGGTTTCCACACACGAAAATTCTATTCCATTTTCCCTTCTTCCTACTTTGAAAAGTTGTGTTGTGGCGATTGAGTTGATGTGTCTTCATCGACCATGTTCCTTGGTGTGCATAGTGGAGGAGGGCGAGCAATATCTCTGAACCTTTGTCGTCGAGAAGCCTGCACGAGGGGCGGCAATAAGGTTTCTGGGTAGCGCAACTGAGCGACCGCTCGAAGTTATTTGACGACGTTCTACTTTGCTTGATGGATGAATTGACGCATATACATCGACGACCTGCTTCGAGTACTTTTGTGATTGATCAACCTAAGCGCCGACAAACCCAACATGAGTCAATATATTTATTCAGATGTTTACTATGTTGATCTATATGCTACTATGTGTAATGCGCATAAAAGTTTTAAATATCTATAAAATTCGCCTCAATTTTAAATCTAGATTTAGAATATTACGTTTTCCAACACTCAAAACATGTGGATTGAGATGAATACGAGAGTATTAAAAAAGGCTAAGGGTGTATTCGTTTTTATCTCAATCCATGTGGATTGTAGGAAATTGAGTGAGTTTAAATCTAAGTCAAAATCTCTATTGGCATGTGAGTTTAAATCCAAAGCAAGTCCTAATGTGTATTCGGCTACAAGCCTGCAACAACTATGTTTTAGAAAAGGTGGAGTTTCAAAGAAACAACTATGTTTTAGAAAAGGTGGAGTTTCAAAAAAAGTATTGACCATACATCATGCATATCAATTGGCCGCTCACAATTTGCAGAGGGATGACAACAGATTCATTTTTTTGATTTTTCAATATATATTTCCAATTTTTTCTGATCAATACCCTCGGTAACGATATTTTTAGAAAACAAAATGGGTTACCGAAATCAGTATCTTTTACCGATCATTTCCTTTGATTAATCAAAATTTACTGGATTTAGATTTCAGAATTTTCCAAAAATGAAAACATGGCTCAAGGCCCAATAGCCCTCAGTCCGGTCCAGGCTACGAGTCTTCCATCCCGCCCACGACCCAACACATAGTCCTTATGTAGAAGAGTTCAGCCTCCATGTTGTTTGGCTGGGCGAGGTGGGACTAAATAGGTCCTTCCACTGGCTAGCCGAAGGCGCACCGCCGTCGTCGTTGTAGAGGTGAGCAGGAGACAACAGCCGTCCCAATGACCGTCGCGGTGCCCCTCCTGCTATAACTGCTAGTCTCCCTCAGTGGCCCACCACAAGCGCAGAAGCACAACCACAGAACCACAACACTTCGCCTCGTCAGATCGACAGGGAAGAGAGCAGAAGCGAACCGGCTCGTCCGCTCGTTGCCTATCGCCATGGCCGACGTGGAGGTGTGCGTGAAGGCCGCTGGGCACGCTCGCCGCTCGGCGTCCGACGTGAAGGATTTATGGGCTAGACCCAAATTGAAAAAAATCAAAAAATTTCAGAAAAATCTCAAAAGCCCATATAAGTGAATGGCTAAGGAATAGGTGAAACCAATAGAACTATATTTTTAGTTCTAGTGGAGTAGAGTTAGTTTAAATATGGAAGCCACACTCACTCACCAAGTCATGTATGAGAGGAGAGAGTGTGGAGAGCCACACGCGCGCGTGCTCGCTCGCCTGGCCGGGGCGGGGCGCACGACATGCGTGTGAATGGTGAATGGTCCGCCAAAATCCGCCCCCCTTGCGGGGGCGCGGTTTCCTTTTGTCGTTTGAATTTTTGGTTATTTGGCTGTTAAGTTTATAATCCTAACCGATCGCTATAAAATCTAAACTGAACGCGAGATTTTCGCGGGCGGATAAGATCGAAGGTAGCTATCTGGTCACGGACTCGGCCCTATAAAAGGCGCCTGGCAGCCAGCATCCAATTCATCCCAGTTTCGCTTTCGCCTCTCTTCATAGCTGAGCCGCCTTCCAGTTCCCTTCATCCCGACCGCAGACGTGCATCTGCGATCAGGAGAGCAGGTCTCCGGAACCCTTCGTCTTCTAGATCCTGCACCGGGAGAGGGCGAATAAGGTTTTTGGGAAGGCGACTGCTCGTGATCTGCTGACCTCGTCGACCCTGCTGATTTTGCTGCTTCGACGTCGTCGACCCTGCTGATTCCTGCGCGCTCCATCTATCAGTATGTCTAATCAGTACACATCATCTGATTTGACTTTTTACTTCAGTTCTTCTGATTTGGTCATGATTTATATTTGGAATTTAATCTGGAATTTGTCTAATTATTCAACAATCCAAAAACCTTATTGTAGACAATTTCCTAGTTTTTCTATGGCTGCTTTTGCCGACGCGCTGAAGCCAGAAAAGTTCAATGGTATGCACTTTAAGAGATGGCAAGTCAAGGCCACGCTCTGGCTTACTGCTATGAATGTCTTCCATGTTAGTAAAGGCAGACCTGAGGGTCCACTGACTCCTGAACAGGAGAAAGAGTACGACCATGCCAATACTATCTTTATGGGAGCCGTTCTTAGTGCCCTTGTTGACCGTCTGGTTGATGCAAATATTTAGTACACAGACGGGAAAGAGTTGTGGGATGCACTTACTACTAAGTATGGTGCATCAGATGCTGGCAGTGACCTGTATATCATGGAGAGCTTTCATGATTATAAGATGGCTGATAATCGCTCTATTGTAGAGCAAGCTCATGAAATACAGTGTATAGCCAAGGAGCTCGACCACCTTAAGATAGTCCTTCCTGACCGATTTGTGGCTGGGTGCATTATTGCAAAGTTGCCTTCTACATGGAGGAACTTCGCCACATCTCTGAAACATAAGAGACATGAGATATCAGTTGAAAATCTTATAGCGTCTCTGAATGTTGAGGAGAAAGCTCGGGCTAAGGACACGAGATCTAAAGGAGGCGAGGGCCACTCCAGCGCCAACATGGTTCAAAGGAACCACAACAAGGGCAAAGGAAAGCCAAAATCTAACAAGCCAAACAAAACTACCAACTTCAAGAAGAAGAACAAGGCTGAATTGACATGTTTCGCATGTGGCGAGGCGGGTCATTTTGCAAAGGATTGTCCTGATCGAGCGGATCGCCGTGGCAAAAAGGGCAATGTCAACACAATGGTCGCTATCAATGAGGAAGACAAAGGGCATGGTAATTTACCTTTCATCTTCTCAGTATTTCAATCACCTAGCTGGTGGCTTGATACTGGTGCTAATGTTCATGTGTGCTCTGACATTAACTTGTTCTCTTCTTATCAGGGTGCCTAGGATTCTTCCGTCCTAATGGGGAATGGGTCACATGCTTCTGTTCATGGCACTGGCACGGTGGATCTGAAGTTTACTTCGGGAAAGATCGTGCAGCTGAAGAACATGCATTATGTCCCTTCTATACATAAGAATCTCGTTAGCGGAACCCTTCTATGTAGAGATGGGTTCAAGGTAGTTTTGGAGTCTAATAAATTAGTTGTGTCCAAGTCTGGACAATTTATTGGTAAAGGCTATGATTGCGTAGGCTTGTTCTGCTTTTCTCTGTTAGATTTCAATAATAAGTCTGTGAACCATATTTGCGCTAATGTTGATGATCTTGTGAGTATTTGGCATTCTCGTTTGTGTCATATTAATTTTGGCTCTATGTCTCGGCTTGCAACCATGAGTTTAATTCCGAATATCACCATAGTCAAAGGTTCTAATGCATAGTTGTGTGCAGTCGAAGCAACCTCGAAAGCCTCATAAGGCTGTTGAGGAGAGACACCTGGCACCTCTAGAACTCATACATTATGATCTTTGTGAGATGAATGGTGTGTTGACAAAGGGTGGTAAGAGATACTTCATGACATTGATTGATGATGTGTCTAGATTTTGCTATGTATACTTGCTAAAAACTAAAGATGAGGCTTTAGACTACTTTAAAATCTATAAGGCTGAAGTTAAAAACCAACTAGAGAGAAAGATCAAACGTCTTAGATCAGATCGTGGTGGTGAATTCTTTCCCAAAATCTTTGATGATTCCTGTGCATAACATGGCATTATTCATGAGAGGACACCTCCCTATTCACCCGAATCAAACGGGATTGCTGAAAGGAAAAACCGTACGTTGACTGATCTGGTGAATTCCATGTTAGACACTTGTGGTTTATCTAAGGCATGGTGGGGGGAGGCAGTCCCGACTTCATGTCATGTTCTGAATAGAATTCCAATGGGCAAAGAAGAGAAAACCCCTTATGAGAAGTGGGTTGGGAGAAAACCATCACTTTCATACTTGCGCACTTGGGGGTGCATGGCGAAAGTCAATGTACCAATTAATAAAAAGCGCAAGCTTGGTCCAAGGACAGTGGATTGTGTCTTTCTTGGATATGCTTCGTGTAGCATAGCATATAGATTTTTAGTAGTTAAATCTGAAGTTCCTGATGTGTATGTTGATACTATTATGGAATCACGTGATGCTACTTTCTTTGAACATATATTTCCAATGAAAGACATTCATAGCAATTCTAGATACTCTTCTGAGATAACTCCTAAACATAGTACACCTATTGAGTGTTTTGAACAGCCACATGAAATTGTCCTAGAGGAGGATGAAAATGATGCTCCTAAAAGGAGCAAGAGACAAAGGGTTGAAAAATCCTTTGGTGATGATTTCATTGTGTACCTTGTGGACGATACTCCTACTACCATTGCAGAAGCATTTGCATCTCCAGATGCAGATGATTGGAAAGAAGCAGTTCATAATGAGATGGACTCTATTCTTTCAAATGGTACGTGGGAAGTCACTGATCGACCCTATGGATGCAAACCTGTGGGTTGTAAGTGGGTGTTTAAGAAGAGGCTAAAGCCTGATGGTACAATTGAGAAGTACAAGGCTAGGCTTGTGGCTAAAGGCTATACTCAGAAAGAAGGAGAAGAGTTATTTGATACTTACTCACCTGTTGCTAGAATGACTACTATTCGAGTACTACTTTCCTTGGCTGCCTCGTATGGTCTCCTTGTCCATCAGATGGATGTAAAGATAGCTTTTCTTAATGGAGAGCTGGACGAGGAAATCTATATGGAACAGCCTGATGGATTTGTAGTAAAGGGTCAAGAAAGCAAGGTGTGCAAGTTATTGAAATCTTTGTATGGTCTGAAGAAAGCACCAAAGCAGTGGCATGAGAAGTTTGACACGACTCTCACGTCTACAGGCTTTGCCATTAATGAGGCAAACAGGTGTGTATATTATCGCCGTGGTGGGGGCGAAGGAGTTATATTGTGCTTATATGTTGATGATATATTGATATTTGGCACAAACATTGATGTGATCAATGAAGTCAAGTCTTTTCTATCAAAGAGTTTTGATATGAAAGATCTGGGGGAAGCTGATGTGATTCTAAACATCAAGCTGATTAAGGCAGATGGTGGGATTACTCTCTCGTAATCTCACTATGTTGAAAAGGTTTTGAAGCGATTTGGCTTCTCTGAGTGCAAACCTTCTCCAACACCTTATGATCCCAGTGTGACACTGCGAAAGAACAAGAGAATTGGTTTAGACCAATTGAGATACTCTCAGATCGTTGGTTCACTCATGTATCTTGCTGGTGCAACAAGGCCCGATATTTCTTTTGCTGTGAGCAAATTAAGTAGGTTCATGTCAAACTGAAAATCGCCTAGAGGGGGGGGGTGAATAGGGCGAATCTGAAATTTATAAACTTAAGCACAACTACAAGCCGGGTTAGTGTTAGAAATATGAACGAGTCCGAGAAAGAGGCCGAAAAACAAATCGCAAGCAAATAAAGAGTGAGACACAAGGATTTGTTTTACCGAGGTTCGGTTCTTGCAAACCTACTCCCCGTTGAGGTGGTCACAAAGACCGGGTCTCTTTCAACCCTTTCCCTCTCTCAAACGGTCACCTTGACCGAGTGAGCTTCTCTTCTCAATCAAACGGGACACAAAGTCCCCGCAAGGACCACCACACAATTGGTGTCTCTTGCCTCAGTTACAATTGAGTTGATCACAAGAAAGAATGAGAAAAAGAAGCAATCCAAGCGCAAGAGCTCAAATGAACACAAGTCACTCTCTCACTAGTCACTATTTGATTTGGAATGAACTATGGACTTGGGAGAGGATTTGATCTCTTTGGTGTGTCTTGTATTGAATGCTATAGCTCTTGTAAGGTGTAGAAAGTTGGAAAACTTTTATGCTATGAATGTGGGGTGGTTGGGGTATTTATAGCCCCAACCACCAAAAGTGGCCGTTGGGAGGCTGTCTGTCGCATGGCGCACCGGACACTGTCCGATGCGCCTGCCACGTCACGGAGCCGTTGGATTCTGACCGTTGGAGCTTAAGTCTTCTGGGCCACCGGACAGTCCGGTGGTGCACCGGACAGGTCCTCTAGACTGTCCGGTGCGCCTTCTCGTGCATGCCTAACTTCTGCGCGCTCTGGCGCGCATTAAATGTCGTTGCAGGTGACCGTTGGCGCGGAAGAAGCCGTTGCTCCGCTGGCACACCAGACAGTCCGGTGCGCCACCAGACGCTGTCCGGTGCTTCACCGGACAGTCCGGTGAATTATAGCAGAGCGGCCTCCAGAATTCCCGAAGGTGAGCAGTTCGAAGTTGGAGTCCCTGGTGCACCGGACACTGTCCGGTGGCACACCGGACAGTCCGGTGCGCCAAACGAGGGCACACTTCGGTTGACTTTGCTCTCTTGTATTTGAATCCTTTTTCGGTCTTTTTATTGGTTTGTTGTGAACATTTGGCACCTGTAGAACTTATAATCTAGAGCAAACTAGTTAGTTCAATTATTTGTGTTGGGCAATTCAACCACCAAAATCAATTAGGAAAAAGGTGTAAGCCTAATTTCCTTTCAATCTCCCCCTTTTTGGTGATTGATGCCAACACAAACCAAAGCAAATATAGAAGTGCATAATTGAACTAGTTTGCATAATGTAAGTGCAAAGGATACTAAGAATTGAACCAATAAATTCTCATAAGATGTGCATGGATTGATTTCTTTATTTTTAATATTTTGGACCACGCTTGCACCACATGTTTTGTTTTTGCAAATTCTTTTGTAAATTCTTTTCAAGGTCCCTTTTGCAAATAGTCAAAGGTAAATGAATAGGATTTTGAGAAGCATTTTCAAGATTTGAAATTTTCTCCCCTGTTTCAAATGCTTTTCCTTTGACTAAACAAAACTCCCCCTCAATAAAATCCTCCTCTTAGTGTTCAAGAGGGTTTTAGATATTAGTTTTTGAAGAGGGCGTTCCAATTTGAAATTCTATCAAAAATAAGATACCAATTGAAAAATTCATCATTTCAAGACCTTTTCTTAACTCAAAGTTTGAAAATTGGTGGTGGTGCGGTCCTTTTGCTTTGGGCTAATACTTTCTCCCCCTTTTGCATGAATCGCCAAAAACGGATACTTGAGTGAAATATAAGCCCTTTGTAAATAATTTCTCCCCCTTTGGCGAACACAATATGAGTGAAGATTATACCAAAGTTGGAGAGTGGCTCGGAGCGACGGCGAAGGATGAGTAATTTGATGGAGTGGAGTGGAAGCCTTTGTCTTCGCCGAAGACTCCAATTCCCTTTCAATCTATGACTTGGTTTGAAATACACTTGAAAACACATTAGTCATAGCATATGAAAGAGACATGATCAAAGGTATATTAATGAGCTATGTATGCAAGACATCAAAAGAAATTCCGAGAATCAAGAATGTTTAGCTCATGCCTAAGTTTGTTAAATGTTTGTTCATCTAGTGGCTTGGTAAAGATATCGACTAATTGTTCTTTGGTGTTAATATAAGCAATCTCGATATCCCCCTTTTGTTGGTGATCCCTTAGAAAATGATACCGAATGGCTATGTGTTTAGTGCGGCTATGTTCAATAGGATTATCCGCCATGCGGATTGCACTCTCATTGTTGGGGACTTGTTCTCAAATGCTAAGAGTTAAGAGCAAGGCAACATAGAAAGTGTTAAACGTTGAAGTCCTTCGTCCTTCGAAGCATTATCTCCCTTCGGATATAATGAATTCCGGACGAAGGTTATGAAGGACATACCTTCATAAGCACAATAAATGATGAAGAAGGATTCATATACAAAATATGGAAAATAACATAAACATTTTATACATTATTATCAACTTATTTTTATTTGTGTTACTGTATCAACAATAACAAATTATAAATGTACCTTCGGCTCGAAGGAAAGCAAGGGTACAAGCGTGACGCGAAAGCGAATGCCAAGTCAGCATGAACAGTACGGGAATATTGTTCACCTATTTATAGGCACGGGTCGCAGCCCATGCAAAATTACATCCAGGCCCTTTGCTTTTGACAATAACTCTATAGTAATCTATCTGGGTCTAGATAGTCTTTTCCTCTTTAAGTCGGTTTCCTCTTTCCTGCCATTATGTCGAAGCTCCCTTGCGCACAGCTTCGGCTCTCTTCCATCCTTCGTATTCTTTCCGTGCTTCTTCATATCGTGGGTTCTAGTTCGAAGATCCCTGTTCACACATTATACTCCAGAGACATTGTTAAATCATGTTTTTGAGGACCTTCGGAAGACGAAGGCCCCCAACAGTAGCCCCTCACAATATTAATTTGTTAGAATGATAAATTCAGATTGCGACATGGACGAAGGCCTTAAGCCGAAGGTCCGAAAAAACACCTTCCCTTTGCTAGAATAGCAACAGTCTTTGACAAGCGGGACCCTCCAGTTTTCAACGCACTAGGCGTATAAATAAGAGCTCACCACGAGTTCATTTGGCACAATTTCTTGCCATCTGCTCTTGCTCACCCAATTTTTAGCCCCTGCGCACCAACACTTTCTTGGCTTTGAATTTTTAAGCTTCGTATTCAAGAGCAGTTTTTAGCATTTCCGAAGATGTCTGAAGATAAAAAAGCTGTTGCTGAAACAAAGCTGAGCCTTCTTGAGGAGAAGAATCTTGGTTTTCTTGAATCAATATCAAAGACAAATACAGAAAAGATTACAAGGGAAATTTTGGAAGGTTTATCTGAAGATACTGGCGATAGCGACAGTTACGATGCGGAAAGTGGTGGAGAAGACTCGGAAGATCGACCCTGGCGGCCAAGCCATGCAATTTTTGGAAAATCAAGCATTAAACAAAGCCATCTTGTCAATATGAGGGGTAGATATTTTCGGGATTTATCTATTGTGAGGGCTGACAAAGGAGAGAAAACTTGTCCTACTCCCGAGGAAAATGAAGTCGTGATATTCCGAAGTTTCTTCAAGGCTGGGCTTCGGTTTCCTCGAAGCAGTTTCGTGGTTGAAGTTTTGAAGATATTTGAAATCTGCCTTCATCAAATTACTCCCGAAGCAATCATAAGGATGGGAATCTTCGTATGGGCCGTGAAGAGCCAAGGTTTGGAGCCAAATGCAAAAAGTTTCTGCAGTATGCATGAGTTATTATATGAGACGAAACCCTGGGGTAAAGAGCAATATCATAACAATTTTGGCTGTTATAGCTTCGGTGCCCGCTCTGGGTCAAGTTGTCCCGTGCCAACTTTTCGGAAGAGATGGCCCGGGGACTGGATGAAGGAATGGTTCTATGTGAAAAACGACTTGAAGACACGAGAAGATATTAAAGATATCATCATGCGCCCTATCTAGCAGCGTTTCGGCCTTCGGAAACCGAAGGTGGATATTGACGAAGCAGCCGAAGAATGCCAGAGGGCCTTCGGCGTAGTTTGCTCTTTCATCGGGACAAGGGATTTGATCCAGGAACACATTGCCTTCAGAGTATGGCCACTTGTAGAAAAGTGGGAAATGCCAAAGGAAACCATCAGCAAACCTGACGAAGGTGGACTAGTTAGGTTAAAATACACCTTCAGATATGGAGATAAGTTTGTCGAGCCAGATGATGATTGGCTGAAATGTATTGAGGCCACAATCGATGAACTGCTTGGGCCATACTCGAAGGCAGAAGATACTGCACTATCTGCGGCCTTCGGAGGACCGAAGAAGAAAAGACTCAACCGAGTTTTTGATGCTATTGGGTTCGTCTATCCTGACTACCGTTACCCAATACGGGGTCAAAAAAGAAAAGATACGGCTTCTGTGAAGGAAGTTGCTTCGGCCGCTCCTAGTGAGCTAGCGCCGAAGAGGAAAAAGATGAAAGTTCTTACGCACCGGCCACGCTATATTGAACCGGCCATAGTGCCTGAGTTTGTCGGTGAGACCTCTTCGGCCACCGAAGCCAAGGAGCCAACTCCTCTGCAGAATATTGAAGAGCCGGCCGTAATGCCGGAGATGGAAAAAATGGAAGAACCGAGGGCTGAAGAGACAAAGACATCGGAAATTTTAAGTCCTTCAGCAAGAGTTGAGGTGCCAATGCCAATGCCGAGGGCACAAAAAGACCTTACAACAACTCCCAAGAGAAAAAGAATGGTTAACGTGCTAGATGTGCTGGAAACAATAAAATCTTCAAGCTCTACTTCGAAGATAGCTGCCGAAGTTCCAAAGACACAAATTGAGGCCGAAGCTGCCAAAAGTCAAGCGGAAACTGAAACTGGGCTTTCAGAGCCTACCAAGAGGGAATTCTTGGAAATTGAAAAAGAAACGGAAAAAGAATCTGCAAAAGAAATTTTATCTGAGAAAACCGCCACACCTATTCCCGAAGTATCTTCCGAAGCTTCTAACTATGTCTTACGTCATGCTTCGGGTAAAAATCTGACCAAAAAAGAAAACGAGAAGCTCAGTTCTATGCGCAAAAATTGAAATATCCAAAAGGGGCGCTGATATTCAACGGCAGCGGAGAAGAAGACTTCTTGTATTGTCTCCCTGACAGCAAGGAGATTTCTGTCTGTCGGGAGATGAGCAAGAGCTTCGGATTCCCGACATTAGAAGACGGGCTTTCGGTGTTGTCAAAAGATGAGCTGGCCGACAGCTTAGCATACAATAGTTTAAAGGTGAAAAAATGAGATCTTTGTATTATTTTTTGAAGCCAAAATTTTTCATTTGCTTAAACTTATTAGCGCATTTTTTTGCAGGGCCTTATACTTAGCAATGCCCTCAGGGCACAAAAAGATGCCGAAGATGAAGGGTGTACCATAGCCTTGAGCAACCTTCGTTCCAAAGTAATTGAACTAAGGAACGAAGGTCTCGAAAAAGATAAAATATTACATTCGTTGGTGGATAAAATAAAAGAAGACGAAGCTGCTTTCAAAGCTCAAGCTGAGGCCCAGAAGCGCGAAATTGAGGATCTTTGGAAACAGCTAGCCGAGCTAAAGAAAAATGCACAGTTGAAGAAGCTAAACGAGAAATTAGTGAACAATGGGCAAATCATTTAGAGAAAAACGTTGAAGAGCTTCGTGCATCCAAGAGAAGGTGTTATGAAAAGTCTATAGAATGTGTTAAGAAAATAAAAACCAGCTTCGCCAGCGTTGGTGCGTTCTCAAGTGAAGAAAATTTCATAAGGGGCGACCCCGAGGGCCCAATTGAATGGATCAGCCACGAAGCTGAAGCTTTTGAAGAAGTTTTGAATGGCCGTGGAGACATATGTGCCTTCTCGGGTGCTAGGGGGATTGCCACTGTTTTGGAGAGAAAAGGCTGCGATCATGTGAAATCCTTGGCACAAACCGAAGCCGAATTATCTTCTGAAGACATAAAAGACCCTTCGGCCGAAGCAAGTTTGGTTGGTGGAAAATTTTTCACCAACATCTGGGAAAATGGTGGCCGGGAGATGGCTCAAGAAATTATACGGAAAAGCGAAAAAGGTATTCATGACGCTAGAAAAGTAGCAGAGGCCGCTGAGAAAAGTGCGGATCTCGAAGGGCGAATAGGTATTGACTACTAGTTTTTGGCTTTTTGTTGTAACTTTTTGATTTCGAACTTGTTTACACTTTGTAACACAGCCGCACTTTCTCCTCCCTCAGAGCCCGCCGAGCCATTAGTGGACCTCAACGTAAAGGGGGATTACGAAATTAGAAAAATGGCCGAAGCTATCATGGACAAAGTTGTTGATCAACTACTAAACGAAGCTGCAGAAGTAGTTCTAAGGGAAGATTAGATGT
This sequence comes from Zea mays, assembly GCF_902167145.1. NCBI lineage: Eukaryota > Viridiplantae > Streptophyta > Magnoliopsida > Poales > Poaceae > Zea > Zea mays. The sequence continues at coordinate 66,139,978 of NC_050104.1, read as the reverse complement.
TATTGTAAAAACATTTGGAATGTAATATTTGTTGGACAATATGTGTAATATTTTGTAACTTTGAATGTAATATATAAGCTATTTATGATTCAATTCTTTACGATGCATGAAACTTTACGTACATACCGTTTTTGAGCCTTCGGCGAAAAAACACCTTCCCTTCTTTTCATGCTTCGTAAATAATATCCATATTTCATAAAAACATCCAATCTTCGTAAAATCAGTAACCAATAGATCTTTTCATTTCAGAGTTTGACGAAGGTATGCTTCTTCAATAATTATTTTTCTGCCTTGGCACTGTTTCTTCGAAACAATCTCCGAATATCAACATTGAACCCCCTTCTTGTGTCATTGATGCAATATGATGTATGATGTTATGCTATGCAAATGATGTGATGATGTGATCTTATGCAAAATGATATTTGCCGAAGATCGGAGTTTATTTTTCACTACAAGCCTCCCTTAGGAGCTTCTTCGCCTTTTACTTCAGCGGAATCAGCGTTTATTTTTCGCTGTAAGCCTCCCTTAGGAGCTTCTTCGCCTTTTACTTCAGCGGAATCAGCGTTTATTTTTCGCTGTAAGCCTCCCTTAGGAGCTTCTTCGCCTTTTACTTCAGCGGAATCAACGTTTATTTTTCGCTGTAAGCTCTGCATTCCCTTTGGAACGACTTTTGAGCAGAAAACTTACGCTGCGCTCCCTTAGGAACTACTTTTTGTTGCTTCGGGAAACTTACACTGCGTTCCTTAGAACGACTTTTTGTTATTTCGGAGATTCTCCTTGTAACCATAAGTTCTTATGCTTCGGCAACTTTTTTTTGGACTCCGTTATTCTGTGGAGAAGGTATATTTTTACTATGGCAAAAGCGAAGCTATTACAAGAAATTGAAAACGACAAAAAGCACTTAGGCTTTCAATAATTGTTCCTTATTAAAAAGAAAATGATACTGTATGCAAAAATTGCTGCCGAGGTAGGATATTTGTTAGTAAATATGCTTCGATTCTGGCACAGTACTATTGACTGTGCGAGCTTCAAACTCTTCTCTGAAGTCTCGTTGGTGGTGAGTATGCTGACTCCCTTCTGGTTGCTGGCCTCGTTGCATTGGTGGTGGAGGTGGAGGCTGTTGCCAAGATGCCTGAGGTTGGCTTGCCAAAGCAACAAAAGCTGCAGGGTGGTTGCCCACATACTCTGGAATATAAGGCGAGTGGTACGAAGCAGTATGCATAACTTGCTTCGGCTGGCTCTGTTGGGTTGCAGCTTCTGCTATCTCCTTCTGTTTCTGGATGGTGACATGGCACATCCTGGTGGTGTGGCCCTTGTCCTCACCACAGAATAGGCAATAAATTTTCCTGGGCTGATCCCCAAACCTTCCTCCGAAGCCCCTGGCACCTCTGCCCCTTGGAGCTGGGGGCCGAGGATAGCTCTGCTGCTGCCTCGAAGCCTGGAAGGAATATTGCGGCCTCTGCTGCTGGCTTCCCCTATCATCATTCTGAGTGGAATGAATTGATCTGACATGTCTAGGATGAATTCTCCCTCCGAAGCCCCTGGCTATTTCGGAGAACCTGTAAGCTTTCTCCCTTCTCTGTCGAAAGTCATTGTCAGCGTGGATGTATTCATCCATCTTCTGAAGCAGTTTCTCTAGAGTCTGAGGGGGCTTCCTAGCGAAGTATTGGGCTGAAGGTCCTGGCCGAAGCCCCTTAATCATGGCCTCAATGACAATTTCATTGGGCACTGTTGGCGCTTGTGCCCTCAGGCGTAAGAACCTTCGGACATACGCCTGAAGATATTCTTCATGATCTTGGGTGCACTGGAATAAAGCTTGAGCGGTGATCGGCTTCGTTTGAAACCCTTGGAAACTGGTAATCAGCATATCCTTCAGCTTCTGCCATGATGTGATTGTTCCTGGCCGAAGAGAGGAGTACCAGGTTTGTGCAACATTCTTGACAGCCATGATGAAAGACTTCGCCATGACTGCAGTATTGCCACCATAGGAAGATATTGTTGCTTCGTAGCTCATCAGAAACTGCTTCGGATGTGAGTGTCTGTCGTACATGGGGAGTTGAGGTGGCTTGTAAGATGGAGGCCAAGGTGTAGCCTGCAGTTCTGCTGACAGAGGAGAAGCATCATCAAAAGCAAAATTTCCATGATGGAAATCCTCATACCAGTCATCCTCGTTGAAGAAGCCCTCTTGATGAAGCTCTCTGTGCTGAGGCCTTCGGTTCTGCTCATCTTGAGCAAGATGGCGAACTTCTTCAGAGGCTTCGTCTATCTGCCTTTGCAGGTCAGCTAGCTTAGCCATCTTTTCCTTCTTTCTTTGCACCTGCTGATGGAGCATCTCCATATTCCTGATCTCTTGATCCAAGTCGTCCTCCTGAGGCGTTGGACTGGTGGCCTTCCTCTTCTGGCTTCGGGCCTCCCGAAGAGAGAGGGTCTCCTAGTTGGGGTCCAGCGGCTACAAAGCGGCAGCCCCTATTGCTGAAGCTTTCTTTGGCGGCATGACGAAGGTCTGCTTGCCGAAGGTGTTCGAAACTCAAAAAGTGGAAGTGAGTTCACCGGAGGTGGGCGCCAATGTTGGGGACTTGTTCTCAAATGCTAAGAGTTAAGAGCAAGGCAACATAGAAATTGTTAAACGTTAAAGTCCTTCGTCCTTTGAAGCATTATCTCCCTTCGGATCTAATGAATTCTGGACGAAGGATATGAAGGACATACCTTCATAAGCACAATAAATGATGAAGAAGGATTCATATACAAAATATGGAAAATAACATAAACATTTTATACATTGTTATCAACTTATTTTTATTTGTGTTACTGTATCAACAATAACAAATTATAAATGTACCTTCGGCTCGAAGAAAAGCAAGGGTACAAGCGTGACGCGAAAGCGAATGCCAAGTCAGCGTGAACAGTACGGGAATACTGTTCACCTATTTATAGGCACGGGTCGCAGCCCATGCAAAATTACATCCAGGCCCTTTGCTTTTGACAATAACTCTATAGTAATCTATCTGGGTCTAGATAGTCTTTTCCTCTTTAAGTCGGTTTCCTCTTTCCTGCCATTATGCCGAAGCTCCCTTATGCACAGCTTCGGCTCTGTTCCATCCTTCGTATTCTTTCCGTGCTTCTTCATACCGTGGGTTCTAGTTCGAAGATCCCTGTCCACACATTATACTCCAGAGACATTGTTAAATCATGTTTTTGAGGACCTTCGGAAGCCTAAGGCCCCCAACACTCATTATCACATAGAAGAGGAACTTTGGTTAATTTGTAACCATAGTCCCTGAGGGTTTGCCTCATCCAAAGCAATTGCGCGCAACAATGGCCTGCGGCAATATACTCGGCTTCGGCGGTAGAAAGAGCTACGGAATTTTGCTTCTTTGAAGCCGAAGACACCAGAGACCTTCCTAAGAACTGGCAAGTCCCCGAGGTGCTCTTTCTATTAATTTTACACCCCGCCCAATCGGCATCCGAATAACCAATTAAATCAAATGTGGATCCCCTAGGGTACCAAAGCCCAAACTTAGGAGTATAAACTAAATATCTCAAGATTCGTTTTACGGCCGTAAGGTGAGCTTCCTTAGGGTCGGCTTGGAATCTTGCACACATGCATACGGAAAGCATAATATCTGGTCGTGAAGCACATAAATAGAGTAAAGAACCTATCATCGACCGATATACCTTTTGATCTACGGATTTACCTCCCGTATCGAGGTCGAGATGCCCATTGGTTCCCATGGGTGTCTTGATGGGTTTGGCATCCTTCATCCCAAACTTGTTTAGAATGTCTTGAATATACTTCGTTTGGCTAATGAAGGTGCCCTCTTGGAGTTGCTTAACTTGAAATCCCAAGAAGTACTTCAACTCCCCCATCATAGACATCTCTAATTTTTGTGTCATGATCCTACTAAATTCCTCACATGTAGATTCGTTAGTAGACCCAAATATAATATCATCAACATAAATTTGGCATACAAACAAATTATTCTCAAGGGTTTTAGTAAATAAAGTAGGATCGACCTTTCCGACTTTGAAGCCATTAGTGATAAGAAAATCTCTTAGGCATTCATACCATGCTCTTGGGGCTTGCTTGAGCCCATAAAGCGCCTTAGAGAGTTTATACACATAGTTAGGGTACTCACTATCTTCAAAGCCGGGAGGTTGCTCAACATAGACCTCCTCCTTGATTGGTCCATTGAGGAAGGCACTCTTCACGTCCATTTGGTAAAGCTTGAAGCCATGGTAAGTAGCATAGGCAAGTAAAATGCGAATTGACTCAAGCCTAGCTACAAGTGCATAGGTTTCACCAAAATCCAAACCTTCGACTTGTGAATACCCCTTGGCCACAAGTCGGGCTTTGTTCCTTGTCACCACACCATGCTCATCTTGTTTGTTGCGGAAGACCCACTTGGTTACTACAACATTTTGGTTAGGACGTGGAACTAAATGCCATACCTCATTCCTAGTGAAGTTGTTGAGCTCCTCTTGCATCGCCACCACCCAATCTGAATCTTGAAGTGCTTCCTCTATCCTGTGTGGCTCAATAGAGGAAACAAAATAGTAATGTTCACAAAAATGAGCAACACGAGATCGAGTAGTTACCCCCTTTTGGATATCACCGAGGATGGTGTTCACGGGGTGATCTCGTTGGATTGCTTGGTGGACTCTTGGGTGTGGTGGTCTTGGAACTTGTTCATCTTCCTCATCTTGATCATGGGCATCTCCCCCTTAATCATTGCTCTCCTCTTGAGGTGGCTCAACTTCTTGATCTTCTCCTTCATCATCTTGAGCCTCATCCTCATCTTGAGTTGGTGGAGATGCTTGCATGGAGGAAGATGGTTGATCTTGTGCATTTGGAGGCTTTTCGGATTCCTTAGGACACACATCCCCAATGGACATGTTCCTTAGCGCGATGCACAGAGCCTCTTCATCATCTAGCTCATCAAGATCAATTTGCTCTACTTGAGAGCCGTTAGTCTCATCAAACACAATGTCACAAGAAACTTCAACTAGCCCAGTGGACTTGTTAAAGACTCTATATGCCCTTGTGTTTGAATCATATCCTAGTAAAAAGCCTTCTACAGCCTTAGGAGCAAATTTAGATTTTCTACCTCTTTTAACAAGAATAAAACATTTGCTACCAAAGACTCTAAAATATGAAACATTGGGCTTTTTATCGGTTAGGAGTTCATATGATGTCTTCTTGAGGATTCGGTGTAAATATAACCGGTTGATGGCGTAGCACGCGGTGTTGACCGCCTCGGCCCAAAACCGATCCGAAGTCTTGTATTCATCAAGAATGGTCCTTGCCATGTCCAATAGAGTTCGATTCTTCCTCTCCACTACACCATTTTGTTGTGGCGTGTAGGGAGAAGAGAACTCATGCTTGATGCCCTCATCCTCAAGGAAGCCTTCGATTTGTGAGTTCTTGAACTCCGTTCCGTTGTCGCTTCTAATCTTTTTGATCCTTAAGCCGAACTCATTTTGAGCCCGTCTCAAGAATCCCTTTAAGGTCTCTTGGGTATGAGATTTTTCCTGCAAAAAGAACACCCAAGTGAAGCAAGAATAGTCATCCATAATAACTAGACAGTACTTACTCCCGCCGATGCTTATGTAAGCAATCGGGCCGAATAGGTCTATGTGTAGGAGCTCGAGTGGCCTGTCAGTCGTCATAATGTTCTTGTGTGGATGATGAACACCAACTTGCTTCCCTGCCTGACATGCGCTACAAATCCTGTCTTTCTCAAAATGAACATTTGTTAGTCCCAAAATGTGTTCTCCCTTTAGAAGCTTGTGAAGATTCTTCATTCCAACATGTGCTAGTCAGCGATGCCAGAGCCAGCCCATGTTAGTCTTATCAATTAAGCAAGTGTCGAGTTCAGCTCTATCAAAATCTACTAAGTATAGCTGACCCTCTAACACTCCCTTAAATGCTATTGAATCATCACTTCTTCTAAAGACAGTAACACATGTATCCGTAAAAAGACAGTTGTAACCCATTTTACATAATTGCGAAACTGAAAGCAAGTTGTAATCTAAAGAATCTACAAGAAAAACATTTGAGATGGAATGATCAGGTGATATAGCAATTTTACCCAATCCTTTGACCAAACCTTGATTCCCATCCCCGAATGTGATAGCTCGTTGGGATCTTGGTTTTTCTCATAAGAGGAGAACATCTTCTTCTCCCCTGTCATGTGGTTTGTGCACCCGCTGTCAATGATCCAACTTGAGCCCCCGGATGCATAAACCTAGAAAACAAATTTAGTTCTTGATTTTAGGTACCCAAACGGTTTTGGTTCCTTTGACATTAGATACAAGAACTTTGGGTACCCAAACACAAGTCTTTGATCCCTTGTGTTTGCCCCCAACATACTTGGCAACTAACTTACCAGATTTGTTAGTCAAAACATAAGATGCATCAAAAGTTTTAATTGAAATGTTAGAATCATTTGATGCAATAGGAGTTTTCTTCTTAGGCAATTTTGCACGGGTTGATTGCCTAGAACTAGATGTCTCACCCTTATACATAAAAGCATGATTAGGGCCAGAGTGAGACTTCCTAGAGTGAATTCTCCTAATTTTGTGCTCGGGATAACCGGCAGGGTACAAAATGTAACCCTCGTTATCCTGAGGCATGGGAGCCTTGCCCTTAACAAAGTTAGACAATCTTTTAGGAGGAGCATTAAGTTTGACATTGTCTCCCTTTTGGAAGCCAATGCCATCCTTGATGCCAGGGCGTCTCCCACTATAGAGCATGCTTCTAGCAAATTTAAAATTTTCATTTTCTAAGTCATGCTCATTAATTTTGGCATTAAGTTGAGCTATGTGATCATTTTGTTTCTTAATTAAAGCTAGGTGATCATGAATAGCATCAACATTAATGTCTCTACATCTAGTGCAAATGGAAATATGCTCAACGGTAGATGTAGAGGGTTTGCAAGATTTTAGTTCAACAATCTTAGCATGTAAAATGTCATTTTCACTTCTAAGATTGGAAATGGTAACATTGCAAACATCTAAGTCTTTAGCCTTAGCAATCAATTTTTCATTCTCATTTCTAAGGCTAGCAAGAGAGATATTCAATTCTTCAATCTTAGCAAGTAAACTAACATTATCATGTCTAAGATTGGGAATTGAAACATCACAAGCATTTGAATCAACCTTAGCAATTATTTTAGCATTCTCATTTCTAAGATTGGCAATAATACCATGGCAAGTGCTTAGCTCACTAGATAGTTTTTCACATTTTTCTACTTCTAAAGCGTAAGCATTTTTAACCTTAACATGCTTCTTATTTTCCTTAATTAGGAAGTCCTCTTGGGAGTTCAAGAGTTCATCCTTCTCATGAATAGCAATAATTAATTCATTCAATTTTTCTTTTTGTTGCATGTTTAGGTTGGCAAAAAGGGTGCGCAAATTATCCTCCTCATCACTAGAATTATCCTCATCACTAGAGGTTGCATATTTAGTGGAGGATTTTGATTTTACCTTCTTCCTTTTGCCGTCCTTGGCCATGAGGCACTTGTGGCCGACGTTGGGGAAGAGGAGTCCTTTGGTGATGGCGATGTTGGCGGCGTCCTCATCGGAGGAGGAGTCGGTGGAGCTCTCGTCGGAGTCCCATTCGCGGCACACATGGGCATCGCTGCCTCTCTTCTTGTGGTACCTCTTCTTTTCTCTCCTCTTGCCCTTCTTGTCGTTATCCCTGTCCCTGTCACTTGATAATGGACATTTTGCAATAAAGTGACCGGGCTTACCACACTTGTAGCACACTTTCTTGGAGCGGAACTTGTGGTCCTTCCCTCTCCTTTGCTTGAGGATTTGGCGGAAGCTCTTGATGATGAGCGCCATCTCCTCATTGTCGAGCTTGGAGGCGTCGATGGGGAGTCTACTTGATGTAGACTCTTCCTTCTTCTCCTCTGTCGCCTTGAATGCGACAGGTTGTGCTTCGGGCGTGGAGGGGCCATCTTGCTCGATGATTTTCTTTGAGCCTTTGATCATTAGCTCAAAGCTTACGAATTTACCTATAACTTCCTCGGGAGACATTAGTGTGTATCTAGGATCACCACGTATTAATTGTACTTGCGTAGGGTTAAGAAAAACGAGTGATCTAAGAATAACCTTGACCATTTCATGGTCATCCCATTTTTTGCTCCCGAGGTTGCGCACTTGATTGATCAAGGTCTTTAGCCGATTGTACATGGCTTGATGGTCCTCGCCTTGGTGGAGTCAGAACCGACCGAGCTCCCCCTCGATCGTCTCCCGTTTGCTGATTTTGGTCACCTCATCTCCTTTGTGCGCGGTCTTGAGCACGTCCCAAATCTCCTTGGCGCTCTTTAACCCTTGCACCTTGTTATACTCCTCTCGACTTAGAGAGGCGAGAAGTATAGTGGTGGCTTGGTGTAACACCCTGAATTTGGGGGTATAAAATTTCTTTTTTAATATCCACCAAATTCAAGTGTCACCGTCTCAGTTCCTCGCTTTCCTTCCCTTTTCCTAAAAAATGGAGAATTATTTTGTTATATATACGTTTTAATCTTAGTAAAATAATGCCCTAAAGAAGCTTTGACTGTTGCATTCATGCCGAAGCACAATGTTTGTGTGCTAAAAAAATAATCTTGAAAGTGTTTATGTTTTGAAGAAGGAAAAACTATAGAATTTAAACTAATTGAGCATGGTCTAAAATAACCAAACATATTTATATATAAATAAAGAGAAAATAAAACTCCTCTCTTCACCTTTTCCCAAGCACGACCCACTCTTCTGTACGTGCGCGCCGAGGCGCTCGCCCTGGTCCTCTGCGCATCAGCTGCACAAGAAACCCCCCGAGCAGCCCGCCTGTCATTGGCATCTTCCCCCAACCGCCTCCTGCTTCACTCGGTCATCTGGGCTCTGGGCTCATACCCACAACGTGGGCGTGACCAAAACGAAATTGTCGCTCAACTCGCGTGTCGCTCGCATAATTCTATTCTCCATGTCGCTCTCTTCTCCCTCGTCTCGTTCAGCAACCGCTCCCGTGGACACGGCAAGGCAGGGCCGGGCCTCTGCGCACGGCATCCGGCCGGCTACAGCCCCTAGCCGTGGCCATGGCGGCGGCCAGCCCCGCCCCTAGTCGACCTCGGCTCTCCGGTGAGCTGCCCTCCATATCCTGGCCGCTCAGTCGTTCGCCGCGCCGATCGCCCAGGAAGATCTGCGATGCTCTCGTCGTTGCCGAGGTTGGTGGCCGAGTGAGGCTCCCTCTTCTCCCTTTATCCCTCTTCCTCTCTGGCTGCTCCCTCCCTCCCCACAGGTTCTTCCCCGGCGAGTAGCCCTGTCTGCCCCCTGCCAAGCAGTTCGTCTCCTCCCGGCGAGCCCCTGCGCGGCTCCCCTTCCCTCCGATGTGTGGCCCCAGCGCATGGCCATGGCCGAGTCCCTGCAGTCGTGCCCCCTGCACGTCCTGTGTGCGCACGCGCCGCTGGCTGGTGGGTCGCCGGCGAGCCGCGCTGCCCCAGGCCCCTACCCCTGCTAGCCCATGCCCCTCGGCCCTCGCTTGGCAAGCCTCCATGGCTACGGCCCTGGCAGCGGCTCCCTAGCATGCAGCGACTACCGAGGAGCGCCCCTGGTGGACGACCCCGGCCTTGACCCCGGTGCGATTCTGCTCTTGCGCAGCTGCCCAGGGCCGTCCGAGCTTTCCCCAGCGTCCTTGTAGTTGAAGAATGGAAGATTGGAGAAGAAGCTGCCCACTTCGTGCGTGCACAGGAAAAAGAATCGCATGTGCTCGCATGTGCGGTTACAGCAGAGAGGAATAAGTCCATGTAGCCACATTTGATCTCATTCACTTTGACCGGTTGTGGATGAGATCATGTGACCCTTGGTGTGGCACGGTTCTGACCGATAGGATCGTGCCACATCGTCGTTAGTGCGCTATTTATTAAAATATGTATTAACTTTGGCGTTAGATATTCGATTAATCCATTCCAGTTATATTAACCGTGTAATGATCTCGTGCACATGTTATAAATTTGTTTCGACCCGTTCTAGTTGCGTTAGTTTGATAATAACGTTGTCTACATGTTAGAAACATTGTTTGGTCGTGACAAATGTTTTATTTAATTAATAAAGTAATTGTTTATCTCTTGGTCATTAAAATAACTAATTCATAGTTTTAGTTACGATTTATAAATACATGTTAGTGTGATTAATGACTACACAAATATTTTAATTTAATACTTGTTTAGTATAGACGCAACATCTATTTAGTAGTTCTCGTGTCGTCGCACTATCGTCGCTCTGTTCGCGTGTGATGTGCTCGTCGTCGTGCTGTGCGTGCACCGTGTGCGTGCCGTAGTGTTGTTTCGCACGCGTTTGTCGCAGGCTATTCGCGCGCATTGTCACATGTCATTTTCTCATGGTCACACGTGGTTGTGCGCGCTTTCTGTGTGCTCCTTCACGCGTGACGCATGAGCTGTTCCCACATGTGGCGCTCGTTGTCGTCGGGTCGCATGTTTTAGTCGAATAATTAATTATTGGTTTATTCGAGGGTTAATAAAATTACTATTTATTTAGAACAAGTCTATAGTTTTAACTTGTGCTTTTATAAATATAAATGTTAATTAACTTGATTAATACCATCTTAAATACTCTTAATTAATTAGTTGTTTGTTGTTGTTCGCGCTCGGCATCGTTTGCGCGTCGTTGTGCTGTTCATGCGCGTAGTCGCGTTGACTCGCGCGTGTCGCGCACTGTCGTGCGTGTTGTTTCTCGTGCCATCCGCACGCTATTTCGTATAGTGTCGCGTGCCGCCACACGTCGTTTGTCTGCGTCGTGTGTGCCATTTGCATGTGTCGCTTGCCTTGCCGCGCGTTGTTAACGTGTATCTCGTGTGTCGATCACGTGTGTCGCGCGACGTCTACGCGTGATAATAAATTAATTTCGTTTATAAACGCTCATGTTAGTAACGTTAATTAGTCAGATCATATATGTTAGATAACTAACTTATGGGTGACTCGACTAGTATTTATTAGATTAATATTCTGATTGGATTAAATGTGTAATGTTCAACTTGGACTTTTATAATAAACGTTATCATGGCTAATATTAACTAACTACTTTCTATTTATTTAACATTTGTCTAGTATAAGTGTGTTCTCTACTTAGTATTTTCTCGCCTGTCGCGCGTGCTGATTCGCACGATATTCACGCTGGTCGCACGCACTGTTTCAGGCGTCGTCCGCGCGCTAAATCGCGTGTGGTCGTGCGTGTCCGAACGTCCTTCTGCACGCTGTCGTGTTGTTTCATGTGTCGTAAATTCGCATCGCCTATAATCTCTCGCTTTAATTAAATTACTAGTTAACTAATAGCTGCTAGTGTAACAGGTTAAGTGAAACTAAATATTAGATATAATTTATATTTGATAACGTCGAATCAAATGTTCGAACTAATATTTTTAGAGTAAACGCGCTAACTTCTCGACCGTAGCTCCGACTATCGCGTTTCTTTTTATCGCGTGACTATAGTAGCACACTCTATTTCATTTTGCATGTTTTATTATGTTTTTATTTGAATGGTGTAATGTTCTTATGCATATACATATGTCTGTTTGTTTGTGCCTGTTGGTATTCACTATGTGACACGAATAGACTGCGATCCATTTCCGAGCTTCGAGGAATCGACGGTCAAGCTTCGGTGACCAAATGACCCAGCTCTTTGAGTTCTACAAGGCTGAAGATTCTGAGCATCTGTTTGGTGAAGGCAAGTGTCCTCTGACCTATTATGTCCCATTTACTTTATAATTCATCAACCCGCATACCATGATCAACCTAAGGATTGACTAGCTTTCTATTTACCTTGTCCTTGATTATCTTTTGGGTTACTATGGTTAGATTCATGCTATTGCTTTACTTTAATCAATGAACATGATGTGAACACTTATGATACGATGTTATCATTATGATATGATGTTGGACTGGTGATACTTTAGGGGGCTCGAGCGGTTTCTCGAGTGCCTCTCCGTAAGGACCTGTTCGTTGGATGACCGCCCGGGAAAACAGTGCAACCATGAGGGTGAAATGGGGGGCCCTTAGCTAATTAATTAGAGGAACTAGAGGTGTAGTTGCTTCGCCGTCGTGCCGTCAATGGGGTCCAGGCACAGTGCTTGCTCTGCCGAGGCTAGGTGCCGAGGTTCTTTCGTTTTGCTTTTGTTAGTCACCCCCCTTCGGGGAGAGGTACTGTGTTTATCAAACTGGAGAAACCTAACGGGCGGCTAGTACCTCTAGGGAATCTTTGTAAAAGCTACGTAGTGATACCCTGCCGGACCACCTAGGAAGTGATCAATGGGGAGTCATGATCCCCGGGCAAAACGGGAATCACGACTCATGGGTAAAGTGTGCGACCTCTGCAGAGTGTTATGAAACTGATATATCAGCCGTGCTCGCGGTTATGAGCGGCCAAGGGAGCTCCATTGATTAGAGATACTTTGATCAGAGGTGGTTGGTTTACAGGTGGTGATGAGGATGATGGTTTTTTATTATGATTATGGTAATGGTAAGTGGTATTCTTTCCGTTTGGAAAGGGTACTTTGGGTTAAGAACTTGGTTAATGCTAAAACCTGGCTTTCTACTAGTAATAATAACCTGATCAACTAAAAGCAACTGCTGGACTTAACCCCACATAAAGCTAGTCCACTACAGCCAAACGGGACATTTGCTGAGTACGTTGATGTGTACTCTCCCTTGCTTTCACAAAACACCAGGTTGCCTTTGGTGCAATCTATGCTCAGGTAAAGAAGAAGGCGTCGAGGTGGATCTCCAGGAGTTCCAGGACTTCGACGAGTTCGAGGATTAGGCTAGCGACCTCCCCCAGTCAGCTGCCTGTGGTGGGTTGTTTCGTTGGCTACGTTTCGATTCTGTGTACTTTGATTTATATTATGTAAATGGCTCTAGTCTGTAATATTATTACTTACTCTTTATTGTAATTCGAAGCATTGTGCTATGATGAGTCATTTATGTAATCGCTGTGTACGTGAATTTCTGATCCTGGCACGTACATGGTTCGCATTCGGTTTACCTTCAAAACCGGGTGTGACATAAGTGGTATCAAAGTCGTGCTGACTGTAGGACCGCTGACCTAGAGTAGCATTGGCCGTTTTAAGGACTTATTGATTATTACTTCATCTCATCCTTGATTCTGCTTCAAAATATTAGTCACCTCGACTAATTCTATGTTGTGCTCCTATATGCCCCCTTGCCAAAAAGTATTTTATTCTAGTATGGTCTATACTTCTCTCAATCTATTAGATCTGATCTCATCTTGTGCTTGCGACATCTTTGTAGATGCCCCTGACCATAGCCTTTAGTCTTTTGGGACTCTTTCCTCATCCATTATTAAATTGCTACTATTTGACCATCTCTATTCCATTTTGTTATTGACATGCTCGTATCCTTGCATTTTTAATACCCTTATCCCTTAATCTAAGGCACTTACCCTTGTACCTCTACTACCTATTTAAACATTTCAGTTTATATGTCCATGATCTTAGTGTCTTTTGAGACCCTTTCCTATTCTATTGATAAGTCGCTATCTTTTTGGCAATTTGTACTTTCTTGGTCTTGGTATGCTCGTACCATTGGAATCTTGCATACTCTTATTTTTATATATGCTTACCTTTATGTCCCAATATCTGTTTGAAATATTTCAGTTAACATGCCCTTGACCACCCTTGTTTCCTAATGATCCATGAGTGATCATTTTATTTTGCACACCTGTAGTAATCTCGTTGTTTCCTTGTAACTCCACTCGGTAATGAATCTTTACTTCAACCCTTCTGTTGGAACCTTACCGATCTTACCCTTGATTGTTGTCTCCACTTTGTCGTTTTGCGAGTCTTGTCTTAACTATATCCTTTGTTATGCTTTTTAATTATTATCATATGCACCCTTGACACCTCTATATCCTACATTGATGTTTGTCTCATACCTGCCCTTTAAAATCGCCCCTCTTTCGTCTCATACCTTCATTCTCTTGGTCGTATCCTCTTCTTTGGCTCGCGAGTTTGTAACCTCATCCTTTGTTGTGCTTTTGCTTCTTATTGCCTTTACCCTTCTCATCTCTTAATCTTACCTTAGTGATTATGCTATGTTCGTTATCTAAAACCTCCAATCTCCCACCTTAGTTCAAGTGTGGTCTCTTACTTATCTCACCCGTGGTTATATCATATACTTTACCTCTTGCAAGACTTATCTTATTTATATTCTTGATTGTACCTAGATTCCTAGTTTTTTATGCACATTTACCTCTTCCTTTATATCCTTGCCTATTATCACCTTTGATCCTTGACCTCTCTCCATATTTACCATGATGTTTACCTATTTCTTAGCCTCACTTATTCCATTTCAATCCGAGAGTGTTATTTTCCCTATCCTGCTCTTGTTCGTTTCCTTTCCCTTTGTCGCTTTGCAAGTCTTGTCTTACCTTAACTTCATCCTTTGTTGAGCATTTGTTTGATATCACCCTTACCTTTGTAATCTCTAGATCATTCCATGATACTTATCTTATGCCTACCTTTTGAAATATCATCCTTCCCATCTCGATTTGAGAATGGTGTTTTACCTATCCTGACCTTGGATGCATTCTCTCCCTTGCCGGTTACAATCCTTACTTCAGCTTCATCCTTTATTATGCTCATGCCCCTATCCTGCATGTCTTATCTTGCCCCTTGTCTTTCGATGGCCTTAGAGCAGTTTCCCCTTGGTAAGGAAAGACCACCATCTAGTTAACATTAACGTATAGCAACGAGATGTTTGTTGTTGTATGCTTGTGTTGTTTGTCTTTGTGTTATGACTGATTTGCCTCTTTGTGATGGGTGTTGATGTATTGTGGTCGTTGGTCCGCATTGACATCAGTTTACTAGCGGAGTGCCGTGGATTAAGTAGCTAGGTGCTCTCCCTTCTCTCTCTTTAAGCCATCTATGCTTACCTTTTCTATCTTACCTTTTCTAGCTATACTCTTCCCTTTTGCACCTGTCCGGTTGGCATCCTCCAACCTCTCCCAACCAGTCAAGATCAGAGTCGGCGGCATCTGCACCAAGTGCGTATCAACGCTCCTGTTAAGGGGGTTAGTCGCTAACCCCAATGAAGACAATGTGATCAACGTCAACCGACAAGATCAAAGTGGTGCAGCGAAAGCGTGTGTGGGTCGTAACCCATAGGTCCAAGAGATCCTCAAGAATTGCATCAATCGGCCTCAAGCATCTCAAGGTTAAAGCAACCAGTCCACAAGTTAATGTTGCCAGAGTCAAAGTCAACTCAAGAAAGCCGTGAACAACCAATAAAACCAATCTCATTTTTGTGCTAGCCTCTTCTTGAATCTCGAGGGCGAGATTCCTCTTAAGGGGGTTAGATTTGTAACACCCTGAATTTGGGGGTATAAAATTTCTTTTTTAATATCCACCAAATTCAGGTGTCACCGTCTCAGTTCCTCGCTTTCCTTCCCTTTTTCCTAAAAAAATGGAGAATTATTTTGTTATATATACGTTTTAATCTTAGTAAAATAATGCCCTAAAGAAGCTTTGACTGTTGCATTCATGCCGAAGCACAATTTTTGTTTGCTAAAAAAATAATCTTGAAAGTGTTTATGTTTTGAAGAAGGAAAAACTATAGAATTTAAACTAATTGAGCATGGTCTAAAATAACCAAACATATTTATATATAAATAAAGAGAAAATAAAACTCATCTCTTCACCTTTTCCCAAGCACGACCCACTCTTCTGTACGTGCGCGCCGAGGCGCTCGCCCTGGTCCTCTGCGCATCAGCTACACAAGAACCCCCCCAGCAGCCCGCCTGTCATTGGCATCTTCCCCCAACCGCCTCCTGCTTCACTCGGTCATCTGGGCTCTGGGCTCATACCCACAACGTGGGCGTGACCAGAACGAAATTGTCGCTCAACTCGCGTGTCGCTCGCATAATTCTATTCTCCATGCCGCTCTCTTCTCCCTCGTCTCGTTCAGCAACCGCTCCCATGGACACGACAAGGCAGGGCCGGGCCTCTGCGCACGGCATCCGGCCGGCTACAGCCCCTAGCCGTGGCCATGGCGGCGGCCAGCCCCGCCCCCAGTCGACCTCGGCTCTCCGGTGAGCTGCCCTCCATGTCCTGGCCGCTCAGTCGTTCGCCGCGCCGATCGCCCAGGAAGATCTGCGATGCTCTCGTCGTTGCCGAGGTTGGTGGCCGAGTGAGGCTCCCTCTTCTCCCTTTATCCCTCTTCCTCTCTGGCTGCTCCCTCCCTCCCCACGGGTTCTTCCCCGGCGAGTAGCCCTCTCTGCCCCCTGCCAAGCAGTTCGTCTCCTCCCGGCGAGCCCCTGCGCGGCTCCCCTTCCCTTCGATTTGTGGCCCCAGCGCATGGCCATGGCCGAGTCCCTACAGTCGTGCCCCCCTGCACGTCCTGTGTGCGCACGCGCCGCTGGCTGGTGGGTCGCCGGCGAGCCGCGCTGCCCCAGGCCCCTACCCTTGCTAGCCCATGCCCTTCGGCCCTCGCCTGACAAGCCTCCATGGCTACGGCCCTGGCAGCGGCTCCCTAGCATGCAGCGACTACCGAGGAGCACCCCTGGTGGACGGCCCCGACCTTGACCCCGGTGCGATTCTGCTCTTGCGCAGCTGCCCAGGGTCGTCCGAGCTTTCCCCAGCGTCCTTGTAGTTGAAGAATGGAAGATTGGAGAAGAAGCTGCCCACTTCGTGCGTGCACAGGAAAAAGAATCGCATGTGCTCGCATGTGCGGTTACAGCAGAGAGGAATAAGTCCATGTAGCCACATTTGATCCCATTCACTTTGACCGGTTGTGGATGAGATCATGTGACCCTTGGTGTGGCACGGTTCTGACCGATAGGATCGTGCCACATCGTCGTTAGTGCGCTATTTATTAAAATATGTATTAACTTTGGCATTAGATATTCGATTAATCCATTCCAGTTATATTAACCGTGTAATGATCTCGTGCACATGTTATAAATTTGTTTCGACTCGTTCTAGTTGCGTTAGTTTGATAATAACGTTGTCTATATATTAGAAACATTGTTTGGTCGTGACAAATGTTTTATTTAATTAATAAAGTAATTGTTTATCTCTTGGTCATTAAAATAACTAATTCATAGTTTTAGTTACGATTTATAAATACATGTTAGTGTGATTAATGACTACACAAATATTTTAATTTAATACTTGTTTAGTATAGACGCAACATCTATTTAGTAGTTCTCGTGTCGTCGCACTATCGTCGCGCTGTTCGCGTGTGATGTGCTTGTCGTCGTGCTGTGCGCGCACCGTGTGCGTGCCGTAGTGTTGTTTCGCACGCGTTTGTCGCAGGTTGTTCGCGCGCATTGTGACATGTCATTTGCTCATGGTCACACGTGGTTGTGCGCGCTTTCTGTGTGCTCCTTCACGCGTGACGCACGAGCTGTTCCCACATGTGGCGCTCGTTGTCGTCGGGTCGCATGTTTTAGTCGAATAATTAATTATTAGTTTATTCGAGGGTTAATAAAATAACAATTTATTTAGAACAAGTCTATAGTTTTAACTCGTGCTTTTATAAATATAAATGTTAATTAACTTGATTAATACCATCTTAAATACTCTTAATTAATTAGTTGTTTGTTGTTGTTCGCGCGCGGCATCGTTTGCGCGTCGTCGTGCTGTTCATGCGCGTAGTCGCGTTGACTCGCGCGTGTCGCGCACTGTCGTGCGTGTTGTTTCTCGTGCCATCCGCACGCTATTTCGTATAGTGTCGCGTGCCGCCACACGTCGTTTGTCTGCGTCGCGTGTGCCATTTGCATATGTCGCTTGCCTTGCCGCGCGTTGTTAACGTGTATCTCGCGTGTCGATCACGTGTGTCGCGCGACGTCTGCGCGTGATAATAAATTAATTTCGTTTATAAACGCTCATGTTTGTAACGTTAATTAGTCAGATCATATATGTTAGATAACTAACTTATGAGTGACTCGACTAGTATTTATTAGATTAATATTCTGATTGGATTAAATGTGTAATGTTCAACTTGGATTTTTATAATAAACGTTATCATGGCTAATATTAACTAACTACTTTCTATTTATTTAACATTTGTCTAGTATAAGCGTGTTCTCTACTTAGTATTTTCTCGCCTGTCGCGCGTGCTGATTCGCACGATATTCACGCTGGTCGCACGCACTGTTTCAGGCGTCGTCCGCGCGCTAAATCGCGTGTGGTCGTGCGTGTCCGAGCGTCCTTCTGCACGCTGTCGTGTTGTTTCATGTGTCGTAAATTCGCATCGCCTATAATCTCTCGCTTTAATTAAATTACTAGTTAACTAATAGCTGCTAGTGTAACAGGTTAAGTGAAACTAAATATTAGATATAATTTATATTTGATAACGTCAAATCAAATGTTCTAACTAATATTTTTAGAGTAAACGCGCTAACTTCTCGACCGTAGCTCCGACTATCGCGTTTCTTTTTATCGCGTGACTATAGTAGCACACTCTATTTCATTTTGCATGTTTTATTATGTTTTTATTTAAATGGTGTAATGTTCTTATGCATATACATATGTCTGTTTGTTTGTGCCTGTTGGTATTCACTGTGTGACACGAATAGACTGCGATCCATTTCCGAGCTTCGAGGAATCGACGGTCAAGCTTCGGTGACCAAATGACCCAGCTCTTTGAGTTCTACAAGGCTGAAGATTCTGAGCATCTGTTTGGTGAAGGCAAGTGTCCTCTGACCTATTATGTCCCATTTACTTTATAATTCATCAACCCGCATACCATGATCAACCTAAGGATTGACTAGCTTTCTATTTACCTTGTCCTTGATTATCTTTTGGGTTACTATGGTTAGATTCATGCTATTGCTTTACTTTAATCAATGAACATGATGTGAACACTTATGATACGATGTTATCATTATGATATGATGTTGGACTGGTGATACTTTAGGGGGCTCGAGCGGTTTCTCGAGTGCCTCTCCGTAAGGACCTGTTCGTTGGATGACCGCCCGGGAAAACAGTGCAACCATGAGGGTGAAATGGGGGGCCCTTAGCTAATTAATTAGAGGAACTAGAGGTGTAGTTGCTTCGCCGTCGTGCCGTCAATGGGGTCCAGGCACAGTGCTTGCTCTGCCGAGGCTAGGTGCCGAGGTTCTTTCGTTTTGCTTTTGTTAGTCACCCCCCTTCGGGGAGAGGTACTGTGTTTATCAAACTGGAGAAACCTAACGGGCGGCTAGTACCTCTAGGGAATCTTTGTAAAAGCTACGTAGTGATACCCTGCCGGACCACCTAGGAAGTGATCAATGGGGAGTCATGATCCCCGGGCAAAACGGGAATCACGACTCATGGGTAAAGTGTGCGACCTCTGCAGAGTGTTATGAAACTGATATATCAGCCGTGCTCGCGGTTATGAGCGGCCAAGGGAGCTCCATTGATTAGAGATACTTTGATCAGAGGTGGTTGGTTTACAGGTGGTGATGAGGATGATGGTTTTTGATTATGATTATGGTAATGGTAAGTGGTATTCTTTCCGTTTGGAAAGGGTACTTTGGGTTAAGAACTTGGGTTAATGCTAAAACCTGGCTTTCTACTAGTAATAATAACCTGATCAACTAAAAGCAACTGCTGGACTTAACCCCACATAAAGCTAGTCCACTACAGCCAAACGGGACATTTGCTGAGTACGTTGATGTGTACTCACCCTTGCTTTCACAAAACACCAGGTTGCCTTTGGTGCAATCTATGCTCAGGTAAAGAAGAAGGCGTCGAGGTGGATCTCCAGGAGTTTCAGGACTTCGACGAGTTCGAGGATTAGGCTAGCGACCTCCCCCAGTCAGCTGCCTGTGGTGGGTTGTTTCGTTGGCTACGTTTCGATTCTGTGTACTTTGATTTATATTATGTAAATGGCTCTAGTCTGTAATATTATTACTTACTCTTTATTGTAATTCGAAGCATTGTGCTATGATGAGTCATTTATGTAATCGCTGTGTACGTGAATTTCTGATCCTGGCACGTACATGGTTCGCATTCGGTTTACCTTCAAAACCGGGTGTGACACTTGGGAGTTGAAGTGTCGGATTTGGGCGACCTCGTCCGAATCATAGTCTTCATCCCCCGGTGATGGTACCTGTACTCCAATTTCAACAACATCCCAAATGCTAGTGTGGAGTGAGGTTAGATGATGCCTCATTTTATCACTCCACATATTATAATCTTCACCGTCAAACATATGTGGTTTGCCTAATGGGACGGAAAGTAATGGAGTACGTTTAGAAATGCGAGGGTAGCGTAGGGGGATCTTACTAAACTTCTTGCGCTCATGGCGCTTGGAAGTTATGGACAACGTGTCGGAGCCGGAGGTGGATGGCGATGAAGAGTCGGTCTCGTAGTAGACCACCTTCTTCATATCATCTTCTTCTTGTCACCGCTCCGATGCGACTTGTCGTGTGAGGGGGATCCCTTCACCTTGTTGGCGGACTCCCCGGATGGAGCCTTCCCATGGCTTGTGGCGGGCTTCTCGTCGGTCCCGATCTCCCTCTTGGCAGATGTTCCCGACATCACTTCGAGCGGTTAGGCTCTAATGAAGCACCGGGCTCCGATACCAATTGAAAGTCGCCTAGAGGGGGGGTGAATAGGGCGAATCTGAAATTTATAAACTTAAGCACAACTACAAGCCGGGTTAGTGTTAGAAATATGAACGGGTTCGAGAGAGAGGCCGAAAAACAAATCGCAAGCAAATAAAGAGTGAGACACAAGGATTTGTTTTACCGAGGTTCGGTTCTTGCAAACCTACTACCCGTTGAGGTGGTCACAAAGACCGGGTCTCTTTCAACCCTTTCCCTCTCTCAAACGGTCACCTAGACCGAGTGAGCTTCTCTTCTCAATCAAACGGGACACAAAGTCCCCGCAAGGACCACCACACAATTGGTGTCTCTTGCCTCGGTTACAATTGAGTTGATCACAAGAAAGAATGAGAAAAAGAAGCAATCCAAGCGCAAGAGCTCAAATGAACACAAGTCACTCTCTCACTAGTCACTATTTGATTTGGAATGAACTATGGACTTGGGAGAGGATTTGATCTCTTTGGTGTGTCTTGTATTGAATGCTATAGCTCTTGTAAGGTGTAGGAAGTTGGAAAACTTTTATGCTATGAATGTGGGGTGGTTGGGGTATCTATAGCCCCAACCACCAAAAGTGGCCGTTGGGAGGTTGTCTGTCGCATGGCGCACCGGACAGTCTGGTGCGCCACCGGACACTGTCCGGTGCGCCTGCCACGTCACGGAGCCGTTGGATTCTGACTGTTGGAGCTTAAGTCTTCTGGGCCACCGGACATGTCCTCTAGACTGTCTGGTGCGCCTTCTCGCGCGTGCTTGACTTCTGCGCGCTCTGGCGCGCATTAAATGCCGTTGCAGGTGACTGTTGGCGCGGAAGAAGCCGTTGCTCCGCTGGCACACCGGACAGTCCGGTGCGCCACCGGACGCTGTCCGGTGCGCCACCGGACAGTCCAGTGAATTATACCGGAGCGGCCTCCAGAATTCCCGAAGGTGAGCAGTTCGGAGTTGGAGTCCCTGGTGCATCGGACACTGCCGGTGGCACACCGGACAGTCCGGTGCGCCAAACCAGGGCACACTTCGGTTGACTTTGCTCTCTTGTATTTGAATCTTTTTTCGGTCTTTTTATTGGTTTGTTGTGAACCTTTGGCACCTGTAGAACTTATAACCTAGAGCAAACTAGTTAGTTCAATTATTTGTATTGAGCAATTCAACCACCAAAATCAATTAGGAAAAAGGTGTAAGCCTAATTCCCTTTCACAAACCCCGGGACTGATCATTGGCATGCACTTGAGCGGGTTATGCGCTATCTGCAAGGTACAATGAGTTATGGAATTCACTATTCTGGTCAGCATGCAGTACTTGAAGGATATAGTGATTCGAACTGGATATCTGATGTAGACGAGCTTTATGCCACCAGTGGTTATGTCTTTACTATTGGTGGAGGTGCGGTATCATGGAGGTCATGCAAGCAGACCATCTTGACGAGGTCAACCATGGAAGCTGAGCTAGCTGCACTTGACACAGCAACCGTTGAGGCAGAATGGTTGCGTGAACTCTTGATGGACTTGTCGGTGGTTGAGAAACCAATACTAGCTATCCTTATGAACTGTGACAATCAGACAGTGATTGCTAAAGTGACGAGTTCTAAGGATAATGGGAAGTCATCAAAACATGTCAAAAGACGATTGAAGTCTGTCAGAAAGTTGAGAAACTCTGGAGTTATAAGTGTAACTTATATTTCAACAGATAAAAATCTGGCAGATCCTTTTACCAAGGGACTACCACGTAATGTGATAGAAATCGCATCGAGAGAGATGGGTATGAGACCCGAATAAAGTTGTCATGGTGGAAACCCAGTCTATGTGATCGGAGATCCCGTGAATTAGGTCCTGGGAAGAACAAGCCATTGGTGAACTGAGGAGAGTAACCTTTGACCCTCTCTTAGTAAAGATGCAATACTCTCAAATGCTGTAAGGCAGGTTGGCTTTGTGCCTTAATGTGTTCTGTTGGCTTGTATTAGCGAAGATGTTGTCCTGCAGAACATTCTTGAGATTTGGGTGATCTCTAGTAAACTCATGAAGAGACCTTGGAGTACGACGTATATGCTCCACTCGAGAAGGGGACTACTGGTAGCCAAGTACTGGTCATGACTTCAAGTGAAACCCATTCACGCAAAACTTGCAATTCAAGGCATAGTCCATTGTCCAAGTTGTGGGTTGGTGTAGTTTGGAGTTCTAGGCGGAAGTTCAACTTAACAGTCTCTGCTGAAAAACTAGTATATTAAACAGTAGTGAACAGTGGTGAAAACTGCAGATGAGCATTTGAGATCTGGTGGGGGATTGTTAGGATTTATGGGCTAGGCCCAAATTGAGAAAATCAAATAAATCACAGGAAAATCTCAAAAGCCCATATAAGTGTATGACTAAGGAATAGGTGAAACCAATAGCATCATATTGCTAGTTCTAGTGGAGTAGAGCTAGCTTAAATATGGAAGCCACACTCACTCACCAAATCATTGATGAGAGGAGAGAGTGTGGAGAGCCACACGCGCTCGCTCGTCTCGCCTGGCCTGGCCGGGGCGAAGGGCGCGGGCGCACGACATGCGCGTGAATGGTCCGCCGAAATTCGGCCCCTCGCCTTGCGGGGGCGCGGCTTCCTTTTGCCGTTTGAATTTTTGGTTACTTGGCTGTTAAGTTTATAATCCTAACCGATCGCTATAAAATCTAAACTGAACGCGAGATTTTCGCGTGCGGATAAGATCGAAGGTAGCTATCTGGTTACGGACTCGTCCCTATAAAAGGCGCCTGGCAGCCAACATCCAATTCATCTCAGTTTCGCTTTCGCCTCTCTTCATAGCTGAGCCGTCTTTCAGTTCCCTTCATCCCGACGGCAGACGTACAACTGCGATCAGGAGAGCAGGTCTTCGGAACTCTTCGTCTTCTAGATCCTGCACCGGGAGAGGGTGAATAAGGTTTTTGGGAAGCGTCTTCACGCGACTGCTCGTGATCTGCTGACCTCGTCGACCTTGCTGATTTCGCTGCTTCGACGCCGTCGACCCTGCTGATTCCGGCGCGCGTCATATATCAGTATGTCTAATCAGTACGCATTATCTGATTTGACTTTTTACTTCAGTTTTTCTGATTTGGTCATGATTTATATTTGGAATTTAATCTGGAATTTGTCTAATTATTCAACAAGCCGGGTTGTAGGAGACGCACCACCGGGGCTGGTGACGCTCAACGGTTGGTGTAGCTCGTCGGCATGGCTGGAGGAGCTCCATGGATGGGCCGCGTGCCGCGATGCGCGATGATGCTCGAGGGAGGAGGAAGCCGCATGGCAGACGGGCGGCTTCTTCTGGAGGCAATAGTGTTCAACTTTTCTGCTATGCAACGCTCTGCTTGCTGGAGCGTCCAATTCCAACCCAGCTGTGTTAAGCTATCAAAAGAACAGACACATCCCGGTCGCATCTGCAAACTTAAAAGAATGATGGAAAAAAATTGTCTCCTATACAAAGTTCTATCGAATTTCACATGGGTCGACAAAATCAATAATAACAGCCTGCAAATCTTAAAAAAATATCACAATAATAATAGCCTTCTAATACCGTTGAACGAGGGTCACCAGGTGCTTGTCCTGAAACGTGCCTTTCTAACCACTACCAAACATATGATGAATATGTGCCTTATATACTTGAACATTGCCCAGCAAGTTGTTTTGGTGCACATTGATCTTTTCCGAACAGATGACGGAGAAAAGCATGGTGCAGTGCTTGAGGAGCCCTTTCGTTTGAGATATTTTTATATTGATATGTTTACTAACTTTTTACCGAACATTCGTTTCCGATATTTTCGAAATATCGATATCATTTCTATTTCTAAAGTTACCGTTTTCGATTTCGTTTCTGATAAAAAATATAAAAACGAAAATGGTTTTAGTGATTACCGACCGTTTTCATCCCTATTACTGCAGACGGGCAAAAGAAGTGATTTCTCAGCACAAACGCAGGGTATACATTACATCAACGGGTCGTACAATTTACAAGCTACAGCTGAAATCGTGCACAACACACAACACGCCTAACAAGATAGGGAGACATATTGTTTCGGCAGAGGCATTACATCAGTTCAATATCCACCCTCTTATTCAATCGATCATCATTCTATACTAAAGCTGCTCGTGCGGTGTCAGCAAAAGCCAGTGACTGATTTATTCTGTGAGAATACAACTATACCGAGCAAGATTGAGTACGGCTCAGGGCTAGGAAGCTGTAAGAATGGCGTTGTTTGACAATATCTTTATCTTCTGCGGTTCTGACACTGATTCTTTCGGTTTCTCCTGTCATGATGCATATGAAAATAGAGGCAAAGGTTAGCACTGCAGTAGCAATTGCAAAAAAAAAGGGAGTGGTATATGTTTCCAGTTCTCTTCTTATAAATGTTGGCAGAACAAAATGCATGGACATAAAGACTAACCACACCATCAATAGAGTAACTAACAAACAACTCACGTTTTCAGCAGAACTAATAGGAGTGGTATATGCTTCCAGTTCTCTTCTTACAAATGTTGGCAGAACAAAAGCAGCCCTATGGATCTGTGAAACAAGGAAAATTCAAATAGAAATCTGATGTCAGGCACAATATCTTCAAACCAAAAAACAACAGAAGACCACTATGATCACAAGTACTCCATTATGGTAAGAGCTTCTTGAACAAGAGAAATGATGAGTCAGTAGTCATTTTTGGGGGGTGTTGTGACAAAAAATATGAACGAAATGCCTGTATAATTTTAATAAATTACTGTGGTGTGTAGGTCAATTTCCCAGGTAATTGTGGACTAGGATTTTCACAAAGACAAGTAGCAAGGACAATGAAATAAACTAAACAAACCTCGGAATTGTAAAATCTGAGTTCCCTTCCAGCTTTTGCTGCTCCTTCTATTTTCTCAATTGGATTCGCAGGAGTCAAGAAGTTCACTGCACGACCTTCTTTTGCACATAGCAAAAATCCAATGACACCACTGGAAATCCAAATAGCTACTTGATTAGCTGAAAATTTTGCAAAAGTCGACACAAAAAATATCTCTCCAAACATTGAACAAAAACAGATAATTGAAATTTTTTCTATCAAAATGTGGCCAGCAAATCTTCTTATTAATCTCGCGTGTTCGGTAAAAAAGTGACCAGCAAATATTTCAAAGCATACTTGGACAGCAGACCATTACAGGTTCACCTCATCCATTCACATACTTGCCAATGAGTCCAATCTCTAGTCATTTCAATCACAGGATGCTTTTTTTCTTACAAAAAATTACAAGATGCTTTGCCTACTCTCTGTGCTGTACGAGCAAAACTTAGGATTAGGAACTTCACAAGGTTACGAGCGTATAATATCATATCCCAAACATAAATGATATTTTATCTCGTGCTTCGCTGGTGATCCAACTGTCCAATGGTACATAAAGAGATATACAATGTTTTGACTCTGAGCCCAATATGCCTTCTAACCAAATATGTCAAAAAAATTGCCTTTAGAAGATAACTCGGAAAACTACTTTAAAAAAGGGCAGACCCAGTGTAGGCTCCCATATGGGCCGGCCTGGGGACAACTCAGAAAATTACTAAAGAGAAAAAAATGCACATGCAGAGAATTGGAAAAATATTAGTGCATAATACCTGGGATATGTTGGAACACTTGTCCAGGCATAGTGCACAGCACCTTTGAATGTCTGTCGACAGATAGCAAGCATATCCTGGATTAGATGTGTGTGCAGCCACATGCTCTCAGCAAGATTACAAAGAACACCACCAGGCTTCAAAGCTCTAGCAATTGTCTGAATAAACGGTTTCTCCACGAGTGCCTGTGCTGGCCCTGTAATAATTAGTATGAAAAGAATTTAAAACAGTGTGCAAATAAAAGGTATCAATTAAGTGAAACATACAAACACATTAATTTTCCAAAAAAAAAACAGACAGATGTAAATCAACTAGGTATATCGAGGTTATGTTTGGAACCAGCACAATAAGTTCCCTCACATGTAAATGAACAATTTCATATGAAACATTGCATTCCAAATGTGTCCATGCATACTAAACCAGCTATTGCAGATAACAGGATGAAAAATAAATCAACAAGAAGCAACCTAATCGATAATGGCATGTGAATGAAGTGATAAAAAATATACAAGAGAGTTCTATACTTCTTATAGCAAGTACCCACCAATTGGATCTGATGAATCTACAATAATAGCATCATATTTTCCTTCGGGAGAATTCCTCAGGAAATCAACAGCTGCAAAAAATAGCAAGTATACTATGAACTATAAGAGATCAAGACCAGCAGAAACAAAGTGCCTGAGGCTATAAACAATAGTGGCATATCCTACAGCCTGTCACAGTCATATAAAGTACCACCAGGTACCAGCTTTTGAACATACCATCACCAACATGAAGTCGGACACGAGGATCTTTGAATCCAATGGATAAGTTTGGAAAGAATTCTTTGGAAACCTGCATAGTTTGGAGAGAAAAGTCATAAAAAATATATTCACACTATTATACATTGAATTTTGAGCATAGGTAGAGTGATCATTCTTACATCAATAACTAGTTGATCAATCTCACATATATCAATAGTTTCCACTGAATCATGTCTGGCTATTTCGCGCAGTACACCACCATCACCACCTCCAACAACCAAAACCTGCATCAGTCAGTAGGCTTATATCATAAGGCTAACTGCCCATAAAGTTACTACTCATTAGAAGACGTAAGGTGGGGAGAACATCCTTCAATTCAATTTGTTCGGTAGCAAAGTAGCAGCCATTTCACTGTTATCAGAAAAGAAAAGGTCAAGAAACATACATTCTTCGGTGCAGGAATTGAGCACAGTGGAAGGTGAGTAACCATTTCCTGGTATGCGCATTCATCCTTGTCAGTCAACTGAACTATACCATCAAGCACAAGAACATTTCCATAGGTTGAAGACTGCGAACAGAAATGAAAGTGCTACTTAGTACAATGATTGACGAGTTCGGGTTTTCACGTGCAGATTTCGCAGATAAAAAAATAACCTCAAAAACTAAAATTTCTTGGTAAGGCGATTTCCCTTGAAACAAGATCTTCTCCACTTTCAATGAATGGGCCTCTCCTGTAAATAATAAAAGATGTTGATCAAACTCCTGATTCCTGAATATGTAGGACCATTAAAGCCTTTTAGGGGGAAAATAGTTTTGACATACACAAGTACACCAATATTGAAAGTCTTCACTAGTCAGTTTTGCATATCAAATCTTTTGAAGTTATCAAATTGACAAAATTAGCTAGGTAAGTGTGACCAAGTTTTATATCATCATACAATGTGAACCTGAAGATGTTGGAAGAAAAAAAACATGGCAAATTTCTATTATTGTTTTTCAGAAACAAGAGAAATACCAGGCCACATCGGGTTATTGAAGTACTGCACTTTGCTTGTTTTACCTGCACATACATCAATTTGATACTATATATATATATATATATCAGAACTGCTGAAAGAACATATATTTCCCGTATGTATTGATTGTTGCCGGACACAAACAAATGATGGTCACATAGCCCATTAGCTACCAGTCTGGATCCTGAACGTACCAAAACGCGATCTGGGTTCCGTGAACCACCCTGAAACCACAGTATCATGGCAGTTGGCCTCGGTTTCAGGCACCCGCGCCTTGGCCTTGACGCAGCAAGGAGGGAGCGGTTTGCGGGCGGCATCATCCGCACCTCCCTTTGTCAGTGCCGCTGCTGCAGAACCGTTTCTTGCGTCTCCAACCTCCATGAGTCCTATTGCTCTTTGAAGGTCCCAGTCTCTGGCTCAACAACAAGTCAGGCAACAGAAGAATTTCAGACACAGAAAACAAGCAGGGGCGTCAGTTATCAGGGATGCTTCGTGTCGAAGCAAAAGCAAGCGAATCGTATGCATACTGAGCGTCATTATCAGTGCTGCTTCGCACGGAATCGAAATGAAGGATTCAAAGCCATCTGGATAGGCACAGAAAGCAGCATGTCTACGCGTGACAGGTTGCTACACCTACACCAGACGAATAGAATAGAATAAAGTAGGAGGAGCACCACCAAACTGAAAAAAAAGGCACGTGGACGAGAACAGAATATTTTATATAATTAAGTAATTGCAAGAAAAAAAAGAAGGGGAAAAGGAAACCGTGCAATCAGCAACTATACGTCGGAATTTGGAAAGCACCCAACAAGAATCAGATAAGAAAGGCAGGGCTACAACAACAACAAGTACCCTCGATCAGCAACGGATGCAGCAATCGGAGGCACGCAAACCTCCGTCGCAGACCTCGCGGTGAATCGAACAGGGGAAGAACCCACGACGCGAGCAAAGACTGTTTCTTGTACGCAGCAGAAAAAGAAGAGAAGGCAGCAGCGAAACTTTTCCAGCAATTCCTTTGCAGATATAGGACGCGAATAGGTCCTCTTTTTTTTTATTGCCGCAGCTCCACCGACACCCGACGGTAATCAAACAGTTTTAGATAATATTTTGGCGTTTTGAGAGAGCGAAGTGGCGAGCCGCAGCTGCGACCGCGATTAGCAAACCCAGCGACGCAAAACGGAAACCAGAACGGCGTCCCCCCACCCGAAAAGTTGGGCGACAAAACAACGGACAATTCCAAGGCACGAGGATGAGAAACAAGCAAAAGAACGTGGGCGTGGTCGCTTTGCCACGCAGCCGAGACTTCGGGAGCTTCCAGATCCTTGTCTCGCTTACCTTGGATCGATCGGCGAGGACGAGAGCGATGGCGCACCGGAATGGAGGTAGTGGGTGATGACTGATGAGCGTGTGGGGAGGCCCTTAAATAGGTGGCAGCAGGAATCTTTTCACCGTGCCATACCTGCTAGCCGTTCTTCATTTTATCATCTTTTATTTTATATATAATTATTTTTGCCACCATTCGTGGCGTTGGAGATGCTGCTGCAGTGGCTACGGGCTACCTGTCACAGATCACCGTGTTGTCAGCGCACCAACGACTGTTTATACTGGTAGCTGAACATGCCCTGTATATGTAACTAGGTGTGTGCCCGTGCGTTGCCACGTGAGTTAAAAATTAGTATAAAACACAAAAACATCACCATGGCAAAATGCTTACTATCCAGTTATTCCCACAGTGCAAGGCTGCAAGCTGCAAAATCTAATCCACTGGCTCTAGACTAAGGGCCATAATTTTAATTTAGAATGTCGAGATTTTCTAAAAATACAAACAGTAGAATTAGAATGTTGTAATTAGTATTAATCAGTCCCCTTCTTTAGGCCTTACTCATGTGAGAACCTCCGACACTGAATCTATCCTATTTGTTTTCAATTATACATGATATATTCTAGACAAACTATCTATGTGTCCGGACCATGACTAATGACTTGCAGCAGTTGCACCAAGTTCATGCTTTGTGTTCTCAAAGATTAGTGCAAAATACGTTCTCCTTACCTGAACAATAAGTATCAAGAGAAGCTTCTTATAAGTGAGGTAATCTCTACTTATGCACATGAGGTAATCTAAATTATATCATGTGAATTTTCCTAAAAAATTAGCCCTGCCTTTGTATGAAACCACTAATATTGCAAGAAGCAATCTAAATTAAATACAATAATTGTTATATGTGCATTGGATGTGAAGCAGCTGACTATAACTTGTGTCATAAAAAATGTAATTTGAAACTTGATAGTAACAGCTCACTAAAAAAGGTGTAATACGAGAGGCACTTGATGGATTGTATTTGAAGTAACAGGTAACCCACAATAATTAGTATTGAACAATGCATTAATAGCAATATTAATTAATATTGAACAATGCATTAATAGCAATATGTGTGAGAATAACCTACCTTCATCATCTGAGAACCTAGTTTCTCCTCACGACAAATCGACAGACACCAACCTCAAAGGGAGATAGATATATGATGCTATCTTCTTTAGCCAACCACAAGCACCTCTCTAGTTCAAAGCTAGGAAGCAATATCAAATCAAAGTCTTCAAATTTATCGACCCGTTCAAGAATCTCGTGTCCTAGAGCTACCAAAAGCTAGTCATCTATAAGTTCAGTGTTTGCTATCTGTCAGTACCCAAAAACACAAGAAAAAAAGACATGGCGAGTTATCAAAGGATGAACATGTTTTGTGGGTCTAGCAGCGAACCAATCTTCCCAGTTCCAAAATCATTGCTAAACGCAAACATGAAGGAAAAATATCAGACTTCCACTTTGTTGTCTTACAATGATCCTAGTTCTATGCCTATTCGCCAACCCTACCAGGTACCTAGCGCAAAGTCATCTTCCGCATATGTCATCTGCTTTTTTGAGTATGACACAAAGTCATCTTCGACATATGTCATCTACTTTTTTGAGTATGCGGATAATCCTTTGTCCAGAAGCTCTTTTCCAGAACTAAGTCTTTCTCTTACAACTGGTTTGGCTAATGAATCTGTTTCAACAGGCAAAGCAGCTTGTGCAGGCAGTCTTACAAATGCAGATGGCAGGAAGGCTGCTAGCTTTATCGAACCAACAAGACCAACTTATGTAGATAATGTTTCATAGCCACCTGCAAAGCCAATAAGCAACAAAATAGCTTATGCAGCAAATAATGTTTCACAACAACCTGCAAAGAGACAACTTGTTACAAATAGACATGATTTTATTTCTATGGGCCCAAACATTGTGAACCAACCATTCACCTGGTTGGCCACTTAGTGATGCAGTCAGTCCTTAAGTACTTGATTTTAGTAAAAATGGCAAGAGATGTTGTTCAAACGCTAAGGAATTAAAGCAACAATCCAAGGGTCAGTTCCAGTCCAGCTCTGCCTACTGAAACATGGTCTAGGCCCAGGGGTGGTTGCATGGGCTAATACCATGTTGAAGCCAGGTCAAAACCTGAATGATCATTCCCAATTGCTATACTCCACCAATTTTTCAGTTGACAGTGGTATCAATTCAATTGTATTATAGTGAAAAGCAAGAAAATATTAAGGTGTCCTTGTTGAAGATAGCTCTGGAGTTTTTCAGTATTCAAACAGTCAGGCACATGAAACTTGTAAGAGATCTGCATTTCTAAGCATGTCATATCTAAAAAAAGCTCGAGAGTTCAACTATACAAATTGTTACTACTTGAGTGTTTTGTGGGCATTCAATTTCTAAGGCTTACTTGATGGACAGGTTGTAGAGGTTGTGCCCTACTTCTCGGAAAGATGGTTGGTCGATGCCTCCACCTGAAAGCACATCAGAAACAAGTAGAACCCCGCACAATCAACGTCCCAAAAATCACATAGAGCAGTGTGAGAATCTTAGAAAGAGGAATCACCCCATGTCAGTAAAAATATTGTGGAGCTTTGGATAACATTGAAAAACAATAAAGGCACTGATTCCTAATACCATTCGAGGCATAGGCACTAAAGAAAGACCAAGCCTTTAGGGTCAAATTAATGAAATGGAAAAACCTTTCCAACAATTGCTGGTCCAATGATATTATTTACATTGTTCATAGCCTAACAAAACACAATACGACTTATTAGTCTAGTATGAAAAGAGAAAATGCCCATAAAAACATAATGGTTGTAACCACTAAAGCATGTTAGCTGTGGATTCAAAATCTAAGCCAAAAACTACACCACACAAAAGGTGGAGGATACAGATGTTGGTTTCTATTATATAAAGTTAACCATAATCGTTGAGAAGAAGAGCCACTTATCCTAGCCTATCCCTAATCATACTACCAAAATATGAAATAGGCACAAGCCCTATTGACGTTGGCCTAAAGGGCCGAATCGAGTGAGCCTAAAATATGTGTAACATTGTTCATTCAAAATATTTTATTCATATTCATTTTCTAGCACCACAGACTATAGTAAATTTAATTATATGAAGGAACCGCTACAACATTACCTTAACATTAAGCTCAATATGGCGTGAAAATGTGAGTGCAGTTTGTAGTAACCACCTTCATAGATGATATGCCTTTCTAGTGCTTCTTTTGCTGCAAATGAAGTTTGAATGTCTACAAAAAGCATAAAAAACTTGAGATACATGAGTCACATGCCATGCATGGACAATTAAATTTTGTGTCCTAACAAGTTGGTTTTTACCTAGATACTGGATCAATGCTTAAAAGTCATTCTTCTAAAAAGTAGCAATCTTTTGTACAAATCCAAAAGTTGAAAAGACCTAACAGTTACAAGAAACAAAAAAGTTGGTGAAAACCACATCTATTAACTATCAACATTGTTTACTTTTAACAGATTACCTCATGAAGCACATCTATTGTAACAACATATTGCATATTCTCAATAGATGCAAGTAGTATATTGCTCTCTGCTTTCTGCTTTTTCTCATCCTAGTCATAATATTGTGGACACAATAATTATATAGAATGCTGACAAGGGCAGTTCCTCACCTAAAAAGTCATTGTAATATAGATATGATCTTTTACTAAAAGGCAAAGAAAAAGATAATGCCTATGAAAAGTTATGACCTGTAAATAGAAGAGCAAAAAGATACGCATGTGTATATGACTTTCCAGTATTGCGATACCCGTGAGCATTTAACATGACATGGTTTACCTTATAAGCACTATTCGCCTAAAGAGAATAATGTCTTCATTTCGCTTAATTTGCTCCATAAGTTTCTGTAGTCTCTCTTCAAACTCTCCTCGATATTTAGTTGCAGCAACAAGGAGCCCCAAGTCAAGAGTAATAACCTAACGAGAAAAAAAGAATGAATATTGATTACTTCTTGAAACAACTAAAGGATGTATAAACACCTGATTATAATTTGAAAAGGAGGTTTATTTTCCTTTTGCTAACAATTGACATTATAAATCAATACAGATCCAAGCAATCCTACTAATGGCTGGCAAAGTAAATTCACAAAACAATCTGATTATCCCCAAGTTTGGGCTTCAATGGAAACATGAATAAAATAGAAGAAAGAGCTATGTTGTTCCAGTTTTGGGGCATCAAGCATTTTGTTAAAGCATGGTTGAACAACATACTACACATGATCTGTGGGGACACTAACCATTATATTTGATGACCCAGATGAAATGGATGCTTTCAAAATATTGAGCCTGGCACATAGAAAATAATTACCCACTCTTGCAAAAATAGAAAATGAAATTTACATCGATCAAAGCACTGTAGTCAGATATAAGTCTTCAACGCCTAGTATAGTTCACCACAAATAAACTCAACATAGGATGAATTCGACATAGGGGAAAAGTTGCAGCTAATAAAGGTGTCAGGAATTGTACATCTGGTTTTATTACTACAAATACTCTTATTTCAGGCATGGCTGCCTCCTTTGGTGGTATGGAGCCGGAACAGTAGGTAGAGGCAAACTGAAGATAGGAAAATCGATCCAGCAAAGCATAAGAGGTCAGTACAGGTGACAAATACTAATCCTTTCAGATGTAATAGGTATGCGCCCGTGCATTGCTACGGAATCAAGATGATAAAATACATTGATATGCAAAAACACTAATTGTTATTCTATACTTTTGTTAGCATCACTAAAAGTGGATGTTTACATATCCTAAAAGATATAGTTAGAAAAAACCAGTGGTGACAGAGGGTCATAATAATCATGTGTGGAGGAACATGGAGGAACCGATGGTTCCTCCCAAGCACGGTTACAAACCTCTAAATTATTAAATAAAGATAAAGTACCACAACATATTCTCCTTAGTGCTAATTTCCATATGTGTCAAATAAAATATAGCTAAAGATGCTTAAATATGCAAAATATAAGAGAATCATATCCAATGTAAATATGAATGCTATCAATTACCTTACACCTTCGGCCATTTTCATTAGCATATATATTCGATTAATGTGTTGTTTGTTGCGTCAAATATACCAACCTAGGGACAAGTTGATCCGGTCAGATTGAGTGCAATATTTCATTATTTCATGCAGGTTATGCAACACCAACTTACCTGACCTCCACCATGCATCCAATCTATCATGTCCTCCATTGATAAAGCAGCCATCTAGTTAATGTTGAAGGTTGCAAGTAACTTACTGAAACAAAGATATGGTTAAGTTTCAATATTGCATATTGAAAAAGTGCAGGGGACATTGCACGTACTACAAATCACAATTTTCAGGCAATATAAACACTACCAAGTTTTTCTAGAAGCCATTAATAAACTGTTTTCTCCATTAATTTGTGCTTAAATTGACCAAGCAACCCTACAGTATTCAGTTTAATAGTAGTAGATGAGGATTAGGATAGCTTCTCATCCTGATCTAGCTGTGTGCATCCTTTCTGAAAAGTGTGGACACGCTATAAGCGGTAAGGAAACCCCTTTCTAAAAAGGAAGAAGCATACGACGTTGACTTTGTTACCATGTCATTTTGACTTTGGAGTTCTAGATCTCTCCTTGTGTATCTTATTTGCCAAGAGCGCATCTCCATAAATTGTTTGGCCACAAATATAGGAAGCTCGCTTATTTACTTGCCAGTTGATGTCACCATCTCCATGAGAATCAAGTCCATGTTTTGATATATCAGAAACAACATGTATATTTGGGGCTGCAAAATATAACCTTATCTCGGATGATGCTTTTCCAATTGTTCTGAAGTGAGACCAACGATTAGCAAGAATAATGGAAAAGGCTCAGAAGTCAGGAATTTATTGCTTAGATTTTCTTTGCCTACCTTGATACAAGAACAGGAGAGGAATCAGTTGCTGAGAGCTCTACTACAACGTATGCATCAGATAAAATTCTGATAGGAAATGGAATCTCATTGATACCACTTCTTCAATTAAGACAAACATGAGTGTTACACCAATGACATGCTCCTTTTCAGCATTTCAGAAAACGAACGACAAAGTTGTATATGAGCACAGAAAATGCAACTCTTTCCTACTAAAAAATACCTTGTATTTTCTTTCTACAAAGCAATGTCATCCAATTGTAAGAAACTCTCACAATTGATCAAAATAAAACAAAATCCGCAGAACTAATTGTTTTTACCCCTGGCTTCTCTCCTAAAGAGCACCACCATGTCAATACAAAAACAGGGTTCTTACATCGATAAGCAATTAAGCATTAAGTAAATATCAATAAGCATTGATTCCTAAATACACAATAGCTAGTAGCTAGCTAGGTGTTTCGGACCACTTACAAACTCAATTTGCAGCGATGGAGAGATGCTGTTCATGTTGTAGAGGAACCACCCTGCGCCAAAAACACAACCCACTCCATATAGTGTCCTCAGTGGCATGACCAACAGGGTACCTATTCCATACAACAGTGGCTTCCTGGCCATTGCTTCCACATGCTTAGGAGCAAGGACAACTGCCCCCTCATCTGCCAAAAAAACAAAAACATGCCAAAATTTGTCAAGGCCAAGAATTCAAAGAGAATTCTGCTATTGTTAAAGTAAGTCATAGCATTAACCACTAATCTGGCTACAGCCCCACCGTAGGCCACAAGAGTTGCAGCATCTACTCCCTTAACTCTCTACACATCTCCAGCTTGAGCTCCAATTGCTCTGCTTCCTCCCTTAGGACCCGCTTCCTCACTCAGGATCAAGAACCTGTAGAAACACAAACTTGTGTAACCAAAACTGAGCAATAACAACAATAAATATCAAACCGAAAGAATAGATTCTGGAATAGATTCTGAGGAGCACCACCATATTCCATCAGAGTGGAGGCAACAAAAGATGTGGATTAGCCAAATCTCTTCTCCAAGCTCATTTCAGGCATACGAACTGATTTCCCATCATCAAATCTAGCTCCTGCCATATAAAAATGCCTTCATAAATGCATGTTTTTGCCCCCCCCAAATATACAAGAAAAAACAACATGAGACAGAAAGATACACTTTTCAGGAACTAAACATTAGTCTTAACCATGAACATTTAAAAACACGACTCTCCTTGTTTAGTGGCCAGATTCATGCCACATCCTTATTTTGTTGAGGATCCTAGAAGCTACATTCGTTAAGTAATTTAGAGAAGATGCAACAGCTTAGTGGCCAGATTCACTCATTTGAGCAAAGCACATCACAGATCTAGGAAAGGGAAACAAAGATTTTAAGCCCTCGAGATACCTTTCGACGATATGAGCCTTGTTCCTGGGTGTGATGGTAGCAACGACTCGACCATGACGGCAGCGACCGACGGTACCTCTGTGCTCCAGGTCTGACCTCACCGCACCGTCTCGAGGTCGGACAAGGCTCCCTCCCGACGGACTTCGGAGCTGGTGGCAGTTCCGCCCCACGACTGTGACTGCACGTCGTTCACCACCGCCGCTAGCAAGGTTCGGCTCGAGGTCCAGATCCAGCAAGCCCTCGCCCTAAAGAAGTAAAAGCGAGAAGGGGATCGATCAAGTTACCTACGGGGCCGGGCGGCTGAGCTCGCACAAGGCGCAACAGTCGTCGGGGTGGAGCCAGGACGCGGCGGGCGGTCATGGCGGCAAGGAGGGGGCAACAATGGTGGCGGAGAGGAGGTGTGCGACGTAGTGGCAAATGCGCATGACCCTGGTCGGCTGTGGGGCAAGGGCGCCGCGGAGACGGTGGTCGGTGGTGTGGGGTGTGGGCATACGCACGGGGGAGCCACGGGGTTCGGAGGTGGGCGAGCGTGGGTTGGGCGACGTGCTATTGCCAGGCGGGACGAGAGGCAGGTGGCGGCTGCAGAGGGAGGATCTGGACGCCGGGGAGGGGTGGATCTGGGAGACGTGGCGATCGGAGGTGGTTGCCAAGGGGGTCGGGAGGCGAGGCAACTACTGTGGAGTGAGGAGGCTCTCGTTGCTCGTGCGTCCACAGACGGTGCAGATTGACACGGACGATACAGATTGAAGGGAGGCAGAACAGGGGGGAGGCAAAACATGAAGAGACAGCCTACCCTCTTACCTTCTTCATAGTAGTAGAAATTATTTTTTTCCTTTTCCTTCGTCCTCCTACGGAGCAATCATTTTTGAGACGTTGTTTTCAACGACATAAAAGTACGATAATATATTTCCTGAATCCGGAAGAAAATGGAATGCTTTTCTAAATGCTGTGATGGCCAAGGCCTAGTATATTGATGGTGTATTTAACTATTTATCATTTTTATGAAGGAAATACCTTTCGAAAGACAATTTTAAAATGCGTTCTATAACTTATCGCGGGAGGGAGGACAATCAACGATATTGCCGTTTTTGCTACCATGCTAAAGTCACGCCTTCATGTCGGCGTAGATCCCAACGGGCGAAAATATCTTTTCTTTCCGTAATCGTAAGCACTGGTGAAGAAATTGGCCTAAATGAACCTAAACCGCCCGCCCTGAGGGTAAGCCAAAGCAGTAACACATAATAAAAACAGAACTTTTATGAGCCAAAATATTTTTTATAGATTTTTTATTTTGGTCTAAAAAATTAGCTATCTTTCATAGATCACGGTATATTGGATTGAAAATTGACTAATTTTTATCCATCAAAAGGACGAGTCAACATAAATTTGCAATTTTTGTCCGTAATCTAATTTTAGCCGACCAAAATGAGTAACAGTTGTATGTCATTCCATCTTGACCGATGGAAATTTGTAATTTCTATCAGCCATATCAAGTGACAGATAGAATTCATGTAGTTTAGGCCACTCAATTATGCATGTCTATGTCCATCTCTTCTCACTCTAACTCGTGTCGTGCCATTGCGCCATGCCTCCCACTCCACCCACCGGCACGGCCTCACACATGCCTGGCCATGGTGCATTGCCCTCATCCTTTATGCACCCCTGTCTTCGTTCTGGCTTTTCTCGACTAAAGTAAATACATTTTTTATCAGCTACCCACAAATTTATATTTACTTAGTAATTAGTATGTTTTTAGTTTATTAGTTTGGTAAACCTAATTACAATGAAATATTGAATGATTAGGTTTTTAAGTTAATTAGATTAAATATTTTACTAGTAATTAGCATAAATATTTAAATAAAATATGTTAGTATGAAATAGTATAATTTAAAACAACATAAAATATTGATAGTTTTAAAAAATGTATGTGTCACTTGTTTTGATCAACATGTCTCATATGTGTCTCACATGTGAGATATGTTGTTTGGAAATTGTATTTTTTAGACATCCTCATAGCAGTAGATAATGTGATATATTTATGATGAGCCATACGTTTGATTGAGATTTCGTTGTTATAACTTCGTTGTTCTCTAATACAACATTGTTGTTCATAAAATCTTGTTCAGACTTTGTAGTTTTGTCATAAATTCATGCTTTGACGATCGATTTTGGGTGGATTTAGAGTCTATCCTTTTTCATAGATGTAGGACCATGATATATCTAACTAGAGAAGCTTATCGGCTGTCACACCCGGATTTTAGGACCAATCCAAATGCATCTCAAATATGTGCTAGGATCAAGTCTCACACATATGATAACTCAGGGTACAGTAATCAATGTCACATCTTTATTACTTAATACAATTTATGTACAAGATAACTAAATATACTACACCATATGACGACAACGATCCTCTCTATAGTTGATTGTGAGATGACGGCCTAGATCTCTTCGAACTCATCACAGCATCCTTTTTGCTCCTCCAGTGGTACCTGTTTTTGACCTGTTGTGATTATAGCAAGGGTGAGCTCCCATACGGTCATCGCTCAACAAGTGTGGAGAAAAATGTAGTGTAAGGCTTACCAAGGATAATAGTTAAGGTTGAACATTACTTTTTATTTTGTTGGTCAAAATATTATTAGTAATTACTAAATATAAGTAAATACCATCCTAATTAAGTAAGAGATCACAATTAATAATTCCCACATTGCAAATAAAATTTTGACCAACTTATTAAAAGCAATCCTCAGCCTTAACCCTTATTTGTTGATAAGCCTTACTGCACATCAGCCCCACCATAATTGAGCTCATGCACATTATTCCCCACACATGCTATAACACCCAAAATCCTATTGTGGGATTTATAAATTTCTTTTTCTTCGAAAGGTTAAGAATTAAAAATGTCCTTTAATGTGAGCTCTTCACTTCTAGAGTATTTCTTCCCCAAAATGAAATATTTTCTAACAAAGGATCCATATTCTTATGAGAACTAAGATAGGTTTAAATTAAATCAAGACCTTACATTTGAAATTATTTGTCATCCTAAAATAAATAAGTAAGGGAAATTTAATTTTCGAGTAACTATTAAATGTCAGTATAATCAAAGACAATAAGTTTCTAAAATAAGAAATGGGGGTGTATTTCATACTTGAAGCAGTTGGCCTACATAAATAAATAAACCCATGTGAATAAATAAATTATACTTTACACCCATACTGATACTTTGGTGGTTGCAATTAGATTTGGAATTTGAAACTTGGATTTGGAATTCAATTTGAAGATATACAAATCTAAATAGAAAATAACAAAAGAAAAGAATAAAGAAAAGGAAATCAGCACCTAGGCCAAATCGCAAGCTCGTGGCCCAACTCCACCGCCTACGCGGCCCACCTTCGGCCTCGCGCGCACACGCTGCGCGACCGTGCCCCTTGCGCTAATCGGTAGTACCCCGCGGGCAGTCCTCAACTCTCGCACGCGACGCGGCTGGCCATCGCTAACTTGTGGGTCCGCTCCGTCAGCCACTCCTCTCCTTTCTCTCAGCGCACATGGGACACCGACGGATGGGACCCAGTCGCCAGCTCCCCCCTTCCTCCTCAGGTCGCGGAGCTGCTGGATCGACCTCCCCGCTCCGGCCGGGATCCTGGCGCACACACGGACTCGCCTCGGGGCTATAAACCGGGGACCATCACCATCTCACCCTCGTACCACACCCCCTCACCGTCGCAGTCGAGGGAGGAATCGAGCCGAACTCTGCCGCTACACCCTCTCCCCACTGCTAGCGCTAGGAGTCGAGCAATTGGGCGGAAGGGTTCACCGGGAGGTGAAGATCGCGTGCGTGAAGGATTTGGCGCTCGGGAAGCCTCGGCAACACGGTGATTTCTCGCCGGAGTCAAGCCCTCGCTGCTGACCCGCGTGCTACCGAGGCTAGTGCGGACGAGTCCACAACTTCACGGTAAGAAGACTTCCTAGTGTTCGCCTCACCCTCCTCTCTGTTTTGCGCGCTAGCGTTCTATGGTTGGACCTCCCATGCACCCGCTCGGTGATCACCGGCCATGGCGCCGCCGCGCGCGTCCCTGCACCGCCGTGCAACCTGTGCGACAGCGGTGGGGGTGGCGCTTGTGGGTCATTGGATCCACGGTGGACGCACAAGATTAGATGGAGAGCGTACCACTTCGGTGATTAGGTCCGGATCGTGGATCTATAAAGTGACGACTGAGATTAGAAGCGTCCACTGGCCATCGTCGTTTATGATCTGGATGTTGCGGGGTGATCGGGCGGTCGGGATTTGATCCACACACCTGTTTGTATCGACCGTGGATCTCGGATCCGACGGCTGCTAGAACGTACCAATTCGTTAATAACACTAATCTATATGGGTCGTCTGTGGTTGATCCGGCGACCCAGGTGCAACGGTACCCCTTCATCTTGTGCTTTTTATAGATGAGCCCTCGGGTTTTCCTGAAACCAACCCGCCATTCACAGGAGTTAGAAAACAGTTACATATGAGCCCTGGAATTTGCAGATTTGACCCCCGTACTTCTAGTAAATTGTGGCCACAGCCTAGGAGGTGAATAAAAGGGATACAATAATTCAGGAAATGTTTTCTAGCATAAAAATAATTCTAGAAACTTGTTTAAATCATAAGTAATTCATTTTAACTCCTTTTTAGTCCATTCCAGTTGCATTAATCTCATATTAATATTGTTCTTCATCTAGTAACCTTATTTTATCATGAAACCTATGGTTAAGATTATACACTTAGTTTCTTTTATATCCAACACTTAAATCTTTAGAAAATCACAACTCTTTAACCGTAACTCCAAATTTAGTGGTTCTCGAACCTAGGATCTCGTTAGGATGTGTAAAATATTATGATGTAGTTTGTGCTTATGTTTGGTGTGATGTTAATTTTTCCTATGTCATGTTTGTTTGTATTGCTTCGAATGGCAGTGAGGTCACGATAATCTGAAGATCATCCTGGTACCTGGAATCTCGAGTCCCAGGCAAGTTGTGCCCTTGATCACTCCTTTTTACCTAATAATGTCCCTGTTAATCACTGTGACATGCTTAGGTTAATTTGATGAGACCTAATAGGTTTCCCTAGCATTGTTTATCCCCCACCTTGCAAATAGATGAATTAGTGGGTAGATTTGCTATTGCTCTACCTGGTTTTGGGAAACTAATGTTTCATTATGATCATGTTCCAATTATGTTGTTGTTTAATTATTGTTCATGATAAGATCATATTGTTAATTGGAACATGGAGCGACCACCCGGGAAAACAGTGCTACCACAAGGGTGGTATGGGACGCCCTTGGCTGACTAATTAGGAAAGCTAGCGGAGGACTACCATACCCGAAAGGGGCAAGGGCAATAGGGGAGTGGCCAGTATAGGGAGGTTCTCGGGCTTATTTTGCTATGATGGCTTTTCAGATGGGGATTCCTATGCTGCTCTCCCGAGAAACTGTAGCGGGTTTTCTGAAGCTAGTGGAACTTTGTAAAGGCCTCGTAGTGGTACCCTGCCTCACTTCCTTAGTAGAGGTGTATGGGGTCCGATCAACCCCGTGGCAAATGGGTAACACGACTCGTGGGTAAAGATGCACAACCTCTGCAGAGTGTAAAACTGGTATATCAGCCGTGGTCACGGTCATGAGCAGCTCAGACCCTCACATGAGTAATTTATGGAACTAAACTTAATTTGTCATATGCATGGCATTGTGGGTGTTGATATTAATTTGATCTCTTACTTGTTTGGGTTGGTATCTACTTACACTTAATAACTGCTAATAAAATTTGGACTAACTTTAAAAGCAATGCTCAGCTTTAACCATCCCCTTTGGTAAGCCTTACACTTCACATGAGCTCCCACCTTTGGAGAGTTCATGCACATTATTCCCCACAACTTGTTGAGCGATGAACGTATGTGAGCTCACCCTTGCTGGACTCACATCCTCCCCTAGGTCAAGAACATGTAACCTAGGATGAGGCGCATGAAAGATGGCACGATGTGTTCGTGAGAGGTCTAGGCCGTCATCTACCAGTCAACTTTGGGTTGCTAGATCGTTGTCTTCATATGATGTAATTATTTACCTATTTTGTACAGAACTATGTTATATATTAATGTAGTGACATTCGTTTCTGTACCCTAAGTCATCATATGTGTAAGACTTGTTCCTAGCACACTTGGTGATTATTTCACGCCCGGGTTTTAGTGCCCCTAAAATCCGGGTGTCACACATGCTGAGCGATGAATGTCTGTGACTATGAACTCACCCTTGCTATACCCCCCATAGGTGAAGAGCATGTACCGCCAAAGGAGGACTACTACGATGAGTTCGATGAGATCTAGGTGTCGTATCCTAGTCAGTTGTTGGCGCCAAGGAGATATTTATCTTAGTTTGATTTATTTATTATCAGTTATTTTGTAAGACATTTTCGTTATGTATTAAAGATTATGACATTCGTCTCTATACACTGAATCATTGTATGTGTGATCTTTACTTGACGCACATACGAGACGCACTCGAGTTTTCCCTTAAATCATGGTGCGCCACTGTGCCATCACATTGAGCAGTAACAAAACATTTCATGAATCACTAGCTAGTTGCCTGTGATTTTGCTATGGACCCTAAATATATGATATAAATAGGTATTGAGATATTTATTCAAATATAATTATTGTTTATTTCTAAACACTAAGATACGTGTAGTATGGTGGTTAGCACCAAATCTCTAGAGTAGGGGGTGTGTGTTCAAATGCTCACTTTGGACTATTTTTATATAATTATTGTTTATTTCTAAACACTAAGGTTCGTGTGGTCTGGTGGTGGCTTCCCAAGCGTGTTACACCCGATTTTAGAAGGCAAACCGAATGCGAACCATGTACGTGCCAGGATCAGAAACTCACGTACACAACGATCACACAATTGGACATCATCACCCATTGCTCAAAATAAATAGCGGAAATAGTACTTTATTACATCAAGATGTCCAAGACATCCACAGAGTCATTAACATAACATAGTCATTAATATTATCAAAGTGCGGAATACAAAACATAGAGATATGGCCTTCACAGGCAGCTAACTATGGGTTTGCCACTAACATAACTAAAAGTCATCGTAGTCCTGGAACTTCTT
Source organism: Zea mays (assembly GCF_902167145.1). NCBI lineage: Eukaryota > Viridiplantae > Streptophyta > Magnoliopsida > Poales > Poaceae > Zea > Zea mays. The sequence continues at coordinate 66,096,205 of NC_050104.1, read as the reverse complement.
CAAAGTCCTGCATGTTGCCTGCATCTCCTCCTGAGCACTGGATATAGTGGGGACAACCTAGGGTGGGGGTGGTTTTTAAAGCAAGGGTGAGTACACATCAACGTACTCAGCAAATGTCCCGTTTGGCTAAAGTGGACTAGTTGTATGTGGAGTTAAGGTTAAGCAGTTGATTTTAGTTGGTCAGGTATTTATTACCTAGTAGTAAAGCCATGTTTTGGCAATAAAACCTAGTTATTACCCAAAAGTACTCCCTCCAAGAGAAAATACCATAGATCAGAATTATATTTATCATCATTAACCATAATCATAAAAGTATCCAAAGTTCTTCTAATCAAAGAGGATCCCAAGGCTGCTCTTAACCATGAGCACGACTGATATACCAGTTTCTAACACTCTGCAGAGGTTGTACACTTTACCCACGAGTCATGATCCCTTTTTGCCTCAGGTCGATCAAACCCTCAAACACTACCAAGGTGAGTAGGCAAGGTGTCACTACGTAGCCTTTACAAAGATTCCCCAGAGGTCATAGTCGCCCGTTAGGTTTCTCCAGTTTGATAAACACAGTACTTCACCCCATAGGAAGGGTGACTAACAAAACCAAGTAGAAAGAACCTCGGCAACCAGCATCGGCAGAACAAGTACTGTGCCCGGACCCCATTGACGGCCCTACGGCAAAGCCAACTACACCTCAAGTTCCTGTAATTAATCAGCTAAGGGCGTCTCATTCCACCCTCATGGTTGTACTATTATCCCGGGTGGTCACTCAACGAACAGGTCCTTACAGAGAGGTACTCAAGAAACAGCCTGAGTCTCCTAAAGTATCACAAGATCATTATCGGGATAACATCAGCGTATCATAAATGTTCACATCATGTTCGTTGATTAAGGTAAAGTAATAACATAAAGCTAACCATAATAACCCAAAAGGTAAACAAGGATAAGGTAAATACAGACTAGTAAATCCTTAGGTTTCAATAAAGTAATGCGGGACGGTGAATTATGAAATAAGTTGGACATAGTAGGTCAGAGGACACTTGCCTTCACCAGGTTGTTGCTCAGGGAGATCCTCAACAACACACTCAGGAACCATGGGCTGCTCATTGTCTAAACAAAGTGATCATGCATTCAATACATTTGGATAAAGACAAATGAACAATACACCAAACATATACAATCAAGTGAACACAAGTTTGATAGAACAGTATAAACACAAAAGGTGAACTTAGGTTCTAGGATGAACTAGCACACTTAGAAGTTTGTGATTCTCTAAGTATTATCTATCTCAATAGATTACATAATTTAATTCCACTTATTTTAATGAGACACAAAAATTATACCAGGGATAGATTCATACATTACATATTATTAATCTCACAAGGTTAAGCATCTAATTACCATTAGGGTGTTCCTTTTTATTTTTCTAATTAATAATTAAACCGTTACCTAAACTATCCTACAGTCTAGGCATAAAATTAATATGTGTAGACAATGAATGATTATAATTTACATAAACATAGAATAATCTTGTGAACATTTTGCAATTTGAATCAAACTCAATTTGGAGTTCATATGCAAAAAATATGAAATAAACAAGTTTTGGAGATCAAAATACAAAATTAGGTCTAAATCTGTGATTAATTAATAGGTCGGGGTCTGTTTGCAAGAAACCTGGGGTCTGCGCGCGAAACTAGAGGACAACGAGTTGATTTTCCGAGAACCGGGGGCCTCTTTAACAAAAAGACCACGCGAAGGGTTATCAGGTCCTGCCAGCCATTCGATCCATGATCAACGACCGGGATTAGATCTGGCGGGCGGGCGCGCGGACGCAAGTGCCTGACAGGTGGGCTCGGGATGGATTGAGGCACTAACACACAGGACCCACGGGTGAGTAGTATGCTAAGGACGCGGGGCGCGCTGGCCACTGGATCACAGATCGACGGCTCCAGTTCCACGAACCGCGCGAACCGTTATCCGCGAATCCGGGCTGTCAGATCAAGACTGGATGGTTAGAATTGGGCATGAGGGGTTTAGTCTCCTCCGGTCAGCCCGAGGCGGCATTCTCCGTGGACACGGCGGCAATCTTCGGAGACAAGGCAAACCAGGGCTTCTAGGGCACTGGGGGTTGGTCTAGGTAGCCAGAGAGGTTGCGGACTCGACAAGCACTATGGCAAGGTCTGGGTGGCGAGAACAGGACTGAGACGGGCAGACGGTGGAGGGGGGCCGTCGGGCGAACCCAAGGTTACTCCAGTGAGCAATTCCCATCGCGGTGGGGGTTAATCCGACGCTCTACGGCCAGCATAGGCTCCGGGGAGAGGGTGGGTGCCCTAGGCCTAAGTTCGAGCTCGGGGAGGGACTTGCAGTTGTCGAACGCCATGAAGACGTGGCGACCTGACGAGGGGCGACTCCGGCGAGCCAAAATCCCCCACAATAAAGCAGAATTGGCGCAAAATAGGGACGGGGAAAGGTCACTTACCCAGAGATGGCGCTTGGCGCAGCTTGGCACGGCACGAGGGGGCTCCGGTTAGCCGGACGTCGAAGAATTGCGGCGGCGGCGAGCTCCAACCTGCGCAGGGGAGAGGTTGAGCGCGAACCGGGTAGAGGAGTTGAGAAAAGGGGAAACCACCACGGGTTCCCGGTGCGCTAAGCTTAGGCGAAGCTCACTGTGGCCATAGTGCTGCAGAAGTCCAGCGGCGACGGTAGAACGGCGAAGCAACAACGGGGGGCCTGTGGCTGGGTGTGTGCGTGGGCAGGGAGAGCGTGCTGAGGGAGTGTGTGGGGTCTTCACCTAGTGCTCGAGTGACGTGGGTAGGTCGTGGGGACGTGGGCGCCGTTTGATCGCGCGGGCGCACGCCATGGGCGCCGGTGTGGTGGTTGCATGTGAGGGGACGAGTCTGACAAGAGGGCCCCGCGAGTCAGCGAGGGAACACGTGGGCGAGCGGGGTGCGGTGCGGACGGGGCGGTCCCACTGGGTAGAGAGGGAGAGAGCGAGCGAGTGAGCGGGGCGCGGCGCTGACAGGTCGGCCCCACCGAGTAGCGAGTGGGAGAGAGAGAAGAGAGAGCACGCGTGGGACGACGCTGGTAGGCGGGGTCCACCTCTCAGGGAGGGGCAGGCGCGCGCGGGGGACTTGGGCTGAGCTGGGTTGACTGGGCTGAATTTGGTTTTCCTTTTTCCCTGGAATTTCTAATGCCTTTTCTTTTTATTTTCTCTAGTGAACTCAATTCAAATTCAAATAATTCAAACATATGCATCAAACAAAAGAACAATTTAGGCTCAACATGATGCACCAATTCATGACTCACATAGTTTTGACAAAATAAATAATTAGTCCCTCACATAATTAACCTATTTCTAATCAAAAGGAAAATGTAGTTTGAGTCTAGAGAGAGAGACAAGAGGTAACACCTGAATTTGGTTGGCTTTTAGAGAAGAAATTTTATACCCCAAATTCAGGGTGTTACAGAGCGCTGGGTCCATAGGGCAGTACTGAGAGCATGTTGAGCGTGGAGCCAACAGGGCACGATGCTGAGGCGGGGGCGCGTGAGGCGGGCCTAGTGTGTCAGCGCGAGGTGAAGCCGTGGTAGCACCAGGTGCCCACCTTCCGTTCTTAATAGTAATAGGGATTAGCCAAGTTACTTATTCAAAATAATTAATCTTATATCTTAATTTTTATTGCACAAAATAATGAATAAACCAAATTTCGGGTCAGGTGCGGGACACCCGCGGGTTGAAATAGAAACCCACATCCACACCCGGGAAACTTTGGGTCCGGTGCAGGTTGTACCCGCGGGTCAAAATCTTCACCCGTACCCGCACCCCATCAGGTCAGGTACCATCGGGTTTCGGGTTTGCGGGTTAAATTGCCATCCCTAGCTCTTGGGTCTACCACTATGCAATAGGGTTCTATGTCGATGCTTCTATCTTAGATAATCACATCTTTAGCCAACTTAGCTCAATTCTAAATGAAATTAGCCAACTTTGTCTAATTGTAGCAAAGGTATCCAACTTAGCTTAATTCTTTCTAAGCTTATTTATTTTAGCAAAATTAGTCAACTTAGTTCAGTTCTAGGAAAAAATAGTCAATTTTGAATTAACTGTAACAAAACTTACTCATTGTAGCATAATTTATTCAATCTAGCTCAAATTCTAGCAAAAAACTAATCAATTCAACTAAACTCTGTCTAACTGTAGTCAATATAACTCAATTTTAACTAATTGTAATCTGAAGAGTTTTAACACTCTCCCAGCCCAATTAGTAGTGCCTAGAGACATCAATGTCCAAGGGTATATAACTCATTTATTAACTCGCTATTCAACTACACTCTAGGTAGAGGTGAGAGTTCTAACCATGTGATGAATCCAAGTTGAAACTAGTTGAAGGTATGAATATTGGTATTTTCAAATGGTTTAGACTTAAATAATTGATGGTACTTAAAGATTTCTTATGAATTCAAAAATACAACATGGATAATTCATGTGGATGAATATATGTGTTTGTGAATGTATACGATGTGAATGAATATATATGTGTGTTGTGAATTCATGTATATGAATATGTGTGTGTGTATATATATATTGTTGATGGATATAAATGATTAATTTGTAGCCGGTAAAGCTAACTTTTTAGCTACAATCAGCTAATGAAAATTAGCATGCCCTAATTTATCTGGGCTCATGAAAATTAGCTTATGTTGATTGGCTAGAGAGGACGACGGAAATATGCATTCTAACAATGTATATGCAATGAAAGAATGTGAAGCACCAAAATTAAAAAGAACTATTGTAGGAGTGGAGTTGATGTTAAATGTACCATGAATAAGATTTGGTGAGTCTTGTGTTGTCTCTATAGACACACATGATTCGCATTTCCATTACGAGATGGCTACTAATGATTTCTCTTTTCGATGTTGTTGTGATTTTGGGGAGCGTGTACATTCTATATTCTAGAATAATGATTGACATAGTGTGCAACCTTTCCACACCTATATCAAATTTTAGGGGCATTGGGTGCATGTCTTTGATGGGGTATTGTTAGTATTTCCTAGACAAGGAGATAAAGTCGATGAAGATACGATTTTTTGTTTTTCATCCATAATATAAAATGGCTTGCACTTTTGTTGGCGCGTTTCGAAAGAAGATGTCTTAAAAAAAATTGTTTGGTAAGGATCTAGCCTTTTTTGCGGGAGAAGCCACATCATAGATTATTTAATAGTATAGATTACAAAAATTCTAGATTTCATTATAAGAGCCACAATCTACTTAGGGCATGTTTGGAAGAAACTAGTTTATAAAAACTAGAGTGGTTCCAAAAGTGATGTGGATGAAAATATGTGCTTGTGATTGTATTCGATGTGAATGAATATATAGGTGTTGTGAATTCGTGTATATGAATATGTATATATGTATATATATTGTTGATGGATATAAATGATTAATTTGTAGTTGGTAAAGCTAATTTTTTTAGCTGCAACTAGCTCATGAAAATTAGCCTGCCCTAATTTAACTGGGCTCATGAAAATTAGATTATGTTTATTGGCTAGAGAGGACGACGGAAATATGCATTCTAACAATGTATATGCAATGAAAGAATGTGAAGCACCATGATTAAAAAGAACTATTGTAGGAATGGAGTTGATGTTAAATGTACCAAGAATAAATTTGGTGAGTCTTGTTTTGTCTCTATAGACACAAATGATTCACATTTCCATTACGAGATGGCTACTAAGGATTTCTCTTTTCGATGTTGTTATTATTTTGGGTAGCCTGCACATTCTATATTCTAGAATAATGATTGACATAGTGCGCAACCTTTCCACACCTATATCACATTTTAGGGGCATTGGGTGCATGTCTTTGATGGGGTATTGTTAGTGTTCCCTAGACAAGGAGCTAAAGTCAATGAAGATAGGATTTGTAGTTTTCCTCCATAATATATAACAGCTTGCACTTTTGTTGGCGCGTTTCGAAAGAAGACGTCTTAATAAATATTGTTTGGTAAAGCTCTAACCTTTTTTGCGGGAGAAGCCACAACAAAAAATATTTTTATAGTATAGATTACAAAATTCTAGATTTCATTATAAGAGACACAATCTACTTAGGGCATGTTTGGAAGAAACTGGTTTATAAAAATTAGACTGGTTCCAAACATACTAGTTGTTGGCCCTTGTTCTCATATGCTAAATACCAAGAACAAAGCAACACAATTGTTAACGATTAATGACATTCGTCCTTCGAAGCATTATTCCCCTTAGGATATAATGATCTTCAGACGAAGGCTATGAATGACGTACCTTCATCATTTTAGTAAACAGAAATGTAAATCAAGACATACGAAACACAAAGGGAATATGAATAATCATTTCAAATCATTAGACTATTCATATTCTTATTTTATATAAACACGAATAAACATCAACGATATTTATATTACATTTGTACCTTCGGCTTGACAGAAGATGAAAAAGTGGAAGTGACGCTTGAGTGATTACAAGTCAGCGTGAACAGTACGATGTTACTGTTCATCTATTTATAGGCACGGGACGCAGCCCGGACAAAATTACATTCATGTCCTTGACATTTACTGTTGACCATAAAGCAAGCTATCGAGGAGTAAACGGTCTTTTCCCCCTTAAGTCGGTTTCTCCTTTCACCATTGTCAACGTGTGTTGGGGGCCTTCGACTTCCGAAGGTCCTCAAAAACATAATTTGACAATGTTTTCCAAGTGAAATATGTGGACAGGTATCTTCGGATTCGGATCATGAGCATACAGAGCATGGTCAGGACGAAGCCTGAGCGAGACAAAAGGCGATTATGACGAAGGACAAGGAAATCACGAAGCTGTGCGCAGGAAAGCTTCGGCATGGCAGCAGAAAAGGGGAACCGACTTAAAGATGAAAAGGCAAATTAGACCTCGAAGAATTACTATAGAGTTATTACCAAATGTAAAGGGCATGGGTGTAATTTTACATGGGCTGCGTCCCGTGCCTATAAATAGGTGAACAGTATCCCCGTAATGTTCACGCTGACTGGGCATTCGCTTTTTGCATCAAGCTTGTACCCTTGCTTTCCTTCAGACCGAAGGTACATTTATAATTTGTTATTGTTAATATGGTAATGCAAATAAAAATAAATTGATAATAATGTTTAAGTATTTATGTTATTTTTCGTATCTTGCATATGAATTCTTCCTCATCATTTTTTTGCTTACGAAGGTTTTTCCTTCACAACCTTCGTCCGGAATTCATTATATCCGAAGGGAAATAATGTCTCGAAGGACGAAGGACTTTAACATTTAACACTTTTTATGTTGCCTTGTTCTTAACTTTTAGCATTTGAGAACAAGTCCCCAACATTGGCGCCCACCTCCGGTGAACTCACTTCCACTTTTTGAGTTTCGAACACCTTCGGCAAGCATAGACCTTCGTCATGCCGCCAAAGAAAGCTTCAGCAACAGGGGCTGCCGCGCTGCAGCCGCTGGACCCCAACCAGGAGACCCTCTCTCTTCGGGAAGCCGGGAGCCAGAAGAGGAAGGCCACCAGTCCAATGCCTCAGGAGGACGACTTGGATCAAGAGATCAGAAATATGGAGATGCTCCACCAGCAGGTCCAAAGGAAGAAGGAAAAGATGGCCAGGCTAGCTAACTTGCAGAGGCAGATAGACGAAGCCTCTGAAGAAGTTCGCCATCTTACTCAAGATGAGCAGAACCGAAGGCCTCAGCACAGAGAGCTTCATCAGGAGGGCTTCTTCAACGAGGATGACTGGTATGAGAATTTCCATCATGGAAATTTTGCTTTTGATGATGCTTCTCCTCTGTCAGCAGAACTGCAGGCTACACCTTGGCCTCCGTCTTACAAGCCACCTCAACTCACCATGTACGACGGACATTCAGATCTGAAGCAGTTTCTGATGAGCTACGAAGCAACAATATCTTCCTATGGTGGCAATACTGCAGTCATGGTGAAGTCTTTCGTTATGGCTGTCAAGAATGTTGCACAAACCTGGTACTCTTCTCTTCGGCCAGGAACAATCACATCATGGCAGAAGCTGAAGGATATGCTGATCACCAGTTTCCAAGGGTTTCAAATGAAGCCGGTCACTGCTCAAGCTTTATTCCAGTGCACCCAAGATCACGAGGAATATCTTCAGGCGTATGTTCGAAGGTTCTTACGCCTGAGGGCACAAGCGCCAATAGTGCCCAATGAAATTGTCATTGAGGCCATGATTAAGGGGCTTCGGCCGGGACCTTCAGCCCAATACTTTGCTAGGAAACCTCCTCAGACTCTGGAGAAATTGATTCAGAAGATGGATGAATACATCCGCGCTGACAATGACTTTCAACAGAGAAGGGAGGAAGCTTACAGATTCTCCGAAATAGCCAGGGGCTTCGGAGGGAGGTTTCATCAGACATGTCAGATCGATTCGTTCCACTCAGACTAATGACAGGGGAAGCCAGCAGCAGAGGCCGCAATATTCCTCCCAGGCTTCCCAGGCTTCGGGGCAGCAGCAGAGTTATCCTCGGCCTCCAGCTCCAAGGGGCAGAGGTGCCAGGGGCTTCGGAGGAAGATTTGGGGATCAGACAAGGAAAATTTATTGCCTATTCTGTGGTGAGGACAAGGGCCACACCACCAGGATGTGCCATGTCACCATCCAGAAACAAAAGGAAATAGCAGAAGTTGCAGCCCAACAGACCCAGCTGAAGCAAGTCATGCATACTGCTTCGTACCACTCGCCTTATATCCCAGAACATGTGGGTAACCACCCTACAGCTTCTGTTGCTTCGGCAAGTCAATCTCAGGCATCTTGGCAACAGCTTCCACCTCCACCACCAATGCAACGAGGCCAGCAGCCAGAAGGGAGTCAGCATACTCAACACCAACGAGACTTCAGAGAAGAGTCCGAAGCTCGCACAGTCAATAGTACTGTGCCAGAATCGAAGCACATTTATTAACAAATATCCTACCTCGGCAGCAGTTTTTTCATTCAGTATCATTTTCTTTTTAATAAGGAACAATTATTGAAAGTCTAAGTGTTTTTTGTCGTTTCCAATTTATTGTAATAGTTTCGCCTTTGCTATAGTACAAGTATACCTTTTCCACAGAATAACGGAGTCCAAAAGTTGCCGAAGTATAAGAACTTATGGTTACAGGGTGAATCTTCGAAATAACAAAAAGTCGTTCCTAAGGGAGCGCAGCGTAAGTTTTCTGCTCAAAAGTCGTTCCGAAGGGAATGCAGAGCTTACAGCGAAAAATAAACGCTGATTCCGCTGAAAGTAAAAGGCGAAGAAGCTCCTAAGGGAGGCTTACAGCGAAAAATAAACGCTGATTCCGCTGAAAGTAAAAGGCGAAGAAGCTCCTAAGGGAGGCTTACAGCGAAAAATAAACGCTGATTCCGCTGAAAGTAAAAGGCGAACAAGCTCCTAAGGAGGCTTACAGCGAAAAATAAACGCTGATTCCGCTGAAGTAAAAGGCGAAGAAGCTCCTAAGGGAGGCTTACAGTGAAAAATAAACGTCGATCTTCGGCAAATATCATTTTGCATAACATCACATCATCACATCATTTGCATAAGCATAACATCATACATCATATTGCATCAATGACGCAAGAAGGGGGTTCAATGTTAATATTCGAAGATTGTTTCGAAGAAACAGTGCCAAGGCACAAGAATAATTATCGAAGAAGCATACCTTCGTCAAACTCCGAAATGAAAAGATCTATTGGTTACTGATTTTACGACGATTGGATGTTTTTATGAAAATACGGATATTATTTACGAAGCATGAAAAGAAGGGAAGGTGTTTTTTCGTCGAAGGCTCAATAAAGGTATGTATGCAAAGTTTCATGCATCGTAAAGAAGTGAACCATAAATAGCTTATATATTACATTCAAAGTTACAAAATATTACACATATTGTTCAACAAATACTATATTCCAAATATTTTTACAATAACATCTAATCTTCCCTTAGAACTACTTCTGCAGCTTCATTTAGTAGTTGATCAACAACTTTATCCATGATAGCTTCGACCATTTTTCTAATTTCATCATCCCCCTTCGCGTGGGGGACCGCCGATGGCTCGGCAGGCTCTGAGGGAGGAGAAAGTGTGGCTGTGTTACAAAGTGTAAACAAGTTCGAAATCAAAAAATTACAACAAAGAGCCAAAAACTACTAGTCAATACCTATTTGCCCTTCGAGATCCGCACTTTTCTCAGCGGCCTCTGCTACTTTTCTAGCGTCATGAATACCTTTCTCGCTTTTTCGTATAATTTCTTGGGCCATCTCCCGGCCACCATTGTCCCAGATGTCGGTGAAAAATTTTCCACCGACCAGGCTCGCTTCGGCCGAGGGGTCTTTTATATCTTCAGAAGATAAGGCGGCTTCGGATCGTGCCAAGGATTTTACATGGTCACAGCCTTTCCTCTCCAAAATAGTGGCAATCCCCCTGGCACCCGAAAAGGCACATATGTCTCCGCGGCTATTCAAAACTTCTTCAAAAGCTTCAGCTTCGTGGCTGATCCTTCCAATTGGGCCTTCGGGGTCACCCCTTATGAAGTTTTCCTCACTTGAGAATGCGCCAACGCTGGCGAAGCTGGTTCTTATTTTCTTAACACATTCTATAGATTTTTCATAACACCTTTTCTTGATTGCACGAAGCTCTTCAACGTTTTTTTCTAAATGATTGGCCCATTGTTCACTAATTTCTCGTTTTGTTTCTTCAAGTGTGCACTCTTCTTTAGCTCTGACTAGCTGTTTCCGAAGATCTTCAATTTCGCGCTTCTGAGCCTCAGATTGAGCTTTGAAAGCAGCTTCGTCTTCTTTTATTTTATTCACTAACGAGTGTAATATTTTATCTTTTTCGAGACCTTCGTTCCTTAGTTCAATTACTTCGGAACGAAGGTTGCTTAAGGCTATGGTACATCATTCGTCTTCAGCATCTTTTTGTGCCTGAGGGCATTGCTAAGTATAAGGCCCTGTAAAAATGCGTTAATAAGTTCAGGTAAACGAAAAATTTTGGTTTCAAGAAATAATACAAAGATCTCATTTTTCACCTCTAAGCTATTGTACGCCAAGATGTCGGCCAGCTCGTTTTTTGACAACACCGAGAGCCCGTCTTCTAATGTTGGGAATCCGAAGCTCTTGCTCATCTCCCGACAGACGGAAATCTCCTTGCTGTCACGGAGACAATACAAGAAGTCTTCTTCTCCGCTGCCGTTGAATATCAACGCCCCCTTTGGATATTTCAGTTTTTGGGCATAGAACTGAGCCTCTTGCTTTTCTTTTTCAGTCAACTCTTTCCCTGAAGCATGTCATAAAATATAATTGAAAGCTTCGGAAAATGCTTTGGGGGCAGCAGTGCCAGTTTCTTCAGCTAAAATTTTTTCTGCTGCTTCTGTTTCTTTGGTTTCCAAGGATTTCACCTTGGTGGGCTCTGAAGGCCCAGCTTCAGTCTCAGCTTGGTGCTTTGATGCTTCGGCACCAAAGGCTTCAATTTGTACTTCGGGAGTTTCGACAATTTTCTTCGGAGTAGTGCTTGAAGACTTTATTGTCTCCAAAACATCCAGTACATTAACCATCCTTTTTCTTTTGGGGGGTCATTGCTGGACCCTTTTGGCTTTTTGGTACTTCAACTTTTGCTGAAGGACTTAAAATTTCAGATGTCCTTGTTTCTTTAGCCTTCGGTTCTTCTATTCTCTCCATCTCCGGCATTATGACCGTCTCTTCAACATTCGGTAGGGGAGTCGGCTCCTTGGCTTCGGTGGCCGAAGAGGTTTCACCGACAAACTCGAGCACTGTGGCCGGTTCAATATAGCGTGGCCGATGGGTAAGAACCTTCATCTTCTTCCTCTTCGGCGCCAACTCACTAGGAGCGGCTGAAGCAACTTCCTTCACAGAAGCTGTATCTTTTCTTTTTTGACCCCGTATTGGATAACGGTAGTCAGGGTAGACGAACCCAATGGCATCAAATACTCGGTTGAGTCTTTTCTTCTTCCGGCCTCCGAAGGCCACAGATAGTGCAGTATCTTCTGCCTTCGTGTATGATCCAAGTAGTTCATCGCTTACGGCCTCAATACTTTTCAGCCAGTCATCATCTGGCTCGACGAACTTATCTCCATATTTGAAGGTGTATTTTAACCTAACCAGTCCACCTTCGTCAGGTTTGCTGATGGTTTCCTTTGGTATTTCCCACTTTTCTACAAGTGGCCATACCCTGTAGGCCACGTGCTCTTGAACTAAGTCCCTAGTCCCGATGAATGAGCAAATCACGCCGAAGGCCCTCTGGCATTCTTCGGCTGCTTCATCCATTTCCACCTTCGGCTTCCGGAGGCCGAAGCGTTGCCAAATAGGACGCATGATGATATCTTTAATATCTTCTCGTACCTTCAAATCATTTTTTAAATAGAACCATTCCTTCATCCAGTCCCCGGGCCATCTCTTCCGAAAGGTCGGCACGGGGCAGCTTGACCCAGAGCGGGCGTCGAAGCTATAATAGCCAAAATTGTTGTGATATTGCTCCTTTCCCCAGGGCTTCGTTTCATATACTAGCTCATGTAAATTACAAAAGCTTTTTGCATTTGGTTCCAAGCCCTGGCTTCTCACGGCCCAGACAAAGATTCCCATTCTTATGATTGCTTCGGGCGTAATTTGATGCAGGTAGACTTGATAAATCTTCAAAACCTCAACCACAAATTTGCTTAATGGAAATCGAAGCCCAGCCTTAAAAAAGCTTCGGAACATCACAACTTCATTCTCTTCGGGAGTAGGCACGGTCCTCTCTCCGTCATCAGCCCTTACAATAGACATGTCCCGAAAATATCTTCCCCTCATGTTATCAAGATGACCATGTTTAATAGTTGATTTTCCGAAAACTGTATGGCTTGGTCGCCAGGGTCGATCTTCGAAGTCTTCTCCACCACTTTCCACATCATAACTGTCGCTATCATCAGTATCTTCAGACAAGCCTTCTAAAATCTCCCTGGTAATCATCTCTGTATTTGTCTTTGCCATTAATTCAAGGAAGCCGAGATTCATTTCCTCAGAAAGGCTCAGCTTCGTTTCAGCGACAGCTTTCTTATCTTCAGACATCTTCGAAAATGCTGAGAAAGTGCTCTGGAAACCGAAGCTTAAAAAATTTAAAAAAGCCAAGCAAGTGTTGGTGCGCAAGAGCTAAAAGTCGGGTGAGTAAGAACAGATGGCAAGAAAGCGTGCCAAATGAACCCGTGGTGAGCTCTTATTTATACGCCTAGTGCATTGAAAACTGGAGGGTCCCGCTTGTCAATGACTGTTGCTATTCTAGCAAAGGGAAGGTGTTTTTTCGGACCTTCGGCTTAAGGCCTTCGTCCATGTCGCAATCTGAATTTATCACTCTAACAAATTAATATTGCGAGGGGCTACTGTTGGGGGCCTTCGGCTTCCGAAGGTCCTCAAAAACATAATTTGACAATGTTTTCCAAGTGAAATATGTGAACAGGTATCTTCGGATTCGGATCATGAGCATACAGAGCATGGTCAGGACGAAGCCTGAGCGAGACAAAAGGCGATTATGACGAAGGACAAGGAAATCACGAAGCTGTGCGAAGGAAAGCTTCGGCATGGCAGCAAAAAGGGGAACCGACTTAAAGATGAAAAGACAAATTAGACCTCGAAGAATTACTATAGAGTTATTAGCAAATGTAAAGGGCATTGGTGTAATTTTACATGGGCTGCGTCCCATGCCTATAAATAGGTGAACAGTATCCCCGTACTGTTCACGCTGACTGGGCATTCGCTTTTTGCATCAAGCTTGTACCCTTGCTTTCCTTCAGACCGAAGGTACATTTATAATTTGTTATTGTTAATATGGTAATGCAAATAAAAATAAATTGATAATAATGTTTAAGTATTTATGTTATTTTTCGTATCTTGCATATGAATTCTTCCTCATCATTTATTTTGCTTACGAAGGTTTTTCCTTCACAACCTTCGTCCGGAATTCGTTATATCTGAAGGGAAATAATTTCTCGAAGGACGAAGGACTTTAACATTTAACACTTTTTGTGTTGCCTTGTTCTTAACTCTTAGCATTTGAGAACAAGTCCCCAACAACGTGCTGAGCCGAAGCTTCTTCAGCCACAGCTTCGGAGCTAGCTTGTCCTTTGTTCAGACTGCACCTTCATACCACGCACACCTTCATCTCAAATCCGAAGCCTCCTATAACGGTCTATGTCATACTAAAAAACATGTTAGTTAAGTTTTTGAGTACCTTCGAAAGAGGAAGGCCCCCAACAGTAGCCCCTCGCAGTATTAATTTGTTTTTACGTTTAACAAATTCAGACTATGACGTGAACGAAGGCCTTTAGCCAAAGGTCTGAAAAAACACCTTCCCTTCGCTAGAATAGCGAAAGTCAACGTCATGTAGGGCCCGCCAAGTTACAATACACTGGGCATATAAATAGGAACCCACAGCGATAGCATTTGTTGCGCCTTTCAATTGCTTGTGCTATTGTTTTCAAGCTTGAAATCTCTTGCTGTCAGATTTCGCTTGATTTGCGAGCTTCGTCATTTACACAAGTGCTCGTTAGATGCCTGAAGAGAAGAAGATGTGTGAGGAGAAGAAGGTTGTGGTCCCTGCTCTAGATGGGTTTTATGAAGTTATGGAGAAAACAAACACAGAGAAGATTACAAATGAAATGCTAGCTAATTTGTCTGAAGATTCTGACGATAGTGGAAGCTTTGATATGGAAAGTGAAGACGAAGATGCTGAAAATCGGCCCTGGTGACCAAGTCACACCATCTTTGGAAAATCATCCATTAAGCAGAGTCAAATTGATGCTATGAAAGAGAGATATTTCCGAGATATTTCCATTGTGAGAACTAGAGGGGATAGTGCCACCCCTGCTCCCGAAGAATATGAAGTGGTTGTTTACAGGAGCTTCATGAAGGCACGGCTTCAGTTCCCGTTAAGCAAATTCCTGGTTGAAGTGCTGAAGACCTTCGAAATTTTCCTTCATTAGATTACCCCTGAAGACATTATCAGGATGGGGGTTTTTGTTTGGGATGTGAGAAGATAAGGGCTAGAGCCAAGCGCAAAATGCTTCTGCAATATCCATGAGCTTCTATATGAGACAAAGACTACTGGCAAGGAGCAGTATCACAACAATTTCGTTTGCTATGGCTTCGTTCCTCATTCTGATGTAAGTTACCCAGTTCTAATATTTCAGAAAAGGTGGCCAGGAGCCTGGATGGAAGAATGGTTTTATGTGAAAAATAGCTTAGTTGAGAGGGATGATATAAAAAGGATTATTCAGCGCCCCATTTGGTCTCGCTTCGGCATCAGGAGGCCAGCCACTGCTCTTGGGAATGATATAGAAGCGTGCCAGAGAAGCTTCAACACTGTGTGTACTTTTATTGGCACAAGAGACTTGGTTCAAAAGCACATTGCCTACAGAGTATGGCCGCTCGTGAATGAGTGGGAGATGCCGAAGGAAGCTGCTGTCGGGTCTAGCCAGGGTGGTCTGGTCTATTTAAAGTATACCTTCAGATACAAAGGCGAGTTCGGTGAGCCAAATGATGAATGGTTGAGTAGTATTGACGCAACCAGTGACGAATTGCTTGGGGCCTATACGAGGGCCGAAGATGATGCAATGACCTTGGCCTTCGAAGGCCGAGGTAAGAAAATGTTGAATAGAGTTTTTGACGCCATTGGTTTCGTGTACCCGCACTACACTTATCCCTCGCGAAAGCAGAGAAAGAAAAGTAAAATTGCCACTTCGGCCATCTCTGTTGCATCGAAAGGCAAAAAGATTAAAGTTTTAACGCACCAGCCTAGGTATATTGAAACAGCCACGGTGTCGAAGCTTGGTGAAGGGACATATTCCATCACGCAGCCAGGACAGTCTACTCCCGTCGGCCGAAGCGCCGAAGAATCGGCAGAAGTGCCAAAGGTTCCTGCAACCGGACCGACCGAAGCACCGAAACATACTGCCGAAGCTAAAGGAAAGACGTCCGAAGAGCCAGACCGAGAGGAAACGGCAGGACCACAAAAAATTTTGAGCCCGCCAGCGGAGCCAGAATTGCCGAAGATATCAAGGGCTCCTGCAATAACTCCCAAGAGGAGAAAGGATGACAAGCGTGTTGGACGCCGTCCTGGAGTCGACAAGGGCATCGAGTCCCGCCCCTGCAAAGAAGACTACCGAAGCTGCTACGACTCGCGTTGAAGCCGAAGCTGGGCCCTTAGTGCCCACTGAGGCATTGCCTGCTGGAACTAAGCAGAGAACTGAAGAAGAATCTTCAGATGCTGGCTTGGCTCTAGAAAAGAAAGACGTGCCTGAAAAAGTTAAATCTTCTACTCCCGAAGCACCCTCCGAAGATCTTGACTTTATTATACGACATGCTTCGGGTAAAAGGTTGTCTGAAGAAGAAATCGCGGAAGCCAAACACTACGCCCAGGAATTGAAGTACCCAAAGGGGGCCTTGGTGTACAATGGCACCGACGAAGATGATTTCCTATACTGTTTCCCGGACAACAAGGAAATATCTGTTTGCCGGGAGATGGCAAAAAACATGGGTTTTCCGAAGCTTGAAGTTGGCCTTTCTGCCATGTCAAAGGACGACCTCGCAGACAGCCTTTGGTACAATAGTCTGAAGGTACGGAAGTTATGGGCTTATAAATAGATTATATTTTGTCTTTTATTCTTGCGCTGATCCTCTGTCTCCCCTCTTTTTGCAGGGCTTAATTCTTAGCAATGCTTTAAGAGCACAGAAGAATGCTAAAGATGAAAGCTGCCAGATAGCCCTCGGTAACCTTCGGTTGGAGGTTATCAAACTAAGAAATGAAGCTTTAGAGAAAGACAAAATTCTGCTTTCTTTAGTGGACAGAGTGAAGAAAGACGAGGCAAAATTTAATGCTCAATCTGAAGCCCATAAAGCCGAAGTTGAGAACCTTCAGAGAAAACTTGCCAAGGCTAATGAAAATTTTGAAGTTGCAAAAGTAAAGCAAGAGATAAGTGAATGGTCGAATGCTAGGCTAGAAAAGAATGTTGAGGAGCTTCGTGAATCCAAGGAGAGATGCTTTGACAAATCCTTGGATTGCGTAAGAAACTGAAAACCAGCTTTGCTAAGGTGGGTGCGTACTCTTCGGAAGAAAAGTTCATTCGAGGTGACCCTGAAGGAGTAATTGATTGGATAGGTGAAGAAGCCTAAGCCTTTGAAGAGATCCTTAGTTATCGCGGGGACATCTGCGCCTTCCCCGGTGCTCGGGGGGTTCCAGCAATTCTAGAGAAGGCTGGTTGTGACCATGTTAAAGCTGCGACCCAGACTGAAGCCGCCTTCTCCACATACGGCACGAAGGACCCCTCGACCGAAGCCACTTTGGTGGGCGGGAAGTTTTATTCCGATTTCTGGGTGAACGGTGGCCGAGAAATGGCCAACGAAATTATAAAGAAAAATGAAAAAGAAACCCATGATGCTCGAGAAGAAGCTAAGCGAGTCGAAGAAGCTAACGAGCGTGCAAGGCGTATAGGTATTATTATTGAATTCATGCTTCGGTGTTTGTTTTCTGGCTTCGGACTAACGATGTGCTTACTACAGCTGAACTTTCCTCGCTACTTGAGCCGTACGACCCCCAGGCCGATCCCGTTATGAAAGAGACGCTGGATGTGATGAGTATTGCCAATACCATCATCGACGATGTCGTCGACAGACTCCTGAATGAGGCCGCCGAGAAAATTCTCAAAGAAGACTAGGCTTTTGTTGTAATGATACAATGTAACATTTGTGTATGAGACAATTAACAAACATGTAAATTAATGTAATATATTTCTTTGCGATGCATTAAATTTATGCACATACCATTTTTGAGCCTTCGGCGAAAAAACACATTCCCTTCTTTTCATGCTTCGTAAAGAAAGAAGCCCCTTTTATGGCAAATCTGTTGTGTGATACTGTTGCCAACAGATTTTCTTGATAAAATTGAATTTGCCGAAGGTTTGCTTCGTGCCTCAGCACACTTTCACTTAAGTTATTGCCGAAGATTTGCTTCGTGCTCAATCTTTGCTGTTGATGCGATATGATGTATGATGTAATGCTATGCGGAATGGTGTAATGATATGATG
Organism: Zea mays; assembly: GCF_902167145.1. Classification (NCBI taxonomy): domain Eukaryota; kingdom Viridiplantae; phylum Streptophyta; class Magnoliopsida; order Poales; family Poaceae; genus Zea; species Zea mays. Next base: position 66,078,119 of record NC_050104.1, on the reverse strand, counting down.
CAACATGTTTATGCCGAACACACATACACCCACACTGAAACACTCAAGACTCTACATCCCCTTAGGGACGTCTTTGGAGTCTTTAAGCTCTGCATCCCCTTATGAACGACTTTGGAGCTTCTTCACCTTATATTTCGTTGGTATTTAAGCTCTGCATCCACTTAGGAACGACTTTGGAGCTTCTTCACCTTCTATTTCAGTGGTATTTAAGCTCTGCATCCCCTTAGGAATGACTTTGGAGCTTCTTCACCTTATATTCCGGTGGGATTTTTGGCTCTGCATTCCCTTAGGAACGACTTTTGAGCTTCGGAACTTACTCTGCGCTCCCTTAGGAACGACTTTTTGTAGCTTCAGAACTTACTCTGTGCTCCCTTAGGAACGGTTTTAGTAGCTTCGGAACTTTGTTAGGAGGAAGCCTTTTACTTAATGATACAGGCACAATTATTACATGGAACCAGAATTCAGTCCTTCGTGACTTATTTTTCATACAAGAAAAATAAAATGATAGAAAAGATTAAGATACACCAAGGGTAGGATATTCTTTAGTAGATGTGCTTGGATTTAGGCATAGTACTATTGACTGTGCGAGCTTCGGACTCCTCCTGAAAATCGCGCTACTGTTGACCGTGCTGGTGCCCTTCTGGCTGCTGGCTTCGGGTCAGAGTAGGCGGTAGCGGTGGTGGTGGTGGGAGCTGAGCCCAGGAAGCTTGAGAGTGGCTTGCCGAAGCGACAGAGGTCGTAGGCTGTTCATTACCTACTTATTCTGGGACATAGGGAGAATAGCACGAAGCAGTATGTAGGACCTACTTTGGCTGATTCTGCCGTGCTTCAGCTTCAACAATCTCTTTTTGTTTCTGAATTGTGACTTGGCATGTTCTTGTGGTGTGGCCTTTATCTTCGCCGCAGAACAAGCAAAACAGTCTTCTGGGCTGATCTCTGTATCTTCCTCTGAAGCTTCTGATGCCTCTGCCTCTTGGGGCTGGTGGTCGGAAGGAGCTTTGTTGTGGCCCTGAAGACTGGGAGTTGTGTTGCTGCCTTTGAGGTTGACTTCCTCTGTCATCAGTCGGGTTGGAATTATGGATCGACCTAATGTGCCTAGGGTGAATTCTTCCTATGAAGCCCCTGGTCATCTCAGAAAATCTGTATGCTTCTTCCCTTCTTTGGCGGAAATCATTATCGGCTCGGATATACTCATCCATCTTTTGAAGAAGCTTCTCCAAGGTTTGTGGGGGCTTCCTGGCAAAATATTGAGCCGTAGGTCCTGGCCGAAGCCCCTTGATCATGGCCTCAATGACAATTTCATTGGGCACTGTAGGCACTTGTGCTCTTAGACGCATGAACCTTTGGACATACGCCTGAAGGTACTCCTCATGGTCTTGTGTGCACTGAAACAAAGCCTGAGCAGTGACTGGATTCGTCTGAAAGCCTTGGAAGCTGGTGATTAGCATATCCTTGAGCTTCTGTCATGATGTGATTATCCATGGCCAGAGAAAAGAGTACCAAGTTTGTGCTACGCTTTTGACTGCCATGACGAAAGATTTCGCCATGACTGCAGTATTTCCCCCATATGAAGATATGGTTGCTTCGTAGCTCATCAGAAACTGCTTGGGGTCTTAATGCCCATCATACATAGAAAGCTGAGGTGGCTTGTATGATGGGGGCCATGGGGTAGCTTGTAACTCTGCTGCCAAAGGAGAAGCATCATCAAAAGCAAAATTACCGTGATGAAAATCTCCATACCATTCATCATCATTGTATGAATTCTCTTGCCAAAGCTCCCTGTGATGGGGCCTTCGGTCTTGGTCTTCCTCGGTGAGATGGCGCATTTCTTCGGCGGTCTCATCAATCTTTCTCTGGAGATCGGTGAGCCGAAGCATTTTCTCTTTCTTCTTTTGAACCTGTTGATGGAAAGCTTTAAGGTCCTTGATCTCTTGGTCCAGTTCCTCCTCCTGAGGTGTTGGGCTGGTAGCCTTCCTCTTCTGTCTCCTAGCTTCGCGTAACGTCTCCTGATTAACATCTAGTGGCTGTAGTGCAGCCCCTGGCCCAGATGTCTTCTTCGGCGGCATGACGAATGTCAATGCTTGCTGAAGGTGGTCGGATGAGTTCACCGGAGGTGGGCGCCAATGTTGGTCCTTGTTCTCAGATACTAAATACCAAGAACAAAGCAACACGATTGTTAACGATTAATGACCTTCGTCCTTCGAAACATTATTCCCCTTAGGATATAATGATCTTCAGACGAAGGCTATGAAGGACGTACCTTCATCATGTTAGTAAATAGGAATGTAAACAAAGACATACAAAACACAAAGGGAATATGGATAATCATTTCAAATCATTAGACTATTCATATTCATATTTTATATAAAAACGAATAAACATCAAAGATATTTATATTACATTTGTACCTTCGGCTTGACAGAAGAAGAAAAGTGGAAGTGACGCTTGAGTGATTACAAGTCAGCGTGAACAATACGGTGTTACTGTTCATCTATTTATAGGCACGGGACGTAGCTCGGACAAAATTACATTCATGTCCTTGACATTTACTGTTGACCATAAAGCAAGTTGTCGAGGACTAAATAGTCTTTTCCCCCTTAAGTCGGTTTCTCCTTTCACCATCGTCAACGTGCTGAGCCGAAGCTTCTTCAGCCACAACTTCGAAGCTAGCTTGTCCTTCGTTCAGACTGCACCTCCATACCATGCACACCTTCATCTCAAAGCCGAAGCCTCCTGTAACGGTCTATGTCATACTGAAAAACATGTTAGTTAAGTTTTTGAGGACTTTCGGAAGAGGAAGGCTCCCAACACTAGTTTATGCCCTAGTTTATAAATACTGAATTCCCAATTTCTTAAAAACCAAGAAGTTACTCTCCCCTAGCTAAAACCAACTTTTGTTTGTTTAATTCATCATACCCTTGTTGGTTTCATGAAGTTTACATCTATTACCACCACTTTTTGAAATAGAGCAAGGGTATGCTAGTAATTATGTATAAAAAAGTAGATATTGGTTTCTTAGAAACTAGGGATGAAAGTGAAAGCGGTAATTGTTGATTATCGATAATCGTTTTTGATATTTTATGGGAATTTAGGGATAAACGAAAATGGAAATGGTATCCAAAAATTTGAAATAAAAATGGTAAAAAATCAAAAACGATAGCAAAAACGGTTTTAGGCTTTACCGACCATTTTTGAAAATTACCACATTTAGTCGGTAATATACCGTGGATAATTACTAGCTTCAACTGGCCCATCTACTAGGCAATACACCAATACACAACAGACAACCCAAATGGTCCAACCAGCAGTCAGGCAACTGCGCAAACACCGCTCGAGCAACACCAATTCCCACTCTCATCTATTCTTCGTCTCCAAGACTCCAACCTAGGACCTGCTGCCGATGTATCTCATCGCCTCGAGCCCTCGCCATTTTAGCCCTAGAGTGGCGTCACCCTCGGCTTTGTCAGCTGATGAGTCTTTCCCGCTTCCCTATGAGTTCTTCTCTCCTAGTCTCCCCTCCTATCTTGTCGTCTTTTTCTATGACATGCGTGCTCATATCGCTGTGTGGCGTGCGTTGGTCTCTGAGTTGGTGATCCTGTGCTCATGGCAGTGATACGTGTTAGGATTTATGGGCTAGGCCCAATTGAGAAATTCAAATAAATCCCAGGAAAATCACAAAAGCCCATATAAGTGGATGGCTAAGGAATAGGTGGAACCAATAGCACCATATTGCTAGTTCTAGTGGAGTAGAGCTAGCTTAAATATGGAAGCCACACTCACTCACCAAGTCATGGATGAGAGGAGAGAGTGTGGAGAGCCACACGCGCGCGCGCGCTCGCTCGCCTCGCCTCGCCTGGCCTGGCCGGGGCGGGGCGGGGCGGGGCGAAGGGCGCGGGCGCACGACATGCGCGTGAATGGTCCGCCGAAATCCGGCCCCTCGCCTTGCGGGGGCGCGGCTACCTTTTGCCGTTTGATTTTTTGGTTTCTTGGCTGTTACGCTTATCCTAACCGATCGCTATAAAATCTCAACTGATTGCGAGATTTTCGTGGGCGGATAAGCATGGGGGGTCGCGGACTCGGCCCTATAAAAGGAGCCCGGCAGCCAGCCTCCAGATTATCCCAGTTCGCTTTCGCCTCTCTTCATAGCTGAGCCGCCTTTTAGTTCCCTTCGTCCCGACCGTAGAGGTGCATCTGCGATCAGGAGAGCAGGTCTCCGGAACCCTTCATCTTCTAGATCCTGCACCGGGAGAGGGCAAATAAGGTTTTTGGGAAGCGTCTTCACGCGACTGCTCGTGATCTGCTGACCTCGTCGACCCTGCTGATTTCGCTACGTCGACATCGTCGACCCTACTGATTCCGGCGCGTGCCATCTATCAGTAAGTCTAATCAGTACGCATCATCTGATTTGGCTTGTTATTTCAGTTCTTCTGATTTGGTCATGATTTATATTCGGAATTTAAACTGGAATTTGTCTAATTATTCAACAATCCAAAAACCTTATTGTAGACAATTTCCTAGTTTTTCTATGGCTGCTTTTGCCGACGCGCTGAAGCCAGAAAAGTTTAATGGTATGCACTTTAAGAGATGGCAAGTCAAGGCCACACTTTTTCTTACTGCTATGAATGTCTTCCATGTTAGTAAAGGCAGACCTGAGGGTCCACTGACTCCTGAACAGGAGAAAGAGTACGACCATGCCAATATTATGTTCACGGGAGCCGTTCTTAGCGCCCTTGTTGACCGTCTGGTTGATGCGAATATGCAGTACACAGACGGGAAAGAGTTGTGGGATGCACTTACTACTAAGTATGGTGCATCAGATGCTGGCAGTGACCTGTATATCATGGAGAGCTTTCATGATTATAAGATGGTTGATAATCGCTCTATTGTAGAGCAAGCTCATGAAATACAGTGTATAGCCAAGGAGCTCGACCACCTTAAGATAGTCCTTCCTGACCGATTTGTGGCTGGGTGCATTATTGCAAAGTTGCCTTCTACATGGAGGAACTTCGCCACAGCTCTGAAACACAAGAGACAGGAGATATCAGTTGAAAATCTGATAGCGTCTCTGGATGTTGAGGAGAAAGCTCGGGCAAAGGACACTGGATCTAAAGGAGGCGAGGGCCACTCCAGCGCCAACATGGTTCAGAGGAACCACAACAAGGGCAAAGGAAAGCCAAAATCTAACAAGCCCAACAAAACTACCAACTTCAAGAAGAAGAAGAACAAGGCTGAATTGACATGTTTCGCATGTGGCGAGGCGGGACATTTTGCCAAGGATTGTCCTGATCGAGCAGATCGCCGTGGCAAAAAGGGCAATGTCAACACAGTGGTCGCTAGCAATGAGGAAGACAAAGGGTATGGTAATTTACCTTTTATCTTCTCAGTATTTCAATCACATAGTTGGTGGCTTGATACTGGTGCTAATGTTCATGTGTGTTCTGACATTAACTTGTTCTCTTCTTATCAGGGCGCCCGGGATTCTTCCGTGCTAATGGGGAATGGGTCACATGCTTCTGTTCATGGCACTGGCACGGTGGATCTGAAGTTTACTTCGGGAAAGATCGTGCAGCTGAAGAACGTGCATCATGTCCCTTCTATACACAAGAATCTCGTTAGCGGAACTCTTCTATGTAGAGATGGGTTCAAGGTAGTTTTGGAGTCCAATAAATTAGTTGTGTCCAAGTCTGGACAATTTATTGGTAAAGGCTATGATTGCGGAGGCTTGTTCCGCTTTTCTTTGTTAGATTTCAATAATAAGTCTGTGAACCATATTTGTGCTAATGTTGATAAACTTGCGAGTATTTGGCATTCTCGTTTGTGTCATATTAATTTTGGCTCTATGTCTCGGCTTGCAACCATGAGTTTAATTCCGAATATCACCATAGTCAAAGGTTCTAAGTGCCATAGTTGTGTGCAGTCGAAGCAACCTCGAAAGCCTCATAAGGCTGCTGAGGAGAGACACCTGGCACCGCTAGAACTCATACATTCTGATCTTTGTGAGATGAATGGTGTGTTGACAAAAGGTGGTAAGAGATACTTCATGACATTGATTGATGATGCGTCTAGATTTTGCTATGTATACTTGCTAAAAACTAAAGATGAGGCTTTAGACTACTTTAAAATCTATAAGGCTGAAGTTGAAAACCAACTAGAGAGAAAGATCAAACGTCTTAGATCAGATCGTGGTGGCGAGTTCTTTCCCAAAGTATTTGATGATTTCTGTGCAGAACATGGCATTATTCATGAGAGGACTCCTCCCTATTCACCCGAGTCAAACAGGATTGCTGAAAGGAAAAACCGTACGTTGACTGACCTGGTGAATGCCATGTTAGACACTTGTGGTTTATCTAAGGCATGGTGGGGGGAGGCAGTCCTGACTTCATGTCATGTTCTGAATAGAATTCCTATGGGAAAAGAAGAGAAAACCCCTTATGAGAAGTGGGTTGGGAGAAAACCATCACTTTCATACTTGCGCACTTGGGGGTGCATGGCGAAAGTCAATGTACCAATTAATAAAAAGCGCAAGCTTGGTCCAAGGACAGTGGATTGTGTCTTTCTTGGATATGCTTCGTGTAGCATAGCATATAGATTTTTAGTAGTTAAATCTGAAGTTCCTGATGTGTATGTTGATACTATTATGGAATCACGTGATGCTACTTTCTTTGAACATATATTTCCAATGAAAGACATTCATAGCAATTCTAGATACTCTTCTGAGATAATTCCTGAACATAATACACCTATTGAGAGTTTTGAACAGCCACATGAAATTGTCCTAGAGGAGGATGACAATGATGCTCCTAAAAGGAGCAAGAGACAAAGGGTTGAAAAATCCTTTGGTGATGATTTCATTGTGTACCTTGTGGACGATACTCCTACTACCATTGCAGAAGCATTTGCATCTCCAGATGCAGATGATTGGAAAGAAGCAGTTCATAATGAGATGGACTCTATTCTTTCAAATGGTACGTGGGAAGTCACTGATCGACCCTATGGATGCAAACCTGTGGGTTGTAAGTGGGTGTTTAAAAAGAAGCTCAAGCCTGATGGTACAATTGAAAAGTACAAGGCTAGGCTTGTGGCTAAAGGCTATACTCAGAAAGAAGGAGAAGACTTCTTTGATACTTACTCACCTGTTGCTAGAATGACCACTATTCGAGTACTACTTTCTTTGGCTGCCTCGTATGGTCTCCTTGTTCATCAGATGGATGTAAAGACAACTTTTCTTAATGGAGAGTTGGACGAGGAAATCTATATGGAACAACCTGATGGATTTGTAGTAAAGGGTCAAGAAAGCAAGGTGTGCAAGTTATTGAAATCTTTGTATGGTCTGAAGCAAGCACCAAAGCAGTGGCATGAGAAGTTTGACACGACTCTAACGTCTGCAGGCTTTGTCATTAATGAGGCAGACAGGTGTGGATATTATCGCTGTGGTGGGGGTGAAGGAGTTATATTGTGCTTATATGTTGATGATATATTGATATTTGGCACAAACATTGATGTGATCAATGAAGTCAAGTCCTTTCTATCAAAGAGTTTTGATATGAAAGATCTGGGAGAAGCTGATGTGATTCTAAACATCAAGCTGATTAAGGCAGATGGTGGGATTACTCTCTCGCAATCTCACTATGTTGAAAAGGTTTTGAAGCGATTTGGCTTCTCTGAGTGCAAACCTTCTCCAACACCTTATGATCCCAGTGTGACACTGCGAAAGAACAAGAGAATTGGTTTAGACCAATTGAGATACTCTTAGATTGTCGGTTCACTCATGTATCTTGCTGGTGCAACAAGGCCCGATATCTCGTTTGCTGTGAGCAAATTGAGTAGGTTCATGTCAAACCCCGGGACTGATCATTGGCATGCACTTGAGCGGGTTATGCGCTACCTGCAAGGTACAATGAGTTATGGAATTCACTATTCTGGTCAGCATGCAATACTTGAAGGATATAGTGATTCGAACTGGATATCTGATGCAGACGAGCTTTATGCCACCAGTGGTTATGTCTTTACTATTGGTGGAGGTGCGGTATCATGGAGGTCATGCAAGCAGACCATTTTGACGAGGTCAACCATGGAAGCCGAGCTAGCTGCACTTGACACAGCAACCGTTGAGGCAGAATGGTTGCGTGAACTCTTGATGGACTTGCCGGTGGTTGAGAAACCAATACCAGCTATCCTTATGAACTGTGACAATCAGACAGTGATTGCTAAAGTGACGAGTTCTAAGGATAATAGAAAGTCATCAAGACATGTCAAAAGACGATTGAAGTCTGTCAGAAAGTTGAGAAACTCCGGAGTTATAAGTGTGACTTATATTTCAACAGATAAAAATCTGGCAGATCCTTTTACCAAGGGACTACCACGTAATGTGATAGAAATCGCATCGAGAGAGATGGGTATGAGACCCGAATAAAGTTGTCATGGTGGAAACCCAGTCTATGTGATCGGAGATCCCGTGAATTAGGTTCTGGGAAGAACAAGCCATTGGTGAACTGAGGAGAGTAACCTTTGACCCTCTCTAAGTAAAGATGCAATACTCTCAAATGCTGTAAGGCAGGTTGGCTTTGTGCCTTAATGTGTTCTGTTGGCTTGTATTAGCGAAGATGTTGTCCTGCAGAACATTCTTTGAAAGAACACACCTATATGAGTTAGACTGTCTAACGTCGCAGTCTATGAGATTTGGGTGATCTCTAGTAAACTCATGAAGAGACTTGGGAGTACGACGTATATGCTCCACCCGAGAAGGGGACTACTGGTAGCCAAGTACTGGTCATGACTTCAAGTGAAACCCATTCACGCAAAACTTGCAATTCAAGGCATAGTCCATTGTCCAAGTTGTGGGTTGGTGTAGCTTGGAGTTCTAGGCGGAAGTTCAACTTAACAGTCTCTGCTGAAAAAACTAGTATATTAAACAGTAGTGAACAGTGGCGAAAATTGCAGATGGGCATTTGAGATCTGGTGGGGGATTGTTAGGATTTATGGGCTAGGCCCAATTGAGAAATTCAAATAAATCCCAGGAAAATCACAAAAGCCCATATAAGTGGATGGCTAAGGAATAGGTGGAACCAATAGCACCATATTGCTAGTTCTAGTGGAGTAGAGCTAGCTTAAATATGGAAGCCACACTCACTCACCAAGTCATGGATGAGAGGAGAGAGTGTGGAGAGCCACACGCGCGCGCGCGCTCGCTCGCCTGGCCTGGGCGGGGCGGGGCGGGGGGAAGGGCGCGGGCGCACGACATGCGCGTGAATGGTCCGCCGAAATCCGGCCCCTCGCCTTGCGGGGGCGCGGCTACCTTTTGCCGTTTGATTTTTTGGTTTCTTGGCTGTTACGCTTATCCTAACCGATCGCTATAAAATCTCAACTGATTGCGAGATTTTCGTGGGCGGATAAGCACGGGTCGCGGACTCGGCCCTATAAAAGGAGCCCGGCAGCCAGCCTCCAGATTATCCCAGTTCGCTTTCGCCTCTCTTCATAGCTGAGCCGCCTTTTAGTTCCCTTCGTCCCGACCGCAGAGGTGCATCTGCGATCAGGAGAGCAGGTCTCCGGAACCCTTCGTCTTCTAGATCCTGCACCGGGAGAGGGCGAATAAGGTTTTTGGGAAGCGTCTTCACGCGACTGCTCGTGATCTGCTGACCTCGTCGACCCTGCTGATTTCGCTACGTCGACATCGTCGACCCTGCTGATTCCGGCGCGTGCCATCTATCAGTAAGTCTAATCAGTACGCATCATCTGATTTGGCTTGTTATTTCAGTTCTTTTCTGATTTGGTCATGATTTATATTCGGAATTTAAACTGGAATTTGTCTAATTATTCAACAATACGCTAGCGTCTGCTAATTGTTTGTGCACCCCAAAATAGTCATTGATGAATTTATCTGTCATTCGTTGCTTTTACAATCTCCACAAGAGAAAATAGATAGCTATGTTTATTTTGGTTTAATCGTATCAAACAAAAGGACAGTGGTGTCAGAATAAATTCTAGAGCCACATGCACATGCCTGTATCTATCCGATCCATGTGGTTTAAAACCAAAGGATATTCTATTTGCACATAAAATTAGTACTAGCACACGTTGACACCAGATTCTAACTATTAAAACAAAGTGCTGCTTCATAAATATGTGCGTGTTCCGGGCCTTTAGCAATGTATGCTTGGTTTTTATTTATTTAGAAGACAACGATGGTAATTTTGTTTAAAATAAAAGGGAAATAGATGGACCTTGTTGCCATTGGGATACCATCGAAAAAGCTAACATTGTTCTTGTTTGTAGCTCAATTACTGATCGCGGACGACCACCAATGGCATAAGCGTGTGATTTCCACTGCAACTCAAAAGATTAGAGCATCCATACTTGTTGTTAAGGGGTCTCCAATTCAGTGGGAACAATTCCAAAAGTGTGCAACTGAATGTGGATTGGATACAAAACTTACTTTGTCACTTGATGTTTCTACAAGGTGGAATTCACCATATCTCATGTTGAGGGATGCTTTATATTACAAGGCGGTCTTTGAGAGACTTACTTCCACAGAACGCCATAGATATGGCAGTATTGCACCTTCATCCCCATGATTGGTAGAATGCGCACAATCTGATTCCATTATTAAAAACTTCTTTGACCTCACTGAGATATTTTCTGGTACTATATATCCAACAACAAATCTAGTTTTCTATGGCTTTTGTGAGATTAAGTTATTGCTGTCAGATTGGTGTCATAGTAATGATACTAACATTTGTGAAATGGCAAATTCAATGAGTGTCAAGTTCGATAAGTACTAGAGAAAGTCTAATGTTGCACTGGCTGTAGCAAATGTTCTTGATCCTAGGTTCAAAAGAAGAGTTGTGGAATTTTACTTGAAAAGGTTCCATAGAAATTCCTATCAAGCTGAACTTGACAAATTTAATGGTGTCCTAAGGAATATGTTTCAGTGCTATCTCTCAGTTACATCATCTGCAAAGAGCAGTAACACACATGCAACATCGTCTGATCAATTTATGGATACCGTAGTTACTGAGCTTGACAACTTCTTCTTTGAAAATGAGTCATTTGACGATGATGGAGAAGTGTGTGAATTGGATAGGTACATAGAAGATCCAGCTTTGAAGGCTACTAAAGCTAATCAGAATACATTTGATATTTTAGCATGGTGGAAATCTCAGTTGGAAGAATATCCTACACTCTACCTACTTGCTCGTGATGTGTTGGCCATGCATGTTTCGAGTGTTGCATCTGAATTGGCTTTTAGTGCTGGTGGTTGTGTTGCCGATTCATTTCGAAATCGCGTTGATCCTAGATGGTGGAAGCCCTTGTTTGCACAAAGGACTGGATAATTGCATCTAAAAGAGGTGAAATTTCAGCACATAATTAGTTTTACATGTTAAAGAAATTAACAATAGTTACTCGTGTAGCATCCTTTTATATTTTCAGGGTCTAAGAATATTTCTTCTTTGCCCAATGATCTTGAGATCCTGGAAGTCATTAAGGAGAATCTGATAGTAGATGTCCTTTCTTTCTATTTCCTTTTGTTATTTTGATTATTGATTGTTAGTATATAGTGTACCGACCTATATTTATCATGCAAATTACATGATGCATTCTTGGGCGTGGGAGGTGACAACGTGGCTGCTGAAGATGATGACTTGCCTGAGGTTCAACTATAGGTATGTAGCGAAATTATCTAGGGGTTGTAGCAAATAGCCTCAAGCGGACAAGCATTGTCAACTATCATCAACATATCTTTGAATGTTCTAATGTTCTATAATGTGAGGCTAGGAGCCGGTCACATCACATGTATGGTTGTCTTGGATTCTTAGATAGGTGTCTACTGTCTATGTAATATTATAATGTGAGTAACTATGTGTCTATTAGTCTATGCCACTGTGATGTATGTGTCAAGGAAGGTACTCAGCTCTATCTTTGTGTATGGTATCTATCAATAATATTATGCTATTAGCGAAGTTATATAGTTTGATCTGTTTTTCATTTTTGAAATATAGATTTGATAATTTTTGACCAAAATCGATGTGCTTTCGGTCGAGTAGTCTCGCTTTCGAAATTATCGAAATATCGACGCTGTTATCATTTTCGAAAAAAATGTGAAAGTGAAAATGATTTAGCCTTCTATCGATCATTTTCGACCGTTTTCATCCCTATTAAAAACTGGATTCTAAACACCACCACATAATGTTTTTTCATAAACCAATTTTTAGAAACTAAGGATAGAAACTGAATTTTAAAAACCGGTGTGCTTCCAAATAAGTCCTTAATCCATGTGTTATATCTGCCCATACTTGGCTCCCGTATCCTTACATAAAGAAGACTGTTTAGCTACTGTAAACTAAGCCAACTCTGAAAGGTATATGCATGTGTATGTATGTTGAGTTCTAGGTTCCTTGTCGGTTCTAATTTTCAATAGGGATAGTTGTTTTGGTAGCAACGTGATTTAGGAGCAACATATATACACGAGAAAAAAGAATAAATGATGCATTCATTCTTGCATATCATTCCAACTTTTATAAAATCATTCTTGCATGTCATTCTACTCCGACTATCATGTTAAGAATTAACTAGCGGGCATGTAAAGTTTTTGCATCGGTTGTTGTAGTTAAGTGCTGCATTCATTCTTGCACGTCATTCCAACTTTTTGAAGAGTCAAAATATTTTAAGTTTGAAGAAAATTATAGAAAAAATATAAAAATTTATGATTTCAAATAATAAGTAAAATGTGAAAGTATAATTAATAAAAAAATCTAGTAATACTTAGTTGATATCATAAAAATCTAGCGCTTCCATTTTATAAAAAATCAGGACGACTTATAACGACTCGATATGTATGGAGTAATAAGTTTATGTTCGGCTTGATTTTTAAGATGACAGGTCCCATAATCTTCAATCATGTCCCAAATCAAGTAAAACGTGGCCTCAATGATTGCCTTATATTGAACTGTGTGATCGTCAACCAATGCAACATGCATGAATAATAAACTAGTGAGAGTGTATTCATTGCCTACCTGCAGACTTGTGACCCACAAGAGTAGTAAAGTAAAACACATGCGGGTTCTGACGGTACAGGATCTTAATATATATAAAATGCAGTGGCATATATGCGATGCTGCTGCTTTTGTGCACAGCCAACTTTCGTCTCCGATGTGACACGTTCGCGTAGGCCCTCCACTAATGAATTACACACGTGAAATGCTAGCGCCCCTATTCTAAACGTATGTCACTTCACACTTATATTATTACAAATACGTAAAGTGACGTTGTTGCTCTTGTATTTATTCACTATAATAAAGAAGCCCAATACATTGAAATGAAGAAAACTAATCTATAGCTGTATTTTGACGAGCAAAAATATGGCAACAAGAGTAGTGGGCTCTATCATTAAGTTCATAACGTCAAGATGACAAAGAAGAATATCTAGAACCAAAAAAAATGAAGTTCAAAAAAGAAAAGGAGAATTTGGGCTTTATCTTTGCAAACCGGTTAAGCCAGTTCGCAGAAAATGGACGAAGCCGATTTCAAAAATCGGTTAGACTATTTTTTTTTTGTTCTAAGACAAAATTAAGCTCAACTCGATCTAAACCTATTTTTGGTTATGAAAAACGTGAAGAATAATACGATTTAGTAGATATGTTTAATGTAGAATAAGACCATCCTCTCTATGTAAATAATTAAGAGGACCATCCTTGATTGAGAATACAACATCTAATGGTAAAAAAACACATCTACTGCTCCTAGCTGTTACCCTCTTTCACATTCACATCTACTACCCACCTTGTTCTTCGTCATCGTTGCATAGCCAGTGGATTGATGATGATGAAGCTTTAGAGCTAGCGGTCAGGATGGCTAGGGCAGCCATAATCGTCACACGCATTCGGGGTATTGGGTTTTCAAGTGATCTCATTAGCGTGTCTTGCATATTGTGCTCCCGATGAGTCTTTGGTGAAATGTTTTGCATATCAAGCTCATCGCTAGAAGCATCAGGTTCGTGTGTAAACATAATTAAGACATGAACCATCCTATAAGTCTGGTAGGCTTTAGACAGAGGGATCTAGCTTCTTATGTTAACCTAATTAGCATCAACATATTTTTGGTGACTCCACTAGAGAATGATTGGTTCGGTTGTCTCATCTAACAGATTTGTTCAGTTTAAACTATCTTCCATGTGTTTATATAATATAGATTATACAAAAAATTCTAGACTTCACTATAAACTAGGTGAGTGTCCGTGCGTTGCAACGGGAACATATAATACCACGATAACTTATATACAAAATATGTGTTATACTGTTATGAGAAAAAGTTTCTGTTGGGGGCCTTCGTCTTCCGAAGGTCCTCAAAAACACAACTAACATGTTTTCCAAGTATAATATATTCACAGGGACCTTCGGCCTCGGAATGAAGCTGTACACGATATGAAAAGCATGGTCTGGGAGAAGGATGAACCAGTTCCGAAGCTACGCGTAGAGAAGCTTCGGCTTAGCGGCGGAAAATGAAACCGAATTAAAGAGGAAAAGGCTATACAATCCTTGATAGATTGTCCTTAAGTCAATAGTAAATATCAAGGGCATGAACGTAATTTTACACAGGCTGCGTCCTGTGCCTATAAATAGATGAACAGTAACACTGTACTGTTCACGCTGATTTGTATTCACTCGCATGTCACATCTGGATTTTCACCTTCTGTCAAGCCGAAGATATGAATGTAATTCGATATTGTTCATGTTTACTCATGATGATATAATAAAAATATCCTAGTGATGGCATATGATTATTCATGTTATTTTCTATGTTTCATATATTTCTACTTTCATTATTATATACTGAGATGATGAAGATACACCCTTCATAACCTTCGTCTGAAGATCATTATATCCTAAGGGAGATAATGATTCGAAGGACAAAGGTCTTTAATCATTAAAATTTTGTGTTGCCTTGTTCTTAACTCATAGCATTTGAGAACAAGTCCCCAACATTGGCGCCCACCTTCGGTGAACTCATTCGTCCACCTTCGGCAAGCTGTGACCTTCGTCATGCCACCGAAAAAAACTTCAGCGCTGGGGGCTACATTGCAGCCACTGAACGTCAACCAAGAAACACTGCGTGAAGCTAGAAGCCAAAAGTTGAAGGCTACAAGTCCAATGCCTCAGAAGGAGGAGCTGGACCAAGAAACAAGGGACCTCGAAGCCATCCATCAACAGGTCCAGAGGAAGAAGGAGAAGATGCTTCATCTCTCCGATCTACAGAAGAAGATCAATGAAGCTGCTGAGGAAATGTGTCATCTCACTCAAGATGACCAGGACCAAAGACCTCAACGCAGAGAGCTTCGTCAGGACAATTCTTACGACGATGATGAATGGTATGAAGATTTCCATCATGGAAATTTTGCTTCTGATGATGCTTCTCCTCTGTCAGCAGAACTGCAGGCTACCCCATGGCCGCCATCATACAAGGCACCCCAGCTCCCCATGTATGATGGGCACTCAGATCCGAAGCAATTTCTGATGAGCTACGAAGCAACCATATCTTCATATGGGGGCAATACTGCAGTCATGGCAAATCTTTCGTCATGGCAGTCAAGAATGTTGCACAAACCTGGTACTCCTCTCTTCGGCCAGGAACAATCACATCATGGCAGAATCTGAAGGACATGCTGATAACCAGTTTCCAAGGGTTCCAGACGAAGCCAAGTACTGCTCAAGCTTTGTTCCAGTGCACGCAAGACCACGAAGAATACCTCTAGGCTTATGTCCGAAGGTTCTTGCGTCTGAGAGCACAAGCGCCCACGGTGTCCAATGAAATCATCATTGAGGCCATGATCAAAGGGCTTCGGCCAGGACCTACGGCTCAATACTTCGCCAGGAAGCCCCCTCAGACCCTGGAGAAGCTGCTTCAGAAGATGGATGAGTACATCCGGGCCGATAATGATTTCCGCCAGAGAAGGGAAGAAGCTTATAGGTTTTCTGAGATGACTAGGGGCTTTGGAGGAAGACTCCACCCTAGGCATGTCAGATCAATCCACAATTCCACTTAGAGTGATGACAAAGGAAGCTAGTTTCAGAGGCCACAACATAGCTCACAATCTTCAGGGCAACAACAAAGCTCTTTTAGGCCACCAGCTCCAAGGGGCAGAGGCGGCAGGGGCTTCGGAGGAAGATATGGGGATCAACCCAGAAAACTCTATTTCTTATTCTGTGGTGAAGACAAGGGCCACACTACAAGAACATGCCAGGTCACCATTCAGAAGCAAAAAGAGATTGCCGAAGTAGAAGCGCGGCAGAATCAGCCGAAGCAGGTTTTACATACTACTTTGTGCTACTCTCCCTACATACCAGAATATGTGGGCAATCAACCTGCAACCTCTATTGCTTCGGCAAGTCAATCACAAGCTTCCTGGCCTCAGCTCCCACTGCCACCACCATTGCCACCTACTCATACCCGAAGCTAGCAGCCAGAAGGGCACCAGCACGCCCAACAGTAGAGCGACTTCAGGGAGGAGTCCGAAGCTCGTACAGTCAACAGCACTGTACCAGAGTCGAAGCATATATACTGAGGAATATCCTACTTTTGATGTACTTTTATCTTTTATGTCATTCTATTTTCTGTGTGAGAAACAAGTAATGAAGAATTTAATTTCAATTTCTTGTAATAATTGTGCCTACACCAGAGTGAAATATATCTTCCTCATAGATTTACGAAGCTCGAAAGACGTCTCTAAGGGAACGAAATAAATTTTGAAGCTCAAAAGTCGTTCATAAGGGAATGCAGAGCCAAAAATTACAGTCTGAAGCTTCAAAAGTCGTTCCTAAGAGAGCGCAGTGTAAGTTTTCTGCTCAAAAGTAATTCCTAAGGGAATGCAGAGCCAAAATCTATAATCCGAAGCTGCAAAAGTCATTCCTAAGGGAGCGCAGCGTAAGTTTTCTTCTCAAAAGTCGTTCCTAAGGGAATGCAGAGCCAAAAATTATAATCTGAAGCTGCAAAAGTCATTCCTAAGGGAGCGCAACGTAAGTTTTCTGCTCAAAAGTTGTTCCTAAGGGGATGCAAAGCCAAATACCACTGAAATATAAGGTGAAGAAGCTCAAAAGTCGTTCCTAAGGGGATGCAGAGCTTAAATGCCACCGAAATAGAAGGTGAAGAAGCTCAAAAGTCGTTCCTAAGGGGATGCAAAGCTTAAAGACACAAAAGACGTTCCTAAGAGGATGCAGAGTCTTGTGTATTCCAGTGTGGGCGCGTGGGGGTGTGTCTTCGGCATCATCATCATTTTGCATCATATCATCATATCATTTCGCATAACATTACATCATACATCATATTGCATTGACGACACAAAAATTGAATACGAAGCAAATCTTCGGCAAATGCTTCGTCAAAATGAAAATGTGCTGAGGCACGAAGTAAGCTTCAGGAAATACAGTTTTATCAGACTTGCTATAGAAGGGATTTCTTTCTTTACGAAGCATGAAAAGAAGGGAATGTGTTTTTTCGCTGAAGGCTCAAAAACGGTATGTGTGTAAATTTCACGCATCGTAAAGAAATATATTACAGTACTTTACATGTCTCGTCAATTGTTCCATACACCAAATGTTGCAAAGTATTTTTACAATAAAGTTACAAAGTATTATTACAACAAAGTCTACTGTTCTCTAAGGATCTTTTTTGCGGCTTCATTTAATAATTTGTCGACAACTTCATCGATAATTGAATTTGCAAGGCTCATAACATCCAGTGCTTCCTTCATCTCCGGATCAGCCAGGGGATTGTACGGCTCCGGCGGCGGTGATAGCTCAGCTGTAATAGATAAACTATTAGTTCGAAGCCACAAAGCAAGTACCGAAGTTAAAATTCAAAAAACAATACCTATGCGTCTTTCGCTCTCGTCAGCCTCTTCAGTTCGCCTAGCTTCTTCTCGGGCATCGTAGGTGTCTTTTTCATTCTTTTTTATAATTTCATGGGCCAATTCTCGGCCACCGTTTACCCAGACACACTACAGGAAACGCCTAAATTTTCGTGGGCCGAGATATTTTCGTCGGCCGGCCCACGAAAATACTGACATTATTTTCGTCGGTCCCTAGGCCGACGAAAATAATGCGTATTTTCGTGGGCCCATCGACCTGCCGACGAAAATACAAAAACGTATTTTCGTCGGTCACTAGGCCGACGAAAATAACGCTTATTTTCGTGGGCCATGGCCAAACCGACGAAAATACATCATTAACCGTACTCTATTTTCGTCGGCCTAGTGAGGCCGACGAAAATAGAGGCCCAACATCGTCGTCCTCGGCCCCGCTCGTTTCAATCGCGCGTCACTCGTTTCACCCAACGCCGCCGCCCCACGCTCGCCCTCCCCTCGCCGCGCCACCGCCCGCCGCCCGCCGGTGCCCGCGCCGACGCGCCACGCCGCCGCCCCGCGCGCTAAGGGAGCCCGCCGGTGCCCGCGCCGCCGGTGCCACCCCGCCCGCCGGTGCCCGCGCCCGCCCGCCGGTGCCCGCGCCGCCGGTCCCCGCGCCGCCGGTGCCACGCCGCCGCCCCGCGCGCTAAGGGAGCCCGCGCCACCGAGCCCACGCTCACCGCGCCCCTGCACGCCGCCGAGGCCCACGCCCGCCCCTGCACGCCGTGCCCCTACCCCTACACGCTGCGCCCCTCGCCCGTGCACGCCTGCCGAGCCCCACGCCCGCCCCGCCGAGCCCCACGCCGCTGCCCGCACGCCCGTCGTCCGAGGCACCCCGCCCGTCCCTCGCCGCGCCGTCGTCCCGCCCGAGGCGCGCTGCACCGCATCGCGACGGCCTCCCTGCGCCGTGCCGCCGCCCACACGCCCGCCCGCTCCGTCGCGAAGGTCTCCCAGCTGCGTCGTCGCCCGCCTCGACTCGCCCGCATTTGCGCCATCAGGCAAGTATAATTGCCGAGGCTCCGAGGTCATTAATTTATATTAGTCATCTTGTCGTGTTGTGATTAGTTTAACTGTTTATTGCTTTAATTCAAATTCATATTTTGTCTCCGAGTTATGTTTTAATGTTTAGAGTTTAGTTTTAATCGTTAACCGTAGCGAACCGTATGCGTCACCCGTTCGGGAACGGCGAACGTCACATTGGCTTGTGAGGTTTGCCGCTCTGGAATTGTCCACGTATTTTGGACAGCCTGAGAGTGTAGGCCGATGCTTGTGATTTGTGATATGTGTCTTACGATTTACGCGGAATTTCGGTTGTGTAACTCAGTTGTTCTCCAACACACCATGTTCAGGCGTGTGCTTGGAGAGCAGCGGGGTTATGCTGCCGAAATTTAGCGACAATCGTAGGCTACACGTCATAAATCACAAGCATCAGCCTACACTCTTGGGTGGGTTTAGGGCCTTTACCTAATAGGGAGTTCACCTAATTAAGCCACGGACGATCGTTGATGTTCTTTGACTTTTGTTTAGCCTTTAAAATGGACGGTGATCGAAGGGTGATGTATGACGGGTGGAGAAAGGATGGGGCACATTCAAATGAATGGATGGGTGTAACAAAGGCTTTTCTTGAGCACGCTTTCAAAGATGCAACTGGTCGTCTAGTGAAGTGTCCTTGCAATCGCTGCGAGAACAAGTGGCCTCAGAAGAAGGAAGAAATGGAGAAACACCTTTGCAAAAGTGGGTTTATGCCGAACTACCTTGTATGGTACCGGCATGGAGAGTCTATTAGACACGTTGACGCGGAGGTGGAGCTTGATGACGATCATGATAGGATGGACGATATGTTGCATGATCTTGGTAGGGAGGTTGAAATGAACGCTGAGGAGCCGGGGCAGCTTCCACGCGATGCTCAAGAATTCTTCCGGCTACTCGCCGCGGGAGAAGAGAGACTGCACGAGCACACTCAGATGTCAGTTCTTGGGACTCTCACAAGACTAATGGCGATAAAGTCGAAGCACAACATTTCAAACAGTGCTTACAACGACATCGTCCAACTTATGGGCGAGGTTCTCCCGGAGAATCATAAGTTGCCAAAGAATATGTACTTCGCAAAGAAGATGTTGGCTGGTCTTGGGATGACATATGAGAAGATCGACGTGTGTCCCAATAGTTGCATGCTATTCTTTGAGGATGATGACAAGCTTGACCGTTGTAAGCATTGTGAAGCTTCTAGATATGTCGAGGTGACAAATGATGAGGGTGAATTGGTAGTTACGAAGGTCGCAGCTAAGCAACTTCGTCGGTTGCCTATCATTCCTCGGCTTTCAAGGCTGTTCCTCAACAAGGAAATAGCTCTGCATATGACGTGGCCAAAGAATGGTGTACGTCTCGTCACTGATCCAGACATAATGGTCCATCCGTCGGACGGTGATGCGTGGAAGGCATTTGACGAGTTTGATCCCGAATTTGCAAACGACCCTAGGAGTGTACGGCTTGGTCTATCGACGGACGGATTCACACCTTTCAATACCAGTGCAAGCCCTTACTCGTGTTGGCCTGTCTTCATTGTGCCATATAATCTTCCTCCTGAGTTGGTCAATAAAGAAGAGTTCATGTTCCTTGCACTAGTCATCCCAGGCCCCGAGCATCCAGGGCCAAAGCTGAATATGTTTGTTCGCCCTTTAATCGAAGAGCTGAAACAGTTGTGGAGAGGTGTGAAGGCTTATGACAGCCATACTGAAAAGGAGTTTACCATGCGCGCTGCTTATTTGTGGTCAGTGCATGATCTGCTGGCGTATGGAGATTGGTCTGGATGGTGCGTCCATGGTCGGTTGTGCTGTCCCATATGTATGAATGATACGGATGCATTCAGATTGAAGCATGGTGGGAAAGTGTCATTCTTTGATGCTCATCGACGTTGGACTCCATTCAAGCATGATTTTAGGAATTCGCTTACTGCATTCAGAGGTGGAGCCAAAATCAGAAATGGGCCACCAAAGAGGCAAACTGCACCGCAGATAATGGCATGGCATGCTTGTCTGAAGCAAGGAGAAAATGATAGGTTCCAAGGCTACGGGGAGGACCATAACTGGACCCATATTTCATCAATATGGGAGCTTCCGTATGCAAAAGCCTTGATCATGCCGCACAACATAGACTTGATGCACCAAGAGCGTAACGTTGCTGAAAGCATCATAAGCACATGTTTCGATGTGACTGATAAAACGAAAGATAATATGAAGGCAAGAAAAGACATGGCTGAAATTTGTAAGAGGCCGATGCTCGAGTTGAAAGTAAGCGATAAAGGGCATGAAAGTAGGCCGCGAGCTGATTACTGCCTCAAGCCGGATGAAAGGAAAGAAATATTTAAGTGGTTGAAGAATCTGAAATTTCCAGATCGGTATGCGGCAAATCTGAAACGGGCAGTCAATCTGAAGACCGGTAAATTGATCGGTTTGAAAAGCCATGACTACCATATTATTATGGAGAGGCTGATGCCCGTGATGTTTCGAGGCTATTTTAAGGATGAGCTTTGGAGCATATTTGCAGAGTTGAGTTACTTCTATAGGGAAGTATGCGCAAAGACGGTATCGAAGAGGTTGATGCAGAAATTTGAGAAAGAAATTCCAATTCTTATTTGTAAATTTGAAAAGGTTTTCCCGCCAGGATTCTTCAATGTGATGCAACATCTAATTGTGCATTTGCCTTGGGAAGCTTTGGTAGGCGGACCAGTGCAATTCAGGTGGATGTATCCTATAGAAAGGGCGTTGAAAAAGCTCAGGGCGTCTGTTCGGAACAAGGCTAGAGTCGAAGGGTGTATTGCGGAGGCTTTTGCCCTTAAGGAGATATCTCAATTCTCAACCAGGTATTTCGCTCGAGCCAACAATGTGTTTGCGCCTTCAGTGCGACTTCATGTCGATAATGAATCACCCCAAAGCACCCTTCAAATTTTTGCGAATCCGGGTAAAGCAGTTGGAAAAGGGAGTGTACGTCACATTGAAGCATCAGATTTGAACACGCTAATGCTATATATGTATAGCAATATTGACAGCACACAGGAGGCGTTCGAGTAAGTTTTCCTCATAATTACGTCCATTTTCTCATCTCATAATTTCTATAGTGTGTAATCTCCATGTTTGTAATATGTCCAGCATGTTTGATGAAGAATGTTGGAAATCTACTAGTAAACCTACGGCCATCCAATTAGAAAATCTTCGACGTGATGGGTTGAAAGGTGGACCAAACTTTGTGCAGTGGTTTCGTAATTATGTTAGTAATTGTCATTCTCTCATTGTCCATACTTAATCTTTGAATTTTGGACTTGGAAGATATAATGCATATACTAATTACTTGTATAGGTTTCCAAAAACTCTGTGCACCCGGACTTGCAGCAAATGGCACATACCTCTGTGTCCGTCCGAAACTATACTCGCTATGATGTAAATGGATATCGCTTCCGAACCGCGAAATTGGAGAAGAGTCGACCATTGGCAGCCACCACCAATAGTGGTGTGTTGGCAAGTTCATATGTTGACGATGACAAAGTAGTGGACTATTACGGTGTTCTTCAAAACATTGTAGAGTTGATTTTCGATGGCCCCAAAGAACTTAAAGTCGTGTTTTTCGAGTGCGACTGGTTTGATGCTCATAGTGGGACTCGTGTCGACAAGTATGGTAATGTCGAGGTGAAGCATAGCTCTAGGATTCCGAGCAGTATGAGCGATGTTGTCCTTGCAAATCAGGCAAAACAGGTGTACTACCTGCCATATCCTCACCCAAGCCTTAGGGCTTGGTGGGTTGCAATCAAAGTCAACCCACAAGTCGTCGCTCCAGAGAGTGCTGACTACGTGAGTATAATCAGGGACAACGATGATGCTGTTTTTCAACCAGAAGCGGCGTCGAATCAAGACATAGCTCACCGATTCCATGTGACCAATGGAGAAGGACTTGAAAATCTCTGTTGCAATTCAAGCGACTTAATTGAAGAACCTAGGTCAAAGCGCAAACGACCTGTCGTCGTTAGAAGATCAGTAAGGATCCAACGAAATCAAGAGCGTATGAATAAACAACGAGCCGAAGAAGCATCATCGGATGCGGATGACTTTTGATTAGTATGTTTCTTTTAGCTATGTATTCCAATTTCCACATTATTAATTTTCATATTATTTGTTTCATATACTGTGGTTTGACATTAATTTATCTACAGTTGAACATGTTCAAGCATAGGAGATCGAGGAGGAGTGGGGGCAGCGCGGCCAGCGAGGACAGCTCGGGCAGTGGGCTTTTTCAGGGCACCTCACAGAGCCGACAGAGGCAGCAACAACTTCTCGACTGTCTAGACGAAGTGCAGGGTGAGGAGGGTGAGCAGGAGACTCCTCAGCAGGATGCTCATGTGCAGGGTGAGGAGGGTGAGCAGGATGACGAGGGTGAGCAGGATGAGGAGGTTGACCCAATGGGGGCAGGCAGCGCGGGCGACGCGTCAGATGGTTCTACGTCCTTCAGGTATTATTATGCATATTACTTTAATTGATATTAGTTTCTAATCATTTCATCATATTGAATTTACTTGTATACTTAGGTATAAGAAGAGCAATGCGCTTGGTCCGAGACCTGCCGAGAGGAGGCTCATCCGGCCGCATGGAGAATGGTGGGGCTTATTTCTGTTTTGTTAATTTTTTAATGTGAACGTGATTGCACTAGTTTACTTGTTTTATTAATTTTTGTAGGTCATGGGAAGACTTGACTTGGGACGGTACAGGCAGACGTCCTAAGGTGAACGCGGTGTTGGGTAGCCTCTGTCGCTTCTACTACCCTGGCATGGTGGAGCTCAATGGCGAGAGGTTCGCGGCTATGCAGTGGGCTGACTGGGGTCTAAAGGACTATGTCGAGCCAGGGGAGTCAGGGGAAAGCAGTAGCGGAGGGGGAAGTTCGGAAAAAAAAACGAAGGACTTGTCAGGTGGCTGTGTGGGACGAGTTCTGGGTGAGTTTACTTTCGTATATAAGCAATTCATTGAATTATTGCTTCACCTAATCTTACTTTAACTTAACTTCTCCATTGATATGTAGGGGAGGTTCCAATTGCCGGATGACATCGAGGAGGATCAGGCTCAGTGGACACGTGTGAAGAGGCACTTTCGGAAGTGCGCTGATAAGATAATCAAGGATGCCATGTACAATGCTCGCATCGCGGCCGTCAACTACTACTACAAGAAGATAAAGGGTCAGAAAATGAGCAAAGCATTAGGGGCCAATAAGATCTACCTCACAGAGGAGCAGTACCTGGAGAGCGTTGTGGATTGGCTGTCCAAGGACATGGAAGCATGGAGGTGGTTGGCTAAGAGATGGGCGTCGCCTGAGTGGATTGCAGAGTCCAACAAGCACCGTGTCAACCGTGGCACTGAAGGACCGGGGCATAGGTACGGCGCCGATGGACACCTTGGTACCGCACGCCGCATGGTCAGTATATAAATCAAACTTGTATGTTACATCTATGAAAATTATATGGTTTAACTCTTCTTTTTCATGCAGGAAGCTGAAAGTGGAGTTGCTCCAAGTTTTATGGAGGTTTACGTCCGTGGTCACCGTGGCCCTGATCCGACGAACCCTGATGAGCTATGCAGCGAGGCGGCAAGGGAGAAAATGGTAAACAAGTTTGTATTTACGAATTAAATTGCATGTTTTGTGTCTAACTCCAACTTTAACTTTCTTTGCAGAATGCATATGGGGAGGAAATGACTCAACGCCATGGGCCTGATTTCGACTGGATGCATTCAGACTTAGATGCCTCGGCGTTGTACCATAGTGGTGGGGGTAGAAAGCATGGCAGGTGAGGTGTTTGTGTTTGATTCGACGATTTCATTAACAAGAATGTGTCCACTTAATGGCTCAACTATGTGTATCATGCAGGTTTGCCTTTGGCACCGGCGTTGTGGAATATAACAGGACAATAGGTCAAGGGAAGGCATCCTCTTCGGGAGGGAGTTCTCGCTCCTCCAGGTCTGCTCGAGAGGCTCAGCTGGAGGAGGAGACTCGGGCAGCACAGGAGCAGGCTCGAGCAGCACAGGAGCAGGCTCGAGCAGCGCAGGAGCAGGTTGGACAGCTGACGCAATATATGGCTTCTTATTTTCAGGTAATTTGTCTATCTCATCACGTGTCGTCATTGAATTCAAAGTATAATGTTGTGATTCTAACGTTGCATCCATTTGCAGGAAATGACTACTCGACTCGGCCCTGATATGAACTTGCCCGCTTTTCGCCCTCCCCAGGTAACACTTTCTGAACACTTCAATTCCATAGCAACTTTTTCTTTATTATCAAAAATGGCTCGCAGGCACAAGGATGGGGACAGTGGCCAGGACAAGCTCCAGCGTCGCAGCCACAGTGGACCGGTGTTGGGTGGACGCAGGCACCTCCAGGCACTTGGACGCCTCCACCACCCCAAGGATCGCAGCCAGTCCCGGGATGGGTGCCACCGGTCTCCCAGCCACCGGCGGGCTCTCAGCCATATCAAGCGTGGATGGCACCGCCACCGACGGGGTGGGTGCCACCACCTCTGGGGTGGCCACCACAACAGTACCCGTGGATGCATGCACAACCTCCTCCTCACCATGGATCACAGGTGATGTTCCATGTTTAGTTTTACGCAAATATTGACCAAACACAACAATGTATATGTATACAGCCTTATTTGAATGATTGATGAATTGCAGGGTTCAGCGTCACATGCTCATGGATCGGAGGGTGGTGTCAACGTCCAAGACTTCCTCGTCCATGGTGCTGGAGGGAGTGGCCACCTTCCTGGTGGCGGAGGAGGGAGTGGCCAAAACTCCCACAGCCCGCCGGAGTGAGGAGTGAGTAGTGAGTGTGTACTATGGACTGTTTATGGACTTATGGACTATTTATGGACTCTGGACTGGACTTATTTGAATGGACTATGGAATGTGTTTTGTGAATTATGTGAATGTGTTTTGTTAATTATGTATTTTGCTTGTGAATGTGTATATGTTAATTGTGATAATGTTTATTTTGCTGTGAATTATTAATAGGTGCAGAAAAATCTGTTTTTGGGGGGGGAACATCAATTTTCGTCGGCCTCGGTCTGGCCGACGAAAATAAGTTCCCAGGCTATTTTCGTCGGTCTCAGTGTTGGCCGACGAAAATAACCTGGGAACTTATTTTCGTCGGCCACCATCGGGCCGCCGAAAATAGTTGGTCCACTCACTATTTTCGTCGGCCTTGGGAAAGCCGACGAAAATAGCTATTTTTCGTCGGGACCGACGAAAATAGTTGCCTAATTTCGTCGAATTTATTTTCGGCGGCTATTTTCGTCGGCCTGCCGACGAAAATATTCTATTTTCGTCGGTTTAGGCTTATTTTCGTGGGTTTTTGGCCCACGAAAATTTAGGCGTTTCCTGTAGTGACATCAGAATAAAATTTTCCGCCCATCAAAGTTGCTTTGGCTAAAGGACCTTTTGTATCATCTATGGAGAAGGCAGCTTCGACATTGGCTGTAGTTTTGACGTGATCGCATCCAACCTTCTCCAGAATAGCCGCAATCCCCCGGGCGCTGGAGAAAGCATAGATATCTCCGTGATCATTCAGAATTTCCTCAAAAGCTTCGGCTTCCCCGCTTATCCACTCAATAACGCCCTCGGGGTCGCCTCGAATGAAGTTCTCCTCATAGGAGTAGGCACCAACCTTTGAAAAGCTGCTTTTCAATTTTTTCACGTAGTCCAAGGATTTTTCAAAGCATCTTTCCTTGGATTCGCGGAGCTTCTCAATATTTTTCTCTAGCCTGGCCTTCCACCATTCACTTATCTCTTGGCTGGCCTTCTCGACTTCACAATTTTCTTTGGCTTCGGCCAGTTGTTTCCGAAGGTCTTCAACCTCGGCTCTTTGGGCTTTGGCCTGAGCATTGTACTTAGCTTCATCTTATTTTATTCACCAATGAAATTAAAATCTTGTCTTTCTCCAAACCTTCATTTCTCAGCTCAATTACCTCTGAGCGAAGGTTGCTAAGAGCTATTGTGCAGCCTTCGTCTTCGGCGCTCTTTTGTGCCCTCAAGGCATTGCTAAGAATTAAGCCATGCAAGAAAAAGAAAGAATTAAGCATAACAATGAAATACTTCATTTCCAACTTTAAAGATAACTTCTATACCTTTATAATGTTGAACGCAAGGCTATCAGCAAGATCATCCTTCGACATGGCCGAAAGGCCTTCCTCAAGCTTCGGAAATCCCATACTTTTAGCTATCTCCTGACAAACAGATATTTCTTTGTTGTCCGGGAGACAGTACAGGAAATCATCTTCGTTAGTGCCATTGAACACTAAGGCCCCTTTTGGATATTTTAGTTTCTGGGCATATTGTCTAGCTTCTAAGATTTCTTCATTGGATAATTTTTTCCCCGAAGCATGTCGAATAATGTAATCAACATCTTCGGCCGGAGCTTCGGGGGCAGGAGATTTTGCTTTTTCCATCATATCTTGCCCTGCTGACATGCCAGTATATGAAGTTCGTTGCTCAGCTTTATCTTCAGGTGCGACAGCCTTCGTTTTAATGGCCACTGTAGTCCCATCTTCGGCCTCGGCCTGGACCTTGGCAACTTCGGCAACTTTCTTAATAGGAGCAGGGGTCTAGGACTTTGTGGTCTCCATAACAGCGTCTAGCACACTGGCCATCCTCCTCCTCTTGGGAGTTGCGGCAGGAGCTTTTTGCACTTTCGGCAATTCTGCTTATGCTGGTGGGCTCAGAATTTCTGGCATTTTCACTGATTTTTCCACTTTTGGCTCTTCGGCTGTATCATCCTTGGCTTTGGCTGGCCTGACTGTAGGCACCTTCGGCACTACAATCGATTCTTCAGCGCTCTGCACGATGGGAGCAGCTTGTTTTGCTTGGGCAGTTGAAGAGGTCCCTTCGCCAAATTCAGGCACTACGGTCGGTTCAATATATCACGGCCGGTGAGTTAGAACCTTCATTTTCTTGCCCTTCTGCACAACAATGGTGGCCGAAGCGGCAGTTTTTCTCTTCCTTCATTGCCTTCACAGTGGGTAGTGATAATCAGGGTATACGAAGCCAATTGCATCAAACACCCTGTTCAATCTTTTCTTGCCTCGACCCCCAAAGGCTGCGAACAAGGCATCATCTCCGGCCTTGGAATATGTCCCAAGTAGCTCGTCGCTGGTAGCTTCAATGCATTTCAACCAGTCATCATTTGGTTCGTCAAACTTCTCTCTAAATCTGAAGGTATATTTCAATCGAACTAGGCCACCTTCACTGGATTTGGCAGTAGTCTCCTTCGCCATATCCCAGCTCTCCACAAGTGGCCACACTCAGAAGGCTATGTGCTCTTGAATTATATCTCATGTGCCAATGAAGGCACAAACATTGCTAAAGGCCTTCTGGCATGCTTCGATGTCACTTTCAATAGCTACCTTCGGCCTTCGGAGGTCGAAGCGAGACCAGATGGGGCGCTGGATAATTTCCTTGATGTCTTCCCTTTTAATCAGATCATTTTTAACATAAAACCATTCCTCCATCCAGCCCCCAGGCCATCTTTTCCGGTATGTCGGCACCGGGTAGCTTGCATTGGGGCGAGCAATAAATCCATAACAACCGAAGTTGTTGTGGTACTGTTCTTTGCCAGTAGCCTTCGTCTCATATAATAGCTCGTGCATATTGCAGAAGCACTTCGCACTTGGCTCCAGCCCCTGGCTTCTTACAGCCCAAACAAACATCCCCATCCTAATTATAGCTTTGGGGGTAATCTGATGAAGAAAGATCTGGAATATCTTTAACACCTCAACCACAAATCTGCTCAACGGGAACCGAAGGCCTACCTTCAAGAAGCTTCGGTAAATAACAACTTCATTTTCCTCAGGAGCAGGAGCAGTGCTGTCCCCTCCAACCCTCACAATAGACATGTCGCGAAAGTATCTCCCTCTCATAGCGTCAATATGACTTTGTTTGATGGTCGATTTCCCGAAGATGGTATGGCTTGGCCGCCAGGGCCGATCCTCAAAATCTTCATCTCCACTCTCCACATCATAACTATCACTGTCATCAGAATCTTCAGACAAACCCTCCATTATCTCCTTTGTAATTTTCTCTGTGTTTGTTTTTGCCATAGACTCATAAAACCCAGCAATAAAAGGATCTGCAACTTTCTTCTCTTCATACAGCTTCTTCTCCTCAGTGAGCTTCTTCTCCTCAGTCATCTTTTCCTTAGTTATCTTCTTCTCCTCAGACATGGAGCAAGCACGTATTTAAACCGAAGCCCGAAAATCAGGCGAGAGCTGATAAGCAAGAGTTAAAAATTCGAGAAAATAATGCAAACAGCAGAAATGGCGTATCAAATGTCGTCGCTGTGGGTTCCTATTTATACGCCTAGTGCTTTGCCACTTGGCATGCCCCGTTTGTCATTGACTTTCGCTATTCTAGCGAAGGGAAGGTGTTTTTTTGGACCTTCGGCTTAAGGCCTTCGTCCATGTCGCAGCCTGAATTTATTGTTATAACAAATTAATACTGCGAGGGGCTACTGTTGGGGGCCTTCGTCTTCCGAAGGTCCTAAAAAACACAACTAACATGTTTTCCAAGTATAATATATTCACAGGGACCTTCGGCCTCGGAATGAAGCTATACACGATATGAAAAGCATGGTCTGGGAGAAAGATGAACCAGTTCCGAAGCTACGCGTAGAGAAGCTTCAGCTTAGCGACGGAAAATGAAACTGACTTAAAGAGGAAAAGGTTATCCAGTCCTTGATAGATTGTCCTTAAGTCAATAGTAAATATCAAAGGCATGAACGTAATTTTACACAGGCTGCGTCCTGTGCCTATAAATAGATGAACAGTAACACCGTACTGTTCACGCTGATTTGTATTCACTCGCATGTCACACCTGGATTTTCACCTTCTGTCAAGCCGAAGGTATGAATGTAATTCGATATTGTTCATGTCTACTCATGATGATATAATAAAAATATCCTGGTGACGGCATATGATTATTCATGTTATTTTCTATGTTTCATATGTTTCTACTTTCATTATTATATACTGAGATGATGAAGGTACGTCCTTCATAACCTTCGTCTGAAGATCATTATATTCTAAGGGAGATAATGCTTCGAAGGACAAAGGTCTTTAATCATTAACATTTTGAGTTGCCTTGTTCTTTACTCATAGCATTTGAGAACAAGTCCCCAACAGTTTAACAATCCATATATTTGGCAACAAACATGGATTCATCCTTGGTGTAGGTTTATGAAAATGAATCACAAGTTAGATCCATAGAAAAATATTATGCATGGAAATGTAATATTTTACATGCTTGTAACTCGCTGGAAATGCAACAAGAACTCGGCTGATTGTCACAACTAATCACAAAAAACTCTTGTACATGTTCATACAAATGAGGAAGAATAATGACATTAAAACATTTCAGCTGGATGGTAAACAAATAAAATTTGAGTGAACAAACATAAAGGATGGGAAACAAATTAACTACCAAAAATTTTGCTGTCACCAAAGCAATATAAA
Organism: Zea mays; assembly: GCF_902167145.1. Lineage (NCBI taxonomy): Eukaryota > Viridiplantae > Streptophyta > Magnoliopsida > Poales > Poaceae > Zea > Zea mays. The sequence goes on along the minus strand of NC_050104.1, from coordinate 66,047,697 downwards.
CAATATAAGCATTTCATGAGAAATGGTAGTCAGAAAATTTATGGCATACATTGTTATATAGATCCCCTTGGTATACCAAATTCTGTTTATGAGAGCACCTAGAGGGGGGGGTGAATAGGTGATCCTGTAAATCTTAAAAACTTAAGCCACAAAACTTTGATTAAGTGTTAGCACAGTTAATGCCAAGTGGCTAGAGCGAAGATCTTGCACAATACAAGAAAATCAACACAGAGAGGACACGGTGATTTATCCCGTGGTTCGGCCAAGTACAAAACTTGCCTACTCCATGTTGTGGCGTCCCAACGGACGAGAGTTGCACTCAACTCCTCTCAAGTGATCCAATGATCAACTTGAATACCACAGTGTTATGCTTTTCTTCTCAATATCCCGTTTGCGAGGAATCTCCACAACTTTGGAGCCTCTCGCCCTTACACTTGAGATTCACAAAGAAATACGGAGTAAGGAGGGAACTAGCAACGCACACAAGACTCAAAATCAGAGCAACACCACGCACGCAAGTCGCAACAAGAGCTCGCAACACAACTCAAAGAGTTCACAACTCCACAAGAGCTCTAGATGCTATCACAATGAACCGAATGCGTGGAATCGATGTCTTGGTGCTTAGGAATGTTGTAGGAATGCTTAGTGTTCTCCTCCTTGCGCCAAGGGGTCCCTTTTATAGCCCCAAGGCAGCTAGGAGCCGTTGGGAACAAATCTGGAAGGCCATCTTTGCCTTCTGTCTCGTGGCGCACCGGACAGTCCGGTGCACACCGGACACTGTCCGGTGCCCGATTTGTTTCCTTAAACAGCACATCCGACCGTTGATATCTGATGCAGATCTGCGCACAGTTGGCGCACCGGACATGTCCGGTGCACACCGGACAGTCCGGTGTTCCTTTCCGACCGTTGGCTCGGCCACGTGTCGCGCGCCGATCGCGCGGCCGACCGTTGGCTCACCGGACAGTCCGGTGCACACCGGACAGTCCGGTGAATTTTAGCCGAAGTCGCCGGAGAAAACCCGAGAGCGGCTGGTTTACCCCGCGCTGGTCTGGCGCACCGGACACTGTCCGGTGCACACCGGACAGTCCGGTGCCCCAGCCCGAAGCAGCCTTTGGCTGTACACAGCCACTCTCCACTTCTTTTTCTTTTTCCTGTTTCTAACACTTAGACAAGATATTAGTACACAAAACCAATGTACTAAGGCTTAGAAACATACCTTTACTTGTGATTTGCACTTTGTTCAACCATGGGCACATTTTCACATTTAAGCACTTGTGTTTGCACTCAATCACCAAAATACTTAGAAATGGCCCAAAGGCACATTTCCCTTTCAATCTCCCCCTTTTTGGTGATTTATGCCAACACAACATAAAGCAACTAGAACAAGTGCAAAATCACTTCAAATAAAAACTAACTTTGAGTTTTATCCAGTTTTGACATATATGGATCATCTTTTGCCACCACTTGGTTTGTTTTTGCAAATCAAACTCAAATCTCTATCTCTAAGTCAAACACACATGTTGAAGCATAAAGAGAGTCATTTCAAAAGAGATTGATCAAAGATTTCAAAAACTCCCCCTAAATCCCATAATCAATACTTCTCCCCACAAGAAGCCAACATTTGATAAGAAGTGCAATAAAAAAGTTTTGACAAACCAAAAACTTTATCTTACAATTTTCGAAATTTCTCAAGTCAAGTGGTAGCTGATCCATTTATTGCTTTGGCCTTTATTTTCTCCCCCTTTGGCATCAAGCACCAAAACGGGATCAATCTTGGCCCTTTAACCCCATTGCCTCACCAAAATCTTCAATTAAGAGCAAATGGCAATAAGAGTTCATTAGATGGACTTGGAATAAGTTACCCTCTCATCGGAGTGCAGTGGAAGTCTTTCATGGTCCAAGTCCACCTTTTCCCTTTCAATCCTCCTTCGAGACTAAATCAAGCAAACTCAAGCATATGGTTAGTCGCAAAGGGTCAAGTTGTAACACATCTCCCTCTAAACATGTGCATCACTTTGCAACGGACTTGTGAGGTCCAGGGAGTGTTTGTACAACTTGAGCACCACAATAAGCAACAAAATGCAGATCAAAGGCATAAACACATGTATGCTACAATTCAATCCAAGTTCCGCGAATCTAAGACATTTAGCTCACTACGCAGCCTGCAAAAGGTCTTCTCATCTAGAGGCTTGGTAAAGATATCGGCTAGCTGGTTCTCGGTGCTAACATGAAACACTTCGATATCCCCCTTTTGCTGGTGGTCTCTCAAAAAGTGATGCCGGATGTCTATGTGCTTTGTGCGGCTGTGCTCAACAGGATTTTCCGCCATGCGGATAGCACTCTCATTATCACATAGGAGTGGGACTTTGCTCAGATTATAGCCAAAGTCCCTGAGGGTTTGCCTCATCCAAAGTAGTTGCGCGCAACACTGGCCTGCGGCAACATACTCGGCCTCAGCGGTGGACAGGGCAACGGAGGTTTGTTTCTTAGAGTTCCATGACACCAGGGACCTTCCTAAGAATTGGCACGTCCCCGATGTACTCTTCCTATCGACCTTACATCCAGCATAATCGGAATCTGAGTATCCAACCAAGTCAAAGGTAGACCCCTTTGGATACCAGAGCCCGAAGCAAGGCGTAGCAACTAAATATCTAAGAATTCGCTTCACCGCCACTAAGTGACACTCCTTAGAATCGGATTGAAATCTAGCACACATGCATACGCTAAGCATAATATCCGGTCTACTAGCACATAAGTAAAGTAATGACCCTATCATTGACCGGTATGCTTTTTGATCAACGGACTTACCACCTTTGTTGAGGTCGGTGTGCCCGTCGGTTCCCATCGGCGTCTTTGCGGGCTTGGCGTCCTTCATCCCAAACCGCTTTAGCAGGTCCTGCGTGTACTTCGTTTGGGAGATGAAGGTGCCGTCCTTGAGTTGCTTCACTTGGAACCCAAGGAAGTAGTTCAACTCGCCCATCATCGACATCTCAAATTTCTGCGTCATCACCCTGCTAAACTCTTCACAAGACTTTTGGTTAGTCGAACCAAATATTATGTCATCGACATAAATTTGGCACACAAACAAATCACCATCACATGTCTTTGTAAACAGAGTTGGATCGGCTTTCCCAACTTTGAAAGCATTAACAAGTAGAAAGTCTCTAAGGCATTCATACCATGCTCTTGGGGCTTGCTTAAGTCCATAGAGCGCCTTAGAGAGCTTACACACATGGTCGGGGTACCGATCATCCTCGAAGCCAGGGGGTTGCTCCACGTACACCTCCTCCTTTATTGGCCCGTTGAGGAAAGCGCTCTTCACATCCATTTGGTACAACCTGAAAGAATGATGAGCGGCATATGCTAGCAAGATACGAATTGATTCTAGCCTAGCCACAGGAGCAAAAGTCTCCTCAAAGTCCAAACCTGCGACTTGGGCATAACCTTTTGCCACAAGTCGAGCCTTGTTCCTTGTCACCACTCCGTGCTCGTCCTGTTTGTTGCGGAACACCCACTTGGTTCCCACAACATTTTGCTTTGGACGAGGCACCAGTGTCCAAACTTCATTCCTCTTGAAGTTATTGAGCTCCTCTTGCATGGCCAACACCCAGTCCGGATCTAGCAAGGCCTCCTCTACCCTGAAAGGCTCAATAGAAGAGACAAAGGAGTAATGCTCACAAAAATTAACTAATCGAGATCGAGTAGTTACTCCCTTGCTAATGTCACCCAGAATTTGGTCGACGGGATGATCCCTTTGAATCATCGCTCGAACTTGGGTTGGAGGTGCCGGTTGCGCTTCTTCCTCCATCACATGATCATCTTGTGCTCCCCCTTGATCACACTCCTCCTGTTGATGAACCTGTTCATCGTCTTGAGTTGGGGGATGCACCATTGTTGAGGAAGAAGGTTGATCTTGTTCATCTTGTTCCTGTGGCCGAACTTCTCCAATCGCCATGGTTCGTATAGCGGCCGTCGGAACATCTTCTTCATCTACATCATCACAATCAACAACTTGCTCTCTTGGAGAGCCATTAGTCTCATCAAATACAACGTCGCTAGAGACTTCAACCAAACCCGATGATTTGTTGAAGACTCTATACGCCTTTGTATTTGAGTCATAACCTAACAAAAACCCTTCTACTGCTTTGGGAGCAAACTTAGAATTTCTACCTTTCTTCACTAGAATGTAGCACTTGCTCCCAAAAACACGAAAATAAGATACATTGGGTTTGTTACCGGTTAGCAGCTCATACGAAGTCTTCTTGAGGAGGCGGTGAAGGTAGACCCTGTTGATGGCATGGCAAGCCGTGTTCACGGCTTCCGTCCAAAAGCACTCGGGGGTCTTGAACTCTCCTAGCATCGTCCTCGCCATATCGATGAGCGTCCTGTTCTTCCTTTCTACCACACCATTTTGTTGTGGTGTGTAGGGAGCGGAGAACTCGTGCTTGATCCCTTCCTCCTCAAGGAATTCCTCCACTTGAAGGTTCTTGAACTCGGACCCGTTGTCGCTCCTTATCTTCTTCACCTTGAGCTCAAACTCATTTTGAGCCCTCCTGAGGAAGCGCTTGAGGGTCCCTTGGGTTTCAGACTTATCCTGCAAAAAGAACACCCAAGTGAAGCGGGAAAAATCATCTACAATAACCAGACCATACTTACTCCCTCCTATGCTCAGATAGGCGACGGGTCCGAAGAGGTCCATATGCAACAGCTCCAGGGGTCTTGAAGTGGTCATCACATTCTTGCTGTGATGCGCTCCTCCCACTTGTTTACCTGCTTGACAAGCTGCACAAGGTCTATCTTTTTCGAATTGAACATTAGTCAGACCTATCACGTGTTCTCCCTTTAGAAGCTTGTGAAGGTTCTTCATCCCCACATGTGCTAAGCGGCGATGCCACAGCCAGCCCATGCTAGTCTTAGCTATTAAGCATGCATCTAGACCGGCCTCTTCTTTTGCAAAATCAACTAAATAAAGTTTGCCGTCTAATACACCCTTAAAAGCTAGTGAACCATCACTTCTTCTAAAGACAGACACATCTACATTTGTAAAAAGACAATTATATTCCATATTGCATAATTGACTTACAGATAATAAATTATATCCCAAAGACTCAACTAAAAACACATTAGAAATTGAGTGCTCATTAGAAATTGCAATTTTACCTAACCCTTTTACCTTGCCTTGATTCCCATCACCGAATATAATTGAATCTTGGGAATCCTTATTCTTGACGTAGGAGGTGAACATCTTCTTCTCCCCCGTCATATGGTTTGTGCATCCGCTGTTGATAATCCAGCTTGAACCCCCAGATGCATAAACCTGCAAGGCAAATTTAGGCTTGGGTCTTAGGTACCCAACTTATGTTGGGTCCTACAAGGTTAGCACAAATATCCTTAGGGACCCAAATGCAAGTTTTGTCTCCCTTGCATTTTGCCCCTAATTTCCTAGCAATCACTTTTCTATCCTTTCTACAAATAGCAAAGGAAGCATTCAAAGCACAGTAAATTGTAGAAGGACCATTCATAACTTTTCTAGGAACATTAACAATATTCTTCCTAGGCATATGATGTATATTTTTCCTAGGCATATTTCTATTATGCACATAAGAAGAACTAGAAGCAAACATGGCATGAGAGTTAAAATCATCATATGCATTATAACTCCTATACGCATTTCTAGTTTGTCTCCTATCATGATATAAAAAGGCATGGTTCCTTTTAGCACTAGTAGCCATAGGGGCCTTCCCTTTCTCCTTAGTGGGAATGGGAGCCTTATGGCTTGTTAAGTTCTTGGCTTCCCTCTTGAAGCCAAGTCCATCCTTAATTGAGGGGTGTCTACCGATCGTATAGGCATCCCTTGCAAATTTTAGTTTATCAAATTCATTCTTGCTAGTCTTAAGTTGGGCATTAAGACTAGCCAAATCCTCAGTTAATTTGGAAATTGAAACTAAATGATCACTACAAGCATCAACATCGAAATCTTTACACCTAGTGCAAATCTCAACATGTTCTACACAAGAATTAGATTTACTAGCTACTTCTAGTTTAGCATTTAAGTCATCATTAACACTCTTTAAAGTAACAATGGTTTTATGACAAGAAGATAGTTCACTAGAAAGTACTTCATTTCTTTTAACTTCTAAAGCATAAGATTTTTGTGCTTCTACAAATTTGTCATGCTCTTCATACAAAAGGTCCTCTTGTTTTTCTAAGAGTCTATCTTTTTCATTCAAGGCATCAATCAATTCATTAATTTTATCTACTTTAGTTCTATCCAATCCCTTGAACAAACTAGAGTAATCTATTTCATCATCACTAGACTCATCATCACTGGAAGAATCATAAGTGACATTGTTTTGATTGCATACCTTCTTCTCCCTTGCCATAAGACATGTGTGACGCTCGTTGGGGAAGAGGGATGACTTGTTGAAGGCAGTGGCGGCAAGTCCTTCATTGTCAGAGTCGGAGGAGGAACAATCCGAATCCCACTCCTTTCCGATATGTGCCTCGCCCTTGGCCTTCTTGTAATGCTTCTTCTTTTCCCTTTTGCTCCCGTGTTCCTGGTCACTATCATTGTCGAGACAGTTAGCAATAAAATGACCAAGCTTACCGCATTTGAAGCATGATCGTTTTCCCTTGGTCTTAGTCTTGCTTGGCTGTCCCTTGCGACCTTTTAGTGCCGTCTTGAATCTTTTGATGATGAGAGCCATCTCTTCATCATTAAGACCGGCCGCCTCAATTTGCACCACCTTGCTGGGCAGCGCCTCCTTGCTCCTTGTTGCCTTGAGAGCAATGGGTTGAGGCTCATGGATTGGGCCATTCAACGCGTCGTCCACGTACCTCGCCTCCTTGATCATCATTCGCCCGCTTACAAATTTTCCAAGAATTTCCTCGGGCGACATCTTGATGTACCTAGGATTTTCACGGATATTGTTCACCAAGTGAGGATCAAGAACGGTAAATGACCTTAGCATTAGGCGGACGACGTCGTGATCCGTCCATCGCGTGCTTCCGTAGCTCCTTATTTTGTTGATAAGGATCTTGAGTCGGTTGTATGTTTGTGTCGGCTCCTCGCCCCTTATCATCGCGAATCGTCCGAGCTCGCCCTCCACCAACTCCATCTTGGTGAGTAAGGTGACATCATTCCCCTCATGAGAGATCTTGAGGGTGTCCCAAATCTGCTTGGCATTGTCCAAGCCGCTCACCTTGTGATACTCGTCCCTGCACAAAGAGGCTAGCAACACAGTAGTAGCTTGTGCATTTTTATGAATCTGTTCATTAATAAACGAAGGACTATCCGAGCTATCAAACTTCATTCCACTTTCCACAATCTCCCAAATGCTTGGATGGAGAGAAAATAGGTGAGTACGCATTTTGTGACTCCAAAATCCGTAGTCCTCTCCATCAAAGTGAGGAGGCTTGCCAAGTGGAATGGGGAGCAAATGAGCATTTGAATTATGCGGAATGCGCGAATAATCAAAAGAAAAGTTTGAGTTAACCGTCTTTTGTTTGTCATAGACGTTGTCATCGTTGTCCTTTTGGGAAGAGGAAGATTCGTCGCTATCGTCGTAGTAGACGATCTCCTTGATGCGCCTTGTCTTCTTCTTCTTCCCTTCCTTCCGTCTATGGCCCGAGCCGGAGTCGGTAGGCTTGTCTTCTTTGGGCTCGTTGACGAAGGACTCCTTCTCCTTATCGTTGATCACGATTCCCTTCCCCTTAGGATCCATCTCTTCGGGCGGTTAGTCCCTTTCTTGAAGAGAACGGCTCCGATACCAATTGAGAGCACCTAGAGGGGGGGGGGGTGAATAGGTGATCCTGTAAATCTTAAAAACTTAAGCCACAAAACTTTGATTAAGTGTTAGCACAGTTAATGCCAAGTGGCTAGAGCGAAGATCTTGCACAATACAAGAAAATCAACACAGAGAGGACACGGTGATTTATCCCGTGGTTCGGCCAAGTACAAAACTTGCCTACTCCACGTTGTGGCGTCCCAACGGACGAGAGTTGCACTCAACTCCTCTCAAGTGATCCAATGATCAACTTGAATACCACAGTGTTATGCTTTTCTTCTCAATATCCCGTTTGCGAGGAATCTCCACAACTTTGGAGCCTCTCGCCCTTACACTTGAGATTCACAAAGAAATACGGAGTAAGGAGGGAACTAGCAACGCACACAAGACTCAAAATCAGAGCAACACCACGCACGCAAGTCGCAACAAGAGCTCGCAACACAACTCAAAGAGTTCACAACTCCACAAGAGCTCTAGATGCTATCACAATGAACCGAATGCGTGGAATCGATGTCTTGGTGCTTAGGAATGTTGTAGGAATGCTTAGTGTTCTCCTCCTTGCGCCAAGGGGTCCCTTTTATAGCCCCAAGGCAGCTAGGAGCCGTTGGGAACAAATCTGGAAGGCCATCTTTGCCTTCTGTCTCGTGGCGCACCGGACAGTCCGGTGCACACCGGACACTGTCCGGTGCCCGATTTGTTTCCTTAAACAGCACATCCGACCGTTGATATCTGATGCAGATCTGCGCACAGTTGGCGCACCGGACATGTCCGGTGCACACCGGACAGTCCGGTGTTCCTTTCCGACCGTTGGCTCGGCCACGTGTCGCGCGCCGATCGCGCGGCCGACCGTTGGCCCGGCCGACCGTTGGCTCACCGGACAGTCTGGTGCACACCGGACAGTCCGGTGAATTTTAGCCGAAGTCGCCGGAGAAAACCCGAGAGCGGCTGGTTTACCCCGCGCTGGTCTGGCGCACCGGACACTGTCCGGTGCACACCGGACAGTCCGGTGCCCCAGCCCGAAGCAGCCTTTGGCTGTACACAGCCACTCTCCACTTCTTTTTCTTTTTCCTGTTTCTAACACTTAGACAAGATATTAGTACACAAAACCAATGTACTAAGGCTTAGAAACATACCTTTACTTGTGATTTGCACTTTGTTCAACCATGGGCACATTTTCACATTTAAGCACTTGTGTTTGCACTCAATCACCAAAATACTTAGAAATGGCCCAAAGGCACATTTCCCTTTCAGTTTACTACAAAATTGAGTGAACAAACATAAAGGGCCCATTAAGCCCAATAGCACTCTTAGCAACTCATAATAAGATGAACATATAGAAGTCTGAACATATTCCAACAAGCTCTCAAACGATGGTGTTTGCTGCGCTAGCAATCCTAGGCCAAAGATCAGCACACTCCTTGTCGATAGGTCCAGTGATAGCGAAACCTGCAAGACAAATTTGATAGTTTGTCATGCCATGCCAAACAGAATAGGCCCAATGCTGGAGGAATTATAGTGGACAATTCATACCTTTCATATCACCCTTGGGATTCACAATCACTCCAGCATTATCTGCAAATGAAAGGCAGCAACCCAGGTCAGTTCAACATTTAATATCAAAATAGGTAGAGCCAAGTCAGTTCAACAATTTATAACAAAAAAGGTAGAGCATGTCATTTCAACAGTTAATAACAAAAAAGGTAGAGCCAGGCCAGTTCAACAGTTAATAACAAGAGAAAAGGCAGAAGAATAGACAGTAGAAATCAATAGAAGACTTAAACAATCAAGTATTCCAAAGCACCTAAACTTAGCATGGAATCATCATAAGTATTAAAAGAAGAAAATATATGTCTCATGGCCAGTGCCAAAGTTTCAATGCAGTGATGCCACTACCCAAGGCAATGGAATATGAGACCATTTCAAATGGAGGATGGCCTCAAGGATGAAAATCCTCGCTAGTAAACCTCTATAGATAAAACTTGATTTCTGACGTTTGCTTTGGAACATGCAAACATGTAACGTTCGCTCCAAAAAAAACTGAAAGAACTAAAGTGTGGCAGAACCTCCCAAGTTATTGGGCCCACATGCACCTGTCCTTGTCTCGAAGACCTCAGACGGCTATGCATGTGTACCAGATAACTTAACAGGATCTGTCCGAGTGCCCCAAGGACCTCGGAAAAAACACTTACAACCAGGACCACAGAATTAAGTAAACACAAATCACACACCAACATTTTCAGCGGAAATCTTATTACCAAATTTTACAAGTTACATCAAGTTTTACAATGTACATGATCGGAGTGATTACAAAAGTGATTCAAAGAAATAACTTGAATTGTTATAAATTATTTGTAGTTTTGAAATATATGCTAGCTTAAGTGACCATCCTCAATAAGAAGTATAGAAGTACTTAGACTTATAAGAAGGCCATGCCCACCGGCGCTTAACAACATCCATAGTAGCACAATTCTAGTACCTGCAACAACATGGGTTCGAAAACCCTGAGTATGAAGTGTACTTTCGCAAGTCTTACCCGTCTAAAGAAAAAGACTCTCAAGGATATGCTGGCTATTGGGAATCAAGGTATAGCTTGTCAAGAATCAAAGACTCTTTTGCAGAAAAGCTTACTATAAGTGGATCCTTAAAAATCCATTTTTACTTGTCAGGTTAAGTAAAGTTACCTGCATCTAGAGTTCTTTCTACCCTAGTTCAAGCACTTGGCCTACACTAGCCGTCTTTTTATCATCCCTTCAGTTCACTAGATTGCTACGTGTAGGGCAGTGACCAAGTCTTCATGTTCGAGAAGTAATGGCGATCTGAATCGATTAATACCCAGCTGGGGATCTCCAATCACACGACATGTGTAGCACTTAACCCTTGCATATGTCAACTCGCCACCAGAGTTCTTAAGACCAGATCGGGTTCACGTCAACCGAGAGCACAGATACACCACCGTCCAGCCTCTTGCCATGGAGGGTACACGCTACCTCGCCATCTCTCGACTCCCATTGCGTGTTGTCCTATTCTTGTATTAGTCTGCCCGAGGCAAAGCTTACCCATGATGAGGCATGTGACCAGTTAAAAGGTCCTCAATCAGCAAGCCTACATCGACACGGTCCTTAATCGACTCAGACGGAGACATTACACCGAGACTCCCTTCTCGTGCAAGTCAACCGCCCGGTCTCAGCTTTATTATTTTCAACCCAAAGATTGGTACCTGGCAGAGGTACATCTTTTCCGATGTTGAACCCATCAAGGCCCTCCATCAAGGCCCTGATGGATCCACCATCACAAGTTTTTCTTTTCGAAAACATTCCCACCCACTGAAGCATCACTTTTGTTTTAAAACAAAACATTTTTATTTGCTAAAGCAAGGCTAAGCATCATAAAATTCTTTTCCAAAAGGTATCAAGGAAGGGTAATCAATTTTCTAAGGAAGGAAATGCATCAATTGTTTAACACACAACTCCTATCACCTAATGCATCAAACAAGGTGATAAAAGATTTTAAAACAGCAAGGAGGTGGTAACCGGGGCTTGCCTGGATAACACTACGTTAGTGTTGTTAGACGTCGATCACTTGACGACCATCTTTTTCTAATACTTGTTTCGTCTGTCCATCTTCAGTTCCGTTCATCAGCACCATCTTGTGGTCGACTCAATTCTGGTTCTTCGCATCACGTGGTTAATTCACGTACCTGAATGAAATGCATTATGCACATGAATGCATATAGATATGAATAGTACAACACTAAATATTACTACATGTCCGCGAACTAAACACCTAGCAGCGAGGCGTTGTACTATTTCATACGGAAACACTAGTTATCGACATACGACTAAGCGTAATGATTACGCTTCTCTAGATTAACCGATTCTAACGCAAACATCTTGAAACAACCAACTATACACATTAATCACGATTAGCCTAACACAACTTATCAGTTAATTAATTAAATTCTAAGCTTAGTGGTCTAAGGAATTTATATCTAAAACAAGAATAAAAGCACATCATTTTTTTGACCACGCGACTGGATTAAATTACATACCACTCTAAGCTATCATATATAGCCTACAATTAATTTTATCAAACAATTATAATTCGTCATAAGTAGTACTAACAATATTATTGTTTAGACATTTTAAAATACTAAATTTAAACTTCATTCACTAATTTACCGTACGTCACATAATTAACATCTCAAACCCACCCAACGCAACTACTCCAAAATCATGAAAATAATCACATCACATTCATCGAATAATTCAATAATTAAGCTAACGGAAATATGAATCGGCTTACCATACTAAATCAAACTTGCAACCACGAAATCGACGACGCCTTTCAGCTCAGCATTTCACCGAAAATAGGGTGAGTGCTGCGTCGAATCGCGCTTCTTCTTCATCCACATCGAGAATTCTCCGGCCGCGTACTATGATCTTGGCGTAGACGAGGATGACGATCGACGACTTGTTCCAGCTTTTGTCTAACACTTGGTGAATATCACGCTGCTAGCTTCGTCTTCACCCGGCGCTTTGTATTTCTTGAGAATGCATGAAACGACGACGAGATCGATTCTGGAGCGAGCTGGCGAGGTGTGGTCGAGCAGGTTAGCGCGAGCTTTAGCGAGGACTCGAATCCAGAGAGGACTCTGACGACAGCGAGGTCATGAGCTCTAGTGACACAGGGTCAAGCGGTGAATGCGTTCGGCGTGCATACGTGAGTCGAACCGAAGGCGGGGAATCGATGAAGCAAAGTTCGTCAACAAGCATCATGGAGGAATCAACGACATTGCTTCACACACGATGTGACGACGAACGACAATAACCGATATGGAGACCCGACGCGACTAAGGAAGGAGGTCGATGGTTCGACGACACCGGCGAGGTCAACGACGAGCCGACCAAACCAAAACTCCACGGCGCCCACGAGCACACGGGCTAGAGAACGGTGGCTGGCGAAATCCGAGCTGGGGAAAACGGCGCTCGCAGGAAAATCCGATCGGGCGATCTGGGAACACCGACGAGCACGCGCGCAACAGCAGGGACAAAGCAGAGGCCGAGCTGGGCGACTGCACGCGACCACGGGCAAGCACGAGCATGGAAGCGACGCCGAGGGAGCTCGGCAAACTCAAAGCAGTGCGTCGACCAGGGAGCGGCAGCTGGCCATGGAAGAGGAAGCTGGGGAAACCGCGGCGCGCAGGAACGCTCGGCCGGACGCGGCAAGCAGAGAGAGGGACGCGCGCGGGCGAGGGAGATCCGAGCCGGGGAAACACCGAGCCGAGGCCGGAGCAGGGACCGAGCTCGACCAGGCGTGGTAACCAGAGCGAACGCTAGGGAGCTCAGCCGACGCGTAGGAAGAAACCGGGGAAGAGAGATCCGCGCGCCAGGGAAGAGGGAGGGACAGGGAGCTTGGCGCGGCTTGTGGATGAGAAAGAGAGAGGTCAACGCGGCAAGGAGAGCAGAGGAGCACGGCGCGCCATGGGAGCTTAGGGCCGGGCACGCAGGGAACAAGGCGCGCGCGACGCTAGGCATAGGGAGAAGCTCGCGAGGAAGGGGAAGCAGGGTAGGGGCACCGCGACACTGGGATTGGACAGGGCACCGGCCAAGGGAGAGGGAGCTTCGGCCGGGCTCGGGAGCTGGAAGCGAGCAGGGAGGTGGGCGGCCGAGCGTGGAGGGAGCACCGCCAGGAAGGAAGACGCGCTGCCAGAGGAAGATGAAGGCAGACGGTGGAAATATCATAGGGTAGTGGCGGTGAAAAAAATCAGGAACGCGCACAAGGGAAAAATCAGAGTATGGCTGGAAATATCACCGCACACACGTGGGAGAATATCAGGGAGAGAGAAGCGGCGGTAGGATAGGATCTGATCCCTGGATATTTTCCTTTTTTTAATTTCTTTAAAGAATTTCGCAGATATTTTTGAATCCAGATTTTAGCGATATATAAAATGGGTCGACGGTACCTGTGACACGGTTTGATTTGATTCAAAACCTGATAAATTTGATCTGTGGTTAGAACACACGATTCCATGGTCACTGGTAATTGGCGTGGTAATCGGATCTCAATTATAATTCCTTGATTATCAACCTCGCGCACGATTTCTTTCAGACACTGCGCGATTCAAATTATTTTGCCCCAAACATTTTAGTCGTCGAGTTCAAATTAATTTGCCCGGGATAAAAATCGTAAAAGTAGGTCAGGCTTTCGAATCCGTATTCGCGCGAGCGATGAGTTTTAAATAATCATCGGACGCACCGATTTTCGGAACAATTATGTTCTGAACATCACGAAAATTTAGGAAGAGCTCGGATAGATAAAAACGATGTCGAACTCGCGGCAAACGAAACAGATGCGATATTGAAATCGCGATAGGCGAAGATGATTAAAATTTAGCATTCGTTTTATCCACTGATATTACGTGCTTAAATCCATACTCGTTGTCGAGCAGACGATAAACACCAGTGGTGTTACAACCATCCCTCCTTAAAAGAATCTCACCCCGAGATTCGGAGCAAAAGACTTTTAAGAGTAGAGAAGCATGTAACCCATATGCATATCAGCGACAATAAAGGCAATTCCAAGCAAAGGCGGGTGTCTGAGAGGGTTGTTTCTCTAATGGACATATCATGTATCGCCTTAGGCTAATTTAGAGATGTCCAACAATAGAGACAATGTCTGCCACAATAACACATTAAGTTCTATGTGTGCAGTTTGCTTTTTCTGATGACACTGTACTATCTGAGTCTGTTGGGCGAGTGGTAGATATGCGACTTTACCCAAACAGAATTAGATGCAACCTCTTGGGTAAAACACACAGAAAGAGGTTTACCAACAAGTGGTCACGATAAGTTCATAGCACACGAGACAGGTGTGAATGTCGAATAACATCATAGTTAACTCGTGTTAGCCAGAGAATCTAAGTCCAAGAAAATGATAGAGACTCGAAAAAATCACCAGCGGAAGGATCTGTAAATGCTGCCTTCGCAACCAATCCATTTTATCAAGAATTAGGCATGGCTCGACTTGATCACACATGCTGAAAAAGCACACGTGAGGCGATCGAGGCATGTCTAGAGCGATGATTAGGGGGTTACTGGCCGATTTAATCACGATTCTTGTAAGTACTTTCTTTAGGATGGGTTGAACCAAAGTGAGTTCAGACAACTCGATAAAACGATCTCTAAACTCAACCTTTGTTCATTGGGCAGTTACAAGTTAGTAAAACCAACTTGTTGAACTACCTTTGACATTGAGCAGGTCCTCTCAGTACCATCGGTAAGCCAAGGGTTGAGAGTTCACATTCGCTAGCAAAAGGTCATGCATTACCCATTTGGTCATGTTGTTCATCTGTTTCTTCATGCGAGATGAACTAACTTGCTTAGGGAATACATGGATTAAATAAAAGAGCGAATGAACAAACTCTTGCAACTCAGTAGCAGGGAAAGTCGATCTCCATTTTGAGAGCTAATCAGTTGTCTCTCAACACTAAAAAACTTCAGGGCTTCACCTTTACACAACGGACGTAAAGGGAACTTGTATGAGTAGTCACTACCAAGATCAAAAGAAAAGAGACTACACACGAAAGTGGTATGCCCGTTTGATCCAACAGAGATGATAGATGTTGCTTGATCACCTCGACAAACAATACCGGAATCGTTTCAAGGAAGTAGTTTACAGAATATAACATATTAGGGTAGTTCCATAATGGATCATGACTAGAGACCTTGATACCAGTATCCGACGCGTAGCACAACCTTGTGTGTACATTCACAAGGGGCTCTTAGTTTCGCTGCGGCACCATAAGTCCTTAATCATGACACCATCACCAAACAACACCAATAATGAATCTCACGTGGTAAGAACAATTTATGCAGAGATAACATATCGATATAGTCTCATAATGGATTATGACTACTAACTGTGATACCAGCGCGTGCCAAGTAGCACAACCATGTGTGTACATTCACAGGAGGCCCTCGGTTTCGTCACGGCACCATCGGTTTTAGTCATAACACCATTACCAGACGTAACCAATAAGAAATCTCACACGACACCAATGGATTGGGCAAGGGTGACAATATACAAAGAGACTCTACCTGTCAAAACAGTTACAAGTAGAGAGCCAAATAAATCATGGCCCGATGAAATGAACAAGGCATGTGCATAACCTAAATTGGTTGGTGAGGGAGTACGATGGGAGACTGTTAATTCAGCCCCAAGCATATTTCTATGCCATCGCAACAATTACAAGTCAAGGATTAAGTTGGTATGCCTTTGATAGGTATGGGGAAACCAAAGGCATCAAATTCAAGAAAATACTCAGACATATCTTTCCTGGGTTAGGTTGATAAAGCAACATGGCGATTCTTAAGAACAGGCAAACTAGATAAGGGACATCAGTTTGTGGCAATCGAACAAGGGAATGGTTCTGGAAGGAGACATGACTCGAGATTCTTGGTTTAAGTCTGTGTGCATTTTACATCCAACAAATAGGTTACCTAAACATTCATTTGCATGAGCTTGGTCATGGAGTGATAATGGAAAATTCAAATTTGGGTCATGGTTCACTAAATAAGAACATGGCCTAGTTTTGGGTTTAGGCAAACAAGTCACCAACCTTCTATCGGCATATCAAGTGTAAGAGCAAACACATATAACACCTAAACAGATTTCCTAAGGAACAGAGGACAGCTATTTCATAGAAGTTCATAATACAACATTACACCACATTATCCACAATCACTGTTTACTGGAATAAAGATGAGAGAAGCATTTTGGTGTATAGGTGACAAACATGATGCAACAATCAGGATGCATGCTCGTCTTATTCATCCTCACTGATTTTACCAACATAATGTGGCAATAACGTTCTATATCGGTGGCATATTTACGACTCTCACGGTATTTTGCTAGTCATCAGCTACACATACGTTTTCGAGGTTAGTGTACCTGCAGAAAATTCCATCACAGCCCAGTTCCCAATGATGCAAGATCCAAACATGACAGTTTATCACAGTTTATACTCCATAAATTACTATATGGAGGCTAGCCCATCATTAAGCGCCGAGCCACGCATAGGCGTCGTTGCCACACTTTAACCATAGGGCAACTCATTATGGTAACTCACCTTCTTACCTGAGCGTAGGTGCGTCGTTACAAGTACATTACACTTCTCAGTATTCCCATGTCCGTATACCCATACACACACATGGGGTACTGAATTCTCAGAAAAGTAAATACTCCACATCGTAGCTTTCATATATACATATGTGTAACATGTATATAATCAAGCGCCACAATTAAGCACTCCCCTAGACCCACGGTTGTTCAGTCATGCTCTCACATCTCACCTTACCTTGAGCGTCGATCCATTCCAAAACTGAATGGCCTCAAAAATAACAATACACATGTATGCAATACCCCCGGTTGTGGGTTAGTGGTTTTGAACTAAGCCACCTGATAGTCCTTAACTTAGCGCTTAATAGAGGATGTCGCTAGCATTATAGTTTTTCAAAACTGTTTTTCAAAGCCAAACAATGTGTTTAGTTGAAAATAGGTTTTTCGAAACCAAAACTTTTGTTTTGAAAATACGTATGTTACCGTATATACTTAATCCTGCTCCGATACCAGCTGTAGCAGAACCTCCCAAGTTATTGGGCCCACATGCACATGTCCTTGTCTCGAAGACCTCAGACGGCTATGCATGTGCACCAGATAACTTAACAAGATCTGTCCGAGTGCCCCATGGACCTCGGATAAACCACTTACAACCAGGACCACAAAATTAAGTAAACACAAATCACACACCAACATTTTGCAGCGGAAATCTTATTACCAAATTTTACAAGTTACATCAAGTTTTACAATGTACATGATCAGAGTGATTACAAAAGTGATTCCAAGAAATAACTTTGAACTATTATAAATTATTTGTAGTTTTGAAATATATGCTAGCTTAAGTAACCATCCTCAATAAGAAGTATTGAGAGCACCTAGAGGGGGGGTGAATAGGTGATCCTGTAAAATTCAACACTAATAGCCACAAAACTTGATTATGAAGGTTAGAACGGCTAAGTAGCTTGAAGGTAGTTCTTGTGAACACAATAATCAAATAGAAGGCACACAAGAGACACACGATTTTATTCCGTGGTTCGGCCAAGTAACACTTGCCTACTTCCACGTTGTGGCGTCCCAATGGACGAGGGTTGCACTCAACCCCTTTCAAGTGATCCAATGATCAACTTGAATACCACGACTTTTCTTCCTTATCTCTTTTCCCGTTTGTGAGGAATCTCCACAAGTTGGAGTCTCTCGCCCTTACAACAAAGATAACAATGAAAACACAAGAGTAAGGTTGGGGAGCAACACACACATATCCACAGCACACACACGCACACAAGCCAAGACTTGAGCTCAAAATGAAGCACAAAGAGTTCACAACTAGAACGGACCTCAAATCACTAACACGATCGATCAAGTGCGCGGAGACGGAGTGTGGGAGACTTAGAATGCTTAGTGAATGCTTGAGTAACTGCTCCATGCGTCTAGGGGTCTCTTTTATAGCCCTAAGGCAGCTAGGAGCCGTTGGAGGCCAACAAGGAAGGCTATCCTTGCCTTCTGTCGGGTGGCGCACCAGACAGTCCGGTGCGCCACCGGACAACCACTGTTCATGTCCGGTGCGCGATCTCCTTCCTATTCTGGCACAGACGACCATTGCAGATTCGTGGCAGTTGGCGCACCGGACACTGTCCGGTGCACACCGGACAGTCCGGTGCCCCCTGCCGACCGTTGGCGCGGGCCACGCGTTGCCCGCGGATTGTGCGACCGACCGTTGCGCTGGCGGCCGTTGGCTCACCGGACAGTCCGGTGCACCACCGGATAGTCCGATGAATTATAGTCGTACGCCGCCAAATTCTCCTGAGAGCGGCATGTTCACCAGAGGCTAGCCTGGCGCACCAGACACTGTCAGGTGCACCACCGGACAGTCCGGTGTGCCAGACTGAGCTGGACTTCGGCTGTACACAGCCAAGTCACTTGCAATCCTTTTCTTCTTCTATTTTCTCTGTTTCTACCACTTAGACAATATATGTTAGTACTCAAAATAATGTACTAACTCTAGAAACGTACCTTGTTACATGATTTGCACCTTTTGTTTGTTTGGCACATAATATCTTACTCACTATGTGTTGGACACTTAATCACCAAAACATTATAGAAATGGCCCAAGGGCACATTTCCCTTTCAATCTCCCCCTTTTTGGTGATTTATGCCAACACATCAAAAAGCAATGCAAAACATGCACCATCGATTCAAATTGAAGACCAAATTGTTTTTATTCTAATTTGGTATATTTGGATCTTTCTTTGTCACCACTTGGTTTGTTTTTGCAAATCAAATTCATTTTCCTATCTCTAAGTCAAACTCACTTGTTTGGGCATAAAGAGAGATATTCCAAGAGTGAAATTGATTAAGATATAAAAACTCTCCCTTTTTCCCATAATCATAGAATCTCCCCACAAGAGACCAAATTTTAACTCTACTATTTTCAAAATTCTCAAGTGGTAGCTGATCCATTTGCTTTGGCCTTAATTTCTCCCTATTTGGCATCAAGCACCAAAACGGGATCATTTTTGGCCCTTTAACCCCATTGCCTCACCAAAAATGTCAATTAAGAGAAAAAAGGCAATAAGAGCATAAGTATGAACTTGGAATTAAGTACATTAATACCAGAGTGCAGTGGAAGTCTTTGCATGGTCCAAGTTCACCTTTCCCTTTCAATTCACCTTTGAGACTACATCAAGTACACTCAAACACAAAGGTTAGTCTCAAAGGGTCAAGTTGTAGCACTTCTCCCCCTTAATATGTGCATCATTCACACATGGACTTGTGAGGTCCGGGGATCCCTGACACAACTTGAGCACCATAAATAATCAACAAAGTTCAAAATTGCATAATGTAACTTGATCAAAGGCATAAAACACATGTATGCTATAAATTAATCCAAGTTACGCGAATCTAAGACATTTAGCTCACTACGCAGCCTACAAAAGGTTTTCTCATCTAATGGCTTGGTAAAGATATCAGCTAGCTGGTTCTTGGTGCTAATATGGAATACCTCGATATCTCCCTTTTGCTGGTGGTCTCTCAGAAAGTGATGCCGGATGTCTATGTGCTTAGTGCGGCTATATTCAACAGGATTATCTGCCATGCGGATTGCACTCTCATTGTCACATAGGAGTGGGACTTTACTCAGATTGTAGCCAAAGTCTCGGAGGGTTTGCCTCATCCAAAGTAGTTGCACACAACACTGTCCTGCGGCTACATCCTCGGCCTTAGCGGTGGATAGGGCAACGGAGGTTTGTTTCTTTGAACTCCAAGACACCAGGGACCTTCCTAGGAATTGGCACGTCCCAGATGTACTCTTCCTATCAACTTTGCATCCAGCATAATCGGAGTCTGAATATCCAATTAAGTCAAAGGTAGACCCCTTTGGATACCAGATCCCGAAGCAAGGCGTAGAAACTAAATATCTAAGAATCCGCTTAACGGCCACAAGGTGACATTCCCTTGGGTCGGATTGAAATCTAGCACACATGCATACACTAAGCATAATATCCGGTCTACTAGCACATAAATAAAGTAAGGACCCTATCATAGACCGGTATGCCTTTTGATCAACGGACTTACCTCCTTTGTTGAGGTCGACATGTCCGTCGGTTCCCATAGGTGTCCTCGCGGGCTTGGCGTCCTTCATCCCAAACTTCTTGAGAAGATCTTGAGTGTACTTCGTTTGGGAGATAAAGGTGTCGTCCTTGAGTTGCCTCACTTGGAACCCGAGGAAGTAGTTCAACTCGCCCATCATTGACATCTCAAACTTTTGAGTCATCACCCTGCTAAACTCCTCACAAGACTTTAGGTTAGTAGAACCAAATATTATGTCATCGACATAAATTTGGCACACAAAAAGATCACCATCACAAGTCTTAGTGAAAAGAGTGGGATCGGCTTTCCCAACCTTGAAAGAATTAGCAATTAAGAAATCTCTAAGGCATTCATACCGTGCTCTTGGGGCTTGCTTAAGTCCATAGAGCGCCTTAGAGAGCTTACACACATGGTCGGGGTACCTGTCATCCTCAAAGCTAGGGGGTTGTTCTACGTACACCTCCTCCTTTATTGGCCCATTGAGGAAAGCGCTCTTCACATCCATTTGAAACAACCTGAAAGAGTGGTGAGCGGCATAGGCTAATAATATTCTAATAGACTCTAGCCTAGCCACAGGAGAAAAAGTCTCCTCGAAATCCAAACCTGCGACTTGGGCATAACCTTTTGCCACAAGTCGAGCCTTGTTTCTTGTCACCACTCTGTGCTCGTCTTGAACTCTCCAAGCATCGTCCTCGCCATGTCGATTAGCGTCCTATTCTTCCTCTCTACCACACTGTTTTGCTGTGGTGTGTAGGGAGCGGAGAACTCATGCTTGACACCTTCCTCCTCAAGGTACTCCTCAACTTGTAAGTTCTTGAACTCAGACCCGTTGTCGCTCCTTATCTTTTTCACCTTGAGCTCAAATTCGTTTTGAGCCCTCCTTAGAAAGCGCTTTAGGGTCCCTTGGGTTTCTAATTTATCCTGTAAAAAGAACACCCAAGTGAAGCGAGAAAAGTCATCTACAATTACAAGACCATACTTACTTCCCCCGATGCTGAGGTAGGCGACGGGTCCGAAGAGGTCCATGTGGAGAAGCTCTAGTGGTCTTGATGTAGTCATCACATTCTTGTTGTGATGAGTGCTTCCCACCTGTTCCCTGCCTGACAAGCTGCACAAGGTCTGTCTTTCTCGAAGCAGACATTGGTTAGTCCTAACACATGTTCTCCCTTTAGAAGTTTATGAAGGTTCTTCATCCCAACATGTGCTAGACGGCGATGCCACAGCCAGCCCATGCTAGTCTTAGCTATTAAGCATGCATCTAGATCAGCCTCCTCTTTCAAAAAATCAACAAGGTAGAGTTTGCCGTCTAATACACCCTTAAACGCTAATGAACCATCACTCCTTCTAAAGACAGAAACATCAACATTTGTAAACAAACAATTGTAGCCCATGTGGCACAATTGACTTACAGACAGGAGGTTGTAACCAAGCGACTGTACTAGAAATATGTGTGAAATGGAGTGCTCGTTGGTGATGTCTATCCTGCCCAAGCCTTTGACTTTGCCTTGGTTCCCATCTCCAAAGATGATAGTGTCCTGGGAATCCTTGTTCTTGACGTAGGAGGTGAACATCTTCTTCTCCCCTGTCATGTGGTACGTGCATCCGCTGTCGATAATCCAGCTTGAGCCCCCGGATGCATAAACCTGCAAGACAATTTACGCTTGGGTTTTAGGTACCCAACTCTTGTTGGGTCCTACAAGGTTAGTTACAATAGCCTTTGGGACCCAAATACAAGTCTTGTCTCCCTTGCATTTGGATCCCATTTTTCTAGCAACTATTTTTTCATTCTTACATACAAGTGCAAACGAAGTATTGCAAGCATGGTAAATAGTAGAAGGTTCATTACGTACTCTCCTAGGCACATGATGCACAATATGATTTCTCCTAGGCTTACCATGCACAAAAGTAGAGCTAGAGGCAATCATAGCATGTGAATTAAAGGCATCATGATCATAACTCCTATTATAATGAGCATTCATAGAAAATTTTCTATCATTATAAATGAAAGCATGATTCCTTTGAGTACTACTAGCCATAGGGGCCTTCCCTTTCTCCCTGTTGAGAGTGGGAGCCTTATGGCTTGTTAAGTTCTTGACTTCCCTTTGAAAGCCAAGCCCATCCTTAATTGAGGGGTGTCTACCAACGATGTAGGCATCCCTAGCAAATTTTAATTGATCAAAATTGATTTTGCAAGTCTTAAGTTGAGCATTAAGACTTGCCACCTCATCATTTAATTTAGCAATGGACGCAAGATGTTCATTACAAGCATCAATATCAAAACCCTTGCATCTATTGCAAATTACAACATGTTCTACACATGAATTAGATTTATTAGCTTTCTCTAGCTTAGCATTTAAATCATTATTTACACTCTTTAAGCTAGACACAGTTTCATGGCAAGCAGATAACTCAGAAGATAGCATTTCATTCCTTTTATTCTCTAGAGAAAGAGACTTTTGAACACTAATAAACTTATCATGCTCTTCATACAAAATATCCTCTTGCTTTTCTAAAAGTCTATCCTTTTCATTTAAAGCATCAATCAGCTCATTAATCTTTTCTACTTTAGCTCTATCTAATCCTTTGAACAAGCTAGAGTAATCTACTTCATCATCACTAGAATCCTCATCACTAGAAGTAGAGTACTTGGGGGAATCTCGAACACTCACCTTCTTTTCCTTGGCCATGAGGCAGGTGTGGCGTTCATTGGGGAAGAGGGAGGACTTGTTGAAGGCCGAGGCTGCCAGTCCTTCATCGTCGGAGTCGGATGAAGAGCAGTCCAAATCCCATTCTTTGCCAAGGTGAGCCTCGCCTTTTGCCTTCCTATAGTTTTTCTTCTTCTCCTTCTTCCCATGTCTTTCTTCCCCCTGGTCATTTTCATTATTGGGACATTGAGCAATAAAATGACATGTCTTACCGCATTTGAAGCAGGAGCGCTTTCCCCTTGTTTTGTTCTTATTGGGGTACTCCTTGCGTCCTTTAAGTGCGGTCTTGAAGCGCTTGATGATAAGCGCCATCTCATCCTCGTTGAGGCCAGCAGCCTCTACTTGCGCCACCTTGCTTGGAAGCGCCTCCCTGCTGCTAGTAGCCTTAAGAGCCACATGTTGAGGCTCGTAGATGGGTAGTGAACCGTTTAGCGCGTCGTCCACATATCGAGCCTCCTTCACCATCATGCGCCCGCTTACAAACTTCCCAAGAATATCCTCGGGCGTCATCTTGGTGTACCTGGGATTCTCACGAATAAGGTTGACAAGATGGGGGTCAATTACGGTAAATGACCTTAGCATTAGTCGGACAACGTCGTGGTCCGTCCATCTTGTGCTTCCATAGCTCCTGATTTTGTTGACCAAGGTCTTGAGCCTGTTGTATGTTTGTGTTGGCTCCTCTCCTCTGATCATTGCGAATCTTCCTAGTTCGCCTTCCACCAACTCCATCTTGGTGATCATGGTGGCGTCGTTTCCCTCGTGTGATATCTTGAGGGTATCCCAAATTTGCTTGGCGTTGTCCAAGCCGCTCACCTTGTTGTATTCATCCCTGCACAAGGATGCTAGCAAAACAGTGGTAGCTTGTGCATTCTTATGAATTTGTTCATTAATAAACACCGAGTTATCCGTACTATCAAAATGCATTCCATTTTCAACTATCTCCCAAATACTAGGATGGAGAGAAAATAAGTGACTACGCATTTTGTGACTCCAAAAAGAGTAGTCTTCTCCATCAAAGTGTGGAGGTTTACCAAGAGGAATTGAAAGCAAATGAGCATTGGAATTGAACGAAATACAAGAGTAATCAAAAGAATAGTTTTGATTAACCGGTTTATTTTTAGACGAGTCATCGTCGTCGTCGTCTCTTGGTGAAGAAGAGGAGGCGTCGCTGTCGTAGTAAATGATCTTCTTGATTCGCCTCTTCTTCTTCCCGTCCCTCTTCTTGTGACTCGATCCTGAGTCAGTGGGCTTGTCGTCCCTTGGCTTGTTGAAGAGGGACTCCTTGTCCTTGTCGTTGACCACCATTTCCTTTCCCTTAGGATCCATCTCTTTGGGCAATTAGTCCCTTAAATGAAGAGAACGGCTCAGATACCAATTGAGAGCACCTAGAGGGGGGGGGTGAATAGGTGATCCTGTAAAATTCAACACTAATAGCCACAAAACTTGATTATGAAGGTTAGAACAGCTGTCGGTGTTTTGGGTCCGACTGCACACCCGGGGTTGCCCCTCAAGGTGTTTTTAGGAGTAGGACGGTGTCAACGACTGTAGCAAAATGGTTCGTGCCGATCGCACGAGGGACAGTGGACAAGATTTGCAGGTTCGGGCCGCTCAGAGATGCGTAACACCCTACGTCCTGGTGAGTATACGAGTGTGGTTACAAGAGGGCTCTCTGGATTGAAGGCGCAGAGAGTTTAGGTGGGTGGCTAAGTAGAAATAGGGTCGATCGTTCTGAAGGGGTGCCCCCTAGGCCTTATATACTCGACCGTGGGGCAGTACACGTGGATATGATAACAACAAGTAGCTGAAAGGTAGTGAACCTCTTGAGTTTATCCCTACGTAACCCTCGCCGACTTATCCTCGCATGGCTCCATTGCATGGGGGCTTCAGCGCGGGAAAGTCGGGTCTCTGTTGGGATTTACTCGTTCGTCGTTGTGGGCCGCTCGGGTTTGCTCCAATCTGGTCTTACGTCTTCTCTGCTTTGTTGATTGTCTCTCCCCAGGCCCACGAAAGAACGACCTTACGATTTATTGGGCCTTTGGGCCTTTCGGGAGGTCTTTTATTTCTTTAGTGGACCCGGGGGATATCTATCCCCCACAAGCCCCCGATCTTTGGGTTGATTTGGAGGTAATCAACCCAAAGATCCAAGGTCCAAAAAATGACTTCCTGCTGTCTTCTCTTGCTCCGATCACTCGTTCGACCGAAGTTTAGTTCTGTGCTTGTGCCTTAGAGGTCGGCATTTTGATTTGTAGGATTCTGAACTTCATTGGGTGCACCGGAGGTGCACCCAATGGGTGTAGCCCCCGACCTTTGAGTAGATTTTAGAAGATAATCTACTCGAAGGTCTTCCCCAGAAATTATCTCCATGTGCGCTCCTGTACCTCGGTTGAGGATTGGTCTTTTCAATCTTGTCCCACGCCTTAGAAGTCGGCACTATATCGGTTTAGAGTGATAATCCATGGGGTGCACCGGAGGTGCACCCAATGGGTGTAGCCCCCGACCTTCAAATGGAATTTTTAAGGATAATCCATTCGAAGGTCTTCCTTTTGCTTGTAAAAATTGGCATGAAGCTATTCGCATTATGCTTTAGAGGTCAGCATTATGTCATCAAAATTTTGCTGCAGAGGTCAGCATATATTTTGTCTTTAGCAGCCGAGTTTGCAATCCATCCATATCTTGATAGGTAATGCAATTTATTTGCTTCTGCGACTTGATTGGACGTTTGATGGACGTTCTCTGTCTAGTCCTCACATCGCTTCTGTCGGCCATATCTTGTACTTTGCTGGCTATATTTGGCTTTCCTCTGATCCTTACTGATATCTCATTTTTGTCTTGAGGTATTTACTGCGTGCCCTGCACGGATGTGACCGTTTTGAAAAATATACTGATAATTCCTGGGCGTCCCCCCCAATGGGTGTGGGCAAGGGACGGCTTGGTACGCTGAGTGTTTTAGCCGGCTGCTTCTGAGTAGTAATGTGATGGGACGGCTAGTGTAATCATATCCTTTGCGCTGTTGACTGGAGTCCCAATGGGTGTAGTGTTGCATGAAACGGCGTCTACCGTCTGACGTGTCTTCAGATGGGTGGGAGTGCTTATTGAATGCTTTGCGACTGTTCAGTGACCGCGGTTGAAAGTGAGCGGTTGCCTTTCCTTTCTATAAATAACGCCCTTGCTCCTCTGGTTTTTTCACATCTCTTCGTTGTTTTTTACTGCGTCCTTCTTCTCCCTTCTGTCTGCTTCCACCATGGGCAAGGGTACCAAGCGCAAGCGCGAGCCGACTCCTCCGTCGGAGGATTTCGGTGACTCGGAATACTCGGAGGAGGAGTTCTCCTCCGAGTCCGAGGGATCTCCGGCTCCCGTCTCTCCCCCGGCGTCGTCTGATGATTCAGACGACTCCCTGGGGATTGCCGCGGAGGTCTGGACGTACATCCGGGCCGTCGAGCGCTCCGGGCTCGAGGGCTCGGATGAGTCTGAGTTCTCCTCGGACGAGGAGGACTCGGACGGCGGCGAGGACGAAGATGACGACGACGACGACGGCGACGACGACGACGGTGGCGACGGCGACGGTGACGGCAGCAACAGCGGTGGGGGCAGCGGCGGCAAGGGCAGCACCAGAGGCGGCGGCAGTACGGGCAGCACCAGAGGCGGCAGCAGCAAGGGCAGCACCAGGGGCGGCGGCGGCAAGGGCAGCAGCAGCAAGGCCAGTGGCTAAACGCCACTGGTCTTTAGATATTAGTATAGCGTAGTTAGAATAATGTAGTAGTAATGTAGAGTAGTATAGTGTAGTTTAGTAGTAGTAGTAATGTAGAGTAGAAGTAGGGAAGCACCAACTCGCGAAGAGTTGGTTTGTAAACTTATTAACTTCCCCTTAATGAAGAACTGTCGTTGGTCCCTTCTCGATGACTCGCTTTCTCTGATTGTCGAACTGATTCTTTTGATATAGTAGATGAATAACTTGCGCATCACATCGACGCTTCCAGAAGTTGCTGCCGAGTAATATTGTAGTCGGTGTCGGCGTTTTAGAAGCAACGCCGAGCGATTGAAGGTTGACATCAGCGTTTTAGAAGTAACACCGAGCAATCGAACACGAGACCAGCGTTTTAGAGGCAACGCCGAGTCAGTGAAGGTCGACATCGGCATTTTAGAAGCGACGCCGAGCGATTGAACACGCGATCGGCGTTTTAGAGGCCACGCCGAGTGACTGAAGGTCGGCGTTGGCATTTTAGAAGTAATGCCGAGCGATAGACTACGAGTTCAGCGTTTTGGAGGCAACGCCGAGTGATTGAAAGTCGGCGTTGGCATTTTAGAAGTAACGTCGAGCGATTGAACATGCGATCAGCGTTTTAGAGGCCACGCCGAGTGACTGAAGGTCGGCGTCGGCATTTTAGAAGTAATGCCGAGCGATAGAATACAAGTTCAGCGTTTTGGAGGCAACGCCGAGTGATTGAAGGTCGGCGTCGGCATTTTAGAAGTAATGCCGAGCGATAGAATACGAGTTCAGCGTTTTAGAGGCAACGCCGAGTGATAGAAGGTCGGCGTCGGCATTTTAGAAGTAATGCCGAGCGATTGAATACGAGGTCAGCGTTTTAGAGGCAACGCTGAGTAATAGCCGGCCGCGCGAGTTATTTTGAGGATAATAACCGAGTGATGAAGTGGCACGTCGGCTTTTTCGGAAATAACTGCCAGATGTCCACGTGGCATGCTGAGGTTTCGGGAATAACCGCTGGGTGATGACTGGGCACTTTTTGAAGCGGTATCTGGCTCAAGAATATCCCATAAGAGTTGCGCTTTTAGCCGCCTTTGCTTTCCGTGCCCTAGTTCTTGCATTTCCGCATCTGAATCTTCTCTGCCGCTCGCCTCCTACTCTGTTCGCCAGTGAGAAGCAAGATGGCGCCCAAGAGGAAAACTGCGAACTTGTCTGCTGCGGTGATCCCCGCAATCGACCCCAACAGTCAGTTACCCTTCGCAGGTAACCATATGTCCGTTATTTCCGAAGCTGAGCTTCTCCGCCTCGTCTCCATCGGGGTTCTTCCTCCACGGGAACTCTGTTCTTGGCGGATTTGCCACGGGACTACTGTCCCAACAGAGGATACCCACGAGTCTGTAGTTTACGCTCCTTTTCTTCTCCGCGGCCTCGGCCTTCCCATCTCTCCTTTTTTCCGTGGCCTCCTTGATTTCTATCATATCAACTTGACTCATTTGAACCCTAATTCCATTCTGCAAATCTCCATTTTCGTTCACCTATGCGAAGCCTATCTCGGTGTGCTGCCGCATTTCGGTTTATGGAAGTATCTGTATCATTGTCGCCCTGGGATGGCTGGGGGACAACACCAGCTGGTCGGAGGTGCCAGTTTGGAGATGCGCCGTGGGCGGAAGACCGAGTATCTTGAGATTCCCCTCAAAGATAGCATTAAGGGGTGGCGTCTGGAGTATTTTATAGTTGATAATTATGGAAATTCTCTCCCCTCCCGGTCGAGAAGACAGCCAGACGTCCGCACTCCGAGTTGGACTGAGTCTCCCACAGATCAGGAAGTGGCCGAGGCAGGTGTGTTGCTAACTGAAGTCGGATTACTGAAAGAGAGAGGTCTGACTGCCGAAGCTGTGGTCACTGATTTTGTTTTCAAGAACATTCAGCCACTGAAAGACAGGGCCTATCCGGCATATCTGTATCGAGGGCTGGCCGACTCAACTCGGGTTACCAATAGGAGAATTCCTTCTGTTGACTTGGTAAGCCGACTTGAAATGATTCTCAGGGGTAAAGTTTCAAATGTTGGTGCTCCAGTGGCATACTCGGCTTGGAACCTACCTTCTCCCAAAGCTTTCACCCTTTTTGTGTCAAATCCGCCTGTAACTGATAGCAATTTGGGCCTTAGAGTGCGACCCTCTGCTGAAGAAGTCAGTACTTTGGTTGCTTCGCTCGGGGCGATTCCTGATGATGAACGGCAGGTTTATTTTGAAGTGCCTCTGAACCCTAGTGATGCCGACATAAATGACATGCTTGATCTGTTAGCTGAGGATTCATCCGATGCTGCTCCTGATGGTACGTTGGCGGTGGTGCCCCTTCCAGAGGTTGATACAACTTTGGATGTCCCGAAACCTATCAGTACTCGCCCGAGGCGCCCTAGCCGAACCAGTCAGCCCGAGGCTTCTGCTGAAGAGCAAAAGAAGAAGAGAAGACGCCTCTGGCGAGTATCCAGCTTTGATGAGGACGCTGGTACCTTAGCTCCTGCTGCTGAAGAAGTGCCTGCAACTGGCCTTGCTGACACTGACCCCAATGGGTGTGCTCCATCTGCTGCTGACCCCAATGGGGGTGCTGCTTGCGTTGTTACTGTGGAAGATGAGGAGGAAGAAAATGAAGCTCCATTAACTCGGAAAAACAGTCGGCAGTTCATCGCCAGCGGTGGAAGTAGTGGAGTTCCTTCTCCTGCATTGTCTGCCCTTATTGGTCTGCAAGAACTGTCTCTGGCCAACTTTGATCAAACTCTAGAGGATATGGTCCCGGAGGACTTGTTGTCAGAGCCTGTGGGTGATGATGCAACAGAGGCTTGTGCTGCCGTGCCCGATGCTGGGTTGAGGTCATCCCGTGCCTCGTCGACCTTAGAGCATGATCTCGAGGGTCGGGATGCTGACTTGGATTGTTCTGGTCCCATGGAAGTAGCTGAAGGCCCGTCAACCTTAGAGGTGGTTACGACAGAGAGCTTGGACCCCTTGAATAGTGCTGACACATGCCGAGCCCCCGAGGATGTCGCCGGGGAAGACTTAGCTCGGGTGAAGAGTATAAGCTACTGCCCAGCCCCCGAGGGTGTTGCCGGGGATGATCCGGCTCAAGTGGGCAGTGCCAACTGTGACCCAGCCCCCGAGGGTGTCTGAGCAAGGTCTCCTTCCTGCACTTCCATGGATGTTCATGCGGGTTCACCTCCACACTCTGGCGGTATGGTGGTGGCCCAAACTCTGGATCAGGGAGTCGCTTTAGAGGGCAGCGTCCCCGCTGGTCTGGCGTTAGGCTCTGTTGAATGTACTGAGCTCGTTCCTACTGGTCTGTTGCAAGCTGCTTCGGGTGGTGGTCTGGCACCTGGTTATCAGCTGATTTCTCCTGATTTGGGGATCCCTTCGTTCTTTTCCAACCTCCAGGTACTGTGCTGTACTTTTAGTTTGATCTTTGCGTTGCATGAGCTTTTGTCATTATGTTCATCTGTTCTTTTTGTCAGGCTTTGGTGGATGGGATGGCCAACCAGCTGAAATCGCAGGGTGCTCTCATCCCAGAAGTCGCTTCGTCTCTTGAGCATTGGAATCCAGTGTCACTTCATCGTCGTGTATCCGAGTTGGAGGCAACTAACGCTGGTTAGTGCCCTTTTTCTTTTTCTTCTTTGCCTTTGTTCGTGGGCTGTTTTACCTTCTGACCTCGGTTTATTTGATTGCTTCTTGCTAGGAATGACTCGGCAGATTGCAATTCTTGAAGAAAAACATTCCCGAGATCAAGCTGAAATGGCTCAACGGTGCGCTGACTTCGAGGAGAAGTATTCTCAGAGCCAGGTTGAACTAAATCAGGTCTCCGCTGCTTTGGATGATGCCAACGCTCTGAGTTCTTCTCTTCATGCTCGGCTTGATTCTGAAAAGGTAACTTATTAAACCGTGCCTCGCCTTGCTATGCTCTTATTACTTGCTTGGATTCTGAAGGAGTTGGTTTTTGTTTGTAGGAAGAAAAACGTATCCTTGCTGCCTCTCGCGACAATCTGGACAGATTGTACCGAGATTCTAGCAACTCGCTGACCATCTTGGAGAGGAGTCACCGCTTTACAATGGAAGAACTGGACAATCAGCGCTGCAGGCTGCAAGAGTCTGCAGATGAAGTGACCCGCCTCACGCAATTGATATCAGCAAAGGATGCCACCATCAAGGGACTCCGAGCTTCTAAGAAATCCATTGCTCAGAAGTTAGAAACTGCTCAGCTGGCTGCTAGAGTTGCCGAAGAAACTGCTGTCACTCTCAAAGCTCAGCGTGATAAAGCCATGGACAAGGCTATTCGGGCGGGACGAATCTTGATGAGAAGACCCGGCGTAGTTATTCCTGAAGACATAAAAGCCGATGTGACTGCTGCCCCCGATTCTTCGAATCGCCCTTCTTCGTCGGTCGTTCCTGAAAAAGACATTGGAAAATAGAGAGACATTTTGCGTGCTATGAGCGCGCGGTTAGCACGATCGAGTATTCGTTAGAAGATATCGGCTTATCATGACATGATTACTCTCTTATTGTATCAGAATTTTATTGGTTCGCAAGTTTGTGGTAACGCTGCATGATGATTATGAAGTTTGTTTTCGGGATATGGAAGTCATCCCCTGAATTGCATAAGCGCGAGTATGCTGCACCGGCTTAAGCCATCGCTGACTTTTGGCCGATAGCTCCGTTGGTAGGGCATAGTGGTCGCCCTGGGTTAAGTAGGCGTGAGCATGTTGCACCGCCTTAAGTCGTTGCCGACTTAAGTCGTTTGCTCCGTTTGTAGGGCATAGTGGTCACCCCGAGTTAAGTAAGCGTGAGCATGTTGCACCGCCTTAAGTCGTTGCCGACTTAAGCCGATTGCTCTGTTTGTAGGGCATAGTGGTCACCCCGAATTAAGTAAGCGTGAGCATGTTGCACCGCCTTAAGTCGTTGCCGACTTAAGTCGATTGCTCCGTTTGTAGGGCATAGTGGTCACCCCGAATTAAGTAAGCGTGAGCATGTTGCACCGCCTTAAGTCGTTGCCGACTTAAGTCGATTGCTCCGTTTGTAGGGCATAGTGGTCACCCCGAATTAAGTAAGCGTGAGCATGTTGCACCGCCTTAAGTCGTTGCCGACTTAAGTCGATTGCTCCGTTTGTAGGGCATAGTGGTCACCCCGAGTTAAGTAAGAATGCAAATCAATCGTAAACGAGCCGAGTGTCTTTGAAATCTCTTCTTTATTGATGACGTATTTCCATTTTACAGAATACATGGTCGCCCCAGCTGTTTTGAAATATAGCTAGGGGTAAAACTTTCTGAGATGCTATATGTTCCAGGAGTTCCCAACTTCTGTGCCATCCATCTGGGTGAGGCGATACGATCCGGGCCGAGTGACTTCTGCTACTATGAAAGGCCCTTCCCATAGGGGTGATAACTTGTGTCGTCCCTCCCCCGTTAGAATTCGGCGGAGGACGAGGTCTCCTATTGAAAAGAACCGCTGCCGCACAGCTTTGTCGTGATAACGCCTTAGAGTCTGCTGGTACCGTGCTGATTGGATTACTGCATTCAGTCGCTCTTCCTCAAGTACATCAACATCCTCCAGCCTGGTGGCCTCGGCTTCTGCTATGCTTTCGAAGATCAATCTTGGCGCCCCAAACTTGAGGTCAGCAGGTAGTACTGCCTCCGATCCATAGACCATGAAGAAAGGAGTGTTTCCATGCAGGGCTCGGCTAGGTTGGGTTCTTAAGCTCCAAACAACATAAGGCAGTTCTCTTATCCATTTTCCTGCGAATTTTTCATTCTTATCGAAGACCCTTTTCCTGAGTGCCTCCAATATCATTCCGTTGGCTCGCTCAACCTGCCCGTTGGCTCTTGGATGTGCTACAGATGCGTACTTGATCTGAATGCTCTTTTACTCGCAGAAGTCGAAGAATTCTGAACTGGTAAAGTTGGATCCCAAGTCAGTGATGATACTGTTTGGTATCCCGAATCTGAATATTATGTCTTGTATGAACTCCACGGCCTTAGCAGAGGTTAAAGAAGCAATGGGCTTGAACTCTATCCATTTAGTGAATTTGTCAATCGCCACCAATATGTGAGTATATCCCCCTTGAGCTTTCTTGAAAGGTCCAATCATATCCAGTCCCCAGCACGCGAAAGGCCAGGTTACTGGTATGGTTTGTAGCTGCTGTGCTGGCAGGTGCTGTTGCTTTGACAGGTATTGGCAAGCTTCGCATCTCTGAACTAACTCGGCTGCATCGTTCTTCGCCGTCGGCCAATAGAATCCTAACCTGAAAACCTTCCCGACTAGTGTTCTGGATGCTGCATGTATTCCACACTGCCCTGCATGGACTTCCTCCAGAAGTTGCTTCCCGGCGGACGGGAGAACGCACTTCATGAGGATGCCTGACGCGCCCCTTCTGTACAGTTCCTCCCCAATGAGTGTATAGTGGGCCGACTGCCTGGCGATGCACTCTGCCGAGTTCTTATCGTCCGGTTCTTCTTCGTTCTTTATATACTTAGTAATCGGTCTTCTCCAGTCATCAGAATCTGACTCGAGTTGATTTATGATGTTGCATTCTTCTGTTTGATCCATTGAGATACTCGGCTGCAGGATTTCTTGCACGAAGACTCCGGGTGGGACCTGAGTTCGACCGGATCCGAGCTTGGACAGTATATCGGCCGCCGTGTTCCGATCTCTTTCTATATGATGAAACTCCAAACCCTCGAATTTATCTTCCAGCTTTCGGACGGCAGCACAGTATTTTCCCATTGAATCACTTGAACAATCCCATTCTTTGTTTATCTGGCTGATGACTACCAGAGAATCTCCATATACCATCAACCTCTTGACGCCCAGTGACATGGCGATGTTTAATCCGTGTATCAAAGCTTCATACTCGGCTGCATTGTTAGAGGCCGGGAATAGCAACTGGAGAGTATACTTGAGGTGTTCGCCTCCAGGTGCAGTGAAGAGAATCCCTGCTCCTGCTCCCTGCAGCTTCAGCGAGCCATCGAAATACATTCGCCATACTTCTGCAGTTTCTGGATTGTCTGGTACTTGCTGTTCTGTCCATTCCGATACGAAATCAACCAGTGCTTGAGTTTTGATGGCGGTGCGAGGTCGGAACTCGATATCGTGGGATCCCAGCTCGCAAGCCCACTTGGCTATTCGGCCAATGGCTTCCTTGTTGTGAAGAATGTCCCCTATCGGAAAACCAGTGACTACTATGACTTTGTGGTCATCAAAGTAGTGACGCAGCTTGCGGGTAGTTAGAAGTACTGCATATAATAGCTTCTGAACCTGAGGATACTTTTTCTTCGAGGGGCCTAGAACCTCACTGATGAAGTAAACAGGAAGTTGTACTGGATAGGCATGTCCTTCTTCTACTCGCTCGACTACCAACGCGGTGCTTACCACGTGAGTCGTGCAAGAGATATACAGCAACAAATCTTCAGCCGGTTGAGTCGGCGTAGCTCGCCGGGGTGGTTTCAATACTGGTGGTGTTGTCAAGAATTTCTTCAGTGCGTCTAGAGCTTCTTGTGCTTCTAAAGTCCACTGAAACTTATCCACCTTCTTGAGTAGCTTGTAAAATGGCAAACCTTTTTCTCCCAGCCTGGATATAAATCTGCTCAGAGCTGCCATACATCCAGTGAGTCGCTGAACCTTCTTTTGTGACCGAGGAGCTTCCATCTTCATGATAGCTTCAATCTTATCTGGATTAGCCTCAATTCCCCGGTGGCTGACGATAAATCCGAGCAACTTTCCTGCTGGTACCTCGAAAACACATTTTTCAGGATTGAGCTTCCATCTATATCTTCTCAGGCTGTTGAAAACCAGCTGTAAATCTTCGACGAAGTTTTCCGAATTCTCTGTTTTGAACACCACGTCATCTACGTAAGCCTCCACACGCTTGCCCCAGTGATCGGCTAAGCATGTTTGAATGGCTCTCTGATAAGTTGCTCCAGCGTTTTTGAGGCCGAACGACATGGAGGTATAACAGAAAGCACCAAACGGAGTGATGAACGCCGTTTTTTCCTCGTCTTCTTTTGCCAAACTAATCTGATGATACCCGGAATAGCAATCTAAGAAAGACAGCACAGAACATCCAGCGGTGGAATCCACCACCTGATCTATCCTCGGGAGCCCGAAGGGATCCTTCGGACAGTGTTTGTTGAGATCGGTATAGTCGACACACATGCGCCAATCCACTTTATTCTTTTTGAGTACAAGAACAGGGTTGGCCAACCACTCGAGGTGTAATACTTCTCTAATAAATCCAGCCGCGACCAAGCGAGCTAACTCGGCACGAATGGCCTCTCTCTTGTCGGGCGTGAAACGACGTAGCTTTTGCCGGATCGGCCTCGCCTGGGGATAGACCTTCAATTTGTGCTCGGCCAGTTCTCTTGGGACTCCCGGCATATCCGCAGGTTGCCATGCGAACACGTCTCGGTTATCTTGCAGGAACTGGACGAGCGCGCTTTCCTATTTGTCATTCAAACTGGAGCTGATGATGGCCGTCTTGCGCTCATCAGCGAACCCCAGGTTGATCCACTTAGTTTCTTCAGTCGGCCGCATAGAGGTCACGGCCTGAGCTTCGTTTGCCGGTACGGCGAGGTCTTCCTCAGGCTTAGAGTTCGCCGGTGTAGAAGGAACCGTTGACGGCTTGGTGGTGAGGGCTGCTTGGATGGCCACTCGGAAACATTCTGCGGCGCCTTGGAAGTCGGCACGCACAGTTATGATTCCTTGCGGTCCTGGCATCTTCAGTATCATGTATGTATAGTGCGGAATGGCCATGAATTTAGCCAGCCCCGGCCTCCCGATAATGGCATTGTACCCGCAGTCGAAGTTCGCCACCTCGAACCTCAGGAACTCGGTTCTGTAGTTCTCCGGAGTTCCGAAGGTGACCGGCATGTAGATGTGGCCCAACGGGTATTCCCCTTCCGTCGGCACGATGCCGAAGAAAGGAGTGTCCGACTCGTGGAGCTCTTTGAGGTGAACTCCCAAGCCTTGGAGTGTCCGGGGGAAAGTGACGTTGATGCTGCTCCCCCCGTCCACTAGCACCTTCTTTACCCGGCTCTCTCGGATCACCGGATCGACGAGGAGCGGATATTTGCCTGGATGGTCGAAGTTGAGCCATTGATCCTCCCGAGTGAAAGTGATTGGGTGCTCCGACCACCGGTATGGGGCGGGAGGACCGGTGGTCGCCACCAGTATCTGGCGGTCGTTGAGCTTTTGTTGTCTTTTGTTCTCCTGCGACCCATGTCCGCCGAAGATGACGTTGACCTCCCTGTCAACGCACGGGAAGGCTTCTCCTCCCCCCTCCTCCTGCTGATGGGGCTGTCGTGGTTCATCTGGTCCTCCCCTCGGCGGAGGAGGCAGTAGAGGTTGAAAGGGTCGGCCGTGCCCGACGGAGTGCTTGAAGTCCCGACAGTTACGGAGAGTATGGCGCATGTCCTTGTGGTACGGGCACTGGGCGTCGAGGATGTCGTCCAGCGTGCGCTCGCCTCCACGGGGTCCTCCTCGGGCGCGAGAGGCGGGTGGTCCGGCGGCGTGTACTTCTTCACGAGGCCTCTTCTCCCAGCGTTTGTCGGGTGGTTGGTTCGCGTCACGTCGCGGTGCTGCTGGTGTAGGCTTGCTCCCCCGATGAGATCCTGGGCCCGCTCGTCGGCGGTGATGTAGAGGTCGGCTTCCCGGAACAGCTCCTCGGAGGTAGTCGGCGCCTTTTGTAGTATGGCTCGGACGAAAACCGAGTCATTGGATCCTCTGTAGAAGTCCTCGATCACGGCCGCCTCCGTGACCTCGGGGATACGGTTTCTCATGGTCTGGAACCTTTTGAGGTACGACCGGAGAGTCTCGTCCCCCCGGCGCTTGATGGATTTGAGGTCCCATGGTTGCGCTGGCTTGTCGGAGAGGGACTGGAAGTTGGCGGTGAAACGTCGACTGAAGTCTCCCCAGTCGTCGATGCAGTGTCGGGGTAGATGTCGTAGCCACTGCAGCGCATCTTGCCCAAGAACAATGGGCAGATACGCGGTCATGACGTCTTCAGATGCCCCGGCAGCCCGAGCAGCGGTGGTGTAGACGGCTAGCCAACCCCCTGGATCCTGCTTAGGTTCATATTTGTCGACATTGGATACCTTGAAGTTGGGAGGCCATTGGATGGCCCTAAGGCGCGGAGTAAGAGCGGATACTCCACACGTGTCCTCCTGTCGTCGGGGACGATGTCCGTCCCGGGGAGGGGAGTGGTGGTGGCGGTTCCTCGACCGTCCCCGGGTGGTTCCGCCAGTTGAAGCCGTTGCCGACTCAGTCCTGGTGGCCTGGCTTTGAGTCGGAAAGCCGTGATCTCGGTCATACTCCTCCCGACGGCGAATTTCGTTTTC
Organism: Zea mays; assembly: GCF_902167145.1. NCBI lineage: Eukaryota > Viridiplantae > Streptophyta > Magnoliopsida > Poales > Poaceae > Zea > Zea mays. Next base: position 66,010,431 of record NC_050104.1, on the reverse strand, counting down.
ATGCCGCCGTTCGCGCGAAGCATTGATAGAGCTTCGCGCGTCTCGGCGACTGTTGATGGCGTGTCGCAAATCGTTCGGCGGGTGAGCGAGCGGTAGAAGATGGTTGGCCGCCTGAGTGAACAGGCGTCGGTATCCCTCGGCGTCGGGAGTCCGAGGAAGTCCGTCAGCTATCCGAGCTAGCACGCCTCCGACTTCGCTTGGCGTGTTCATAGCTCGGGCGAAGTCGGGGTTCAGGTTGCGCCCGAAGAGCGGATTCTCCCGGCGTTGCCTTGCATCTTGCTCGGCTTGCTCCTGAGTCCGTCGGCGATCACGTCGTCGGGAGTTCCTTCGTTCTCTGAAGACACGTTCCTCTGGAGTTTCTCCTATCTCCGAGACCTCGTCTCGCGAGACAGGCTGCTCCGGATCCCGTTCTCCGGCCGCATGATGTCGTCGAACGTTCCTGCGTCGGTTCCTCCGTCGGCGGGATTCTTGTTGAGGTGGTTCTTCTCCGGGCGCGGTTGGTTCGTCGTAAGAGACGGCGGGCGACTCCACTCTCCCGATGAAGAGGACGTCGGGGTAGAATGGTGCTGCTGTCGCGACGACTTTCTTTCCGTTCTCCTTTGAGGCCAGAGGAACGGAAAGAACGACTTGCCTTTCCCTGGTCTCCTTCTTCCTCGCGACCCGTGTCCATTCTTTCGTCGGGGAAGTAGACAACGGAGTCTTCCGGGTCAGCGAGCTTCCAGCTCCAGCCTTTCCGGAGACGATCTTTTTCCAAAGAGCCGGAGGTAGCGTCTTTCCAGCATTTTCGGAGTTCGTTGGAGGAGACTTCTTTTCCGGCAGATCTGCGATGCGGTGTAGAATTCCCTCTTCATCCGCTACAGATGAGATTGTCCCGAAGCAGAATACAGATCCGGGACACACGGTGATCTTGCTGTGGAAGGTGACGGCCATTGAGCTAGCTTGGATCGTCGACACACCCCCTACCTGGCGCGCCAGCTGTCGGTGTTTTGGGTCCGACTGCACACCCGGGGTTGCCCCTCAAGGTGTTTTTAGGAGTAGGACGGTGTCAACGACTGTAGCAAAATGGTTCGTGCCGATCGCACGAGGGACAGTGGACAAGATTTGCAGGTTCGGGCCGCTCAGAGATGCGTAACACCCTACGTCCTGGTGAGTATACGAGTGTGGTTACAAGAGGGCTCTCTGGATTGAAGGCGCAGAGAGTTTAGGTGGGTGGCTAAGTAGAAATAGGGTCGATCGTTCTGAAGGGGTGCCCCCTAGGCCTTATATACTCGACCGTGGGGCAGTACACGTGGATATGATAACAACAAGTAGCTGAAAGGTAGTGAACCTCTTGAGTTTATCCCTACGTAACCCTCGCCGACTTATCCTCGCATGGCTCCATTGCATGGGGGCTTCAGCGCGGGAAAGTCGGGTCTCTGTTGGGATTTACTCGTTCGTCGTTGTGGGCCGCTCGGGTTTGCTCCAATCCGGTCTTACGTCTTCTCTGCTTTGTTGATTGTCTCTCCCCAGGCCCACGAAAGAACGACCTTACGATTTATTGGGCCTTTGGGCCTTTCGGGAGGTCTTTTATTTCTTTAGTGGACCCGGGGGATATCTATCCCCCACAACAGCTAAGTAGCTTGAAGGTAGTTCTTGTGAACACAAATAATCAAATAGAAGGCACACAAGAGACACGCGATTTTATCCCGTGGTTCGGCTAAGTAACACTTGCCTACTTCCATGTTGTGGCGTCCCAATGGACGAGGGTTGCACCCAACCCCTTTCAAGTGATCCAAAGATCAACTTGAATACCATGGCTTTTCTTCCTTATCACTTTTCCCGTTTGCGAGCAATCTCCACAAGTTGGAGTCTCTCGCCCTTACAACAAAGATCACAATGAAAACACAAGAGTAAGGTTGGGGAGCAACACACACAAATCCACAGCACACACACACACACAAGCCAAGACTTGAGCTCAAAATGAAGCACAAAGAGTTCACAACTAGAACGGAGCTCAAATCACTAACACGATCGATCAAGAGCGCGGAGACGGAGTGTGGGAGACTTAGAATGCTTAGTGAATGCTTGAGTAACTCCTCCATGCGCCTAGGGGTCTCTTTTATAGCCCTAAGGCAGCTAGGAGCCGTTGGAGGCCAACAAGGAAGGCTATTCTTGCCTTTTGTCGGGTGGCGCACCGGACAGTCCGGTGCGCCACCAGATAGCCACTGTTCATGTCCGGTGCGCGATCTCCTTCCTATTCTCGTGTAGACGACCGTTGCAGATTCATGGCAGTTGGCGCACCGGATACTGTCCGGTGCACACCGGACAGTCCGGTGCCCCCTGCCGACCGTTGGCGCAGGCCACACATCGCCCGCGGATTGCGCGACCGACCGTTGCGCTGGCGGCCGTTGGCTCACCGGTCAGTCCGGTGAATTATAGTCGTACACCGCCAAATTCTTCTGAGAGCGGCTTGTTCACTGGAGCCAGCCTGGCGCACCGGACACTGTCCGGTGCACCACCGGATAGTCCGATGTGCCAGACTGAGCTGGACTTCGGCTGTACACAACCAAGTCACTTGCAATCCTTTTCTTCTTTTCTTTTCTCTGTTTCTAGCACTTAGACAATATATGTTAGTACTCAAAATAATGTACTAAGTCTAGAAACGTACCTTGTTACATGATTTGCACCTTTTGTTTGTTTGGCACATAATATCTTACTCACTATGTGTTGGACACTTAATCACCAAAACATTATAGAAATGGCCCAAGGGCACATTTCCCTTTCAAGTATAGAAGAAGTACTTAGACTTATAAGAAGGTCGTGCCCACCGGCGCTTAACACCATCCATAGCAGCACAATTCTAGTACCTGCAACAACATGGGTTCGAAAACCCTGAGTATGAAGTGTACTTTTGCAAGTCTTACCCGTCTAAAGAAAAAGACTCTCAAGGATATGCTTGCTATTGGGAATCAAGGTATAGCTTGTCAAGAATCAAAGACTCTTTTGCAGAAAAGCTTACTATGAGTGGATCCTTAAAAATCCATTTTTACTTATCAGGTTAAGTAAAGTTACCTGCATCTAGAGTTCTTTCTACCCTAGTTCAAGCACTTGGCCTACACTAGCCATCTTTTTATCATCCCTTCAGTTCACTGGATTGCTACGTGTAGGGCAGTGACCAAGTCTTCATGTCCGAGAAGTAACAACGATCTGAATCGATTAATACCCAGCTGGGGATCTCCAATCACACGACATATGTAGCACTTAACCCTTGTATATGCCAACTCGCCACCGCGGTTCTTAAGACCAGATCGGGTTCACGCCAACCGAGAGCACAGATACACCACCGTCCAGCCTCTTGCCATGGAGGGTACACGCTACTCTCGCCATCTCTCCACTCCTATTGCGTGTTGTCCTATTCTGGTATCAGTCTGCCTGAGGCAAAGCTTACCCATGATGAGGCATGTGACCAGTTAAAAGGTCCTCAATCAGCAAGCCTACATCGACATGGTCCTTAATCGACTCAGACGGAGACATTACACCGAGACTCCCTTCTCGTGCAAGTCAACCACCCAGTCTCAGCTTTATTATTTTCAACCCAAAGTTTGGTACCTGGCAGAGGTACATCTTTTCCGATGTTGAACCCATCAAGGCCCTGATGGATCCACCATCACAAGTTTTTCTTTTCGAAAACATTCCCACCCACTGAAGTATCACTTTTGTTTTAAAACAAAACATTTTTGTTTGCTAAAGCAAGGCTAAGCATCATAAAATTCTTTTCAAAAAGGGTATCAAGGAAGGGTAATCAATTTTCCAAGGAAGGAAATGCATCAATTGTTTAGCACACAACTCCTATCACCTAATGCATCAAACAAGGTGATAAAAGATTTTAAAACAGCAAGGAGGTGGCAAGTGCACTGGGGCTTGCCTGGATAACACTACGTTAGTGTTGTTAGACGTCGATCACTTGATGACCATCTTTTGTTCTGAGACTTGTTTCGTCTGTCCATCTTCAGTTCCGTTCATCAGCACCATCTTGTGGTCGACTCAATTTTGGTTCTTCGTATCACGTGGTTAATTCACATACCTGAATGAAATGCATTATGCACATGAATGCATATAGACAGGAATAGTACAAGACTAAATATTACTACATGTCCGCGAACTAAACACCTAGCAGCGAGGCGTTGTACTATTTCATACAGAAACACTAGTTATCGACATACGACTAAGCGTAATGATTACGCTTCTCTAGATTAACCAAATCTAACGCAAACATCTCGAAACAACCAACTATACACATTAATCATGATTAGCGTAAACACAACTTATCAGTGGTCTAAGGAATTTAAATCCAGAACAAGAATAAAAGCACATCATTTTTTTGACCACGCGACTGCATTAAATTACATACCACTCTAAGCTATCATATATAACCTACCATTAACTTTATCAAAAATTATAATTCGTCATAAGTAATACTAACAAATTATGGTTTAGACATTTTAAAATACTAAATTTAAACTTCATTCACTAATTTACCGTACGTCACATAATTAACATCTCAAACCTACCCAACACGACTACTCCAAAATCATGAAAATAATCACATCGCGTTCATCGAACTAATTCAGTAATTAAGCTAACGAAAATATGAGTCGGCTTACCATACTAAATGAAACTTGCAACCCCGAAATCGACGACGCCTTTCAGCTTAGCATTTCACCGAAAATAGGGTGAGTGCTGCGTCGAATCGTGCTTCTTCTTCATCCACATCGAGAATTCTCCGGCTGCATACTGATTTATTTTCTTATGCGCCTAATCTTCTCGGATCTTGGCTTAGACGAGGATGACGATCGACGACTTGTTCGAGCTTTTGTCAAGCACTTGGTGAATATCACGCTGCTAGCTTCGTCTGCACCCGACGCTTTGTATTTCTTGAGGATGCACGAAACGACGACGAGATCAATTCTGGAGCGAGCTGGCGAGGTGTGGTTGAGCAGGTTAGCGCGAGCTCTGGCGAGGACACGAATCCAGGGAGGACTCTGACGACAGCGAGGTCATGAGCTCTAGCGACACAGGGTCAAGCGGTGAACGCGTTCGGCGTCCATACGAGAGCCGAACCGAAGGCGAGGAATCGATGAAGCGAAGTTCGTCGACAAGCATCATTGAGGAATCAACGACGTTGCTGCACACACGACGTGACGACGAACAACAACAACCGGCATGGAGACCCGACGCGACTGAGGAAGGGGGTCGACGGTTCGATGACACCAGCAAGGTCAACGACGAGCCGACCAAACCAAAACTCCACGACGTCGATCGGCACATGGGCTAGAGAACGGCGGCTGGCGAAATCCGAGCTGGGGAAAGCGAAATCCGAGCTGGGGAAAATGGCGCGTGTAGGAAAACTCCGGTCGGGCGATCTAGGAACACCGACGAGCACGCGCGCAGCAGCAGGGACAGAGCAGAGGCTGAGCTGTGCGACTGCGCGCGACCACAGGCAAGCACGGGCATGGGAGCGACGCCGAGGGAGCTCGGCAAACTCAAAGCAGCGCGCCGACCAGGGAGCGGCAGCCGGCCATGGAAGAAGAAGCTGGGGAAACAGCGGCGCGCAGGAACGCTCGACCGGACGCGGCAAGCAGAGAGAGGGACGCGCAACGGCGAGGGAGATCCGAGCCGGGGAAACGCCGAGCCGAGGCTGCAGCAGGGACCGAGCTCGACTGGGCGCGACAACTAGAGCAAACGCCATGGAGCTCAGCCGGCGCGCAGGAAGAAACCGGGGAAGAGAGATCCATGCGCCAGGGAAGAGGGAGGGGCAGGGAGCTTGTCGTGACTTGGGGATGAGAGAGAGGGCAACGCGGCAGGGAGAGCAGAGGAGCACGACGCGCCATGGGAGCTTAGGGCCGGGCACGCAGGGAACAAGGCACGAGCGGCGCTGGGCACAGGGAGAAGCTCGCGGAGAAGGGAAGCTGGGGCACCGCGACACTGGGACTAGGTAGGGCGCCGACCAAGGGAGAGGGAGCTCCGGCCGGGCGCGGGAGCTAGAGGCGAGCAGGGAGTTGGGCGGCCGAGCGTGGAGGGAGCACCGCCAGGAAAGAAGACGCGCGCTGCCAGAGGAAGATGAAGGCAGACGGTGGAAATATCAGAGGGCAGTGGCGGTGAAAAAAATCAGGAACGCGCGTAGGGGAAAAATCAGAGTACGAATGGAAATATCACCGCCCGTGCGTGGGAGAATCAGGGAGAGAGAAGCGGCGGTAGTATAGGATCCGATCCCTGGATATTTTCCTTTTTTTTAATTTCTTAATGAATTTCACAGATATTTTTGAATCTAGATTTTAGCGATATATAAAATGGGTCTATTAGGGACTTGTTCTCAAGTGCTATGAGTTAAGAACAAGGCAACACAAAAATTATTAAACGTTAAAATCCTTCGTCCTTCGAATCATTATTCCCCTTGGGATATAATGATTTTCGGACGAAGGTTATGAATGACATACCTTCATCAGCACAACACATAATAATGAAGAAGGAACCATATAAAGTATAAGAGATAACATGAACAATTATATATTATTATCAACTCATTTCTATTTCATTATTATGGAAAAATAGAAATGATATTAAATTACAATGTACCTTCGTCTTGAGGGAAGGTAAAAGTACAGGCGTGACGCAAAAGCAAATGTCAAGTCAGTGTGAACAGTACGGGAGCACTGTTCATCTATTTATAGGCACGGGGCGCAACCCATGTGAAATTACACCCATGCCCTTTACATTTGTTAATGACTCTATAGTAAACCATCGAGGTCTGAATAACCTTTTCCCTTTTAAGTCGGTTTCCTTTTCTGCTATCGCGCCGAAGCTCTCCTGCACATAGGTTCGGCTCTGCGTCAACCTTCGTGTTCTTCGTGCTTCTTCATACTGTGGCTCTGATCCGAGTCCGAAGATACCTGTTCATGTACTTTACTCCAGAAATATTGTTAAATCATGTTTTTGAGGACCTTCGGAAGCCGAAGGCCCCCAACAGTAGCCCCTCGCAATATTAATTTGTTAGAATGATAAATTTAGATTGCGATATGGACGAAGGCCCTAAGCCGAAGGTCCGAAAAACACCTTCCCTTTTCTAGAATAGCAACAACCAATGACAAGCGGGGCCCTCCATCTTGCGACGCGCTAGGCGTATAAATAAGGGCACACCACGAGCTCATTTGGCACGCTTTTTGCCATCTGCTCTGCTTGCTCAATTTTTAGCTCTTGCCTACAAACGCTTGCTTGGCTTTTTAGTTTTTCTAAGCTTCGGCGTTAGGAGCACATTTTCACCATTTCTGAAGAGATGTCTCAAGATAAGAAAGCTGTTGCTGAAACGAAACTGAGCGAGGAGGAGAAGCTCTCTGAGGAGAAGAATGCTGGCTTTATTGAATCAATAGCAAAAACAAATACAGAAAAGATTACTAGGGAGATTTTAGAAGGCTTATCTGAAGACACCGGCGACAGTGATAGTTACGATGTGGAAAGTGGCGGCGAAGACTCCGAAGATCGACCCTGGCGACCAAGTCATGCAATTTTCGAGAAATCAACTATTAAACAGAGTCATCTCGATAATATGAGGGGAAGATATTTTTGAGATATGTCTATTGTGAGGGCTGACAATGGGGACAAGACTGCTCCTACTCCCGAAGAGAATGAAGTCGTGATCTTCCGAAGCTTTTTTAAAGCTGGGCTTCGGCTCCCCTTAAGCAGATTTGTGGTTGAAGTCTTAAAGATATATCAGATTTTCCTTCACCAAATTACTCCCAAAGCCATCATAAGAATGGGAATCTTCGTCTGGGCCGTGAGGTGTCAGCGCTTGGAGCCAAGTGCAAAAAGTTTTTGCAGCATGCACGAACTTTTATACAAGACGAAGCCCTGGGGTAAAGAACAGTATCATAACAATTTTGGCTGCTATAGCTTCGTCGCTCGCTCAGGCTCAAGCTGCCCAGTGCCAACCTTTCGGAAGAGGTGGCCTGGAGACTGGATGAAGGAATGGTTCTACGTGAAGAACGATTTAAAGGTATGAGAAGACATTAAAGATATCATCATGCGTCCTATCTGGCAGCGCTTCGTCCTTCGGAAACCGAAGGTAGAGACTGATGAGGCAGCCGAAGGATGCCGAAGGGCCTTCGGCACGGTTTGCTCTTTCATTGGGACAAGGGACCTAATCCAGGAGCACATAGCCTTCAGAATATGGCCACTTTTAGAGAAGTGGGAAATGCTGAAGGAGACTATCACTAAAACTGGCGAAGGAGAGCTGGTTCGACTGAAATACAGCTTCAAATATGGAGATAAATTTGATGAGCCAAATGATGACTGGCTCAAATGTATCGAAGCTACAAGTGATGAACTGCTTGGGTCGTACTCCAAAGCGGAAGATAATGTGTTATCTGCGGCCTTCGGGAGCCGGAAAAAGAAGAGGCTGAGTTTTTGATGCCATCGGGTTTATGTATCCAGACTACCGGTACCCGCCGAAGGGGCAAAAGAGGAAAAGTGCAACCTCTGGGAAAGATGTTACTTCAGCTGCTCCGAGTGAGCCTGCGCCGAAGAGGAGGAATGTAAAGGTACTTACTTACCGACCGCGCTACATTGAACAGGCCACAGTGCCTGAATTCGGCGGTGAAAAATCTTCGGCTACTAAAGCCGAAGAACCTGCCCTCACACAGAGGATTGAAGAACCGGCCACAATGCCGAAGGTTAACAAAATTGAAGAACCTAGAATCGAAGAAACAAAAATATCAGTTCTGAGCCCTTCGGCAAAAGTGATAGTGCCGAAGGCACAAAAAGATCTTATAACGACCCCCAAGAGGAAAAGGATGGTCAATGTACTAGATGTACTAGAGACGATAAAGAGTTCAAGCTCTACTCCAGGGAAAACTGCCGAAGCTTCAAAAACGCAGGCTGAAACAAAACTAACTGAAGCCGAAGCTGCAAAGAGCCAGGCCGGGACTGAAGCTGGGCCTTCAAAGCCTGCCAAGGAGAAATCCTTGGAAACCGGAGAAAAAGAAACGGAAAAAGAAACTGCAAAACAAATTCTGCCTGAAAGAACTGTCACTTCAACTCCCGAAGCATCTTCCGAAGTACCTGATTATATTGTACGACATGCTTCGGGAAAAAGGTTATCTGAAGAAGAAAAGCGAGAAGCTCAATATTACGCCCAGAAATTAAAATATCCAAAAGGGGCATTGATATTCAACGACAGCGGAGAAAAAGATTTCTTGTATTGTCTCCCAGACAGCAAGGAGATTTCTGTCTGCCGGGAGATGGGCAAAAGCTTCGGATTCCCGACACTAGAAGATAGGCTTTCGGTTTTATCGAAAGATGAACTAGCGGACAACTTAGCATATAATAGTTTAAAGGTATGAGAATGAATTTTTTCTATTTTAAAACAAAAATTTGTTTTATTTTCTTATACTTAATACTACACTTCTTTTTGCATGGCCTGATTCTTAGCAATGCCCTCAGGGCTCAGAAGAATGCCGAAGACGAAGGGTGTACTATAGCTCTGAACTACCTTCGTTCCGAAGTAATTGAACTAAGGAACGAAGGTCTTGAGAAAGATAAAATCCTAAATTCATTGGTAAACAAAATAAAGAAGATGAAGTTACTTTCAAAACCCAAGCTGAAGCTCAGAAATGCAAAATTGAAGATCTTCGGAAACAGCTAGCTGAAGCAAAATTGAAATGTGTTATTGCTGAAGCTGACCGATACGCTAGTGACTACTGGAAAAATCACTGGGAAAAAAAATAGTTGTAGAGCTTCTATCTTTAAAAGAAAGATGCTATGAAAAGTCTGTAGCATGTGTAAAAAAGATAAAAACTAGCTTCGCCAATATTGGCGCATATTCTAGCGAAGACAACTTTGTGCTGGGCGATCCCGAAGGTCCAATTGAATGGATCAGCGGTGAGGCCGATGCCTTTGAGGAGATTTTGAATGGTCGCGGGGACGTTTGTGCCTTTTCTGGTGCAAGAGGGGTCGCAGCTATTTTGGAGAAAGCGGGATGCGAACATGTGAAAGCTTTGGCCCAAACCGAAGCTACCTTATCTATTGATGATACGAAGGACCCCTCGGCCGAAGCAAGCTTAGTTGGTGGAAAATTCTTTACTGATATATGGGAAAATGGCGGCCGAGGGATGACTCACGAGATAATAAAGAAAAGCGAAAAAGATACTCACGATGCTAGGGAAGCAACGAAGGCAGCTGAAAAAGCTGCAGAACTCAAAAGACGGATAGGTATTGCTTAATAGCTTTTAACTTTAATTTTTTATTTTTGTGACTTCAAACTTATTTACGTTTTTACCACAGCCAAACTATCTCCTCCCCCGGAGCCTTTCGAGCCACTTGCCGAAGCAGAGACAAAAGAATCATTAGAGATTATTAGCATGGCTGAAACCATTATGGACGAAGTCGTTACTCAACTTCTGACCGAAGCTGCAGACAAAGTTTTGAGAGAAGAAGAATAGATATTGTAAAAATATTGCCAAAATATTAATGTAACATTTGCTAGACTGTGCTTGTAATATTTGGTACTCATGAGTTCTTAATGTAATGTGTATATGACTTTGTAATCTATTTCTTTGCGATGCATGAAATTTTTATTGTACATACCGTTTTTGAGCCTTCGGCGAAAAAAACACCTTCCCTTCTTTTCATGCTTCGTAAAGAAGAGCTTTCATGCTTCGTGAAAAATCTTTCAATTGTCGCAGAAACATTAATACTCCGTCAGTAATAGACTTTCTTCCTTGATGTCAGAGTGCTTTATAAAAATGCTCCAAGCGTCGCCATAACACTGATACTTAGTCAATAAAAGACTTTCCTCTCCACTTCGGAGCTGATAAAGCCATATCTCTTCAAAACTTATTTTGTATCTTAGCACAATTTCACTTTTTCGAAGCATTCTCCGAAGGTTAACATTGTACCCCCTTCTTGTGCCATTGATGCGACATGATGTATGATGTTATGTTATGCAGAATGATGTGATGATGTTATGCTGTGCAAGATGATATTTGTGCTGAAGACACACACACATTCCCACAATCGAACACACAATCTCTTTGCCATTTATTTTTCGGCTTCACCGCTTATTTTTCGGTGTATCAGCGCTGACTTTTCGCTGTAAGTTCTGCATTCCCTTAGGAACGTCTTTTGAACTTCTTCGCCTTCTATTTCGGCGGTATTCGCGTTTACTTTTCGCGCTTCGCCTTATATTTCGGCGGTATTTGGCTCTGCATTCCCTTTGGAACGACTTTTGAGCAGAAAACTTACACTGTGCTCCCTTAGGAACGACTTTTTGTAGCTTCGGCAACTTACGCTGCGTTCCGTAGAACGACTTTTTGTAGCTTCGAAGATATTTGTGCCTTGGAAACGACTTTTTTTGCCTCGACGACTTTTTGGACTTCGTAAGTGTCGGTGTTTCAAACCCGGGGGTCCCTGGACCGACGAGTAAATTGTCGCCACGTGCCCCAGCCCAGATGGGTCGGCGCGAGACGGAGCGCGAAGGGAGGAAGAGAAGCCGGAGGGAGACAGGCGTACAAAGGTGAAACCCGCGGCCTTCGTGTTTGTCCCGCGCCCAGGTCGGATGCGCTTGCAGTAGGGGGTTACAAGCGTCCATGTGGGAGGGAGCGAGCGGCCTTACGCGAGCGCCGTCCCGTCCTTCCCCGCACGGCCAACCCTCTATAAGAGGGCCCTGGACCTTCCTTTTATAGGCGTAAGGAAAGGATCCAGGTGTATAATGGGGGATGTAGCAGTGTGCTAACGTGTCTAGCGGAGGAGAGCTAGTGCCCTAAGTACATGCCATCGTGGCAGCCGGAGAGGTTTTGGCACCCGGTTCGTGTGGTGTCGTGGCCGTCGAAGGAGCGCTGGAGCCTTGCGGAAGGACAGCTGTCGGGGCTGTCGGGTCCTTGCTAACGTCCTCTTGCTTCCGTAAGGGGGCTCAGAGCCACCATCGTCATAGAGCGTGCGGGGCGCCATCATTACTTGTTTGGCGGAGCGAGCCTGATGGGACGCCGGTCTTGTTCCCCGTAGCCTGAGTCAGCTTGGGGTAGGGTAATGATGGCGCCTCCTGTGACGTGGTCGGTCCGAGCCTTGGTTTGGGCGAGGTGGAGGCTCCTCCGAGGTCGTGGTCGAGTCTGTCTTCCAAGGCCGAGGTCGAGTCCGAGCCCCTGGGTCGGGCGAGGCGGAGACCGTCGGCTGAGGCCAGGGCTGAGTCCGAGCCCTGGGGTCGGGCGAAGCGGAGTTCGTCGTCTTCCGGGGCTGAGCCCGAGTCCGAGCCCTGGGGTCGGGCGAAGCGGAGTTCGTCGTCTTCCGGGGCTGAGCCCGAGTCCGAGCCCTGGGGTCGGGCGATGCGGAGTTTCCTATGGCGCCTGAAGTCGGACTTGGCTGCTGTCAGCCTCACTCTGTCGAGTGGCACAGCAGTAGGAGCGGTGCAGGCGGCGCTGTCCTCTTGTCAGGCCGGTCAGTGGAGCGGCGAAGTGACTACGGTCACTTCGGCTCTGTCGACTGGAGGGCGCGCGTCAGGAAAAAGGTGTCAGGCCACCTTTGCATTAAATGCCCCTGCGATTCGGTCGATTGGCGTGGCGATTTGGCCAAGGTTGCTTCTTGGTGAAGACTGGGCCTCGGGCGAGCCGAAGGTGTGTTCGTTGCTGGAGGGGGTCCTCGGGCGAGTCATAAATCCTCCGGGGTCGGCTGCCTTGCCCGAGGTTGGGCTCGGGCGAGGCGTGATCGCGTCCCTCGAATGGACCGATCCTTGACTTAATCGCACCCATCAGGCCTTTGCAGCTTTGTGCTGATGGGGGTTACCAGCTGAGATTTAGGAGTCTTGAGGGTACCCCTAAAGACTGTGATCGTCTCCGAGCCTCGAAGGGAGTGTTAATACTCGCTTGGAGGCTTTTGTCGCACTTTTTTGCAAGGGGACCAGCCTTTCTCGATTGCGTTTTGTTCCGGTGGGTGCGCGCGAGCGCACCCGCCGGGTGTAGCCCCCGAGGCCTCGGAGGAGTGGTTTGACTCCTTCGATGTCTTAATGCGTTTCGCAATGCTTCGGCCGGTCTGGTCGTTCCCTCATGCGAGCTGGCCGTAGCCCGGGTGCACGGTTGGGTCCCAAGTTCTCGGGCTGGTATGTTGACGCTGTCAACGGTTTGGCCGGAGCCGGGTTTGCGAGAGCAGCCCCCGAGCCTGCGAAAAGGCGAGAGGACGGTCAAGGACAGACTCGACTTCTTTACATACGCCCCTGCGTCGCCTTTCCGCAAGGAGGAGGGGGGGAAAAGCGCCATGTTGCCCTTGGAGGGCGCCAAACATGGTGTCTCCAGTGAGCTGCTGACGGGTAATCCGAGTGGACGCTCGTGCCCCATTTGTTAGGTGTCGGCTAGAGGCCCGGAGGCGCGCTCCAAAAGTACCTGCGGGTGATCTGCCGGACCCGGTCCCCTTTTGACGGGGTCCGAGGGCTCGATGCCTCCCTCTGATGGGATTCCGTTACAAGATCGTTCTCGCTGGTCTCGGAAATGTCCTAGGGTACCTCGGGAGCGTAGCCTGAGCCTTGGTTATGTATAGAACGTACCCAGGGTCATCCCTCGCTCTGTGTCTGAGGCGGCTGTGAACCCTTCGAGGGCCAACCTACGAACCCCTGATCAGTAGTGGGCGCGGAGCCCGAGTGGCCTGAGGCGGCCGTTGAACCCTTCCGAGGGGCCGGCCCTCGAACCTCTGACCAGTAGTGGGCGCGGAGCCCGAGCGCTCTGAGGCGGCTGTTGAACCCCTCCGAGGGGCCAGCCTTCGAACCTCTGATCAGTAGGGGGGCTCGGGGCCCGTTTCCTTCGCGGAGAAGGATCCCTTTCGGGGTATCCCCTTTCCCGGTCCCTGTTGTAAGAGAGAGAAAGAGGAAAAGGGAAAGAATACAAAATCGAGATGACGTGGCGCACCTTTTTCGACGCGGTCATTATGGCGAAGGCGAAGCGTCGCCCGCTTCTCCTGCCAAGGGTGCCGCCTGTCCCGCCGTGGAGTTAATGCGACGGGGCGAGTGGTTCGCGGGGCAGCCGTTGCGCGTGCGCGGGCCATTCGAGGAACGGAACACGGGCGCGTCGTCTTCACGCCGTGGGAGAGGGTTCTCTCGCTGTCCCACGAGGGGACGTGAGCTTGGCTGACGACGTGACCTCTGCTTCTGCCCGCCTGCCACCGCCATTACTGCCAGCCCATTTTTAGCCGCATCGACCGTCGCGCCTTCTCCCGCGGCTGACTGGCCCGTGACCGATGCGCCTGGCTGGCCCTGTTGGGTCATACGCAGGGTTGCCTCGAGCCGCGGTACTGGTTCCACAGTCGAGGAGGCGCGGTAGTGGCGCGAGTGGCGGTGCAGTTGCTCGCACGTAGCAACCGGCGCGCCGGTTGGATGACATGTGGGCCTGGGCCTCCATGCTGGGCGCGTTGGAGTCGGAGGGGTGCGCCCACTTGGCGCGGTTGCATGCCGGCTGCATGGCTGTCCGCCCTTTCACCCGCTGGTCTGGGCGAAAGTGGAGGAGTGCTTGTAACCGCTGGGCAGTTGCATGCACTGCGCGTGGCGGTTTGGCTTCTTCTGCCCTGGGCCAGCTTGCATGACGCGTGGGACCCAGCCCCCGTGTCGTAGGGGGAGGACCTTGGAGCGTGTTGGAGAAGACTCAGCCCACGATGGCTGAGGACGCAAGTGGGGAGAGTCGCCTTTAAAAGGAGGGTGATCCCCTTGAAAGGCGACCATGTCTTTACGCTCCCTTATGCATCACGTCTTTCCACCTTCCGAGCCCCCAGATGGGGAACACCCTCAATCCTTCCGCCTTGTCGTTGGAGGAGTGCAACTTCGTGGAAGTTGGCACCTTTCAGCCATCGTTCGGCTTCAAGGATTTTCATCAGGCAGCCCAGCTGCACCCCCTCGCAGGTGGTCACCCAAGACGGTGACCACCAGCCCCTCGGTGGGGAGAAGCAAGCCGGGCTGCGGCCTCTGCCCCTCCCTCAGCTTCAAGGATGTTCATCATCAGTGCTGGGAGGGGAGTGCGCCGAGTTGGGGTCGGTCCCTGCGCGGGTGGCGGCCCGCTCCTTCCCTCAGTGATCGGGGGGAAGGGCGTTCGCCGTTCGTGGCGCTGGCAGCTGCCGCGTGCCCGGCTCTCTGACCCGAGCGGCTTCGGAGCCGCTTCCGGCGCCGCCTTCCGCCACAGCAACCGGAAGAGGTTTCTCCGCCGACGAGATAGCCGGTGCCGCCCACGGTCTGACCTCCAACTCTATGGCCTTCTGCTCGTCCTTGCCTCTTGAGTGAGGGCGTGGGCGAGGGCCTTATGGCAGCAGCATCCGCCCTGAGGTCATCGCTGCTGCTGTTCGGCCCCCTGGAGCAGAAGTCGTCGTCGTCGCTGTTGGAGCGGGCGGCGGCGAGCCACCCGTCGGCCTTCTGTTGCTCCGCAGGCCCCCCAATCGTGTGGGGTTGTTCGTACCTGCGGAGGTGGAACCGGAGTTCCGTTTGTAATGGCACCTTGAGTGCCGGTTTCTTGTTCATTGCGGCTGTCGGGGCCTGAACATGTATGTATTTTCGGCACGGGGCCGTGTTTTTTCTTCATTTCGAGCACTAAGACTCGCCTGTCGACTATCTGAACCGCTTCACCAAGTGTGAGTCGCCTCGTGCAAAGGTGACGAGTGAGGTATCCGTATCCCGGAGGCGTAGGAGTCCCTCGGCTCGGTCGGCCTTGCCGTCCGAGGCTTCTCTTGCTTAGTTAAAGGAAACCCTCGGCCGCTCTTCGATGAGCCGAAGCCGGAGGTAGCGGTGTCAGCATGGACAGAGGCAGAGTTGGCTCGAAAAGAAGATTTGGTCGGCTGGAGCCTGGCCGGGTCGTCCACTGGCGGGACCGACGTCGGAGTTGAGTTGCCGAGGCCACAAGCCGGGCCGATGTCCTCGGGGGACAGCTGGCTGAGGCTTTGGGGTGACCGGCCCGAGCCGTCTGCTCGAGCCGGATTCCTGGAGAAGGCCCTGGCAGCGATGGCCCGGGCGTGGTGCTGATGTCGTCCTTTGGAGTGGAGATCCTCCGACCGCGTCGCCGTCCGAGGCTAGGCCGGACCTCTCCGAAGGTGTAGTTGATGCCGAGGATGCTGATGCTCCCTTCAACTGTCAAGATCTGAGCCTGCAGGATCAGATTATCTTGTAGTGTGTGTATGTTTTCTGCGGCCGCCGAGGACCAAACACACCATCGTCGTGTTGTAAAGTTGCGTTCCTTTTCTTCTTGTTTCGAGTATCTGGACTTATTTGTCGGTAACAGAATTGTTTGTCCGAGCGAGAGTTACTTTTCACGGAAGGTGATGAGTGAGGTATCCGTTTCCCGGAGGCGTGGGAATCCCTCGGCTCGGTCGGCCTTGCCGCTTACGCGCACTCTTACTCGTCCATAGGGTTCTGTCACCGACGCAGTCGAGAAGGCCCGAAAAATCGTTTCGGCAGAGGAGCTTTCGAGCGTGAAGACTTGTTCGGTCCGCGGAATCACCTATCCGAGCGCGAGTTACTTATCGCAGAAGGTGATGAGTGAGGTATCCGTATCCCGGAGGCGTAGGAGTCCCTCGGCTCGGTCAGCCTTGGCTGCTTACGTGTACTCCATCATTTTCAGGATCCACTTTCGAAGTAGTCGAAAAGCACGAAAGACATTCTGGCAGAAAAGATCTTTTTCCGAGGAAAATTTTGACGCAGAGGGGGTTCCCCCCTTTTAGCCCCCGAGGGAGGGTCGGGCTTTGCCGAGGAAAGGCTGACCCTTCCTTGATGACTAGACTTTGTGTGTGAACGAGGTGTACGAATAACTTGAAAGCATCTTAAGGGTAGAAGCGACATAGCTGTCGGATGTTCCAAGCGTTGCTGTAGACCTCGCCTTGACTGTTGGCCAGCTTGTACGTTCCGGGCTTCAGAACCTTGGCGACGACGAACGGCCCTTCCCAGGGAGGCGTGAGCTTGTGCCGCCCTCGGGCGTCTTGTCGCAGCCGAAGCACCAGGTCGCCCACCTAGAGGTCTCGGGACCGAACCCCTCGGGCGTGGTAGCGTTGCAGGGACTGCTGGTACCGCGCCGAGTGTAGTAAGGCCATGTCCTGAGCCTCTTCCAGCTGGTCCAGTGAGTCTTCTCGATTAGCTCGTTTGCTTTGGTCGGTGTAGGCCCTCGTCCTCAGGGAACCGTATTCTAAGTCTGTGGGCAAGATGGCCTCGGCCCCATAGACTAGAAAGAACGGTGTGAAGCCCGTGGCTCGGCTCGGCGTTGTCCTCAGACTCCAGACCACAGAGGGGAGATCCTTCATCCATCGCTTGCCGAACTTGTTGAGGTCGTTGTAGATCCGCGGCTTGAGCCCTTGCAGGATCATGCCGTTGGCACGATCTACTTGCCCATTCGTCATGGGGTGAGCCACGGCGGCCCAGTCCACCCGGATGTGGTGATCCTCGCAGAAGTCCAGGAACTTTCTGCCGGTGAACTGGGTGCCATTGTCGGTGATGATGGAGTCCAGGACCCCAAAGCGATGGATGATGTTGGTGAAGAACGCCACCGCCTGTTCGGACCTGATGCTGTTTAGGGGTCGGACCTCGATCCACTTGTAGAATTTGTCGATGGCGACCAACAGGTGCGTCTAGCCCCCGGGTGCCTTCTGCAAGGGGCCGACTAGGTCCAGACCCGACACAGCAAACGACCAGGTGATGGGTATGGTCTGCAGGGCCTGAGCGGGCAGGTGGGTCTGCCTTGCGTAGAACTGACACCCTTCGCAGGTGCGGACAATTCTAGTGGCGTCGGCCATCGCTGTCGGCCAGTAGAAACCTTGTCGGAAGGCGTTTCCAACAAGGGCTCGAGGCGCTGCATGATGGCCGCAAGCCCCCGAGTGTATCTCTTGTAGGAGCTCCTGGCCTTCGGTGATGGAAATGCATCGCTGGAGGATGCCCGAGGGGCTACGGTGGTAGAGCTCCTTCCCGTCTCCCAGCAAGACGAACGACTTGGCGCGCCGCGCCAACCGCCGAGCTTCGACTCGGTCGAGGGGTAGCTCTCCTCAGTGGAGATATTGCAGGTACGGGGTCTGCCAGTTTCGATTAGGCGTGACCCCGCTCCGCTCCTCCTCGATGCGCAGTGCCTCACCCTTGGGGGCCGAGGGTGCCTCGGGCCGATCCGAGGGTGCCTCGGACTGAGTCGAGGGTGCCTCGGGCTGGGCCGAGGCCTTCTCGGGCTCGGGCGTGTCATCGGTCTTGACGGAGGGTTGATGCAGGTCTCGGGAGAAGACGTCCGGGGGAACCGTTGTTCGCCCCGAGGCTATTTTAGCCAGCTTGACCGTAGTCTCGTTGTAGTGTCGGGCGATGTGGTTGAGCTCGAGCCCGTAGAACTTGTCTTCTAGGCGCCGAACCTCATCGCAGTAGGCTTCCATCTTCGGGTCGCGGCAGTGGGAGTTCTTCATGACTTGGTCGATGATGAGCTGCGAGTCACCACGAGCGTCGAGGCGTCGGACCCCTAGCTCGATGGCGATGCGCAACCCGTTGACCGGAGCCTCGTACTCGGCCACATTGTTGGACGCCGGGAAATGGAGGCACAACACATAGCGTAGGTGCTTCCCGAGGGGCGAGATGAAGAGCAGGCCTGCGCCTGCTCCTGTCTTCATCAGCGACCCGTCGAAGAACATGGTCCAGAGTTCCGGTTGGATCGGAACTGTTGGGAGTTGGGTGTCGACCCATTCAGCCATAAAGTCCGCCAAGACCTGGGACTTGATGGCCTTCCGAGGGGCCAAGATCGTCTCGCCCATGATTTCCACTGCCCACTTTGCAATTCTACCCGAGGCCTCTTGGCACTGGATGATCTCCCCCAGGGGGAAGGATGACACCACAGTTACCGGATGAGACTCGAAGTAGTGTCGCAACTTCTGCCGCGTTAGGATCACCGCGTACAGCAGCTTCTGAATTTGTGGGTAGCGGATCTTGGTCTCGGACAGTACCTCACCGATAAAGTAGACTGGCCTCTGGACGGGCAATGCATGCCCCTCTTCTCGTCTCTCAACCACGATCGCGGCGCTAACCACCTGAGTGGTCGCGGCGACGTAGATCAAGAGGGCTTGTCCGGCAGCGGGGGGCACCAAGATGGGCGCGTTCGTGAGGAGCGCCTTCAGGTTCCCGAGGGCTTCCTCGGCCTTAGGGGTCCAAGTGAAGCACTCGGCCTTCCTTAAGAGGCGGTACAGAGGCAGGCCTCTTTCGCCGAGGCGCGAGATGAAACGGCTCAGGGCCGCAAGGCATCCCGTGACTCTCTGTACGCCTTTCAAGTCCTTGATGGGCCCCATGCTGGTGATGGCCGCGATCTTCTACGGGTTGGCCTCGATGCCCCGCTCGGAGACGATGAACCCCAAGAGCATGCCTCGGGGAACCCCGAAGACACACTTCTCGGGATTGAGCTTCACGCCTTTCGCCTTGAGACATCGGAATGTCGCTTCAAGGTCGGAAAGGAGGTCGGAGGCTTTCCTCGTCTTGACTACGATGTCATCGACGTAGGCCTCAACCGTTCGGCCAATGTGTTTGCCAAACACGTGCTTCATGCACCGTTGGTACGTTGCACCCGCATTCCTCAAACCAAACGGCATGGTAACATAGCAGTACATGCCGAAGGGTGTGATGAAAGAAGTCGCGAGCTGGTCGGACTCTTTCATCCTGATCTGGTGATACCCCGAGTAGGCATCGAGGAAAGACAGGGTTTCGCACCCAGCAGTGGAATCCACGATTTGATCGATGCGAGGCAGAGGGTAGGGAACTTTCGGACATGCTTTGTTTAGACCAGTGTAGTCTACACACATCCGCCATTTCCCTCCTTTCTTTCTCACAAGCACAGGGTTGGCAAGCCATTCTGGATGGAATACCTCTTTGATGAACCCTGCCGCCATTAGCTTGTGGATCTCCTCGCTTATGGCTCTGCGCTTTTCTTCGTCGAATCGGCGCAGAGGCTGCTTCACGGGTCGGGCTCCAGCTCGGATATCCAGCGAGTGCTCGGCGACATCCCTCAGTATGCCGGGCATGCCCGAGGGACTCCACGTGAAAACGTTGGCGTTTGCGCGGAGAAAGTCGACGAGCACTGCTTCCTATTTGGGATCGAGCTCGGAGCCGATCCGGATCTGCTTGGAGGCGTCGTTGCTGGGGTCGAGAGGGACGGATTTAACCGTCTCCGCTGGCTCGAAGTTGCCGGCGTGGCGCTTCACGTCTGGCGCCTCCTTAGAGAGGCTCTCCAGGTCGGCAATGAGGGCCTCGGATTCGGCGAGGGCCTCGGCGTACTCCACGCACTCCACGTCGCATTCGTACGCGTGTCGGTGCGTGGGGCCGACGGTGATGACCCCGTTGGGGCCCGACATCTTGAGCTTGAGATAGGTGTAGGTGGGGACGACCATGAACTTGGCATAGCATGGCCTCCCCAGCACTGTTGGTAGGTTCCTCGAAACCCGACCACTTCGAACGTGAGGGTCTCCCTTCGGAAGTTGGAGGGTGTCCCGAAGCAGACGGGTAGATCGAGTTGTCCGAGGGGTTGGACGCGCTTCCCGGGGATGATCCTGTGAAAAGGCGCAGCGCCCGTCCGGACCGAGGACAGATCGATACGCAGGAGCCCGAGGGTCTCGGCGTAGATGATGTTGAGGCCGCTGCCTCCGTCCATGAGGACCTTGGTGAGCCTGACGTTGCCGATGATGGGGTCGACAACGAGCGGGTATTTCTCGGGCTCGGCACGCGGTCGGGATGGTCACCCTGGTCGAAGGTGATGGGCTTGTCGGACCAGTCTAGGTAGACTGGCGCCGCCACCTTTACCGAGCAGACCTCCCGACGCTCTTGCTTGCGGTGCCGAGCCGAGGCGTTCGCCACTCGCCCACCGTAGATCATGTAGCAGTCGTGGACCTCGGGGAACTCTCCTGCCTTGTGATCTTCCTTCTTATCGTCGACGCGAGCCCTGCCACCCTCCGCGGGTGGCCCGGCCTTGTGAAAGTGGCGCCGAAGCATGGCGCACTCCTCAAGGGTGTGCTTGACGGGCCCCTGATGATAGGGGCACGGCTCCTTGAGCATCTTGTCGAAGAGATTGGCGCCTCCGGGAGGTTTCCGAGGGTTCTTGTACTCAGCGGCAACGACAAGGTCCGCGTCGGCGGCGTCGAGTTTCGCTTGCGACTTCTTCTTGCATTTCTTCTTGGCGCCGCGCTGAGTTGACGCCTCGGGGACATCTTCCGGTGGGCGGCCCTGGGGCTGCTTGTCCTTCCGGAAGATGGCCTCAACCGCCTCCTGGCCAGAGGCGAACTTGGTGGCGATGTCCATCAGCTCGCTCGCCCTGGTGGGGGTCTTGCGACCCAGCTTGCTCACCAGGTCGCGGCAGGTGGTGCCGGCGAGGAACACGTCGATGACATCCGAATCGATGATGTTGGGCAGCTCGGTGCGCTGCATCGAGAATCGCCGGATGTAGTCACGGAGAGACTCTCCCGGCTGCTGGCGGCAGCTTCGGAGATCCCAGGAGTTTCCAGGGCGCACGTACGTGCCCTGGAAATTGCCGGCGAAGGCTTGGACCAGGTCGTCCCAGTTGGAGATCTGCCCTAGAGGCAGGTGCTCCAGCCAGGCTCGAGCGGTATCGGAGAGGAACAGGGGGAGGTTGCGGATGATGAGGTTATCATCGTCCGTTCCACCCAGGTGGCAGGCCAGTCGATAGTCCGCGAGCCACAGTTCCGGTCTCGTCTCCCCCGAGCACTTTGTGATAGTAGTCGGGGTTCGGAACCGGGTCGGGAACGGCGCCCGTCGTATGGCGTGGCTGAAAGCCTGCGGACCGGGTGGTTCGGGCGAGGGACTCTGATCCTCCCCGCTGTCGTAACGTCCCCCATGCCTGGGGTGGTAGCCTCGGCGCACCCTCTCGTCGAGGTGGGCCCGACGGTTGCGGTGATGGTGCTGTTTGCCGAGGCGACACGGGGCCGCAGGCGCTGTGTTGCGCGTGCGCCCGGTGTGGACCGAGGCTTCCCGCATAAATCGGGAAGTCGCGGCGCGATGTTCCGAGGGGTACCCCTGCCTTCGGGAGGCGGAGCTTTCGGCCCATCGAACCGCGGCGTCCTCCAGGAGATTCTTGAGCTCTCCCTGGATACGCCGCCCCTCGGTGGTTGATGGCTCCGGCATCGCGCGGAGAAGTATTGCCGCTGCAGCCAGGTTCTGGCCGACTCCACTGGAAGTCGGTGGCGGCCTTACCCTGACATCGTCGGCGATGCGGTGCTGGAAGCCCTGGGGGAGATGACGCACTTCTCCGGCCGGAGGTTGGCCCGCCCATTCCTGCCCGATGTCCCGGCGGATCGGCTCAGGTGTTCCTGCTCCCTCGTCGAGCCTGGCGTGCATCTCGAGCTGTGGGTCATGACCCCCCACCGGGACGGGGACCACAGCTAGCTCCCGAAGGATGTCAACGCGAGGCACAGGCCTAGGGGATCGCAGTTCTCCAGCATACCAAGATGGTTGCCTTCGCCGGGACCCCCTAGATCGACGTGGAAACATTCACGACTTGGGCCGCAGTCCTCGTCGTCGAGGCTGCGGCTACCGTTGGAACAGTCGGAAAGGCAATAGTCGCATGCGGTCATGAAGTCCCGCATGGCACTAGGGTTACCAAGTCCGGAGAAATCCCAACAGAAGTCGGGCTCGTCATCTTCCTCGGACCCCGAGGGCCCGTAGGTCGAGACGGCCGCCAGCCGGTCCCAGGGTGACCGCATACGATACCCCAGAGGGTTTGGACTCGCCTCTATGAGAGCGATCACCGAAGCGAAGTCGCTTGGTGGGTCGAGGCTGAATCCAAAAGGCACGAGATGGGAATCGGTCGGTACCTCTTGGTCGACGGGTGGTGACGAAGTCACGTCAGGGGCTGACTGCACCGTCGTCTCAGGTACGAAGGTGACGCCCAACAAGTCCTTTGCGAGCGTGCTGGCGTCGTCCGTTTGCTTGGGGTTGGCGCGTTGCGGGGAGACGGCGCTCGTCTTCGTCTCAGACGCGAGGTCGATGCCCGACGTGCCCCCCGTTGGGGCGCTGGCGCCGTCGGCTCGCTCAACAGCCGACGAGGTGCCGCCTCCTGCTTGGCCTTGGTTGCCCCGCCTCCTCCTCCGTCGGCTGGGGAGGGGACGGGACAAGCCCGAATGTTGTTCTTCCACCACGTGGGGAAGACGTCGTCGATTCCGCCGCCGGCGGGCGGGTTGTCGGCCGCCATTGTCGCTGTCGCGCGGCGAGGGAAGGAGTATCATGTCGTAGCTGCCGTCGAGGGACATGAACTCAAGACTCCCGAAACGGAGCACCGTCCCGGGCTGGAAAGGTTGCTGGAGACTGCCCATCTGGGGCTTGACGGGAAGCTGTTCGTCAACACGCAGCAGGCCCCTATCTGGCGCGCCAACTGTCGGCGTTTCGAACCCAGGGGGTCCCTGGACCGACGAGTAAATTGTCGCCGCGTGCCCCAGCCCAGATGGGTCGGCGCGAGACGGAGCGCGAAGGGGGGAAGAGAAGCCGGAGGGAGACAGGCGTACAAAGGGGAAACCCGCGGCCTTCGTGTTTGTCCCGCGCCCAGGTCGGGTGCGCTTGCAGTAGGGGGTTACAAGCGTCCACGCGGGAGGGAGCGAGCGGCCTTACGCGAGCGCCGTCCCGTCCTTCCCCGCGCGGCCAACCCTCTGTAAGAGGGCCCTAGACCTTCCTTTTATAGGCGTAAGGAAAGGATCCAGGTGTACAATGGGGGGTGTAGCAGTGTGCTAACGTGTCTAGCGGAGGAGAGCTAGTGCCCTAAGTACATGCCATCGTGGTAGCCGGAGAGGTTTTGGCACCCGGTTCGTGTGGTGTCGTGGCCGTCGGAGGAGCGCTGGAGCCTGGCGGAAGGACAGCTGTCGGGGCTGTCGGGTCCTTGCTGATGTCCTCTTGCTTCCGTAAGGGGGCTGAGAGCCACCGTCGTCATAGAGCGTGCGGGGCGCCATCATTACTTGTTTGGCGGAGCGAGCCTGATGGGATGCCGGTCTTGTTCCCCGTAGCCTGAGTCAGCTTGGGGTAGGATAATGATGGCGCCTCCTGTGACGTGGTCGGTCCGAGCCCTGGGTTGGGCGAGGTGGAGGCTCCTCCGAGGTCGTGGTCGAGTCTGTCTTCCAAGGCCGAGGTCGAGTCCGAGCCCCTGGGTCGGGCGAGGCGGAGACCGTTGGCTGAGGCCAGGGCTGAGTCTGAGCCCTGGGGTCGGGCGAAGCGGAGTTCGTCGTCTTCCGGGGCTGAGCCCGAGTCCGAGCCCTGGGGTCGGGCGAAGCGGAGTTCGTCGTCTTCCGGGGCTGAGCCCAAGTCCGAGCCCTGGGGTCGGGCGAAGCGGAGTTCGTCGTCTTCCGGGGCTGAGCCCGAGTCCGAGCCCTGGGGTCGGGCGATGCGGAGTTTCCTATGGCGCCTGAAGCCGGACTTGGCTGCTGTCAGCCTCACTCTATCGAGTGGCACAGCAGTCGGAGCGGCGCAGGCGGCGCTGTCCTCTTGTCAGGCCTGTCAGTGGAGCGGCGAAGTGACTACGGTCACTTCGGCTCTGTCGACTGGAGGGCGCGCGTCAGGAAAAAGGTGTCAGGCCACCTTTGCATTAAATGCCCCTGCGATTCGGTCGGTTGGCGTGGCGATTTGGCCAAGGTTGCTTCTTGGTGAAGACTGGGCCTCGGGCGAGCCGAAGGTGTGTCCGTTGCTGGAGGGGGTCCTCGGGCGAGACGTAAATCCTCCGGGGTCGGCTGCCCTTGCCCGAGGCTAGGCTCGGGCGAGGCGTGATCGCGTCCCTCGAATGGACCGATCCTTGACTTAATCGCACCCATCAGACCTTTGCAGCTTTGTGCTGATGGGGGTTACCAGCTGAGATTTAGGAGTCTTGAGGGTACCCCTAATTATGGTCCCCGACAGTAAGTATGTGGAGAAGATATATTTTCACTATGGCAAAAACGAAGCTATTACAAGGAATTAAAAACGCCAAGAAAACTAAATTTTCAACAACTGTTCTTTAGTAAGAAAGAGAATGACAACAAATGTAAAAACTGATTCTGAGGTAGGATATCTCTTATTAGATATGCTTCGACTCTGGCACAATATTGTTGACTGTGCGAGCTTCGGACTCCTCCCTGAAGTCTCTCTGCTGTGGTTCTGTTGACTCCCTTCTGGCTGTTGGCCGCGCGAATATGCAGGTTGTAGTGGTGGCGGAGGTGGAGTGTGATACCCGATTTGCAAAGAAGAGAAGTTGGGGGTTGTTCTTTTTGTTTTTTTCCTCATTCGGTTGTTGCATTTTGGGGATTTGGAATTTGTGGAAAACATTCACAACTAGGGCAGTAGAATTTCTTTGGTTTGGCGCTTGCGATGGGGTCGGGAGCTGTCGCGTGGGCTAGTTGGGCCGCGATTAGTGATTCGGCCCACTACCCTTCCCAAACCCTAGCCGCCCTCCCCCCTAACCCCCTTCCCCTTTGTGCAGCCGCCCCCCCCCCACTTTCCCACCCTTTGGCCGTCGCCCCCCTTCCATCTCCTCCTCTCTCAATCCTTGCAGCCACACCACCAAGCCCTAGCCGCCCCCCCATCTCCTCCTCCCAAGGTGTCATTCCTTGCCGCTCGGATCGTCGTCGCGTGGTGCGAATCTTCAATCGTTTTGGTGGAGGGAAGAAGGGAGGAAGGAAAGGGGGAGAATCCAAGGTGATTTTTGTGTTCATCTCTTGTTCATTTGCGCTGCAATCCAGTTGATTAGATGTTGCGTATGCGATTGGGTAGAGGGGCTGTCCAGAATTTTAGGTGGTGGTTGAACAGCAGTAGTTCTAGCAGTTTCTGGGCATTTTTCGTGGGAAATTAATGGAAATCAGTTTGGGGATCATGTAGAACTTTGTCTTACCTTTCCAACGAGTATTTATGCGCTCAATTTGGAGATATAAATTAAAAGTTATCACCGTTTGAATCCGGGTATGTGGCTGTAAAAAAAAAACAGATTTTCAGGGGGATGAACAGCAGCAGGATTAGCAGTTTCTGAGGATTTTTCGGGAGTAATTAGTGTTAATCAGTATGAGAATCATGTAGGGCTTTTTCTTATATTTCCAACAAGTACTTATGCGCTCGATTCGGAATTATATTTTAAAAGTTATCGCTGTTTGAATCCGAGTATGTCGCTGCCCCGAATCAGGAAAAAACAGATTGCAGGGTTTATTTTGTGGACAGTTTAGGGGTAATTAGATGTTAGAATTTAATCATAAATTGTATACAAAACTTGTGGGGAATTTTATGTAGTTATCTCTGGAGTTTTTGTTTGACACCACTTCTGTCTTAATTTTAAAGTTATGGAATTGTTAAGCAGCGCCGCTGCAGTTTGGTTGGTGTGGAGAGAATTGTTACCGCGGCGGGGTTTGAGATTGCACGTAGGTGCGGCGTTGTTCTTGAGGCTTATTATGTGAATTTGGTGCACTAAGTTGGGTGTCAAAAACATGTGGTGGACTTCCGGATCGTTCTTAGGGATTTGCCCAAACTTCCGGTGAAGGCAAGTAAAACTGTGATGGTTATTCCGTCTGTCAAATGAGGAGTCTTAAACTTGATTATGTCGTGCTATTGTGTTCATATTCATATTTTTTTATTGAGTACCATCATTTGAAAATGTTCATGTTTCATGGATTTCATATGTTGAGTTTGAGGTTTGATTATGTTACTCAAGTGGTTATTATGTGGAATGGGTGGAAGTATATGTCTAGCACATTTTATTTGGGAAGAACTCATGACGTTGTCATGCATAATGCACTCATCATCCATTGCATTGAAGTTTTGTCGCGATCTTATGGTCCGACTGTACCGGTACATTGAGCATCATATGTTGCCCAAGAAGGGGTATGATGCAGCTTCATATCCTTAGTGATATGGAGGCAGAAGTCATTATTGCATCTGTAGCCATGTGCATTCATGGGAGAGGTGTGGAATCTATTATGTGGATGTGGATAATCTGGACTTGTGCATGTTGTTTCTTCTTGGCGTTAAGTATTTAGTTACTTGTTTACTTGCTGCAATTTAAGGTTCAAAAAGGAAGTTTTGAACCACGTGGTTGTTTAAGCACAGTTGATTTACAATGTCCAATCTGTTGTTGTTATGTTTACTTGCTGAGATGTGTCATCTCACATCTTGCAATGTTTGATGCAGGCACCTAATTTCTGCTTTGGGAAAAGAGGGATGTAGCAGCACGACCACTACACCTTTAATAAAGGAACCACCACTTAATAATGTTGTTAATCAGAGAGGGTCAAGTCTAGTGAATTACTTTGTTCTTGGTTGAGCGTTTGTTTTGGGGTGGGCTGAGTTCCTTATCTCATTTATTTTGCTTCTGTTGGGTCATGAATGTGTTTTACCACTTTTGCATTTAGATTCTACTACGTGAATTATCTGTCTTTATATCATGTATGAACCACATGTTTGCCCTCCTTGTTATGCTAGTTTCAAAGGAGGTGCTGCCGGATTTTGCAATATTTCTCTCTTTATTTCATCTCTTGTGTTGAGTAAGTTTGGTGGGAGGAGTTTTGGTAATATCCATTGTGTGTGACCAGTGGGGTGTTACATGGAGGCTATGGCCAGGATGCCTATGACTGACTGGCCGAAGCAACAGACGCTGCAGGATGGTTACCCACATACTCTGGTATGTAGGGCGAGTGATATGAAGCAGTATGCATGACCTGCTTCGGCTGGTTCTGCTGAGCTGCAGCTTCTGCTATTTCCTTCTGTTTCTGAATGGTGACATGGCACATCCTTGTAGTATGGCCCTTGTCCTCACCATAGAATAAGCAATAAATTTTCCTGGGCTGATCCCCAAACCTTCCTCCAAAGCCCTTGGCGCCTCTGCCCCTTGGAGCTGGCGGTCGAAGATAGTTTTGTTGCTGCCCCGAAGCTTGCGAGGAATATTGTGGCCTCTGTTGCTGACTTCCTCTGTCGTCATTCTGGGAGTAGTGGATTGATCTGACGTGCCTTGGGTGGATTCTTCCTCCGAAGCCCCTGGTCATCTCAGAGAACCTGTAGGCTTCCTCCCTTCTTTGACGAAAGTCATTATCAGCACGGATGTATTCATCCATCTTTCGAAGCAATTTCTCCAGGGTCTGAGGGGGTTTCCTGGTGAAGTATTGGGCCGTAGGTTCCGGCCGAAGCCCCTTGATCATGGCCTCAATGACAATCTCATTGGGCACCGTTGGCGCTTGTGCCCTCAGACGCAAGAACCTTCGGACATACGCCTGGAGGTATTCTTCGTGATCTTGCTTGCACTGGAACAAAGCTTGAGCGGTAACTGGCTTCGTCTGAAATCCTTGGAAACTAGTGATCAACATGTCCTTCAGCTTCTGCCATGATGTGATTGTTCCTGGCCGAAGAGAGGAGTACTAGGTTTGCGCAACATTCTTGTCTGCCATAACGAAAGATTTCGCCATGACTGCAGTATTGCCTCCATATGAGGATATGGTTGCTTCGTAGCTCATCAGAAATTGCTTCGGATCTGAGTGCCCGTGATACATGGGGAGCTGGGGTGGCTTGTAAGATGGGGGCCAAGGTGTAGCCTGCAGTTCTGCTGACAGAGGAGAAGCATCATCAAAAGCAAAATTCCCATGATGGAAATTCTCATACCATTCATCCTCGTTGAAGAAGCCTTCTTGATGAAGCTCCCTGTGTTGAGGCCTTCGCTCTTGCTCATCTTGAGCGAGGTGGCGTACTTCTTCAGTAGCTTCATCAATCTGCCTCTGAAGGTCGGCTAGTCTAGCCATCTTCTCCTTCTTCCTTTGTACTTGTTGATGAAGCATCTCCATATTCCTGATTTCTTGGTCCAACTCGTCCTCCTGGAGTGTTGGACTAGTGGCCTTCCTCTTCTGGCTTCGGGCCTCTCGAAGAGAGAGGGTCTCCTGGTTCGGGTCCAGCGGCTGCAAAGCGGCAGCCCCTGTTGCTGAAGCTTTCTTCGGTGGCATGACGAAGGTCAATGCTTGCCGAAGGTGGTCGAAAAGAGTTCACCGGAGGTGGACGCCAATGTTGGGGACTTGTTCTCAAATGCTATGAGTTAAGAAGAAGGCAACACAAAAATTGTTAAACGTTAAAGTCCTTCGTCCTTCGAAGCATTATTCCCCTTGGGATATAATGATTTTCGGACGAAGGTTATGAAGGACATACCTTCATCAGCACAACACATAATAATGAAGAAGGAACCATATAAAGTATAAGAGATAACATGAACAATTATGTATTATTATCAACTCATTTCTATTTCATTATTATGGAAAAATAGAAATGATATTAAATTATAATGTACCTTCGGCTTGAGGGAAGGTAAAAGTACAGGCGTGACGCAAAAGCAAATGCCAAGTCAACGTGAACAGTACGGGAGCACTGTTCATCTATTTATAGGCACGGGGCGCAGCCCATGTGAAATTACACCCATGCCCTTTACATTTGTTAATGACTCTATAGTAAACCATCGAGGTTTGAATAGCCTTTTCTCTTTTAAGTCGGTTTCCTTTTCTGCTATCGCGCCGAAGCTCTCCTGCACATAGCTTCGGCTCTGCGCCAACCTTCGTGTTCTTCGTGCTTCTTCATACTGTGGCTCTGATCCGAGTCTGAAGATACCTGTTCATGTACTTTACTCCAGAAACATTGTTAAATCATGTTTTTGAGGACCTTCGGAAGCCGAAGGCCCCCAACAGGGTCGACGGTACCTGTGACACGGTTTGATTTGATTAGAAACCTGATAAATTTGATCTGCGGTCAGAACACATGATTCCATGGTCACTAGTAATTGGTGTGGTAATCGGATCTCAATTATAATTCCTTGATTATCAACCTCGCGCACGATTTCTCTCAGACACTACGCAATTCAAATTATTTTGCCCCGAACATTTTAGTCGTCGAGTTCGAATTAATTTGCCCGAGATAAAAATCGTAAAAGTAGGTTACGCTTTCGAATTCGTATTCGCGCGAGCGATGAGTTTTAAATAATCACCGAACGCACCGATTTTCGGAACAACTATGTTCTGAACATCACGAAAATTTAGGAAGAGCCCGGATAGATAAAATTTAGCATTCATTTTATCCACTGATATTACGTGCTTAAATCCATACTCGTTGTGGAGCAGACGATAAACACTAGGGGTGTTACATAAAGAGCCCTTCCGTCAGTAAGCAGTGTTTTGGTGTTCTCTCGAAGTTAACACAAACACCTCGCAATAAAATCAAATAGAAGCAATTATAAAGACAAGCGTGATTGTAAAAGTGACATAAATAAAAGAAAAACAAGGACTTTGATAAAATATAAATACACTAAACCTAGCTTGTTCTATTAACATGGGGTAGAACTGTCTGTAGCAAATATATGCAAAGACATATATTTTTGCTTTAGTGAGAATATAGAAACCAATGAATTCTGTTATGTCAAATGAGGGGGATAGGAAACTATAGCTTCCTGTTCCATGCTTTTCTACAGCGAGCACATGTGCTTCTACTTCAGCAACATAGAATGGGAGCCTGATTCTACGTTGCCCCTGCTCTGGTGACCATTTAGACTTATTTGCTAGAACTATAGGTCCTACTATGGGATCTGCAGCTGGAACCGGAAAAAGGCTCACAAGTTTGTGGACACTTTATTAGGCGATGCGACACCAAATGTGTGTACAAAATCATAATCATTGCCTTGATAGTTCATTGCTAATGTGGTTGATGCAAGCTCCTATGATATGTCAACTTCACCATGCTTAGAAGACGAGTCAGCAGCAATCCTATATCCACTGCTAGGTATACCTTTAATTGTAGGTTCATCTAAGATTCTAACTATAATAGGTCAGTGCCTGTGCGTTGCGACGGGGACATATAATATCTTGATAACTTATATATACAAATATGTGTTATGCAGTTATGAGATAGAGGATGACATCCGCGAGCTGTCTGGGATGGCATCAAAGAGAAATTTGGGCCTGTGACGCACGGGCACTCACCTAGTAGTGTATTATATAAGATAGGTCAGTGTCCGTGCATTGCATCTGGAATATATAGTATCTCGATAACTTATATATACAAATATGTGTTATACGATTATAAAATGGATGACAACATCCGTGAGCCGTCCGGAATGACATCAAAGAGAAACCCAGGACTGCAACGCACGGGCGCTCACCTAATAGTGTATTATATAAAATTTATCAAGAAGATTTAATGGCAAAAATTCAAAATCAATAAATATAAAATAAACATAAGCATGACTATCTATTTCATCTAATCTTTTTCCATAATACGATCAAGGTACTCTCGTATATTTCCAGGAATGTTAAATCGACATGTGTTCCCTTCGTATGTCAACAGATCAATAAATAAATTCCTACGCAGAGTCGCACCATCCTGCAAAAATGTTATAAGTAATATTATCATTCATTAAGTACAAATTACATATATGATATTATTCTCACCATACTAAATTGCGCTTTTAAACCACTTTCCCACCACTCCATAATGTGCAGAGCAAAATGACCGGTATTAAGACTGAAAAAGTTACCAACTTTGTTATATTATGAAATTATAAACATAACATCTATATATATATATGACATAATAATTTTATGTAATTACCCTTTTAAGTCGATTGGGGCATCAGGTCAAATTGAATGTCGCCACATATAAATGTCATGTGACCATCCAATACGTTTGACACCGTATGCAGCCTTATATTTCTTCGAAATAAGAAGAATAACTTCCCAAAATCTTTTTAGTGGTATATATTTGCACATTCTAGAGTAGGTGTGAAATTAAACACAGACACATATTTGTTTGCATGATTAATAATGAAAAGTACATAGCCTGTAGAGTATCTCCATGGCATAAGAACCTGCAAACCATGAGACATTAGAATTATATGTTTGCACAATTTATTTAACTATATAGATCAAAGGAATTCTAACTTACAAATTTGCAAAGTGTGATATAATAATTCATTTGAGGCCAATTTTTTAATGTTTCTGCCAACTCTATCGCGCTAGGATCCTTATATGACTTCGATTCTTCATCAAAACCACACATTTCCTAGTGAAAACATAATAATATAATAAATAAATATAGGAAATATAAGATAATATCATACATGTTATAACAATATTTTTAAATAACAAACTTACAGAGAAACGCAAGTCCATATAGTGTTTTGTAATCTTTCGTTTTTCGAGAGACAACCTCTTTGGTTCATTATGGGCAAGAATTCGAACAGCCATGTTAAAACAATCTATAGGCATATCTTTATTCGCATTTAACAATTCATATAGTGTCTTGACAATCAAATCTATCCGATATGGATTGAAGCTTCAGATCCATTTATCCCTGTATAGCAACGTTATATAACAAATATGCAATTATATCTGAGCAATACACATAATGTGATTATTAAATATATAAATATAAATAAGTAAAATACGAGGAACTTACTCTAAAATTGTGGCATCTTGAATTGTCATGATATAATCGCATAGAAACTCTATCATATCTGCTTTTCTTACTGGCATATCCTTCGTGGAAAGACCACTAATTAAAGAGTCCTTACCACACTCATTAACAGAGGTTGGAGTAGGGATGACATCATTCTCTTCTTTGGCACATATTTCTTCAAAATATAATAATATAGGATCATCTTCGGGGCTAATCTGAGGGCTTCGTTTCCTCTTGTTAGGATTTGGGGAGGGTTCTAAAATCTCAACACCACTGGAGTTAGTCTCATTGTCTTCTGTACTTTTATTTGTCTTATTTTTATATAACGGACATCCCTTTCTCTTGTTCAAATCCGAAGACAATAAAATAGCGGCCAATTTTGGCCTAAAGTTTTTTATATCAGCCTGAAAAGTAAGAAAATATATGGTGTTATTTATCATATCACTGTAGATATGTATATGATAGCTTTTTTGATATACCTGTGTAAAATTGTCTAATAGTTCGACTCCTGTTCAGTACTCCATATAATTAAGTAGGAAAAGTCCACACGAAGAACTCCATTAAAAAATCAAATCAAATATGTTTCCAATTTAAATGAAACAGCTTTAGAAAGATCAATTATATACCTATTTGTCTGCTTGGCATCTTTAAACTCTATAAGTTTCCAAGGCCAATAGGCAACTTGAAGGTCTGACCAATTATGGTCTTTATGTTTCATGTAATGCGACACACCATCTATTTGCTTTTGCAAACCCTTTAGCTACAAACAAAATTAGTAAATCACATCAACAAATTACTCATAACCACAAACAAAATTAGTAACGAGTTTCATTTACTCACAACACAATCGAGATCTTTATGACCCAATGAAGAACCCAGTGAATCGAGTACTTGCATGTCTCGTCTTTTGGCGTTAAGCACAACAAGATACCAGTGAAGTTCACGAATGTTTATAGGTATGAACACCTGCCAAATACTTATATATATATTAGTTTCATAAGTATCATACGATGATTTTATAACTAAACTCATATATATATATATATAGTAAATTATTTTGTTACCATGTCATGTTGAAGATATAATAATACCCTTCGCTCAACTTGAGATCTTTCGCTAGTTTCACAGTATATATCATCAAATTCTCGATCATCACCAGCATCTCGTTTAAAAAATTCACTGACAAATGTAATCTCTATGTGGACTGTACCACCAGGACGCTGCTTCATATGTTCTTGTGCTATCAATAACTATATGTAAGAATTTATGATCTGCAAATACATGTACAAAAACTATATTTAGTTAAAATACATAAATTTGTGTGTGCACGCGTACCAAAAAATGTATTACCTCATCCCCAAATAAGAATCTGGTTGAAATAGACTTCCCATAAATTTCCTTAAAATTACTTGAGAGCCAATGCATAAAAGTTCAACATCCATTGTCGCATAAGGAATGTTTTTAATTGATTCGATAAGGGCCATATCTCCTTGATTACACATATAATCTAGAAACCAATCATACATATAATGGTCGAAGTTAATTAGTTTATTTAAAACTACGAACTGATCAAATAGTAATAGTAGAGGTAACTAATACACGATTGTAATACCTTCTTGAACAATTACAGTCGCCATGTCCTTTTTTGGTTTATTATGATGCAATGCAAATTTGCATTCATCTATTGGCGCTAGATAATTTATCTGTGTTCCAAATATATCTTCTTCAATGGGATGTATAGGAAGTCTGGTATGCTCATCTATTTTTCCATCGAGAGGTGATTCATTATCAACTGTTGAATGCTTTTCCAATTGGCTATCATCAACGGGTACTTCATTTGTCTCGTCTAAAGAATCCATCGAGGTGAAATAGTCCTACATATATTGCAAATAAAATATATCTAAATATACTGATCCAATGGCATGATCGAGATAGAAGGAAATATATTCCAATGAGCATGTGATGGAGGACGCACAAAAATTAAGGTATGGCAGATTTTATATAGAACTATGTGTACAAATCCATATTCGTGTATGTATACACACACATTTTAGTTGACAACAAACAATTTAATATAAAGCAATAAATTTAGTATTTTACAACAAACAAATGTAAAATAAGGACAAAGCTTCTCCAATAAACGTATTCAATCACAAGATTTAGTTGTATTGAATGTGTGGAACCCATCAAATAAATGTTTTTAATGTCTTCTCGGTACTGGTATTCACATAACTTCATTGAATCGGATAGGTAGAACCCCTCAAAATATTTTTCACTCGCATAATTTAGTTTAATGTTGTCTGAAAGGAGATGCTTCTTACTCTTGTTACTCACGCAGTAGTAAATGAAGGGTCAGGAAAGTGCCGAATCGAGGAAAGATAAGCAAGTTGCCAACGACCAGCACGGAACACAGAGTCGAGCAGCGGGCGCAGACGCGAGTGGTGAATCCAGTCCGTCGCAGAAGATCCGGCCTCCGAATGATCCGCCGCAGAAGATCCCGCCTCCGTACGCTTATCCAGTGCGATCGCGTACAGTCAGAGCATAGACCACGTGGAGAAGCGATGTACGTGGAGAAGCGCTGCTAGAGATCGGCTACTACAAGCACAGACCATGCCAGAACGAACGTCTGCTGCTACAGAAGACGATGTGGAGGCGAGCAGCAAGCGCGACCTGTAGACGCAACGCAAGCACGGTGTACGTCGCTACAGATCATGTGGAAGCGAGAGCGCGGCCTGTAGATCGACGCAACACAAACACAGCCTGCAACGCAAACGGCAAGCGCGCAGCCTACAGATCGACGCAATGCAAACACGGCCTGCAACGCAAACAGTAAGCGCGGCCACACGCACTGCCCATCCGTCATATATGTAGCATATATTACACATTTGGTTGCTATATGGACGTGGTTTGGCTTGCACTGGCTAAGCAGGACTGCCATTAGCAAGGCTTTACGACTACAAGTCTGCTCTCTGTCTACCTCACGCACGGGAGCAAGCCACGCTAGGGCATCCAACGCGACGCATTCGGCCGTGCCGAGCAGATCGGCCACGACAGCGAGCCCTAAGGGCGAAAGCACGCAGACGCAGCCCCCGTGTGCGCCGCACAGGAGGTGGACGTGTGACGGCGTGGCGCGGCGTCAGCACGGCGAACTAAGCGCCCGAGCACGGGTCGAACGATGCTGGACACCAGAGACACAAGGACGCCCGGAGCCCACCGAGGGAGGAGAAAGGGTGGTGCAGGGGCTATAGAGCGCGTAGAGGAGAACCCGGCCACCATGGCTGAGACTGCTCGCCCATGTATGACACAGCGATGGATGACGTAGCCCATCCACCATATAGGGCAACAACAGATGATGCCTCTAGAGATTCCATCAAGGTGAAACAGTCCTATAGGCCAACATTTAACCCAGCAAACCACAAGAAATAATTAGTATGAGAAGGCATCGATATACAATGTTGGTATACGATTTGCAACTGATAAAACCCATTGAATCCTGCTAGTGCGCTAACAGCAGACTGATGCCCTAAATTGATACACAGGCATTAGTGCACTAACTAATACACGTTGATAAACTTCCGAGCATCAGTGCACTATAAA
Source organism: Zea mays (assembly GCF_902167145.1). Taxonomy (NCBI): domain Eukaryota; kingdom Viridiplantae; phylum Streptophyta; class Magnoliopsida; order Poales; family Poaceae; genus Zea; species Zea mays. The sequence continues at coordinate 65,974,433 of NC_050104.1, read as the reverse complement.
CTGATACACGAGCATTGGGAGGCTTGCCAGCATGAATGTAGGGAACTCAACGACTAAACATTGTAAATCTCGACACATGAATTTGGAAAAAATCTCAGAAACAAGCAATAACACATTCATTAGATAATGGTAGGCCTAATATGTTGAACTAAATGGCATGCACAGAAGCAAGGTCAAACCAGTAGACGGAGTGGAACAAAGACTCACCATGTTGATGTGCGATGTGGCCGTCGTATGTTCTTCTCCACTGCTCACCCTCGCTCTGGACGATGCTCCGCTTTGTAGATGGTGTCTCTTGCTCACCCTCGCTCCGGCCGATGCTCTGCCTGATAATTGGTAATGGTTAAATAGAAAAACCATATCTCGGCGGAGGTCAAGGAAAAACAACGACCTCTCTCTGTGTGACTAACCTGCAGGTCGCCTAGATTTCTGAAGACGCTTGCTGGCGAATAAACATATCTTTGATTGTTATGTTTCATGGGAAAAGGGCAGAGTGTTACCAGCCAGGCGTCAGTATCTGATCACCCACAGAAGCAGCCCCAGCGTCGCAAGCCTGGAACGTGTGAGCGTCGTGCCAATGTTCGCGTCACAGGACCAGAGTGGGTGTAGTTGTGTGCGTGGTGTTCCTATCCCTGTCTGATGGACCAGATGCGTCTGGTGGAGGGTTTCTTTATGTATCGCTAACACTGAACTAGGAAGGCATGAAACAAACAGAGGAAATATCTATTCCGGCCAGTTCCTATCTCTCTCTCTCTACCGTCCTCCTCCTCCAACCTTTTCCCCATTTCCTTCTGTTAGTATAGATCGGAGCTGCTAACAAATTGGTATCAGATTCCTCTGTTCCTCGGCCATCGCGTCCATGGCGTCTCCTGTCGACGCGCAGCTCACACAGGCGCTGGAACAACAGACCCGCACCATTCTCGCTGAGCTCGACAAACGGTTCACAGCGATCGACTCCAAGTGGGAACTCCGCGTCGGCGCGCTGGAGTCCTAGGCGGCGGACTTCGCTCGCCACTCCGACGAGTTCGCCTCTACCATCTGCGCGGATGTCGAAGCTCACCTTTCGGCGGCCGATGCAGATCTCATCGATCGCGTCCGCTACTGGGAGGCCACTACCGGAGCGTGCGTCACCTCCCTCGAGTCCGCCCAGCACGCGTTCGACGCTTGGCGCCCCAGGATGGAATCCTCCGTCGACGCCCTACAATCTTCCATGGATTCCGTTCGCGCCGAGCTATCCAAAGTGGAGATCCGGTGGTCCCAAGGGGCGCGCGTCGAGGGCTTCTCCAAGCCCGGCCTCCTCGGCTCGCCCAGATCGGCGCCGGTGTGTTCTGCAGCCACCGGCGGTCAAGCTGACGGCTCACGTTTTGGGCCCCGCTTCGCTTCATCTCACCGGGAATGTGGATTTGGGCCCCCTGTGGCCGATCTCCACTACCCGGTCAAGGGTACATGGTCACCTAACGCCCCTGCTTCGTTTGAGTTTCCAATTCATCATAATCTTAATTCTAGGGAGCTAGATCGTCGGGGGGAACTGAGTAGAGGATTGGGTGGTCTTCCTAAGATCAATTTCCCTGTGTTCAATGGCAGTAATCCCAAACTTTGGCAAAAACAGTGCGAAGATTATTTTGACATGTACGCTACCGAGGAGTTCGTTTGGATTAAAGCCGCAACTATGCATTTCCATGGCGTAGCTGCGCACTGGCTCCAATCCATCGAACCTCGGCTGCCCTCGCTCTCCTAGCGACAGTTCTGTCATCTCGTCCATGACAGATTTGGTCGTCAACAACATGAGCTAGTTATCCAAAAATTATTCCACATCAAATAGACCTCCACTGTCCAGGATTACATTGATCGCTTTTGCGAGTTAGTGGATTTGCTTCTCACCTATGAACACACAACAGACCCATTGTATTACACTATGAGATTTATTGATGGCTTGCGTGCTGATATCAAGTCTGTCATTCTTGTACAACGTCCTGGCGACCTCGATACTGCCTGCTCTTTGGCCTTGTTGCAGGAAGCTGCAGAGTCTTCTCGTCGGCCGGAATTGGTTCGGGGTGACCATTCTCCGTTTTCTCGGCCGCTGCTGAGAGCCGCTCCCACGTCGTCCTACCGTGGGGAGCAGTCTCGTGGCGGCGGGGGCGATTATACCAAGACCAACATGACGGGGCCTACAACTGTTGATTCTAAGGTGGCCTCTCTTCGTGTGTACCGGCGTGCTAAGGGTCTATGTCAATACTGCGCAGAGAAATGGAACAAGGGTCATAAATGTGCAGATACAGTGCAGTTGCATGCTGTCCAAGAATTGTGGGAGATGCTGTCTACTGATCAGCCTGAATCTGAAGGAGAGTTTGAGGATTCTGCTGAGCAATTTATGATATTATTGTCTACAGAAGCTGCCTCGGTCCACCGCCCATCAAAATCATTCAGAATTCGGGGTGTCCTGCAAGGGGTTGACCTGCTCATGTTGATCGACTCAGGTAGTTCTCATAGCTTCCTGAATTCTGCCCATACTTCTAAGTTGTGTGGCATCACTTCTATGGATACACCATTGTCTGTACGAGTAGCAAATGGTACTGTGTTGCAGTGTTCTGTGGAACTCCCTCAGGCTTCTTGGTCCGTGCAGGATCTTAGCTTCTGTACTACATTCAAGTTGATTCATCTACCCTTCTATGATGCAATATTGGGTATGGATTGGCTGGAACAGCTGAGCCCAATGACAGTGGACTGGAAACACAAATGGTTGTCCATCCCATATGCAGGCAGCACAGTAATTTTAGAAGGTTGTAATCCTTTGGTTCCGGTTGGTACAGTGTTGGAAATTCAACGTTTGCTTCCTGTTTCGACTGATCCTGCTCAGTTGCACTCGGTCGAAGACTTGCAGTTACCAGAGGCAGTGATGCGACTGCTTCGCAGCTTTCAGGATGTGTTCCAGCCACCGTCTGCCCTGCCCCCGACTCAATCGTGTGATCATGCTATCCCTTTGATTGAAGGAGCGCGACCAGTCAACATCCGACCATATCGATTTTCACCAGCAATGAAAGATGAGATGGAGTCTTAGGTGGCCGAAATGTTGCAGAGTGGTTTGATTCAACACAGTGACAGTGCATTCTCATCCCCAGTGTTGCTGGTCAAAAAGAAGGATAATTCATGGCGTTTCTGCGTGGATTACAGACATTTAAACACCCTTACAGTTAAATCCAAGTGCCATGTTCCCATCATCGATGAGTTACTTGATGAGCTGTTTGGTGCCTCCTGGTTCTCCATATTAGATCTAAGAGCGGGCTTCCACCAGATCTTACTCAAAGCAGAAGAGTCACAAAAGATTGCCTTCCAGACACACACAGGCCACTATGTGTTTCGAGTTATGGCTTTTGGTCTCACTGGAGCTCCTGGTACATTCCAGAAGGCTATGAACCACACCCTAGCTCCCCTGCTTCGGAAATGTGCTCTTGTGTTTTTTGATGACATTCTGGTTTACAGTGCCTCCTTGGAAGAGCATGTTCATCACTTACAGCTGGTCTTCGAGTTGTTAGCCCAGGATCAATGGAAAGTTAAGCTCTCCAAATGTTCTTTTGCACAACAGCAAGTCTCCTATTTGGGCCATGTCATCAATTCTCAAGGTGTAGCTACAGATCCAGTTAAAATTCAAGCTATTGCCGAGTGGCCAGTGCCAAACTGTCTCAAGGATTTACGTAGTTTTTTGGGCCTTGCCGGCTACTACAGGAAGTTTGTTGGGGGGCTTCGGCTTCCGAAGGTCCTCAAAAACATGATTTAACAATGTTTTCCAAGTGAAATATGTGGACAGGTATCTGTTGGGACTATGCTTCGTCGCCGAAGGTCTTGTAGGAAGAAGTGGTTTTCGGCTGAAGCTGTTTGTATGGGATGGCCGAAGGTTCCTCTTCATGAAGCTTCGGTATTACAAACCGACTTAAAGATAGAATGACCTTTTAGTCCATAAGGGTCTGAGTCAATGTTGTAAACTTTTATGAGGGGCATAATTGTAATTCTTCACAGGCTGTGTCCTGTGTCTATAAATAGTGAACAATATTCCTTTACTGTTCACGCATTCTGGTAATTGCAATCGCATCTTTCGGGAACCAATCTTTGCCAAAGCAGAGGTATAATTGTATTCAATGATTCAATATATTAAGTAAATATAATATAATTCGTTTATGATTTATTTACCTTTTTATACCCTTTATTTTATGTTATCTTATACAATCTATTGAAATTTTATTACGAAGACTTAACCTTCGTAATTATATTCTCATCAACCTCCGTCCAAGGCTCATTATCCTCAAGGGAATAATGTTTCAGGGACGAAGGACGTTAACATTTAACATTTTTTGTTGCCTTGTTCTTAAAGCAGAGCATTTGAGAACAAGTCCCCAACATTGGCGCCCACCTCCGGTGAACTCACTTCCACTTTTTTGAGCTGATGGCTTCGTTCAACGATCAAGCTGGAGCTGCTTCGGACCCGAAGCTGGTGCTCCCGATTACAGGTGGTTCGTGCTCAGAACCAGCCAATAAAAAGCAGAAGAAAGAGGCGCAGAGAAGGGTACAACATGTTGGAGTGCAAGGACCCTTTATCAAGTCAAGGTGGTCCCACATCCCAATCACCTTCTCCCAGGAGGACCTTTAGCTCAAGGATTTTCCTCATAACGATGCTATGGTTATTTCTTGCGTCATCAAAGGGTTTCTGGTCCACAATGTCTTGGTTGATACAGGCAGTGCAGCTGATATCATATTTGCTAAGGCCTTCAGACAAATGCAAGAGCCAGAAGATAAGATTCATGACGCTACACATCCTCTCTGTGGCTTCGGAGGAAGACAGATTGTAGCACTAGGCAAGATCACCATGTCAGTGACCTTCGGGTTCATCAACAACACTAGAACTGAGCAAGTTGTGTTTGACATTGTTGACATGGAATACCCTTACAATGCAATTATTGGTCGTGGCACCCTCAATGCTTTCGAAGCAATTCTTCATCCTGCTTATCTTTGCATGAAGATACCTTCGGATCAAGGACCCATCGCTATTCATGGAAGTCAGGAAGCTGCCAGAAGGGCCGAAGGAAACTGGACTGACTCAAAAGCAATCCATAACATAGATGGAGCTGAAGCTTCTGAACAGTACAAATTCAGAAGGGAGAAAGCAGCTTCAGCAGATCAGCCGAAGCCCATGCTCTTATGTGAGGACATAGCAGAGCAGAAGGTGCTGTTGGGCTCTCAATTATCCGAAGAACAGGAGAAAACCTTGATAAGGTTTTTGTTCAACAACAAAGATGTTTTTGCATGGTCAGCCAATGATCTCTGCGGAGTTAATAGGGATGTTATTGAACACTCGCTCAATGTTGACCCATCCTTCAGACCCAGAAAGCAGAGGCTTCAGAAAATGTCTGATGATAAGGCCGAAGGTGCTCGTAATGAAGTCAAAAGACTCCTCAGTGCAGGAGTTATCAGAGAAGTAAAGTACCCAGAATGGCTAGCTAACACTGTTATGGTAAAAAAGGCCAATGGCAAGTGGCGAATGTGTATCGATTTTACAGATCTCAACAAGGCTTGTCCGAAGGACGAATTCCCATTGCCAAGGATAGACTCTTTAGTTGATGTAGCAGCTTCTTCAGAGCTCATGAGTCTGCTAGACTGTTACTCAGGCTACCACCAAATCTGGATGAAAAAGGAAGATGAGCCGAAGACTAGCTTCATAACCCCAAGTGGCACATACTGCTATCTTCGGATGCCTGAGGGGCTCAAAAACGCTGGAGGAAGTTTCAGCAGAATGACTGCGAAGGTTCTCCAGTCTCAGATAGACAGAAATGTGCTAACTTATGTTGATGACATCATTGTAAAAAGCACGAAACAGGAAAATCATATTGCTGATTTGCAGGAGACCTTCGCCAGTTTCAGACAAGTTGGCTTAAAGTTGAATCCAGAAAAATGTGTCTTCGGAGTAAAGAAGGGGAAATTTCTTGGATGCTTGGTTTCAACAAAGGGAATTGAAGCTAATCCAAGTAAAATTGAAGCTATACTTCGAATGGAGCCACCAACTACAAAAAAGAGGGGCCCAAAGATTAACAGGGAGGTTGGCATCTCTTAATAGATTTATATCCAGATCAGCAGAAAGAAATTTACCATTCTTCGAAGTGCTGAAATCAGCCGAAGTCTTTCAATGGGGACCAAGCCAACAAAAAGCCTTCGAGGAACTGAAGCAATATCTGATAGATTTAACAACATTAACTCCACCAACGCCAGGGGCTCCTTTGTTATTATATGTGGCAGCTTCGCACTCAGCGGTGAGTGCAGCACTTGTCCAGGAGAAGCTTGATGGCCAAGTCAAGAAGCAGGTCCTAGTGTATTTTGTATCTGAAGTTCTTAGTATATCAAAGAAAAACTATACAGAATTAGAGAAGGTGTTATATGCTGTTTTGATGGCATCCAGGAAGCTTCGGCATTACTTTCAAGCATACAATATTGTTGTTCCTTCTTCGCAGCCGTTGAAGGATATTATGAGAAATAGAGAAGCTACTGGGCGCATTGGAAAATGGGCTGCAGAACTCAATGAATTTTGCATTGATTATGTGCATAGATCTTCGATCCAGTCCCAGGCGTTAGCAGACTTCATTGCTGACTGGACGTCAGGGGCTCAGGATGAAGAAACAAATAAGGATGCCGAAGTATGGACAGTGTTTTGCGATGGGTCTTGGGGAACCTTCGGGGCAGGAGCAGCTGCTGTGTTGGTCTCGCCATCCAAAGTTAAAACTTGTTATGCGGCAAGACTCGATTTCAGTTGTACAAACAATATTACTGAGTATGAAGCCCTGCTTTTGGGTCTTCGGAAGCTAAAAGCAATGGGAATCAGAAGGGCCATACTTAAAACTGATTCCCAGGTTGTTTCGGGTCATATCGACAAAAGTTGCAAGGCTAAAGATCCGAAGCTTGAAAAATATCTGGATATGGTTCGAAGAGTCGAAGCTTCCTTCGAAGGATTTTCTGTCAAAAATATCCCTCGAGGACAAAATGAGCATGCTGATTTGCTAGCTAAGTCAGCAGCACAGGGCTGCCCTTACCTTCGGATGTGTTCTTCGAAACAATAAAAGCACCTTCGGTGGAACTTCTTGAAAGAGCAGTCCTCAATATATCTCCTGTTTATAGCGAAGATTGGAGAACTGAGATCATCTCTTACCTTCAGGGTAAATTCCTTTCAGATGACGAAACTTATAACAGGAGGATAGAGGCAAGAGCTCGTCCATATGTCATGATAGAAGGGGAGTTGTACAAGCATGGAGTTTGTGCTCCGTTACTCAAGTGTTTATCTAGAACCGAAGGCATAGAGTTGATGAAAGAAATACATGCAGGCCTGTGTGGATCTCACATTGGATCTAGGCCATTACTTGGAAAAGTTTTCCGTCAAGGGTTTTATTGGCCGAAGGCAGCTTCGGATGCAGCGGAATTAGTTCAAAAGTGTGAAGGTTGTCAGAAATGTGCAAGAGATCAAAAACAACCTTCGTCCTTGACACAGCTCATACAACCCATCTGGCCATTGCAAAGGTGGGGCCTTGACTTGTTGGGTCCATTACCACCGGCCCAAGGGAACTTAAGATATGTTGTAGTGGCTGTGGAATATTTTTCCAAATGGATTGAGGCAAAGCCTTTAGCCACAATAACTTCGGCCACCATTCAAAAGTTTTTCTGGCAGAATATTGTTTGTCGTTTCGGGGTACCAAAGGCCATCACTGTGGATAATGGAACACAGTTCGACTCCGAAGCTTTCAGAGATTTCTGTGATCAAATTGGTACGAAGATCCATTTTGCATCAGTCAGGCATCCGGAGTCAAATGGGCTCGTTGAAAGAGCCAATGGCATTATAATGACAGGAATAATGAAGTTAATCTTCAATCAACCCAGGGGAAAGTGGCCAGATCAGTTAACCAAAGTGGTGTGGAGCCACAACACAACAACATCAAGGTCTACAGGCTTTACTCCATTCAAGTTATTATTCGGTGACGAAGCAATAACTCCGGAGGAAGCTAAAACTGGATCAATAAGAGTAGTAGCTTCGGCAGAATCAGGTTTTGAAGATACTTATTCTGTGGAAAAAGATGCTTTAGAAGGGATCAGGCTTCAAGCTGTGGAGAATATCAATAAATATCAAGCCGAAACAATCAAATGGCGAGATAGAAAGGTTCGGCTAAAGAATATTGAGCCAGGACATTTGGTACTTCGGAGAGTGGCCAACCCAGACACAGTGGGCAAGTTGCAGTTGAAATGGGAGGGACCTTTCTTAGTAGCATCTTCGTCAAGACCCGGTTCATACAGATTGAAGGATATGGACGGCAACGACATTCCTAGATCTTGGAATGCGGATGAGCTTCGACGATATTATGTGTAACTTGATGTAATTTTTTATGTTTTTTCTTTTTCATGGCACCCTTTTCCTTTCTAAAGGGGGAGAAAGGTTTTTAATGGGGCCATCATATGTAATTTCCTTTTTTAGTTCTATAAGAGCAAAATCCCCCAAGGAATGTAAATGTAAAAGCTAAGAGCGCACCATCGAGTGCCGAAAAGTAAAAAGCGAAGAAGCTCCAAAGTCGTTCCTAAGGGAATGCAGAGCTTACAGCGAAAAGTCAACGCTGATTCCGCCAAAAGTAAAAGGCGAAGAAGCTCCAAAGTCGTTCCTAAGGGAATGCAGAGCTTACAGCGAAAAGTCAACGCTGATTCCGACGAAAGTAAAAGGCGAAGAAGCTCCAAAGTCGTTCCTAAGGGAATGCAGAGCTGATGTGTGATTGTTTCTAAGGAAATAATGGCTGAGAGTATGGCTTCGGATATGTGTTTGGACAATCATTTGCGCATCACATTACATCATAGCATTTGCATTCATAAACATTCATCCAGGCATATGTAGGATAATCATCATCATGGCATAAGTGGTTGCTTCGGCATAAGAGAAGAGCTTCTTCGCGTACAAAAAGGAGAGCTTCGGAAGAAAGGGAAATGTTGTTTTCTATGCTTCGCTGTGTACGAAAAGAAGGGAAGGTGTTTTTTCGCCTTCGGCTCAAAAAAGATAATTTCGTTCACAACAAAGCACTTCGCATACATTAATGGAAGGGTAAGAGCATAACACAAGGTATGAACAGAACTCATTAAAGACAAATTTAGTTACATTTACAAAAGTTATCTCAAAAGTTTCCTGAGTCTGTCTACAGTCTACTCCTATTTAATCTTCGAGGAATTTTAGCTTCGGCGTCATTCTTTTTAATCATCGACTTCGGCTTCGTCATCCTACATGAATTAAGTTGTTGTAAGTCAAAATCGAGCTTGAAGGAAGAGGTAAGAACAAGGTATGATTTCTTACTGGTTCAAGATGACTCCGAGCTTCGTCTCCAGCCTTTTCTCGCCCGCCTTTTGTCCATATCATTTTTACAAATCTATTGGAAATACTTCGGGCGAGATCAGGAATGTCATCTAGGATTGATGGTGATAAAGTAAAATTGGGCCTATTGACAATCTTTCCATGATCGCAGCCAGCTTTTAGGAAAGCTGCAGCAGTGCCCCGAGAAGCTACCCAGGCACAGAAGTCACCGTGCCCAGCTATAACTTCGTCGAGCTCGTCAATTTCACCCTCAATATGTTCGAAGGTCTTCGGTAAATCTTCAGCTGAGGGGGTGAATTTCTCACTGCTGGCTCCAACTGAGTGGAAAATTTTTCTTAATCGTTGAATACATTTGTTGCTAAATTCCAAACATTTTTCTTGAAGGCCCGCCAATAGTTTTTTCAAATCTGAATTTTGTTGAGCTTCGGCTTCAAGTTTTGCATTAAGTTCTTGCTTTTCTTGTTCAAACTGCTCAGATTGGCAGAGAAGCTTCGTGTTCAGTTCTGTTATTTTAGCTTCGGCCTCCGCCAATAAACCTTCAGTTGCTTGGAGCTCAAAGTTCTTCTTCTCAATAGCAGCTGATTGCTCCTTTATTTTGCTTTCTAAATTTTCAATTATAACTTCGTGTTTCTTGTCTTCAAAATCTTGCTGCATTTTCAAGGCTTTGCTCAACAGCATACTCTGCACGAAAACAACCTTCGTTAGACATGTTTTCATTATTAAAAACAATAAAAGTTAAGGGAAAAGTAGCTCACCTTGAAATTGGAATAAAATAAACTACCAACGATATGTTGTCGTCGGTAGCGGCTAATGTCCGTTTCTAGCTTCGGAAAACCGATACTCTTTGACAGAGTACCGATAACTTTGGCTCCAGTTTGATCTCGAATACAATCTAATTTTTCATCATCAATACCTCCGAAGAGGAGTGCTCCTGGTTTGTACCCGCAAGATTTGGCATACTCTTTAAGCTCTTCTATTTCGGGTTTTGACAATTTCTCTCCAACTAAATTTTGAAACATGAAGGCCTCGTCCTCTGAAGCTTCGTCAACAATTCCCTTTTCTTTCCCCGGCACTGCGGCAATAGCCTCTTCGGCGGCAGTGGCAGCTTCTTCTGTTGCCATGTCTAGCAGTATTTTGTCGATGTGTTCAATTGTGCTTTCCAGGTTCAAATCTTCAATTGAGGCAGCTTCGGCAGCCGCGACCTCCGAAGGTGTGATTTCAATATTTGTTCTTTCCTCAGCCGCTGGTGTCTTCTGAGCTGAAGCTCTTGGTGGTGTCTTGTCAATGACCTGTGTCACAGTGATGATTCTTTGTCTCTTTGCTTTAGTCGTTTTCTTCGTTTTTTCAGGCTCCTTTTCCTTCTGAAAAAACTTTGTCAGTTGAGGCCCCAATGGACTTAGCTTCGCAGGCAGGGATTCAGTCATTACCTTCAAAATTTCCTCCACGTCAGGGGCAGAGGGTGATGCGGGGGTTTCTTCTTCGTCGGATATTTTTTGCTTCGGAGAAGACGCTTTCCTCTTCTTCAGAATTTTCTTCTTTAATGGTTCTTTCTCATCTTCATTTAAGGCTTCAGTTATCCTTTTCCTTTTCTGGCCCCCGACACCTTTATTCAGATTTTCATAGTCAGGGTATTCAAAACCCAAGGCGTCCAGCACTCGATTCAGTCTTCGCTTCGGACGGGTGCTGAAGGCCGCAGTCATCAATTGATCTTCTTTTTTGGAGTAGTTGCCAAGTATTTCATTGCACATTACTTCAATTGTATCCAGCCACTCTTGGCAAGGTGTTTTAAAGTATTTCTTAAACTTGAAATAGTAAGGTAAACGCACAAGTTCACCTTCTTTCTTCTCCCCCTTTAGCTTCGGCATTTCCCATTCTTTTAAACTAGGAAAAACTTTGAAAGCCAAAAACTCCTGAACCAGGTCTCTTGTACTGATATGCTCTGCAATAATTCTGAATTCATTCAACGCTTGTTGTGTTGGACCTTCTGGTGTCATGTTGCAGCGAGGTCGGGTTTCTCCGAAGATTAGTTCGAGTGGACTTTGCACAAGCTTCTCCTTGTCGTCATCAACCTTGACATAGAACCACTCCGACTTCCAGCCTGCTGCCCGTTTGCTCCGGTAGCTGATTACAGGAAACTTTGTGGTTTTCCGATAAGCGAAATTATAGCAACCAAAATTGTCATGCAATCCATCTTTTCTAGCCTTTGTCTGATAGTGCAGTTCGTGAACTCGGCAAAAGCTGTCCGCAAACGGCTCCACCGCTTGGCTTCGGAGGGCCCAGATATAAACACTAAGCCTAACAATAGCGTTAGGAGTCAACTGATGAAAATAGATACCGAACCTCTTCAGTACCTCTGCAATAATCCCATGTAGGGGGAATCTTAATCCAGCCTTTAGAAAGCTTTTGAAAATGACAATTTCATCCTTCTCCGGCTTTGGGGTAGTCTCTTCTCCCCCGAAGCGTAATAGCTTCTTCTGATTTTCATTGAAAAAGCCCGACTTTACCATCTTGGAGAGATCAGCCTTCGAAACAGTAGACTTTCCGAAGTCCAAGTGGCTGGGCTTGCTTGGCATGGCAATGCGATAATCATCTTCGGGATCAGTTTCCTCAATATCTTCTTCTTCTGCTTCGGCAATTGCTTGTTCTGCTTGTTCTGCATCATCACTGGGGATCTTTTCCGAAGTTACCAGTCCGGATCTTTGCATCGCTTCGGAGATGGGAACAGTCTCCGAACCTTCAGCTTCGCCCCCCTCACGCTCAACCCTAGCGGTAGAACGCACTCTGGCCATTTAATTCTGAATTTGTGGAAATTAAATACTTTTTTCTTCCAAAGTTTTTTCTTTTGACGAAGCAGGCTTCAAGTTGGAGCTTCGTTCGATTCCGAAAGTCAAGCTTCGGCGATGGTTAAAAATTTTGGCAGCAAAACAGTGCAAATAGCAATGAATGCTGTGGTAACTTCACACCTACTCGTCTGTTTATATAGTACTGCAGGTAAGAAGGCGAAGCGCCAGGATTTTTACACCAGGCGGACACCCGCTTGCACTCGCTGCGCGATGGACCGCAGAGACAAACAGTAACTCTGCAAGGTGGGACCACTACGCGCTGGGAAACTGAATCGTTTCTCGACAACGAGCTCAGGGAAGGTGTTTTTTGGACCTTCGGCTCCCCGAAGCTTAAGAGACTTTTTTCACGGATCAAGCTCGTTACGAAAAACGATCTAGCACCACGAAAGGGGCTACTGTTGGGACTATGCTTCGTCGCCGAAGGTCTTGTAGGAAGAAGTGGTTTTCGGCTGAAGCTGTTTGTTTGGGATGGCCGAAGGTTCCTCTTCATGAAGCTTCGGTATTACAAACCGACTTAAAGATAGAATGACCTTTTAGTCCATAAGGGTCTGAGTCAATGTTGTAAACTTTTATGAGGGGCATAATTGTAATTCTTCACAGGCTGTGTCCTGTGTCTATAAATAGTGAACAATATTCCTTTACTGTTCACGCATTCTGGTAATTGCAATCGCATCTTTCGGGAACCAATCTTTGCCAAAGCAGAGGTATAATTGTATTCAATGATTCAATATATTAAGTAAATATAATATAATTCGTTTATGATTTATTTACCTTTTTATACCCTTTATTTTATGTTATCTTATACAATCTATTGAAATTTTATTACGAAGACTTAACCTTCGTAATTATATTCTCATCAACCTTCGTCCAAGGCTCATTATCCTCAAGGGAATAATGTTTCATGGACGAAGGACGTTAACATTTAACATTTTATGTTGCCTTGTTCTTAATTCATAGCATTTGAGAACAAGTCCCCAACAGTATCTTCGGAATCGGGTCATGAGTATACAAGAATATGGTCAGGACGAAGCTTGAGCGAGATGGAAAGCGATTATGACGAAGGATAAGGTGATCACGAAGCTGTGCGTAGAAAAGCTTCGGCATAATAGCAGAAAAGGGGAACCGACTTAAAGATGAAAAGGCAAATTAGACCTCGAAGAATTACTATAGAGTTATTGATAAATGTAAAGGGCATGAATGTAATTCTACATCGGCTGCGTCCCTTGCCTATAAATAGATGAACAGTACTCCCGTACTGGGCGCGCTGACTTGGCATTTTACTCTCGCTTCACGCTTATGCCCTTGCTTTCCTTCAAGCCGAAGGTACATTTGTAATTTGTTATTGTTAATACAGTAATACAAATAAAAATAAATTAATAACAATGTTTGAAGTTTTCATATTATTTTTCATATCTTGTGTATGAATCCTTCTTCATCATTTATTGCACTTATGAAGGCTTGTCCTTCATAACCTTCGTCCGGGATTCATTATATCCGAAGGGAGATAATGCTTCGAAGGACGAAGGACTATAACATTTAACATTTTTATGTTGCCTTGTTCTTAACTCTTAGCATTTGAGAACAAGTCCCCAACATTGGCGCCCACCTCCGGTGAACTCACTTCCATTTTTTGAGTTTTGAACACCTTCGGCAAGCATCACTTTTGTCATGCCGCCGAAGAAAGCTTCAGCAACAGGGGCTGCTACTCTGCAGCCGCTGGACCCTAATCAGGATGTCCTTTCTCTTAGGGAGGCCCGAAGCCAGAAGAGGAAGGCCACCAGTCCAACGCCTCCGGAGGACGACTTGGATCAAGAAATCCAAAACTTGGAGATGCTTCATCAACAAGTCCAACGGAAGAAGGAAAAGATGGCTCGTCTAGCTGACTTGCAAAGGCAGATAGACGAAGCCTCTGAAGAAGTTCGTCATCTTGCTCAAGATGACCAGAACCGAAGGCCTCCGCACAGAGAGCTTCATCAGGAGGGCTTCTACAACGAGGACGACTGGTATGAAGATTTCCATCATGGAAATTTTGCTTTTGATGATACTTCTCTGTCAACAGAACTGCAGGCTACACTTTGGCCCCAGTCTTACAAGCCACCTTAGCTCCCCATGTACGACGGTCATTCAGACCCGAAGCAATTCTTGATGAGTTATGAAGCAACCATATCTTCGTATGGTGGCAATAGTGCAGTCATGGCAAAGTCTTTCGTCATGGCTGTCAAGAGTGTTGCACAAACCTGGTATTCCTCTCTTCGGCCAGGAACAATCACCTCATGGCAAAAGCTAAAGGACATGCTGGTAACCAGCTTCCAAGGGTTTCAAACGAAGCCGGTCACTGCTCAAGCTTTATTTCAGTGCACCCAGGACCACAAAGAATACCTTTAGGCGTATGTCCGAAGGTTCCTGCGTCTGAGGGCTCAGGCACCAACAGTGCCCAATGAAATTGTCATTGAGGCCATGATTAAGGGGCTTCGGCCGGGACCTTCAGCCCAATACTTTGCCAGGAAGCCTCCTCAAACTTTGGAGAAGCTGCTCTAGAAGATGGACGAGTATATTCGAGCTGACAATGACTTCCGCCAAAGAAGGGAGGAAGCATACAGGTTCTCTGAAATGACCAGGGGCTTCGGAGGAAGATTCCATTCGAGGCACGTCAGGTCAATTCATAACTCTACTCAGAGTGATGATAGAGGGAGTCAACAGCAAAGGCCACAGTACTCCTCGCAAGCTTTGGGGCAGCAGCAAAGCTCTTTCCGGCCACCAGCTCCAAGGGGCAGAGGCGCCAGGGGCTTCGGAGGAAGATTTGGGGATCAGCCAAGGAAAATTTATTGTCTATTTTGCGGTGAGGACAAGGGCCATACCACCAGGATGTGCCACGTTACCATCCAGAAGCAAAAGGAGATAGCAGAAGCTGCAGCACAATAGAGTCAGCCGAAGCAAGTCATGCATACTGCTTCATACCATTCGCCTTACATTCCAGAATATGTAGGCAACCACCCTGCAGATTCCGTTGCTTCGGCAAGCCAACCCCAAGCATCTTGGCAACAGCCTCCACCTCCACCACCAACGCAATGAGGCCAGCAGCCAGAAGGGAGTCAGCACACTCACCTTTAGAGGGACTTCAGAGAAGAGTCTGAAGCTCGCACAGTCAATAGCACTGTGCCAGAGTCGAAGCATATTTACTAACAAATATCCTACCCCAATAGCAGCTTTTCGCATTCAGTATTATTCTTTTTAATAAGGAACAATTATGGGAAGCTTAAGTGCTTTTGTCGTTTTCAATCTCTTGTAACAGTTTCGCTTTTTACCATAATGAAAATATATCTTCTCCATAGGCTTAAGTTGCCGAAGCATAAGAATTTATGGTGGCAAGGAGGACCTTCGAATTATCAAAAATTTGTTCTAAGGAACGCAGTATAATTTCTTCGAAGCAGCAAAAAGTCGTTCCTAAGGGAGCGCAGCGTAAGTTTTCTTCTTAAAAGTCGTTCCGAAGGGAATGCAGAGCTTACAGCGAAAAATAAACGCTGATTCCGCTGAAAGTAAAAGGCGAAGAAGCTCCTAAGGGAGGCTTACAGCGAAAAATAAACGCTGATTCCGCTGAAAGTAAAAGGCGAAGAAGCTCCTAAGGGAGGCTTACAACGAAAAATAAACGCTGATTCCGCTGAAGTAAAAGGCGAAGAAGCTCCTAAGGGAGGCTTGCAGTGAAAAAAATGTCAACCTTCGGCAAATATCATTTTGCATAACATCACATCATTACATCATTTGCATAGCATAACATCATACATCATATTGCATCAACAACGCAAGAAGGGGGTCTCGGTATTGATATTCGAAGATTGTTTTGAAGAAATAGTGACAAGGCACAAAAAATAGCTATTGAAGAGTTATACCTTCGTCAAACTCTGAAATGGAAAGATCTATTGATTATTGATTTTGCGAGGATTGGTTACTGATTTTATGAGAACACAGATATTATTTACGAAGCATGAAAAGAAGGGAAGGTGTTTTTTCGCCGAAGGCTCAAAAACGGTATGTATATGATGTTTCATGCATCGTAAAGAATAGAACTATAAACAGCTAATATATTACATTCAAAGTTACAAAATATTACACACAACAAATGTTACATTCTAAATGTTTTTTACAATAACAGCTAATCTTCCCTTAGAACTATCTCTACAACTTCGTTTAGTAGTTGATCAACAACTTTATCCATGATGGCTTCGGCCATTTTCCTAATTTCGTCATCCCCCTTCGCGTGGGGGTTCGCAGATGGCTCGGCAGGTTCTGAGGGAGGAGAATATATGGCTACATTACTATTACATACCGTGAATATTACAAACCGTGAACAAGTTCGAAATAAAAAAATTACAACAAAGAATCAAAAACCACTAGTTAATATCTAATTGCTCTTCGGGATCCGCACTTTTTTCAGTAGCCTCTGCTACTTTCCTAGCGTCATGAATGCCTTTCTCGCTTTTTCTAATAATTTCTTGGGCCATTTCCCGACTGCCATTGTCCTAGATGTCGGTGAAAAATTTTCCACCGACCAGGCTTGCTTCGGCCGAGGGGTCTTTTATATCTTCGGAGGATAAGGCGGCTTCGGATTGTGCCAAAAATTTCACATGCTCACAGCCTTTCCTCTCCAAAATGGTAGCAATCTCCCTGGCACCCAAAAAGGCACATATGTCTCCGCGGCTATTCAAAATTTCTTCAAAGGCCTCAGCTTCGTGACTGATCCATTCGATTGGGCCCTCGGGGTCACCCTTTATGAAGTTCTCTTCACTTGAAAAAGCGCCAACGCTGGCGAAGCTGGTTTTTACTTTTTTAACACATTCTATAGATTTCTCATAGCATCTTTTCTTAGATGCACGAAGCTCTTCAACATTTTTCTCCAAATGATTTGCCCATTGTTCACTGATTTCTGGTTTTGTTTCTTCAAGGGTGCGCTCCTCTTTAGCTCTGGCTAGTTGTTTTCGAAGATCTTCAATTTCACACTTCTGAGCCTCAGCTTGAGCTTTAAAAGTAGCTTCGTCTTCTTTTATTCTATCTATCAATGAATATAATATTTTATATTTTTTGAGACCTTCGTTCCTTAGTTCAATTACTTCGGAATGAAGGTTGCTTAGGGCCATAACGCACCCTTCATCTTCAGCATCCTTTTGATCCCTGAGGGCATTGCTAAGTATAAGACCCTGTAAAAAGTTTGGTTTCAATAAGCTTAAACAAATGAAAAATTTTGATTTCAGGAAATAATACAAATACCTCATTTTCGCACCTTTAAGCTATTATACGCCAAGCTGTCGGCTAGTTCGTCTTTTGATAGCACTGAGAGCCCGTTTTCTAGTGTTGGGAATCCGAAGCTCTTGCTCATCTCCCGACAGACAGAAATCTCCTTGTTGTCAGGGAGACAATACAAAAAGTCTTCTCCACTGCCGTTGAATATCAACGCCCCCTTTGGATATTTCAGTTTGTGGGCGTAAAACTGGGCCTCTTGCTTTTCTTTTTCAGTCAATTTTTTCTCCGAAGCATGACGTAAAATGTAATCGAAGGTTTCGGAAGATGCTTCGGGGGCGGCAGTGCCAGTTTTTTCAGTCGAAATTTGTTCTGCTGTTTCTGTTCCTTCGGTTTCCAAGGATTTCACCTTGGTGGGCTCTGAAGGCCCAGCTTCAGTCTCAGACTTATGTTTTGAAGTTTCGGCATCAAATGCTTCAATATGCACTTCGGAAGATTCAACAATTTTCTTCGGAGTTGTGCTTGAAGACTTAATTGTCTCCAAAACATCCAGCACATTAACCATCCTTTTTCTTTTGGGGGTCACTGCTGGACCCTTTTGGCTTTTTGCTGCCTCAATTTTTGCTGAAGGACTTAGAACTTCTGATGTCTTTGTTTCTTCAGCCCTCGGTTCTTCTATTCTTTCCGTCGCCGGCACTTCGGCCAGCCCTTCAATATATTGCAGGGGAGTTGGTTCTTTAGCTTCGGTGGCCGAAGAGGTCTCACCGACAAACTCAGGCACTATGGCCGGTTCAATATAACGTGGCCGGTGTGTGAGAACCTTTACCCTTTTCCTCTTCGGCGCCGGCTCGCTAGGAGCGGCTGAAGCAGCTTCCTTCGCAGAAGATGTATTCTTTCTTTTTTGACCCCGCGTTGGATAACGGTAGTCGGGGTAGACAAACCCAATTGCATCAAATACTCGGTTGAGTCTCTTCTTCTTTCGGCCTCCGAAGACCGCTGATAGTGCAGTGTCTTCGGCCTTCGAGTATAATCCAAGCAATTCATCACTTATGGCCTCAATACTTTTTAGCCAGTCATCATCTGGCTCGACGAATTTATCTCCATATTTGAATGTGTACTTTAGCCTAACTAATCCACCTTCGTCAGTTTCTTTAACGGTCTCCTTAGGCATTTCCCACTTTTCTACAAGTGGCCATATTCTGAAGGCAATGTGTTCTTGGACCAAATCCCTTGTCCCAATAAAAGAGCAAACCACGCCGAAGGCTCTCTGGCATTCTTCGGCTGCTTCATTCATTTCCACCCTCGGCCTCCGAAGGCCGAAGCGTTGCCAGATAGGGCGCATAATGATATCTTTGATATCTTCCCGTGTTTTCAAGTCATTCTTCACATAAAACCATTCCGTCATCCAGTCGTCGGGCCACCTCTTTCGAAAGGTTGGCACGGGACAGCTTGACCCAGACCGGGCGCCGAAGCTGTAGCAGCCAAAATTGTTATGATACTGCTCTTTACCCCAGGGTTTTGTTTCATACAATAGCTCATGTATGTTGCAGAAACTTTTTGCATTTGGTTCTAAACCTTGGCTCCTCACGGCCCAGACGAAGATGCCCATTCTTATGATTGCTTCGGGAGGAAGTTGATGAAGGTAGATTTCAAATATCTTCAGTACTTCCACGACAAAACTGCTCAAGGGAAACCGCAGTCCAGCCTTTAAGAAGCTTCGGAAGATTACGATTTCATTCTCTTCGGGAGTAGGCACAGTCTTCTCCCCGTCATCTGCCCTCACAGTAGACATGTCTCGAAAATATCTTCCCCTCATGTTATCAAGATGACTCTGTTTAATGCTCGATTTTCCGAAGACTGTGTGACTTGGTCGCCACGGTCGATCTTCGGAGTCTTCACCCCCACTTTCTACATCATAGCTGTCACTGTCACCAGTGTCTTCAGATAAACCCTCCAAAATCTCCCTAGTGATCTTCTCTGTATTGGTCTTTGCTATTGATTGAAGAAACCCGAGATGCATCTCCTCAGAAAGGCTCAGCTTCGATTCAGCAACAACTTTCTTATCTTCAGACATCTTTGCAAACGCTGAGAAAGTGCTCTCAAATCCGAAGCTTAAAAATTTAAAAAGCCAAGCAAGTGTTGTTGCGCACAGGCTAAAAGTTGAGTGAGCAAGAGCAGATGGCAAGAGAGCGTGCCAAATAAACTCGTGGTAAGCTCTTATTTATACACCTAGTGTGTTGAAAACTGGAGGGTCCCGCTTGTCAATGACTGTTGCTATTCTAGCAAAGGGAAGGTGTTTTTTCGGACCTTCGGCTTAAGGCCTTCGTCCACGTCGCAATATGAATTTATCATTCTAGCAAATTAATATTGCGAGGGGCTACTGTTGGGGGCCTTCGGCTTCCGAAGGTCCTCAAAAACATGATTTAACAATGTTTTCCAAGTGAAATATGTGGACAGGTATCTTCGGAATCGGGTCATGAGTATACAAGAATATGGTCAGGACGAAGCTTGAGCGAGACGGAAAGCGATTATGACGAAGGATAAGGTGATCACGAAGCTGTGAGTAGAAAAGCTTCGGCATAACAACAGAAAAGGGGAACCGACTTAAAGATGAAAAGGCAAATTAGACCTCGAAGAATTACTATAGAGTTATTGATAAATGTAAAGGGCATGAATGTAATTCTACATGGGCTGCGTCCCTTGCCTATAAATAGATGAACAGTACTCCCGTACTGGGCGCGCTGACTTGGCATTTTACTCTCGCTTCACGCTTATGCCCTTGCTTTCCTTCAAGCCGAAGGTACATTTGTAATTTGTTAATGTTAATACAGTAATACAAATAAAAATAAATTAATAACAATGTTTGAAGTTTTCATATTATTTTTCATATCTTGTGTATGAATCGTTCTTCATCATTTATTGCGCTTATGAAGGCTTGTCCTTCATAACCTTCGTCCGGGATTCATTATATCCAAAGGGAGATAATGCTTCGAAGGACGAAGGACTTTAACATTTAACATTTTTTATGTTGCCTTGTTCTTAACTGTTAGCATTTGAGAACAAGTCCCCAACAAAGTTTATTAGGCATTTTGGGGTCATTTGCCAGCCCTTGACCGCTTTACTGAAGAAGGGTAGTCTGTTTGTTTGGACAAATGAGCATGGTATTGCATTTGACACTATAAAAAAGGCTTTGGTGACAGCTCCTGTTCTTGCATTACCTGATTTCACTGCTGTTCTTCTCGTGGAAACTGATGCTAGTGCTGTCGGTGTGGGTGCAGTCCTCATGCAAAAAGGTCATCCCCTCGCCTTCCTTAGTAAGGCCCTGGGTCCCAAGTCTAGGGGATTGTCAACATACGAAAAAGAGTACTTAGCAGTGATCTTGGCTGTTCAACAGTGGCGCCCCTACCTGCAACACCAAGAGTTTGTTATCCTCACAGACCATAAAAGCCTCACACAGCTTAATGAGCAGCGCCTCCATACTCCTTGGCAACACAAGGTATTTACCAAGCTCCTTGGTTTGCAGTACATGGTCCAATATCGTCCGGGCACTGAGAATCGTGTTGCTGATGCGTTGTCGCGGTGTGCCACCGCTGATCTGCACGCTCTGTTATCAGTCGTGCCTCAGTGGTTACTGGACGTGCAGGCCAGTTATACATAGGATGCTGTAGCTCAATCCATTCTGGCCAAACTTGCATTCGACCCAGAGGCTCTTCCAAACTATGTACTGAAGGATGGACTGATTCTGTATAAAGGTCGTATATGGTTGGGTGCCGATGAACAACTACACCGCCGAGTTGTTTTGCGTTACATTGCTCAGCCGTCGGTGGCCACTCGGGCTTCCCTGTCACTTATAGCCGAGTCAAGCATCTGTTCGCTTGGACCAAGCTCAAATCATTTGTTCAACGCTTTGTCCAGCAGTGTCAGATCTTTTTATAAGCTAAAACGGACAGATCTTCATATCCAGGCAAGTTACAGCCCTTGGAGGTCCCTAAATCAGCTTGGCATACAATATCCCTTGACTTCGTGGAAGGTCTTCCTCGTTCAGGAACAACTAACTGCATTTTGGTGGTAGTGGACAAATTCACTAAGTTTGCTCATTTTATTCCCATGTCACACCCATATACTGCTGCCATAGTTGCCACACTATTTTTGTCTCATGTGTACCGACTACATGGATTTCCTATGGCTGTGATCTCGGATCGGGACCCTGTTTTCACCGGACATTTTTGGCAACATCTCTTTAAGATCGCCGGGGCCGAACTGCGCATGAGTTCTTCATACCACCCTCAGACAGATGGCCAAACAGAACGCGTTAACCAATGTCTTGAGTCGTTCCTCAGGTGCTTCACTAATGCTTGCCCCAAGAAATGGTCCGTGTGGCTTCCTACTGCTGAATTCTGGTACAATACCAGCCAACACTCAGCCTTAGGGTGCTCTCCTTTTGAAGTTTTGTACGGTCGTAAGCCTTGGTCACTTGGCATTTCCATTGATGCTGTTCTCCCTGCTACACTGTCTGATTGGTTACAGGAGCGCTCCCAAATGCAAGAATTGGTTCATCAGCACTTGGTTCGAGCCCAACTCAGGATGCATCGTCAGGCCGACAAAAACAGGTCTGAGCGCTCGTTTGCCATCGGTGATTGGGTGTACATGAAACTCCAGCCCTATGTGCAGTCATTTCTCTCGCTGCGAGTTCATCATAAGCTGAGTTTTAAGTATTTTGGCCCATACAAAGTCACAGCTCGGGTTGGTAAGGTTGCATATCGTTTGGACCTGCCTATCTCCAGTAAGATCCACCCGGTGGTCCACGTATCACAACTGAAACTGGCAGCAGGTTACAAAGGCCCTGCTCCAGCAACTCTGCCTCTAGATTTACCTGAATTCAGTGTTCCTGTTCAAATCCTTCAGACGCGAGGACTTACCAAAGGCAACCGTCTCGTACAGCAAGGCCTTGTGCAGTGGTCCGGCTTACCTTCCGACCTGGCCACCTGGGAAGATCTTGAAGCTTTGCATCAATGTTTTCCTGGTGCCAAGCAGGATTTCAAGGGAGCCGGAATGTTACCAGCCAGGCGTCAGTATCTGATCACCCACAGAAGCAGCCCCAGCGTCGCAAGCCTGGAACGCGTGAGCGTTGTGCCAATGTCCGCGTCACAGGACCGGAGTGGGTGTAGTTGTGTGCGTGGTGTTCCTGTCCCTGTCTGATGGACCAGCTGCATCTGGTGGAGGGTTTTTTTATGTATCGCTAACTCTGAACTGGGAAGGCATGAAACAAACAGAGGAAATATCTATTCCGGCCAGTTCCTATCTCTCTCTCTCTCTGCCGTCCTCCTCCTCCAACCTTTTCCCCATTTCCTTCTGTTAGTATAGATCGGAGCTGCTAACACAGAGATCATGGAGCCGCCATAGGCGGAGGTAGTCGCGGCCCCGCTTGGGAGAAGGAGCCACCATGCAGTCGTGGAAGGGGTGAGGCACCATAAGCGGCTGCATTTGCGGAAGGATACTGTGGACGAGTCGCGGAAGTCGGGGCCGGTGGGTGGGCGACAGGAAGCTTCCTTGTGAGCCCATTCTCTGCACGTCCCCACGCATACATCACGTTCCATCATCTACCATAACTAGGTGAATGCCCGTGCGTTGCAACGGGAACATATAATAACATGATAACTTATGTACAAATGTATGATTTCCTGTTACGAGAAAAGGTCCTCGAGCATCTGGTTGGTCTAGGCGACGGTGACAGAGACTTCAAATAAGGAAACAAAAGTGCATTAATCTGCACATTAAAAACTGCCAAGCTCACAATAAGATAAGACAACAATCAATTTATGATGTGCACACTCAAAACTTACAAAACTTAACAGATGCACGTTGTGTAGTTGAACGAAGAGATGACATGCATGTATGATTGATGAAGGTTACAATGTCATAGATAATTACAGACATCTGAACAAAACTAATAAACCACTTCTTAAAATGTTGAACACTAACGAATCAGAAGGAAATATCCCTAACTGAGATTGTTCCACCGAAGACATCGACCAATGCAACAAATGGATCCAAAACTGACAAGTATTAAGTGCGCTTTTGCAAGTCCATGTCAGTCAACAAATAGTAGTGCATAAACTGAAGATGAGCATCCTTCAAAGCTTTTTACTCCAGATGTAGCTTCAAAAGTTGATTAGCCATCCATTTGTCATTATGCTTTTTAGGGACATCGATGGCCATTTTCTGAAGAACTCTTGCATTGACGATAAAGTTAGCAAAATTGACATCCGATTTGTTCCCTTTATAGCCTCTTATTATTTTTCTTCAGATGGCAATAGAGGGAGTAAAATTTCACTAAAGCAAAAAAAAATCTCTCTAAAAATAGTGACCCTATCTAGTATGAACTACTTTGTTCATATCAACAAACATGCATGCTAACTGCTACAACCAATACAACTTAGGCAAATTAAACTAACTGGTAAATAAAGAAAATAACTTGCAACCTAAAATATGAAAAAAAATCGCATGCATAACAATGTTTAGAACCTAAAATAACTGCTTGAGCTTGCTGTTGCAAATGACAAACTTTAGAACCTAAGCTAACTGCTTGTGTTTGCTAGCAGTCTCAAAACAGGATTGCCCCCCCCCCCAACACATGACCTATGACTAAAATACTATGATTAAACAAACATTACATCATTACTTTAATATAAATAAGATATTTCCATGAAATGGTAACGTCGTAGAGCTAGTAGATGTGCACAAAGATCAAAACCTAGCTTCCTCAAGCAACTTCATCGTGAAACTGCTAACATAGTTCTCCCCAATTTGGTAGAAAAAATAGCACAAATAGTAATTCTCCTCTTTTAGTCTTCTTGGATTTGTTGGGATATTTGTAGAGAACTACTTGAGCTGGTTTAAATCTTCTAGCCCCCATAATGCCTCAATTCCGTGCAGTTTCAAATCTTCAATTGTATTGTGTTTATGTTTCTAATCAGTGCTTATATATGTCAAAGAAAGTTCAAGCAAAGGTTCTACAAAATGAAATTGCAAGGTTCACGTAGAAACTACTTGTCCATCTGAATTCGAGGTTGAAGGTGAATGGTCTTAACAAGATGATGAGGCATAGCAGGACTTGACTGGTTGTTCAGACAATAGGAACTATGCCAGAGAACGGTTTAATAAAGAATAAAATTTTATTACAAATTACTATGAAGCAACACCCTTAGGAAGAATGCTAATAAGACCAGTGGACTCTATATAGCATACCACACTGGGTAATCAATTGCTGGAAGACATATGTATCAAAATTGTTCTTTCAAGCTTTGAATAAAAGGGCAAAAAATCTACTCAGAACATCATTGTACCTGATCAGCTAGAAGCGAGCAGAAAAAGCAACAACTCTGAACTTATCAGGATTCTCCGCAACAATGACCAATGTCTTTGCGCTCTGCAAAAGATGGAATATTAGTGTTGCAGAATATACAGGCCTATTTGTATTTTTTTTGAAGTTGTATATATTAATGTTGTGTAGGTGGGCTGCATGTTCCCAGCCCTCAACCAGGCTTGAAAAACAATTGTAGATCCATGTCCATGTGGTGGTTGTCATGAGAATTAAACGTTAAATCTATACATGGGCACGTAACAATATCTAGATAATAGAAGCCATGAATTGGTAAAAGACTCCTAAATAACATTGATGTGGGGATAGTTCTATTTGTTTTTAAACACAAAAGTAATAAGCATACATGGTGAACAACGAAGGTACAAGCTGATCGATGCTAGCGCAGGAGGTACCTTGAGTCCGACTGTGCCGCTGAGGAGAGAAACGTAGTTCTTTCCGGAGTGGAGCTTCACCGGAGACTGGAGCTGGAAGACGAACGCTCCATCGGCCGAGTAGTTTTGCCCTGTAAAATAAATAACAGGAGGAGAAAGCCCTCGGTGTTGTCGTGCTGGTGGCGCTACTCACCAACAAGCCTTCCGTTTACAAAAACGTACATCTCATGGCCACTTGTGTTCACGTACAGCGTGTAACTTCCCTCTCCCTTGTGCTCAAGGCTGTAAAATTTGATTTGCATCAGCATTTACAATGCAAATAGTATATTATTTGCTGGGGAAAAATACAATACTTGTACCTTGTCCTGTACCACAAGTAGTCGCTCTGATCAGTGGATGTTGCGATCTGCTCCAAGAGTTGCGACTGTCTGAAGCTGTCACGGTGGTCCGTCATGAAGGGCTTGAGGTTCTCGGGCATCCACGACCATCGCAAGGCCTCCAGTTCCTTCTCCACCGAGTTGGCCTTCTTCACCATCACCGATGTCTGCGTCTTGATCTAATTATGCCATTCAATTCAATGCAAACTCAAATCAGTAAGTGATCTAATGCACAACCAAATCATATTATATATTGCGTATATAAACAAACAGAAAGGAAAAGAACCTTTGCAGTGTTGTAGGCAACAGTCTTGCAGTCGGGCAAGATGCTGACGGACCATGCCGGAACGAGGTGAGTTCCGCCGCCGAGGGTCACCTTCACATCCCTGTCGACGAACTGGTTGTTGATGAAGCAAACTGAAGAACCACCATACGTGTACTTGGTCACCTAAACCATATTGTCATGAACAACATTTTTAGTTACCAAGACAAAAGAAAAGAAAAGAAAAGACAATCGTCAGTTGTGAAAGCTACGTACAATGGCATTCTTGCCATAACTTGTGTCATTGTACTTCCCATGGACAAGGATTTTCTCCATGGACCTGATCAGGTCGTGGAGGTCTTTCAGGTGCCCGTATTTGGGCTGCCTAATGTTACCTAATACATGCAAAAAAATTAATCTAACAACATAGTAGCAATACTTTGTACTATATGTATGTATATAGCTAGATAAACCTACCATACTCGTCCGAAGGTGCATCGTAATCATAGCTGGTTGTGATGTAGGGGCCACCAGAAATGCGTCCGAAATTGGTTCCACCGTGGTACTATTATATGAATTCAGGTGACGATAACCATGCATATAAGGTCACGATTACAGTTAAGATAATTGCGCAATTTATGGTAAGAATAACGTGAAGGGAAAAAAAAGCATCACCATGTAGTAGTTACGAATTTCAAATTGTTCCACTAAAATTCGTTCTTCTTTTCGCAGAAAATCTCAGCCATCTTGAAGTACGCTTCCCTATTGTAACTTTTATTGATGATCCAAATAACAAATATTAAAATTGACAGCTCCTACAGTCGAGCGATGCTGCACAAGTCCAGTCCCTACATATACATTACATAGCTTATTCTGCCGTAAAATGCACAAGAAGGATTCATTTACCTTGAACTTGAACGTGACCTGCTTGTTTGTCTTGTTCGTCAGCGGCAGCGTGCAGGAGAACTGCTTATTTAATTCGACTGCATGATTCAGAGAAGAAATCAGGAAACTAAAGAACAATATAGGATGACCACGAATTACCTCAAAATGATTAGAAAACACATAACAAATATTGAATTGAACTCCAAAAAGGATTAAAAAATGATGAACCCAAGAAACAACCAATAGAGAATTATCGCGCTCGACACAGTGCATTAAATTTTGCATGAATACCTGCGAAGCTATGTTGGGTGCTCAAAAAAATTCAAGGAAATCAATAGAATCATTGAGGAAGGAAATATAACAAAAATAAAAGGCACATACATGGGAACAGGAGCTCCAAATCATATTATATACATAGCACCTTCATCTCCCGTCATGTTGTTGTGGAAGTGGAGAACCTTAAGCTTCTCAGTTGCAGGAATAAGCTCAGATAGAGCTTTCGCAGCTTCCTCTGATATGCCATCATTCATCACATATAGTTCTTCCAGGGATTCCTGTGATTTCAGGAGCTCACTGAATGCCCTGACACCCTTCTCACCCAAAGCATTGTCAGAGATGTTCAGATATCTCAGGACAGAACCCTCTAATGCTTTGGAGAATATGCGCATCACATCAAGGGCTTCATCCTCAGACCTTCCTGCCACAAAATCTGAGATGTCAACCTCTGTGAGCTGGTTCTTAACTGAATCAAGAATTGGACCAGCAACATTAGCAGCACCAATACCAAAGCTCCTGTTGCTAAAGCAAATTCTTTTATATGAATTCCCTGGTTTGGTAAGTGGACTAAGCAGTTCCTTTGCTTCATCTGCCTCAATAAAAGCACGCTCCCCACCAGATATATCCAGTACAGTATCAGCAAGCACACGAGGTGCATCAGCAGACACAAGAGATGTATCAGCTACAGGTGCCTCCAATTCTGCAGTAGTCCTTGGGCCTTTTCTCAGAACTTCCAACATCATCTTGCTTGATTCCTTTGCATATAGCTGGACAGCAGAACTTCCAACATGAATTTCGATGCCTCGCCTCCTCTTATTTTCTGTTTTTTCTCCGACTATCTATATTCCTGAAGCATTGGAGCAGAGGACGAAGTAGAGGAAAAATGAAGGGTTGAAATTGAAGGAAAATTTAGGATTTTGGAAGGGGCTCATGAAGTACCTCATGTCGTCGGTGCGCCTGTGCTCCCGTCCCCGGTGTCGGTGGTCGCAGATGCCGCTTTGCAAGTCCACGACGAGTGTCGTCCTCGGTAACGCCACGACGGGGCATGAGATCTATATTAGTGGGTTTCGTTGTGTCCTTTTGGGTGACTACATCCTTAATTCCTGACACTTCTTCACCATGTGTCTCACCATTTCCCTGGGTGCTCCTCGACTGGCACCCGATTCAGATTGATTGGGTGGCTCCTCTCAATCTTACAATCATCTCCCTCATCTCTCGCACCCTCCTCATTCATTTGCTTCCCAACAACTCCTACGTCTGATTTCTCCATTTGACATTGGAAACAAAAATAATTCCCGAAACCCTATCAATTTCTTTGCAAACTATCCACGAACTCTATAGAAAAGGGGATGGAAAAACATTATTACAATAAAAACTTACTTGGATCTATCACGTCGATAGGGCTGCTGGTGATATGGTGCCCTGTATGACATATCTCCTTACTTGGAGGGGCGGCGGTGCAGATCTAATGCACCACGAAGCGAGGTGGGAGTATGGTGGCGCGCCTTCCCCGGAGCTAGCACGTCGATAGGGCTGCTGGTGAGCCAGTGCCATCCTCTTCACCTCTTACCATGTGTAGTGGTTTGTGGTGGTGTGGGTGACGGCTAGGTTTCGGGGGGGTCCCCGCGGGCAAGGGTGGGTCGCGCGAGTAGGAGCCTTGATGGCGGTAGCGGCGGGCGCACAGTGCGGGGGCACTGCAGGAGGATGGGGACGGGAGCAGGGGCACGAGGATGGGGGACGGGCGATGGGTTGTGGGTGAGATCCACGGCGGGCGCAGTGGAGGCGTGCGGCGACATCCGTGAGCGGGCGCAGGGAGGAGGCGTACGGTGGCTGGCGGGGCACGCGAGGGCTGGCAGGGGCATGTGGATCGCGGACTGAGGGGCATGCACGGCGGGTGTAGGGGCAGGGGTGTGGATGGAAGGGGACGACATGCGGAGCGAGGCGGCCCTGGAATCGCGGGCGCGGGCGTCGCGAGAGGGAGGCGGGGGCGTGGCGAAGCAGGGGTGGACGCCCTTGTTGCGTCCTTATGGAGTAGTAGTAGATAAGAACGTGCATCGTATCCAGATCAGCTCCTTTTTATATGCAAAATAAAAAAATAAAAGATGGGATCTGCATGCTATTTGCATCGTCCGGGGCATGTGACAGTACTCACTCCTTATTAACCACTGCATACATGTGATGAAGGGAAAAATAATATCTGATTGGAGCCCCTCTGATTGGTCACCCGGGACACAAACACAAAGCCGCACATTCGAGATTGGGGGGAAAATCCCTGTGGCCGTGCCGCACCAAGGCTCCTATGCGAACCAACGCTAGATGCGGCATGGTGCTGCTGGCCTGCTCTTTTGTTTTGATCGACAATTATGTGCAGCCTTGAGAATGTCAATAGGAAGAATAGGCTGGACAAAGATGCAGAAAGGGCTATGTTGTAGTAGTTTGTATTAGTGCACTCGGATGCTTACTAAATTTTCTGTACTTCAGCTTCAATTGAGTCTGTATAACAATAGTGCACTCAGATAAAATTTGTTTACTTCAGTTTCAGTTGAGTATGCACAGCAATGAAAAAATGTGGATAATGTTTATAACCGGAGCCGAAGCCTGAGCCGATGTATGAGCCTATCCAGCCTCCAATAAAAAAATGTGGAGCACCACACCCTCAGATGCCCGTTCCCTCCACGCAGCACACATCCACCGCTGTTTCGCATAGAAGCCTCGGTGCGGCGCGCGGCCGTAGGGAATTTGTTTCGAGATTGGAGCTTTTTGCGTTACTGGTATTCCGAATGCAAGCTGCCAGTGCTGCGAGAGCTACCGCCGCTACTGCAAATGTGGCCAGTGCGGGCCATGTGGAATCAACCACCACCTCTATGTATAGGGAAATCCTGTACAGAGAACGATCTCGACTTACAGTAGATGTTGGATCGGTCACGTTGAAGCAACCTTTGGACTGCATGTGTTGTGGCATGTCTCTGTGAAATGGATAAAATCTGTACATGTGCCTCCTCTGAAATGGATTGCTGGCCCTCCTCTAAGATGGATAAAATCTGTACATGTGCTTCGGTTGCAACCTTTGGTTGCATGTCCCTATGCTTCTTCATCTACAACTCAGCAAGACAACAAGCACACTTTGGACAAGGTTCCCATTACTGAGCTGAGCTGCTGTGCTATAAGGCTGCCATCTCTTGTTTGGCCAGGTTTGGCAAACGATCATCAGCAATCCAAACCTTGAAAATGTGGCAGGTATAATTTTAATTGTCACAACAGTTTCAGTTAACAAATAAAAGTACACACATAGTTTGCCACACAAAGTTTCAGTTAAGAAAAACATCCACTCGGTATTTAGTAACATCACAACAATAGTCATTCAGTTTGGGAAACATGACTTACTGTTGACGCCTTTTCGGAGCGCCAAACACTCAACAAGAACCGTGGCGGTGCCCTCTGCACAGGGGCGGACGGTCCGCGCGCAGGGGCCGGACGGTCCGCGGCCTGGTGCGAGGCGCGGTGGTGCTCTCTGCGCAAGGGCGGACTGTCCGCGGCCTGTGGCCGGACGGTCCGCGGCCTGGTGCGCTGCTGGGACTTCTGCCTGACGGCCGGACGGTCCGCGCCCTGGGGCCGGACGGTCCGCACGTACGCAGGGACGGCGGAAGATCGCCGACGGCGCCTGGATCTCGCTCCCGGGAGGGACCCCGTCGGGGAGTAGAGATCCTAGGTGGTGTCTAGGCTCGGGCAGGCCGACCTAGACTCCTCTAATCGACGTAGAGTCGAGGAGAGGCGGAGAATTTGGAGATCGAGTGGCTAAACCTAAACTAGACTAGAACTACTCCTAGGATAAAATGCGAATAAAAGTTGTATTGATTCGATTGTTGATGATTACAAATCGGCCGTAGACCTCTCTATTTATAGATGAGGGGGGCTGGACCCTTTACACAACTAATTCCGAGCTAATCCCGCGAATATAGCTAACAACCGTAGCACAAAACTCGGAACCCTAATCTGTTCTGCGCACGCGCGGACCGTCCGGCCCACAGGCGCGGACCGTCCGGACCGCGGACCGTCCGGCCTCAGGGCCGGACAGTCCGCCGGCTCAATTCTGGTTCGAACATATGCCCCCCTGCCTTTTGGTGGAGCTGGGCGAACCAAAAGCAACTAACTCGATGTGATCACATCGGTTTTCTTAGGCATCTTGCCACATACTAGGATGGTACTGTTTGAGGAAACGCCCATTCAAAGTCTTAGGTAAATCCTTGCCTTGTAATGTTTGTAGTAAATAAGCGTTATCAGACATCACTGTTTCACTTTATAAGGACCCTCCCAGCTTGGCGACCATTTCCCGAACTTTCGGTCTTTATTCCTTAGAGGTAGAATGGTCTTCCACACCAAGTCTCCTACTTGGAATGATTTTGCTTTGACCTTCTTGTTGTAGGCCCTGGCTACCATGATCTTGTCCTTTTCTATTGCTCCCAAAGCTATCATCCTCTTGTCGGTCACCTCATCAATATTATCCATCATTGAATTATAATAATCAGTAGCATTTAGATCATTTTGTCTGGCAAACCTGACAGCATTCAAACTTATTTCCACAGGTAACACTGCTTCCTGCCCATAGACAAGCTCAAAAGGAGATACTTTAGTAGCACTATGCTTAGATATTCTATGAGCCCATAAAGCTTCAGACAAAATCTTATGCCAATGTTTAGGATTATCAGATACCTTTTTCTTTATCAAATTAATCAACGTCCTATTACTAGACTCGACCTGTCCATTGGCCTGAGCATAATATGGAGACGAATTAAGCAGCTTAATTCTGTATAATTCAGCAAATTCACGTACCTCCTTTGACATAAAAGAAGTACCTTGATCTGTAGTCAAGGTCTGGGGAATGCCGAATCTATGAATAATATGCTCAGTTATGAACTCAATTACCTCCTTGTGCGTCATGTTCTTTAGAGCAACGGCTTCAGTCCATTTGGTGAAATAGTCAGTGGCAACTAACACAAACCGATGCCCCTTTGATGATGAAGGATGAATTTCTCCAATAAAGTCTAATCCCCATCCTCTGAATGGCCAAGGCTTGATGATAGGATGTAATTCGGCTGCAGGGACCAACTGTAGGTCGCCGAATTTTTGACACACTTGGCACCCCTTGTAGTACTTGAAACAATCAGCTGTCATACTAGGCCAATAAAAACCAGACCTTCGCAACAACCACTTCATCTTTGGAGCTGATTGATGGGTACCACAAATTCCTTCATGTACTTCGGCCATGGCTAATATAGCATCATCTGGGCCCAAGCACTTAAGCAGGACATCATTAACCGTTCGGTGGTAAAGTTCATCATTCATCAAAATATACTTGAAAGCCGTTCGCCGAATGTTCTTATCTGTCCTGATATTGGGATTTTGCAAATAATTAAGTATAGGTGTCCTCCAATCACTTGTATCGGCTTCATTGTCAGCCGAATCGATTAGGAGAACCTTTCTGGTAACCTCGGACGGTCCGGCGTCAACACGCGGACGGTCCGCGACCTGGGAATTTGGCTCTGCACTGGTTATCAGATTTTCAGTTTGTGAAATTTCCCTCTCTTTATCCGATAACCCGATGCATCTTGTGCCAAGTTGTTAGCTCTATGATTCTCAACTCTAGAGATATGCTGAATACTGAATTCATCAAAAGAATGGATTATGCTCCAACATTTCTCAAGATAACTATTTAGAGTACCATCAAGACATTGATATTCTTCTAACACTTGTTGGACAACCAGCTGAGAATCACCAAATACCTTCACATGTTTTACTCCCATACCATTTAACAGTTCTAAACCGAATAGGAGGGCCTCATATTCAGCTTGATTATTAGTGCAATATGTTTTCAATCGGCTAGAGAAGTCAAAGGAGACATTACTTGGTGAAACAAGCACAATGCCAATTCCTTGCCCTTCATTGCAAACCGATCCATCAAAATATAAAGTCCAAGGAGTAATAGTGAGGTATGATATGTCTAGTTCATGAATATCATTAACCCGATGTTCTACAATAAAATCCGCTACGACTTGGCCTTTCATAGATTTTAATGGTTCATAAGCCAAGTCATATTCTATGAGTTCATAAGCCCACTTACCAATTCTACCACTCATAATTGGGTTATGCAACATGTACTTGATTACATCGGCTTGACCAGAAACAGTGCAATGACTAGACAGTAAATAACATCTACATTTGGTGCATGCATAAAACAAGCATAAGCATAACTTTTCAATAAAAGTGTACCTTGTTTCAGCATCCACCAACCTTCGGCTTAGATATGTCACCACATGCTCCTTCCCCTCAGTTTCTTGTGTCAGAACAGCCCCAATAACCTTGTCTTCAGCTGCAATGTATAATCTGAATGGTGCTCCTACTTGTGGTGCTTTTAACACGGGAGCCGAAGACAAGTATTTTTTAATGAGATCAAATGCTTCCTGCTGCTCTGCCCCCCAAGTGAATTCAGCATCATTCTTAAGCCGAAGGATAGGGGTGAAGGCATCAATTTTCCCGGCTAAGTTAGAAATAAACCTTCGTAAATAATTCACCTTGTCGAGAAACCTCTGCACTTCGACCTTACACGTCGGAGGCCCCACATTCCGAATAGACTTGATTCGGTCAGGGTCTATTTCTATACCATGTTCATGGATGACAAATCCTAAAAACTTACCAGCCGACACTCCAAAAGCACATTTACGTGGGTTCATTTTTAAACCATACCGACGCATTTTATCAAAGGCTTTGCGCAAATCAGCTATATGAGAACTAAACTCAGCCGATTTGACTACAATATCATCAATGTAGACTTCCACAGTGTTTCCTAACAACTCATGTAAGATCAGATTCATAGCCCTCTGATAAGTAGCACCAGCATTTTTAAGACCGAATGTCATGACAACCCATTCAAATAAACCAATGAAGCCTGGACATATAAAGGCCGTTTTAGACGCATCTTCTTCGGCCATGAAAATCTGATTATATCCGGCATTACCATCAAGGAAGCTAATAATTCTATTTCCTGATGCATTATTGATTAATGTGTCGGCTATGGGCATGGGATATTCATCTTTAGGAGTTGCTTTATTTAAATTACGAAAATCAATGCATACTCTAAGCTTACCTGACTCCTTCTCCACCGGCACAATATTGGAGACCCACTCTGCGTATCTGCAAGGTCTAATAAAATTAGCTTCTAGCAGCCGGTGGATTTCGTCCTTGATTCGTGGGAGAAGATCTGGACGAAATGTTCTAGCTTTCTGCTTGAAAGGTCTGAAACCAGGCTTAATAGGCAGCCGATGTTCGACAATTTCTCGGCTTAGTCCAGGCATTTCAGTGTAATTCCAAGCAAAACAATCTGAATATTCCTTCAATAGACCGATCATCTCATTTCTAGAATCGGTCTCCAGGGTCTTGTTTACAAAAGTCGGCCTTGGAGTTTTACCATCTCCTATGTCAATCTCCTCCAAAGGATCGGCCGATGTAAACCCCTGTCCTAGTTTATCAAGATCTCTGAATTCCTCTATCATGTCCCCCACAGAGGAATCAGATGATCTTTGCGTGATGGCGGACTTTCCGGTCTCGGGGACCGGATCATCCGTAATACTGTCTTTTCGCTGTGGTAGATGTTCGGTCTTACAGTCCGAACTCTTTTGTGAAAGACCAGACCATCCGGCCTTGGCGGCCGAACTGTCCGTGGCCAGAGACTCATGAATTTTGTGTGTATTCATCATTTAAACTTTATTTAGGATTTAGCCGATTCTCCATCGGCTCTAGCATTACAGGAATGAAGCCTTTCTTATCTATACTTATGAATTGATAATCAGAAAAATCTACTCCTGTGAGACATGTAGCAGTCTCATAAGTCCAGAGTACAGGGGCATCGGCCACAGCGATGCAGGCCGATACATCAGCATGTACTTGTTCTATGTCATCGCCTACCCATTGTATTAGCATTTGATGTAATGTGGAAGGTACACATTGATTGGCGTGAATCCAATCTCTGCCTAGAATTAAACTGTAATTTCCTTCTACATCAGCGACGAAGAATGCAGCAGCAAGGGTCTTAGTCCCGATGGTTAACTCAACGGACGTGACTCCCCTGGCTTTGATCGAACTATCAGTTCCAACACCGCTGAGGGTCATGTTGGTCTTGACAAGTTCGTCGTCTTGTTTACCTAATTTTCTGTATAATGAATAAGGCATTAGATTTACAGCCGCCCCTCCATCTACCAACATCTTAGCAATCGGTATCCCATCAATGTGGCCGCGCACGAAGAGCGGCTTTAAATGATTTACCGATTCTTTTGGTTTAGTAAAGGCGGCTTCTTTAGGACCAAAATCAAACTGGGCAACAACAGGTTCATCGTTGCCGATAATAGTACAATCGGCAGAAAATGTAATAATATTTACATCCATACCTGGGCGTTCTAGAGAAGCCTCGTAGTCGACCAGGTCTTCTCCCAGCAGGTCGTCCTCTTCCATTGATGTCGTCGTGTCGTTGGAGGCTTCCTGGTGAACGGCGGACGGTCCGCGTGGGGTGGCCGGATGGTCCGCGCCTGGTGCAGGTTGTCCAGAGACTTCCTGGTGAACGGCGGACGGTCCACGCGTAGGGGCCGGACGGTCCGTGCTTGGTGCAGATTGACTTTCTATTTCTGTGGCCGTTTGTTTTTTCTCAACGGCCTTCGGTCTCCATTTCTTTTGCGGTGGCGGGTATAATGGATGTGTGTCATTAAATGTCTTTTCCGCCTCTTTCTCCTGGCTCTCCTTTGCTCTTAGGCGCTACAATTTTCTCTTTTGGGATCGTGTCAATCCCGCTGGGCACCATCGAGGCATGGAGTATTTTGGATCGGCTGTTTTGATGGTAGCCGTATCCTTTTCGGTTGCGTTGGCCGATTCGCCGAAAATCATCGGCCCTTTATTGTCTCCCTGTATGACAACATCTGGCGTGCCTATTTTGATGATGTCCCCTTTTGTTGTTTTTTGAGTTGCTGCAGGCATATGCCCCCCTGCCGGATTGGTCGGCCTTGAAGGCCGAATAGTCCGGCAATCCTGTTGGGTTTGTGCCTGGTGACCGGATTGAGCAGTGCTCAATCGGTCTTGTACTGGTGGCGTCAACCTGTTGAAAACAGATGTTTGGGGTGCCCCCCAGGCGGGGTACTGTGGCATCCCAAATGGATATGGTGGCATGCCCCACATTTGATTTGGGACATAAGGCGGAGGTAAATATGTGTATGGATATGGCATAGGTGGATATGGAGGTGGAGGTGTCCATGCAGGTACGTTAGGTCTCACTTGTACAGTATGACCTTTCATTTCTTCCGATTGGTGGGGTGGTCCAATCGGCCTAACCTGGCGCTGCTCATGAATGGGTGAGCGGGGTCGCTTTGTTGGCCGGTCACTGGGGCCGGCCTTCTTTTTTACGTATTTAGACAATAATTGATCAAAAGTTGGGCCGGCTTTAACCAACCGACCAGCTGCTTTAAATGTATTTGTTTTCCACGTACCTATCTCTGGTCGTCGTGGTTTGAAAGTACGTGGACGTTGTGAATCCTGAGTACGGCCGCACCGTCCGCCGGAGCTCTCCGGACCGTCCGGTGGTGTCCCAGACCGTCCGCGCCTACGTGCCGGACCGTCCGGGATACGCAGCACGGGCTCCTGCATCTGTCTCCCTGTCTGCGCTTGCCCCCCGGTACTGGAGGCTGTGATGGTCACCTTTAGGGTCTCCCCTCCATCGGGAGTCTTCTCGGCCACCACTTTCCTGCAAGAAACTTTACGATCCCCATCGGCCTCTTTAGCATTGCCGATGATTGTCTCTTTGCCTTTATCGGCTGTGTTTGGCCGAACTAGGACTTTCTTGCCCTCGAAGTCAATCATGTTCATCGGAAAGGGCTCTGTATCCACCTGCATTTCCTGAAATTTCAATCGTCCTTCGTTAATGGCCGATTGAATCTGTCGACGGAATACATTACAATCATTAGTGGCATGAGAAAATGAGTTATGCCACTTGCAATATGCACGACGTTTTAGCTCGTCGGCGGATGGAACAGTGTGATTTATTTTAATGTTGCCATTTTTAAGTAACTCATCAAATATTCTATCACACTTACCAACATTAAATGTAAACTTAACCTCCTCTTGCCGTTTCTTTTGAACCGGTTGTAAGGAGGCACAAGCCGAAGATTTGGCCTGCTTTGGCCAAACCATTTCAGCAGCATACACTTCTGCTGATTCGTCTTCTGAGCTACTTTGATCGCATTCTACTACATGTACGTTGTGACGAATTGTTTTAGTAGTTTCTTTACTTCGGCTTTCACAAGCCAAAGCTCTCTGGTGTAATTGTGCTAGTGTAAAGAATTGGATGCCTTCTAATCTTTCTTTTAAATAATATCGCAGACCATTAAAGGCTAATCCTACTAGCTGTTTCTCTGCTAAATGAATTTGAAAGCATCAGTTTCTTGTATCTCGGAATCTCCGGATGTAATCATTAACCGATTCATCTTTTGTCTGTCGCAACGACACTAAATCTACCAAATCCAACTCATAGTCACCGGAGAAAAAATGATCATGAAAATTTTGTTCTAGATCCCCCCATGATGAAATGGAATTAGGAGGTAAAGTGGCATACCATGCAAACGCGGTTCCTGTTAGTGACAATGAGAATAAACGTACGCGGAATGCCTCTGTGTCGGCCAATTCTCCCAATTGTGCTAAGAACTGGCCTATATGTTCGCGTGTGTTTTTCCCTTGATCACCCGAAAATTTTGCGAATTCGGGTATCCTGGTTCCCTGTGGGTATGGGTGGTGATCAAATCGGCTGTCATAAGGTTTCCGATATGATTGCCCCCCAGGGACCATGCTTACTCCGAGCTTATCTCGGAACGCCCCGGCTATTTCTTCCCTTACTATATCAATGGCAGCCGGTGCGAGACCACCGGCTCTCTGGTCAAACATAGGTGGGGTTGGCTGGATATTAGCATGTTGTCTTTCCCCCCATTGGTTTGAGTCACGTGGTGCATTTTCATTTGCCCTATATGGGTCATAGGTTTGATCGTTTCTTTCCGGCCTCCTGGGTGGGGCCGGAAAGCTTTCCTGGGCTCTGGATCTTGAATTAATGGGTTGATGCATTGTATAGTACGATGGGAAGTGCTGCTGGGACGGGTGAGGATTCCGGTAACAATCCTCCTCAAAAAGGTCATGTGCGGACCGTCCGGACATTGGCCCGGACCGTTCGTGGTTATGTGCGGACCGTCCGTTGTTGTACGCGGACCGTCCGACTGGGTAGTTTAGATTCTGCGTTGGAGGTTCGGGCGCATATCTAGGTAACTCATTAAAAATCGGCCCGACTGTTGTTGGTCCGAACGGTCCGCGCTCACGTGCGGACGGTCCGGGCATGTGCAGATCGGCTGATTTGCTGCCGATTTGCGGTTGCTCAGGGTATGTGTCCATCGGCATCCCATAAAGGGGTTGTGACTGGTCGTGACAACATGTAGCCGATGTGTTACGCGTGTTACCTCCTAACTCAACCTCGTGCGACGGAAAATTTGTGATACTAGATTTATCAAATGCACGCACTAGTCTCTTAAGATCGCTTTGCATACCCCCTATGATGTTCTGCATTTGTTCACACTGATCTTCTACATAATTTCTAAGAGAGTGTAGATCGTTGGTATTACTTACATTGGGGATATCTGGCGTGGGTTGGAGCGAAGCCGGATCCGTCGCCCGATGTCGGACGACCTTGTTGTTCCTGTCCACTTTGAAGTTGGCCAAGAACTTTGCTTTCGCCTCCTGGATCATCCGCTCCTTGTGCTCCTCGAACTGGAGCTGCTCGTCAGCCGGCAAGGTTTCCCAAGTCGGCTCTATGATGTTGCTTGGAGAAATATCAGAGCTTTCCCTTGAACCGGCCATTGAGGGCCGATTTGATGAGCTTAGATGTTTTGTCCCCAGCGGAGTCGCCAAAAGTATGTTGACGCCTTTTCGGAGCGCCAAACACTCAACAAGAACCGTGGCGGTGCCCTCTGCACAGGGGCGGACGGTCCGCGCGCAGGGGCCGGACGGTCCGCGGCCTGGTGCGAGGCGCGGTGGTGCTCTCTGCGCAAGGGCGGACTGTCCGCGGCCTGGGGCCGGACGGTCCGCGGCCTGGTGCGCTGCTGGGACTTCTGCCTGACGGCCGGACGGTCCGCGCCCTGGGGCCGGACGGTCCGCACGTACGCAGGGAGGGCGGAAGATCGCCGACGGCGCCTGGATCTCGCTCCCGGGAGGGACCCCGTCGGGGAGTAGAGATCCTAGGTGGTGTCTAGGCTCGGGCAGGCCGACCTAGACTCCTCTAATCGACGTAGAGTCGAGGAGAGGCGGAGAATTTGGAGATCGAGTGGCTAAACCTAAACTAGACTAGAACTACTCCTAGGATAAAATGCGAATAAAAGTTGTATTGATTCGATTGTTGATGATTACAAATCGGCCGTAGACCTCTCTATTTATAGAGGAGGGGGGCTGGACCCTTTACACAACTGATTCCGAGCTAATCCCGCGAATATAGCTAACAACCGTAGCACAAAACTCGGAACCCTAATCTGTTCTGCGCACGCGCGGACCGTCCGGCCCACAGGTGCGGACCGTCCGGACCGCGGACCGTCCGGCCTCAGGGCCGGACAGTCCGCCGGCTCAATTCTGGTTCGAACACTTACTATAGCAGTTTGCAACATCACATAACAAATGCTTGATAAATACATTGAGCCTACGTACTCTGAAACAAAACGCATTATTACATAAAGGAAGTCTACATGCCATGGATCTTCTTCTTGGGGGCAAGCTTTTTGACAGCTCTCCTGATTTTTCTTGGGGGACGTCGACAAACCAACTTCTGCTGAAGAATGCATGGGTGCTGGCAGTACTGAGGTTGTATGAACAAGTTCATTTGAATGAGCAATAGGTGCCAATTGCCGTTCTAGACAATCAACCAGTTCAGTTGTAGCAATCATGTTGTTCATTGTTGGGCTGAAAAGGCAACCACCTCCTATGCAGCAAACCTTCATCTTCCATCGTGGGTGCATTGAGGAAGCATCACACCTCGGACATCGAGCGCGCAGGGGCGGACATTGTTCTAAGGAGCAGGGTCATCTTGCTCCCTGCAGACTCTGGCAGGTAAGCGATCTCGTCGGGTAGAAGAACGAGGATGCAGGCGACGCAACATTCATTGGAGACAAGTGAGAGCCCACAGCCGGGAACAAACAACGAGCAATGGAGTGTGGGGAGGAGCTCATTTGGGAGACCGATCCATTTCATCTAACGGGGATCTGGTTCTTCAACGGAGCACAAAGCCGCGTGGATCCAAATTAGTCCTTAGGGCTTCTTTGGATGCTTGGAAAGAAAATACACATGTATTTACACCCCGAAGGGAATTTCCACCCTACACCAGACATCCCTGCCCCACTAGGTGATTAGAACCCTCTAGAGGTAATTTTACCCAATATCTATTTGGAAGGGATAGGGATTAAAATCCCGACCAATAAAAAATAGAAAAATCAGAAAACATAGAAATATAAATTGTTGCGGCAATACATAAAATTATTAGCAAGGATAAAAATATTCATACAAATCCGAAGTACATGCATCAAACAAAAATATTCCATATAAATCCGAAGTACATAAAAAGGTAAATTGTCACAAGGCAGTCCAGAGATAACCATTCCAAAGTTCATACAAGAGTTTCTCATGTCAACCTTCACTACAATGTCTCAAAACTAGATACAAAGAAGCCAAAAATGAAGCACCATCTGCAGCCATCAGCTTGTAAACACCACCAGCAACCACGATACAATGTAGATTAGACCTACAGTTACATAAAAGCAAAACAATTAGATGCAATCATTTTGGTATCCATAACAAACGAACCTTTGGAATCTTGAAGTACAAACATATGAAAGTTACCTTGGGAGAGATTTCGCCTTTGACCCATAACAAACGAACCTTTGGAATCTTGAAGTTCATGAAAATTTCTCTGTTGACCTCACACTTCAGCACATTTGTTGCTTGTGCCTTTTCCTCATCTGAAAGTTCTTCAATTGATTCTAAAAGATCTAGACACCGCTTGATAGAATAGTCATCTGCTTCCTTAGTTGTCTCATTGAGTTCATTCATAAATATTTTTGTTTCATTTGCCCTAATGTCCACATAGTTTTGTAAAACTCCAGCAATACTGAGCTTTCTTTTCTTCCCAATCCTATTTTCAAGATTTTTAGAGCAAGATGAAGATGGTGTTTCTATCTCATCTATGTCTATGGGTCCACTAGATGGCATGTGATCATCCACATTTGCAAGGAAAGGGTTAAGGTGAGAATCATGAGCATCAATATCAATAGTGCTAACATGTTCAGTTGGTTGGGGTGCTGGTTCAGCTGATGTGAAGTTTAAATCACCTGTAGCAATGCTTCCTGTTTCACAAAGAAAATAGAGAGACAAAAAACAAACCTTCATGCAGTTTTTCCAGTTCATAAAACAAGTTAATTAATTAACTGAAAGGTATGCGATACAAATATTACAATACCTTCATGCAGTTTTTCCAGTTCATAAAACAAAGGGAATGATTTTGCTTGGAATTTCTTCAGCCTTGGAATATCCTATTGGGTACAAAATAAAACATTTATTAATATATAAACAAGGCATAAAATGAAACTTTTCGTGGATAAAATGACCTTACATGGATAAGCTTTTCCCATATTACTGGCTCAGCATTAATCATGCACAAAGATTCATTCCATCCTGCACCACTTTTCTTTTTTCCATCACGGATTGCCTTGTAGTTTGCTTTAAGCTCTTTCTCCTTTTCTTGTATTTGGCCCTTTGTAAACCGATCAGATGGAAACTTTTCATTAAAACTCTTCACAATGCTCTTCCACCCTTCGGCCGCCCATCCATTTTGCCCTCGGAACCTTTGATGATTGTGCTCATTCAATATATCAACTAGGCCTTTTTCTTTATTGAAGTTCCAATGAGCCCTAGAGTTTTCTCCTTTACTCATAGCTATACTAAGAAAAAACACCCGATGAACAGGACAACTCACAAGCTATACAATGGAGATAAATAAGAAAACTTGACTACAAATGTATCATCTCATTCACAGTTTGTATGGCAACAATACATAACTTAATATAGCAGCAACAACATTTGCACATAGATAACTTAAAAAAACACCTGATGTCAATAATAATACATTTATTAAGTTTCAAGAAGTTCAATACAGCAGCAACATTTGCACATACATTATACTAATATAGCAGCAACAATTATACATAACTTAATATAGCAGCAACAATTATAACTTAAGATTGGTTTTGATTGTAGCGTTCCCACATTTGTATGGCAATCTGATCTCGAAGTATGCTTCCAGCATGATCTTGTAAGTTAAGAGACTCCACATCATTTTGATAGTTCCCATCTCCTTCAGGTAGGTCGATATGATCACTTGGTTGGATATAAGTAGGTTGCTCATCTAGCCACCCCTCATCTCCATTTAAGCCTCTAATTATGTTAT